>NC_137771.1:82795776-83398276 GCF_963455305.1 Plecotus auritus
TTATGGGCACTTGGGCTGTTTCCAGATCTTAGCTATTGTAAATAATGGCTGCTATGAACATAGGGGTGCATACATTCTTTCTGACTGGTGTTTCTGGTTTCTTAGGATATATATTCCTAGAAGTAGGATCACTGGACCAAATGGTAGTTGGAAGACCTATTTCTTAAAGGAGGTGAGCCAGCTGAGTGGTCACTGGGGATCATGCTGTTAGCTTCTTGCCCTGAACCTCAATGGTATTCAATGGCTTCTGGTTGACCATCTAATGAGGGACTCTGGAAAGGAGAAAGTGAGATGGTATTTCTCAAACATTTTCTCTGCCAAGCACTTTACTGGATATTTTTGCATATGATATTAAAGTTAAGACTCACAACATTATAAGCTATTATTCCCAATTTGAGGTTCAAAGAGGCAAAATACTTGCCCAAGTTTACATAATGTGTAAGTAATGGACCTGGAATTCAAACTCCAATCTATCTAATTCCAAAGTTTGTGTTCATTTTTTTACCCTTGGCTTTGCTCAGAGGCAATCTTTGTGGTAGTCAACAGAGGCAAGAACTGTGAGGAACTTAAGAAAAAAAATGCACGGGGACCCCTCCATCTGGAAGCTGCCCCTGTATAGCCACCCAGATCAGAACCATCGCTAACAGGAAAAGCTGTGGAGCATCCTCACTGCTGAACATTGATGTGGGCAAAGATGTATGGTCTCCACAGACCTGGGAGCCTGCTAAGAACTGGCTAGGAATACTAAGTTTTCAGTGACCTCCCATCACTCCTCATCCCTTCGGGATGGGGAGGGGATTAGTAACCACAGTCTCATTCACTACTTATCTGCTTCAAAGAAGGTGCAAAACAGAGAGGTTAGGAATCTCTCACCAGGAAACCCATAATGAAAAAATCCAGAAGCCTTCACTTTAAGCTGGAGCAAATTACAAGGCCCCCACAAGTACTCTAGCCCTCAGCTGACATCATAGAGCTCAGAAAGATCTAATAAAATGGCTTAGTTCAAACTTCTGAACTCCCACAGTGCTTAGTTTTACCACTTCGTATTCTGCTTTTGTATGTAACTTCTCTCTCCCTTATAGTCTAGTGACCATAGGCTCTGTCTTATGCCTCTTCTATCCAGAATGGGGCCTTGAACATCCTCCTAAAAATGCTAGTGGACTGAATGCACCAGATAAACAGGCTGAAGTCCAAAGTCATGCAGCTAGTCAATCTGAGAGTGGCAACTAGAAATCTGATTCCTTAGGTTTTCTGTATTACAAAAGCAAAAACAAACACAAAACCATATAATATTGGCTTTAAAATAGTTATATTTTATCATACCTTCCCTCAAAATATACTAAAGTGTTTTATAGCTGATTTTTCCTTTACCATTCACATTGCAGTGAAGAGAAATCGTTATTTTTTTTAAGTACTTCCTGAAAGACTCACTGAGATACAGAAGAGTAAAGTCACCTTGTCACAGCTATATTCCGTTTGAACTCCTCTCATCTGCTTTTCAGGCCAAGAGTTAAATTTCTCTATTCTACTCCAAGGCAAAGAAAATGCTGCTAGCTTTGTCAACAGCAAATAAAACATGGCAGCTACTTTGCAGTCAGTTCGTGTATTCATCTTTTAGCATCTATTATGAATCTATTATGAATCAAGCTGTACTTGGCATATCTGTGAAAGAGCGTGTGAAGCTTTCTTGCAGAACAAAAAAACAATAACACTCATATTCATGGATTGTGATATTCTGGGATAGCCATATGTGACGAGCGTGTCTTCAAAATATTTTATTCTGTTGATACATAAAAGGCTCAAAAACGTTGTTTTCTCGGCCTCCAATGTTCAGGGAGGCTAAAGAGCTGGCAGCCTGGATTTGTTTCTTATTCGTATGCAAAAGTTATATCAGAAACACCCTTCAGATATAGCAAGTTTATCATATCTCCCAAAGCAAAAGCGTGTGCCCTGCTTTTTAAGGCCACAAAAGGTACTGATCTTTAACAAAAAATGACTGTTCATAAGTTATCAACCCAATAGGGTGTTACCAGTGCCCCATTAGTGAATATTTTTAATGGTACCATGGAACTGAATATGTGCTCCTGTCGCTGAAGTAGACCTGGCATATCAACACAGGATATATTGTGTCATAGAGAGAAGAAACATACATAGGTGTGTTTTATTTATTAATACCTCATCTAGTTACAGAAAGGATGTAAGGCACCTTCCGTAGAGACTTATAAGAAGAAAAATAAAACATGAAATAAGTGAGAAAAGTGAAGCAAAGGAAAATGGAGGTCATATATAAAATTTTTATGGAATTCAAGATGCAAAGTGCGGGAAGCCATCCACTGCCGATACTATCATGAGAGTGCACCAAGGAACGCGGAAGGCCAATGGACCTTGGGTGTTGGCAGGGCTAATACCATGCACCATTGTTCATGTTGAGATAGTGGTGGCTCGAAGCAATTTCCTGACCTAATGGCCTCAAAGTAAACGTTTACTGAACCTTACTGATCTTTACTGATCTTTTTGACCTTAGAGATGGGCTGTCTGCTACCTGTTTGCCGTGCTTTACTGAGGGCAAGATGTGTATGTGAAATTGAATAAAAAGCAGAAAAGGCCAGGTTTCAGTGTACCTCTCCTAGAGAGAGGTCTCCGCCTGGCCCCCATGCCTTCTGATTCATATTTCTTGTCTAGTATTTTCATTTGTGCGTCGGCTCCTCGTTCAGATTCTGAACCCCCGCCGCAAAAGGTTGCAACACAAAGTTTAAGTCAGTGTGAGAAGGTCTGAAGCTACTATTTACATTTCAAAAGTATTTTTTTCAGTTTACAAAACAATTCATCACTTTAGTCCTTCAAATAGTGAGGTTTTTGCATTTAAAATACATTCATGTCATTATAAATAAAACTTCAGTTTACCTAAATATGGCATATTCGTCTTTTCCTGCTATTACAGCTTAAATAAATCATTTCTATTGCATAAGATGTGAGTGCACAAGCAGCATTGCAGGGTATGGTACTGACAACTACCTTCGAAACATTGAATAAAAAACTTGAATGACAGGGTGTGAAACCAATGGGAGAGCAGCAACACCTCCCCAATTAGGCCAGGATTCCAAGTACTTCATTAACTTCAAAGGTAGGGAGGGAATCACACATCTGTAAGTTCTTATCCTAGCTCCATGCTCATTCTCATAGTCTAAAGAATTCTCGTGACGATGTTTACTAGATGTAACCTCCTTGAATATAGGCCTATTTCCCCAGATAGCACCTGGCCCAGCACCGTGAATACCACAGGCACCCAAAATATTTCCTGAATTTTGCACGAAGAAAGAATGGAACAAATTCCTTATGATTTCTGAATCCATAGTTCTTACAGATCAGGATAAGCTCCAGATTCTTTCACACACTTCAGCTCAGCAATAAATTTCTTTCGGGGTCACTCTGATGCTGCAGACTGAGACCTCTGGCACCTGAGCAGTGACTTACAAGGCCAGGGGTAGGTTGAAAAGGCAGGGAGATGGGGCTCAAGGAAGAGGCAGTTGCTGGTTGAGAAAGAAGTGACACAGCTGGTCCTGAAGTTAAAAAGATATGAGGGTCAGATATACACAATAAACCATAGTCACTGCCATGGATGGTCTCAGGCAAGCGGGAGGAGCTGTCCTTTGACCTTTCCATATTTATGCCTCAAGAAGAAATACTCTGTGGGCGTTTTTTTTCCCCTTTCAAGACTGCCTTTGACGTTCATTGTAATCATGAATGTCAGACTTGTTGCCAAAGAGTGATTAAGCAACCCCTCACGCACATGTCCCCAGGGCAATCCTGGGCACAGAGCAGTCCCACTATACGTTCTCTTTATGCTACTTTTCACCATCTGATTTGCCACCTATTTCTTTGACTGTGTGTGTGTGTTTGTGTGTGTGTGTGTGTGTGTACGAAAAAATAACTTATTTCCACTAAAAGAAAGCTTCCTTTTTGAGTTTTCACCAAGTCAAAATAAATTCTGAACTTGAGAGTTATATCTTTTAAAATGCTCTGGGCTATTCTTAAAAGGTACTCTTATAATACATTGAAAATAATGTAATCAAGTTAAAAAGAAAGTAGTAACATTTTGCTTTTAAAGTAACCAGTATGGAGAAAAAAATGGCGGAGGAATAGACAGACCTGTCCCTAGCCTTGTCCCGGAGCAGATAGAAAGAACAGCTGAGGGTCGCACTGGGAATGTCTGTTGGTAAGTTAAGGGACAGCTATACTCCAGGAGAAGGTGGGCGACTGCTGGATGGGGCTCCCCTGACCGGGCAGCCCCCACTGCTGCTAGATTCCCTCCTGGAGCCACCAGCTCAGGCGCCATCTTGAAAGGGAAAGTGGATGTTATCAGAAGCCTGAAAATCTACAACTGCGGCACCCACAAAACAGCTGCGAACCCCAGAGCACCGGTCCCCAATTGACGCAAACACGCGGATTCAGAGGAGCTCTGCACTCCACCACGGAAAGGTCAGATTTCGCCTGGGATAAGGTGAGGTCTCTGGTCCCGGCAGGACAGAGAAACGTGTGCACTGCAGGATCCGGAGGATCGGGGGAAGTCTGCGCCTAGAAAAATCTGTGGGTGTTGGGCGTGAATGTGGAAGGGGGTCCTCAGAGCTGCTAACAGAGGGGATCTCTAAAAAGCAACCCATTTTGATCTGACGCAGAAGGACAGCCTAAAAATTTTGCGAGTGTGCCGGTTGCTTCGACACAAGTGGGGAAAAGGGAACTGCGCAGGCTTGTGTGCAGCCCCGGAGTTTGCACACTTGCACTTTTTCCTCTTTGAATCCTTGCTTCTGATTACTGAGCCCAATACATAAGATCACCCAGTTGGGGACACCCTAGAAGACTGCAGGGGAAAGTTGTGTTTCTGGAACCTGGGAATCAGAGCGGGGAGTGACCATTGGAGAACCAGCTCTGGGGCAACCCACTCCCACGAACCGGTATTGAGTGCCACAGGGAAAGCAGGATCTAAGCACAGTCTAGAGAGGACCTATAGATCCAGAGGTCAATCCAGAAACACTGCCACCCAGGGGCTGAATCACAAATTGACTTTTGTGTAATCACAAATAAAGGAATACAAGACAGTAAGACACACTGCCTGCTTAAAAATCAGAACTGACTTACAACACTGAGGAGCAGTGGAACACAGGGAACTGCAATACTGTTCTGACTAGGAAACAGGCGTGCCAAACAGAACAATAGAGGAAGTGAATGACCTTCACTACTGCACATTTTATTTTTATTTTATTTTTATTTTTCATCTTTTACTTAAGAAACTAATTTTTTCTTTTTTCCTCACTTGATTTTGCCTTTTTAATTATTACATTTTTATTTTCAATCAGTATTATTACTACTACTATTTTACCTTTTTTTAAAAAAGAGTGTCATTTTATTTTCTCTTTATTTGACTTTGAGATTAGTGTTCTACATTCTATTTTCATCTTTCTTTTAGCATCATTCTACTCTATCTCAACTCTATCTTTATGCCATCACTCTCTTCCTAACTTTTCCCGTTTTGTTGTCCTGTTTCTCTTACCCTTTTCCTGCTTTAGATTTTCCTTATTCTTTCTTTTTACCCCCTGTTAATATTTCACCCTACTTATATATCTAATTTCCAATCCCCTGCTCCGAGTTCATACTCATCTCACTCTTCTCTGTCTTCACTATCCAAAAAA
Organism: Plecotus auritus; assembly: GCF_963455305.1. Taxonomy (NCBI): domain Eukaryota; kingdom Metazoa; phylum Chordata; class Mammalia; order Chiroptera; family Vespertilionidae; genus Plecotus; species Plecotus auritus. The sequence goes on from NC_137771.1 coordinate 82,801,464, forward strand.
TTGTTTTTCTCTCTGTCCTTTTGTTGTTGTTTGCTTGAATGTTGATTATATTGATTTTTTATGCTTGTGTGTGAGCTTGTTTTCCTTATTCTTTTTTTGTTTTGTTTTGTTTTTGTTTGCTTGGTTTTGTTTGTTTTTTGCTCCTGTTTTCCCTCACCTTGCTTGATATTAGTTGTTGCTTGTAGTTTGTATTCATCTCCAGGTAGTTGTTGCTGGCATTTGATGGGATTAGTGGCTGTTCTATTGGAGTTTTCTCCCCATATATATAGTTTGTTCCCCTTTTCTTTCTTATTCTCTTTCTTTTCTCTCTTACTTTTTTTTTCTTTTCCCAATTTCATTTTGGCACTCATCTCTTTCTTTTTTCTCTCTCTCTCTCTTCTTCTTTCTCTCATTTCCCCTAATTTGCCTTTCTCTGGTGGTCACCTTTATTTGGGGTTATTAATATCGTGAATACATTTCTGTTCAGTGTGTTGTGAGTTGTACCTGGTCGTGTTGTATTTTGTGCCTTTAAATCAATGCGGGAGAGAGAGAACTACATAACCAGATACCCGGAGAAGAGAGACCATGGGGAGACAAAGAAACAGCCCGCATATGAAAGAAAAGCAGGCATCACCAGAAAAGGAAGTAAACGAAATGGAGGCAAGCAACCTGTCAGAGAAAGAATTCAGAGAAATGGTCATAAGGTGGCTGAAAAGAATGGAAGACAAATTCGACAATATGAGTAAGAACCAAGAGGAAATGAAGAAGAACCAAGAAGAAATGAAAAATGACATCGCTGCTGTAAAGAACTCAATAGAAAGTATCAAGAGTAGACTAGAAGAAGCAGAGGACCGCATCAGTGACGTAGAAGACAATGTAGGAAAAAATACCCAAGTAGAGCATCTTCTAGAAAAAAAAAATTAAAAGCAGAAGGAGAGCCTAAGGGAACTTTGGGACAACATGAAACAAAACAACATCTGCATAATAGGAGTTCCAGAAGGTGAGGAAACTGAGCAAGGAATAGAAAACCTGTTTGAAGAAATAATGACAGAAAACTTCCCTGATATAGGGAAGAAAAAACCCACACAAATCCAAGAAACTCACAGAGTCCCAAGCAAAATGAACCCCAAAAGACTGACGCCAAGGCACATTATAATTAAATTGGCAAAGACCAACGACAAAGTAAGAATCTTAAAAGCGGCAAGAGAGAGACAGAAAGTTACCTGGAAAGAAACCCCCATCAGAATAGCAACTGATTTCTCAACAGAAACTAATCAGGCCAGAAGGGAATGGAATGAAATATACAAAGTCATGCAAAGGAAGGGTCTGAATCCAAGGATACTGTACCCAGCAAGGCTATCAATCAAAATTGAAGGTGAAATCAGGAGCTTCACAGACAAAAAAGGACTAAGGGCATTTATTACCACCAAACCATCAATGCAAGAAATGCTAAAGGGTCTTCTGTTAAAAAAAAAAAAGAAATAGGAACTGAAGAAGGAACACAGGGGTAAAGAATAAAAATGGCAACAAATAAGTACCTATCAATAGTAACTTTAAATGTAAATGGATTAAATTCCCCAATCAAAAGACACAGGGTAACAGATTGGATAAGAAAACATGACCCATATATCTGCTGTCTACAAGAAACCCACCTCAGAAAAAAAGGAACACACAGACTGAGGGTGAAGGGATGGAAAAAGATTTTTCAGGTGAATGGAAATGAAATAAAATCCAGGGTAGCAATACTTATATCTGAAAAATTAGATCTCAAAGTGAAGGACATAACAAGAGATAAGGAAGGGCACTTCATAATACTAAAGGGAGCAATCCAACAAGAAGAAATAACTCTGGTAAACATATACGCACCCAATGCAGGAACACCCAAATACATAAAAAAACTCCTGGAGAATATCAAAGGAGAAATTGGCAGCAATACAATCATAGTAGGAGACTTTAATACCCCACTATCACCATTGGACAAATCCTCTAAACAAAAAATCAGCAAAGAAACATCAATCATAAATGACTCATTAGACCAGATGGAATTAATTGACATCTTCAGAACATTTCATTACAAAGCCACAGAATATAAATTCTTCTCAAGTGCACATGGGTCATTTTCAAAGGTAGACCATATGTTGGGTCATAGGCAAAGTTTCTTCAAATTCAAGAAGATAGAAATCATATCAAGGATCTTCTCAAATCTCATGGCATAAAACTGGAAATCAACTACAATAAAAACAATCCAAAAAAATCAAACACATGGAGACTAAACAGCATGCTATTAAACAATGACTGGGTTACCAGAGAGATCAAGGAAGAAATAAAAAACATCATGGCAACAAATGACAATGAAAACACAACAATCCAAAATCTATGGGACACAGTTGAAAGCAGTCTTGAGAGGGAAGTTCATAGCTCTACAAGCCTACAGCAAAAAACAAGAAACAATGGTAATAAATTACCTAACCCTACAACTCAAAGAGTTAGAAAGAGAACAACAAGAAAAGCCCAGTGTAAGCAGAAGGAAGGAAATAAAAAGATCAGGGCGGAAATAAATGACACTGAGACCAAAAAAAAAACAACAACAACAAAAAAACAATACAAAAGATCAACAAAACCAAGACCTGGTTCTTTGAAGGGATAAACAAGATTGATGAACCTCTAGCCAGGCTCACCAAGAAGCAAAGAGAGAGGACCCAAATAAACAAAATCAGAAATGAAAGAGGTGAAATAACAACAGACACCACTGAAATACAAAGGATTGTTAAAAAATACTATGAACAACTCTCTTCCAACAAACTGGACAACCTGGAGGAAATGGACATATTCCTAGAAAAATATAACCTTCCAAAACTCAATCAGGAAGAATCTAAACATCTCAATAGGCCAATAACTATGGAAGAAATTGAAGCAGTCATTAAAAAGCTTCCAGCAAACAAAAGCCCAGGGCCAGATGGCTTCACAGGTGAGTTTTACCAAACAGTCAAGGAAGAACTAAAACCTATCCTCCTCAGACTATTCCAAAAAATTCAAGAGGAAGGAACACTTCCAAGCTCCTTCTATGAAGCCAGCATCACCCTAATACCAAAACCAGATAAAGACAACACAATGAAAGGGAATTACAGGCCAATATCCCTCATGAACATAGATGCCAAAATCCTCAACAAAATTCTAGCAAATCAGATCCAGCACTACATCAGAAAGATCATACACCATGACCAAGTAGGATTTAACCTAGGAATGGAAGGATGGTACAATATCTGTAAATCAATAAACGTGATACATCACATAAACAAATTGAGAGATAAAAATCACAGTCATATCAATTGATGCAGAAAACGCATTTGACAAAATCCAACACCCTGTCTTGATAAAAACTCTCAACAGGGTGGGAATAGAAGGATCATACCTCAACATAATAAAAGCCATATATGATAAACCCACAACTAACATCATACTCAATGGGCAAAAACTAAAACCATTTCCCCTAAGAACAGGAACAAGACAGGAATGCCCACTCTCACCACTCCTGTTCAACATAGTACTGGAAGTATTAGCCATTGCAATTAGACAAGAAGAAGAAATAAAAGGCATCCAAATTGGAAAAGAAAAAGTAAAGCTGTCCTTATTTGCAGATGACATGATATTGTACATAAAATACCCGAAAGACTCCACCAAAAAACTAATAGACTTAATAAGTGAACTCGGCAATGTAGCAGGATACAAAATTAACGCCAAGAAATCTATGGCATATCTATACACCAATAGTGAACTTACAGAAAGAGAGACTAAAAAAGCAATCCCATTTACCATCTCACCAAAAAAATTAAGATTCCTAGGAATAAACTTAACTAAGGAGGTAAAAGACCTATACGCGGAAAACTACAGGACACTGAAAAAAGAGATAGAGGAAGACATAAACAGATGGAAGAACATAACATGTTCATGGATTGGTAGAATCAACATCATTAAAATGCCCATACTACCCAAAGCAATCTACAGATTCAATGCACTCCCTGTTAAAATACCAAAGGCATATTTCACAAACCTAGAAAGAACTCTCCAAAAACTCATCTGGAATAAAAAAAATACCCCGAATAGCCACAGCAATCCTGAGAAAGAAGAACAAAGTAGGTAGGATCTCAATACCAGATATCAAGCTGTATTACAAAGCCACTGTTCTCAAAACTGCCTGGTATTGGTACAAGAACAGACATATAGATCAATGGAATAGAATAGAGAACCCAGAAATCAACCCAAATCACTAAGCTCAATTAATATTTGACAAAGGAAGCATGAACATACAATGGAGTCAAGACAGTCTCTTCAATAAATGGTGTTGGGAAAATTGGACAGATACATGCAAAAAAATGAAACTAGACCACCAACTTACACCATACACAAAAATAAACTCAAAATGGATAAAGGACTTAAACATAAGATGGGAAACCATAAAAATACTAGAGGAATACACAGGCAGAAAAATCTCTGACATATGCTGAAGCAATTTCTTCACTGGTACTGCTTCTAGGGCAATGGAAACTAAAGAGAAAATAAACATATGAGACTACATCAAAATAAAAAGCTTTTGCACAGCAAATGAAACCATCAATAAAACAACAAGAAAGCCCACTGCATGGGAGGACATATTTGCCAATGATATCAACGATAAGGGTTTAATCTCCAACATTTACAGGGAACTCATGCAGCTTAACAAAAAGAAGATAAACAACCCAATAAAAAAATGGGCAACTGATCTAAATAGACACTTTTCAAAAGAAACAGAAGGAAGGCCAAGAGACATATGAAAACCTGCTCAAAGTCACTAATCATCAGAGAGATGCAAATCAAAACAACAATGCGGTACCATCTCACACCTGTCAGAATGGCTATCATCAACAAATCAGCAAACATCAAGCGCTCGCGAGGATGCGGAGAAAAAGGAACCCTCGTGCACTGCTGGTGGGAATGCAGACTGGTGCAGTCACTGTGGAGAACAGTATGGAGTTTCCTCAAAAAACTAAAAATGGAACTCCCATTTGACCCAGTGATCCCACTTCTAGGAATATATCCCAAGAAGCTAGAAACACAAATCAGAAAGGATATATGCACCCCTATGTTCATAGCAGCACAATTCACCATATCTGAGATTTGGAAACAGCCTAGATGCCCATCAGCAGATGAGTGGATTAAAAAACTGTGGTACATCTACACAATGGAATACTACGCTGCAGTAAAAAAGGAGTTCTTACCATTTGCAACAACATGGATGGAACTGGAGAGCATTATGCTAAGTGAAATAAGCCAGGCAGAGAAAGACAAATATCACATGATCTCACTCATTTGTGGAATATAATGAACAACATAAACTGATGAATAAAAATAGATCCAGAGACAGAGAAACATCTATCAGAACATCAAACCTCAGGGAAGGTAGAGGACAGTGGGGGTAAGGGGGAGAGATCAACCAAAGGACTTATATGCATGCATATAAGCCTAATCAATGGACACAGACAACAGGGGGCTGGGGGCATGAATGGGAGGTGGGGGTTAATGGGGAAGTAAGGACACATATGTAATACCTTAATCAATAAAGAAATTAAGAAAAAAATAAAGTAACCAATATGGTATGTATCCACCTCTTAGTTTTCACATAAAATCCTTGAACAGCTAAATCTAAAAAAAAAAATCTGTGCCTTTAAAATTTTTCCTGCTAAAGTTTGTGGGTTTTTTTGTAATTTATTTTGCATTTATTGTTGGATAATGATATTCTACAAAAATATATAAAACACAAGCTGTCTCTTATTTTGTTTGGTGATAAAATGCTCAATTAAAAACAGGTTACATTGCATGCCCTTGGCATTCTGAGCTGATATCATATTGTTCAGAATAGTACATGTCACCTTAAATAATTTCACGTGCATCTGTTTTATTAGTAGGTGCTAATTAAACATGCATCTTGTGAAGTGACTTCACATAAGATCATTTTTCAGTTTCTTGTATTATTTATGTAACATTTTGGGATCTGTGGGTCACAAATGCTACTATAAACCTTTTTCTTAAAATTATTAATGGAAAGTAAATTCCTCCCTAAAAATATTTTCCCAGGCATTCTTGGAAAACTATTCCAGTGCAAATTTTAAAACAAACAAAAGAACATATTACTAATATACATTGTGCTATCTAAATCACAGAAGATTTATAAGCCAACACAAATGCTCATTATTAGAGATTAATGCTGTCTTTTAATTGGTGGTGCACACCATTCCTGGGAAATCCATTCAGTCCTACTCATGGGAGCAAAATACCCATGTGAATGATAGTTAATATAAAGTTGATTGCTGGCGAGTTTCTCTAGTGCTGGGAGCTGTGGCCTTGCCCACATGCTCTGCGTGGCCTGATGGATCACACATGCTGAGCCAGTTTGCAGGTCGGTGCAGGGCTGCTTTCTCTGTCCCTGTGTCTCTCTGCCAAATGCAACTTCAATCTGTAGCCATCAATTGTCTCAGAAGTGGCCACCATCTTTTCCTTCTCCTGTTTTTTCATGCAGTGCTCTAGCACCGTCATGGTCCATCATTCAAGTAAGTCATTCTATAGCTATTTGTATGTAGGTAGTTTCATAACTTTAGGCAAAGCCCTCAACCCCTTTGGGTCTTGCTTTCTTTTCTAAAAAGAAAATAAATCAAAATTTGTCAGAACACTATGTCCACAAAATGAAAAATGTCTCAGTCAAATGTGTGTGACTCTCTCGATTCACGGTGCATATTAGCCCTTGAAAGGTTCTAAGAAGTCCTAGAGCAAAGAAGAGGATTTAGCTTTGCTTACCTTGATGTCCCGCACATTATTTGATCTCAGAACCCTTCTCCTGGTAATATGTTTCTATTCTGCAGAACTGGTGGGAAAACATGTTCAGAGTGCTAGACAAGCTTTAAAAACCATTCCAACTGTAATGGATGCTGTGATTCCCTGTTACTTTGCTCTTCTTCTCAAAAAAGACTAGATGCTTAGGTCTCAGCTCAGTTAAATTAAATGACTTCGTATGATCAACAGTAAAAAAAAATAAATGAAAATTGATTGGGCTTGAATCTGGAAGATGGATCTGTCCACCAGTCACATAGTTGGTGGTATTTAACATACTCACACACCAGAGTACAGTACGCTAAACCTTTTAAAGAGTGACTAATACTCCACTGTGATAGGACAGACGCTTGGGGTTTTAGCCAAATCTTGTAAATTTAGCAAAGAATATCAGAGCAACTCCTTCTGTTACCCTAAATGTCAGGAACTTTTACATTTTCATGAAGAACATGCAGGTCTTGGTTTTTAAAGGTCTTACATGAGCACTTTCATTGAAAATCATAAGGTTTGCCTACATTGAGGAGAGAATGCTGCAGTTAGATGGGGGAAGGGGGAAGAGGGAGTACTAGGAGGGGTCTGACCTTGAAGTTCTAGCAGGCATTTGGTATCTCTGAGCTGTGGATTAAGCAAACCTCAGCATTCTGAGAGCTTAAGTTAGCATATTTCAGGACCAATATGACTACTTTCCCCCATAACCAATTTTTAAGTATATAACATAATTTCTTGCTCTACTATCTGAAATTGAGCTAAGTAAACTACATGCATGTTGAGATCCCCAAAACACAGTGATTATGAAGATTAGCCTTTATGTTTTGCCCCATAAACTTTACTATCTATACTAATAATAGAGGAATATGCAAATTGTCCAGGATGCCATCACAGTAACAGTAATGACCAAACAGCAGGTTGTGTGGGGTGACTAGGTAGGCAGGGGGGCAGTTGGGGTGACCAGACCAGCGGGGGGGGGCATTTGGGGGTGACCAGGCCAGCAGGGGGCAGTTGGGGGTGACCAGGCTGGCCGGGGGGCAGTTAGAGGTGACCAGGCCAGCAGGGGGGGGCAGTTGGGGATGACCAGGCCGGCAGGGGGGGCAGTTAGGGGTGATCAGGCAGACAGGCAGGTGAGCAGTTAGGAGCCAGCAGTCCCAGATTGTGAGAGGGATGTCTGACTGCCGGTTTAGGCCCAATCCCCCGGATAGGGCCTAAACTGGCAGCTGTACACCCCCTGAGGGGTCCCAGTTTCGTGCACCAGGCCTCTAGTCCTATATAATAAAAGGCTAATATGCAAATTGACCAAACGGTGGAACAACCGGTCATTATGATGCGCACTGACCACCAGGGGACAGATGCTCAACACAGGAGTTCAGGAGCTGCCCCTGGTGGTCAGTGTGCTCCCACAGGGGGAGCACTGCTCAGCCAGAAGCCCTGAGCTGGGCTGACAGCTGGTGAGCACAGTGGTGGTGGCGGGAGCCTCTCCCACCTCTATGGCCATCAGACATCCCCCGAGGGCTCCTGGACTGCGAAAGGGCACAGGCTGGGCTGAGGGATCCCCCAAGTACATAAATTTCATGCACTGGGCCTCTAGTACCAGCATAATCTAATGACCTCCTCTCCTAAGCAAATATGCCTTATTTTGAGCCTAGTCTACCCAATTGTCTCTATAGTTCTATTCCATAAGACAGTCTGTGGAAGGCAAACTTAGTTTTGAGGTGTTCATATGCCCAGCATCTCTTGTCTGTGTGAATGCTGATGCCCCAATTCACCCGTTTAGTTGCTGGGTTTTATTGCCTTTGTTTTGATTTCCCACTTTGATGTACTCCTGACAGCTCAACTTTTTTTTCAGATAAATGGCCTCCACATGAGCCTTTCCATTACTGTTTCTACCTTACCTTGGCTCACCTAGATTGGCTTACATTCTGAATCCATCTGTAATTATAGAACAAGACTATATAAACCGGTCCATTTAGCTGTGCTGAGGCATAGATGGGTAACAAAGAGTATTGGGTGTGCACCAACAAACAAAGCATATAGCAGTTGGGCTGAGACATTTTTCAAGTAAAGGGCCACATTTGAGTAACATTTGTACTGAGGTATAGTTTCATGGGCTTTCCTTTGTGTAAATTCCAGCCATCATGGATTGTTCAACTCAATTCTCATCTTCAAGAAGCCTTCCCTAGACCTGGCTGGATTGCTCAGTTGGTTGGAGCATTGTCCCATGCACCAAAAGGTTGCAAGATTGATTCCAGGTCAGCTCACATACCTAGGTTGTGGGTTCAATCCCTGATCGAGTACCTAGGGTAGGCAACTGATCAATGTTTCTCTCTGTCTTTCTCTCCCTTCCTCTCTCTCTAAAATAAATTTTAAAAATCCTCAGGTAAGGATTTTTTTAAATTATTTTCAAAAACAAAGCCTTCCCTAACTGCCTGGGCCTGAAGGATCTCTTTTTCTGAATTTATACATATAGCTCCAATTGTCTGTACCAAGTGCCAGAAATTTAACATTGTCTGGCTTTATATTTCCTCATTGGCTCATTGACTCTATTATTACATAGGTATAGTCTTCCCAACTAGATGAGAACTATGTCCAACACATTTTTATTACTTTTTTTAATTCTTTTTATTGAATTTATTGGGGTGACACTTGTTTTAAAAATTGCACAATTCAACAACACGCCATCTGTACATTGTTTTTTTGTGTTCACCACCACAAGTAAATCTCCTTCCATCACCATTTATCCCCCATACCTTCCTATACCTCCCCACATAGCCCACTTCCCTTGGCAACCACCACAGTGTTTCCATGTCCATGAGTTTTTTTCTCTTTTTTGCTCAACCCCCCATCACCAACCAGCACCCAAACCCCACTCCTTGACAGCTGTCTGCCTGCTCTCTATCTATATCTGTCTCTATTTTGCTTGTCAGTTCATTTTGTTCATTAGATTCCACATATGAGTGAAATCATATGGTACTTGTCTTTCTCCAACTGGCTTATTTTACTTAGCATAATGCTCTCCAGGTCCATCCACATTGTTGAAAAGGGTAGGATTTCCTTTTCTTTTCTTTTCTTTTTTTTTTTTTAGTCTCTTTTTCTGAATTTGCACATATAACTCCAATTATCTCTACCAAGTGCCAGAAATTTATCATTGTCTGGCTTTAAATTTCCTGATTGTCTCAATGGCTCTGTTATTACACAGGTATAGTTTTCCCAACTAGATAAGAGCTATGTCCAACAACATTTTTTTTTATATCTCCCACAATATGTAGTATAAAGTAACAAGAAAATATCCTCAGAGATTCCATCAGTTAGGCAGTGTGATATAGGGCAATGAGATATATGTTTGAGTGAATTAAAAATTGAGATGGAACATGACTGTTGAGTGGGATTAATGGAAAGGAAAGACAGAGAATCACTATTAATTATAACCAAATGCAAAATAATAATAATAATAATAATAATAATAATAATAATAGCAAAAAGAAAAGAGAAAAAAAGAAAAGAAAGAGGACATTTGAGACAGGGTGAAGAAGATAAACAAGGGAAGTTCAATGTGCTGTTCTGAGAGTCTGCTTTAAACTAAACACTAGTATTTCCTTTGTCCCATGAGGTTTTCAAAATTACCTTCCTCATTACATAATTAATCTATAGTAAACAAACTAGACAACAAGAGTCTCCTAAGAATTCTAAAATTTCTCTATAAAATAATCACAATAAAGGTCCCAGAAATTAAGATTATAAGCCTCTTTACTCTGACATATCATAATAATGCTCAACTAAGATGAAAAGAAAACTCTACCCAAAAATTTCTTCTTTGATACTTCTCGTCAAGATGGCAGCAAAGGTAAACACAGTACTAGAATCCTCCCACAACCTCATCAAATGTACATCTAAAGTACAGAACAACCATCCTTCAGAACCTCCTGAAATCTAGCAGAATGGAAGTTCTACAACTAGGGATTTAAAGAAGAAGCACATCGAGACTGCTGGAGGAGAGGAGACAAGGAACAGGCTGGTTTCACACCCACATGTGGCTGTTTAAAGTCAGGAGGGATGTCCTGGCTGCAGAAGTTCCCCCTGAAGAGTGAGGGGTCCGAGCCTCAGACCAACCCCCCCTACCCCCTGCCAGCCCAGGGTTCCAGTGCTGGGAAGAGAAGTCCCCATAACATCTGGCTGTAAAAACCAGAAGGGATTGTGGCTGAGACAGGGGGCTACTGGAGTCCCAGGCAGTTCCTCTTAAAGGGCCCATGTATGGACTTCCTTGGACTCACTTTCTCTGAGCTTCAATGCTTGGTCAGGAGCTTGAAAGGAACCAGGGACATACTGGGAGGAACTAAATTGGCATCAGGGTGAGAGCTGGAAGTGGGAAGGGCAGCTTTCTGTACACAAAAGGCTCTTGTTCACTTTTTGAGGCCCCCCAACAGAGCAGCACCATATCTGAGTCTCCATCAACCTGGCCCACACTGTTTGCTCCACCCTACTGATTCCCTGAGACCCCTCCCCACCCAACTTGCAGACCCACCCAAGCCATTTTCCAGTGGCTTTTGTATACAACTGGCATCTCTTGCCTCATGTTTCAGGCTTCCATAAAATCTATCAAACAAGCAGCATCTGGCCTCTGTTCACCCTCTACCTCTTGCTAAGTGGCCCCAGGCTTGGCATTATTGTCAGCCTGCCTTGGTTCACAGCTTGGCCTCCCCTGGGCACCTTCAAGCCCAACACAAGTATCAGCCACCTGCAGATCACTCTGTAGCTCATGCTGGATAGCCCCAGGCAGGGCACAGGCAGTGGCTGACTTTTCATTTCCTGGGAGGCCCTAGAGTCAGTGCACTCAGTGAATGGCTTTAGACCATGCCAGATTACAAGGAGTGAACTCAATGAGCACAAAAGTCCCACTGAAGTAAGTCCTGCTCTGATGTAGGGTTGACTCCTGTAGAGAATCTCTTCTGCTATAGTCACAGCCAGTCCTCAGCCACTTGACCTTGGGATCAATCCCTTCCAATGACACCAACAGCAATCAAAGCTCAGCTACAACAGGACAGTGCACACAGCTCATACAGGGGCGTACTTGAGGCACCAGCTCAGGTGACTGGGGAGGCTGTACCACTGGGCCCTACAGGACTCCTACTACACAAGGCCATTCTACTAAGTCTGGAAGATGTAGCAGCACTACCTAATACATAGAAACATAGATAGAGAAGCAGCCAAAATGAAGAGACAAAGAAACATGTCCCAAATGAAAGAACAGAATAAATCTCCAGAAAAATAACTAAATGAAATGGAGGCAAGCAAACTACCAGATACAGAGTTCAAAACAATGTTTATAAGGATTCTCAAGGAACTTAGTGAAAACTTCAACAGCAAGGCAAAGTTCATAGAAACCATAAAAAGAAACTAGTCAGAATTGAAGACACTAACTGTAATGAAGAATAATATACAGGGAATAATAGAGTAGATGACACAGGAAGTCAAATTAACAATGTGGAATATACGAAAGCAAAAAACATCCAATCAGAATAGCAAAAACAGAAAAGAATCCAAACATATGAAGATAGAGTTAGGTGCTTTGGGACAACTTTAAGTATACCAACTTTTGCATCATGGGGGTGCCAGAAGGAGAAGAGAGAGAGCGAGAAATTGAAAACCTATTTGAAAAAAGAATAACAGAAAACTTCTTTTACTTAGTGTAGGAAATGGACATACAAGTCCAAGAGGAGCAGAGAATCCCAAACAAGATGAACCCAAAGAGGCCCAAACCAAGACACATCATAATTAAAATGTCAAAGGATAAAGACAAACAGAGAATCTTAAAAGCAGCAAGAGAAAAGCAGTTAGTTGCCTACAAGGGAGCTCCCATAAGACTGTTGGCTGATATCTCAACAGAAACTTTGCATGCCAGAAGGGAGTAACAAGAAATATTCAAAGTGATAAAAAAGCAGGGACCTACAACCAAGATTACTGTACACAACAAAGCTATCATTTAGAATTGAAGAGCAGATTAAGAGCTTCCCAGACAAGAAAACATTAAAGGAGTTCATCACCACCAAACCAGTATTACAAGAAATGTTAAAGGGTCTTCTTTAAGTAGAAGAAGGAAAAAAAAAGACAAAAATATGAACAATAAAATGGCAATAAATACAAATTTATCAACAATTGAATCTAAAAATCAAAATAAACAAACAAGCAAAACAAACAGGCAGACTCACAGATAGAGAAAACATTTTGACAGTTGCCAGATTGGGCATGGGGGTAGGAAGTGGCAGATAAGTGAAAAAGATGAAGGGCTTTCGAAGCACAAATTGGTTGTTACAGAATAGTCATGGGGATGTAAAGTACAGCATAGGGAATCCTATATAATAAAAGGCTAGTATGCAAATAGACTGAACAGCAGAACAACCGAACAACTGAACAACTGGTCGCTATGACGTGCGCTGATGACCGGGGTGATGGTGGAGCAGGTGAGCGGGGGCACCAGACCAAGGCAGGGTGCCAGTCACTGTCATCGGGTGAGCCTCTGGTAGTTACTGAAAATTCTTTGCTCCCACACGTCTCGGTCCTGCTCAGTGTTCACACCTACTGCCGGCACTGGCCCCACTCACACCCGCTGCTGTTGCCAGAGCCACCACTTGCACTCGCTGCCGGTGCCAGCCTCAATTGCTCGGCGCTGTCAGTGGGTGCAAGCAGCGTCTGCTGGCCCCAATTGCCCCTCAGGGCTTCTCCACCTCCCCCTGCTCCTGAGGGGTGATTGAGGCCAGCAGCTGCCTCTCCAACCCACTGCCAGCAACAGCCCACTTGTACCCGCTGCCAGTACCAGAGCTGCCGCTCGCACCCACTGCCGGCAGACAGGGGACAAGGGGCTGTAGCGGGAGGGGCCAGGTGGGAGTGTGGAGGATGGGCCAAGACCCGCCCCTGTGCCCACCGCAACCTCATGGCCCACAGTTCCTTTCAAGGTTCATGAATTTGTGCACTGAGATCCTAGTGTAGTCAATAATATTCTAACAGCTATGTATCATGTCAGATGAGTATGAGATTGATTATTAGTATGATCACTAGGTATATTATACAATGTCTAATCACTAGAGTATACACCTGAAACTGATATAATATTATCTAATAAAAAAGTAATATGCAAATTGACCATACCTCTGCTACACCCACAAGCCACGCCTACCAGCCATGCCCATCAGCCAATCAAGAGCAAATATGCAAATAAACCCAACCAAGATGGCTGCGGCCATGGAGAGCAGGAGGGAGGCTTGGGTTTCCCTGGCAATGGAGGAAGCCAAGCTTTCTGCCTGCCCTTGCCGGCCCAGGCCTCCACTCAATGCTGCAAAGTTTCAATGATAGAAGATAAATAAATCCCAACAAAAATGATGGCAGCCACAGAGCTGGAGAGAGCAGGAGGCTTGAGTTGCTCCCGGTGATGGAGGAAGCCAAGCTTTCCACCTGCCTTGGGGGACCCAGCCCTCCGCTTAAGGCTACAAAGTTTCAATTATAGAAGATAAATAAATCCCAGATACCAGGGCCTCTGCTTGGGTCACTGGAGGGCATGGCCAGCTGGCAAACCACCACAGGCCCCTCACTCAGACTACCCCATGCCCCAAGGGAACCCCCACCCTAATCTGGGACACCCTTCAGGGCAAACCAGCTGGCCCCCACCCATGCACCAGGCCTCTATCCTATCTAATGAAAGAATAATATGCAAATTGAGCATCACTCCAACACACAATATGGCTGCCCCCATGTGGTCAAAGATGACTGCCCCCATGTGGACACAAGATGGCCACCACAAGATGGGCAGCAGGGGAGGGCAGTTGGGAGGGACCAGGCCTGCAAGGGAGAGCAGTTGGGGGCTATCAAACCTACAGGGAGGGTAGTTAGGGGTGACCAGGCCGGCAGAGGAGGGAAGTTAGGGGCAACTGGGCCTGCAGGGAAGGGCAGTTGGGGGGGACCCAGGCCTGCAAGGTAGAGCAGTTGGGGGGGACCAGGCCTGCAGGGGAGGGCAGTTAGGGGCAAACAGGCTGGCTGGCAGGGGAGCAGTTAGGCATCAATCAGTCTGGCAGGGGAGTGGTTAGGGGGTGATCAGGCTGGCAGGCAGAGTGGTTAGGGGCAATCAGGAAGGCAGGCAGGCGAGCAGTTGGGAGCCAGCAGTCCTGGATTGTGAGAGGGATGTCCGACTGCTCATTTAGGCCCAATTCCACTGGGATCGGGCTTAAACGGGCAGTCGGACATCCCTCGAGGGGTCCCAGGTTGGAGAGGGTTCAGGCTGGGCTGAGGGACACGCCCTGCCCCGAGTGTACAAATTTTGTGCACCAGGCCTCTAGTCCTATATAATAAAAGCCTAATATGCAAATTGACCAAACAGCAGCACGACCGGTCGCTATGACATGCACTGACCACCAGGGGGAAGACTCTCAATGCAGGAGCTGCCCCCTGGTGGTCAGTGCACTCCCTAGGGGGAGTGCCCCTCAGCCAGAAGCCCTGAGCCGGGCTCATGGCTGGCGAGCGCAGCGACGGTGGCAGGAGCCTCTCTTGCCTCTATGCCACCACTAAGAATGTCTGACTGATGGCTGTCAGTCAGACATGCCCTGAGGGCTCCCAGACTGTGAGAGGGCACAGGCTGGGCTGAGGGGACCTCCCCCCCGAGTGCACAAATTTCATGCACCGGGCCTTTAGTATTATATATCAATTGTAATTGAAAAATAAACAATGATTTAAAAATAAAAAAAAATTTTAATTCAGTTTATTGAACATAAAAAAAAATACTTCCTCATTCTCCTAACTCAACACAAGTAACATTCTTTGGAAACTAAGATTTGTGCTCCAGTTGGAAGATGGCGACTGGCAGGAAGGTAGGGAGGGAGAGAGTGTGAGAGAATGAGGGAACCATAGAGGAGAGTGTAGACGTGTGTGGTGTGTGTGTGTATGAGCTAGGAACAGTTAGATTCTGCAGGTCCTCCAAGGGGCTGCCAAACCAGGCAGTCTTAGATGGTGGAGCCCAGTGCAAAAAGTGGACACTTTTGGGTGGCCAGTGTGGGCACGGAGACCATGCCATCTTGAGAAACAGAGCTGCTTGAGACTAGGATCCTGCCCTCAGCAACACCCAGTCACGTATCAGATGCAAACCAGGACCCTGCAGCCACTGGGGACAGAGAACTGCAACCACAGCTTCAGACCAACAGACAACAAGAATCCAGACTTCCCGGCATCAGATCTCTGTGAGTCAAAGAGCCTATCCCCCTCCCCACAGGCTCGCGGATAGCGCCATAGTAACTGATAGACCCGCTCCTTGCTTGAGCCGCAGCACCCCTACAGGGAATTTGAGCTTGAGAGAGCGTGCACAGGCCGCAGCGCTGCTCCTGGAATTTGAGAGACTGGAATCTACACCCCGCAACATAATCGGGTGACCAAACCCGAAGCCCATGCAGAGTGGCAGTGCCACCTGACTTGGATTCTGGGCAAGTGCACATGAAAGTCAGTTTTCCACAGTGCAGGCCACAGAGCTATTGTGCAACCCAGTCCCCCATGGTGACTGGGACCCAAATTCTCCTGGCAAAAGGCAGCACTGAGCACCACCGACTTGACTGTTTCTTACCGTGTGTGCCTGGGATCCCTGACTCACAGTGCATTCACACTAAGAGCCAGTGACTCTAATGCTTGGTGCATGTGCACACGGAGACCCAGATTCTCAGCGAGAAGCTGCACGAGGCAACAGAGACTCTGATACTTGATTCTTGGTGCAGACACAAGGAAACTCTGACTCCTGGCATGTGCCAGGGGACTCATTTTCGGCACATGCCAACAGCGCGGTGCAGGCGGGGTCCCTGATTCTAGGTGCACACATGAGACCACACTGAATGCTGGGAACACTGACCCTGGGCAAGCCTGGTTCCCACAAACCCACGGCAGCCACATGTCCTAGTGTCGGAGCACTTCAGTGACACTAGGGTGGTGCGAAGTTCCCACGGCACATGGCCCAGTTCCATGCAACTCGAAGGTTGAACCTTCTAGTGATAGTCAGAATGGGGAGATGACACAATCCCCAGAGGAAAGAAAATGAGGAGTCTCCAAGAAAGGAAATTAGTGAAATTGAAGCATACAACATGACCAAAAAATAATTCAGAGTAATGGTCCTGGAATTTATACATCGGATGGATAAGAAAATCAACAACCTATGCAACAATCAGGAAGAAATGAAAAGTGATATAACTACAATCAAAAACACCATGGAGAGTTTCAAAGTAGACTAGAAGAAGCAGAGGACCGAATTAGTGAGTTAGAAGATCAGATACAGAAACAAGATCAATCTGAACAGCAATTGGAGAAAACAATTAAAAAGCAGGAGGAAAGCCTAAGGGAGCTTTGGGACAACATGAAACGAAGTGACATACGTATAATAGGGCTGCCAGAAGGACAAGAAGAGCAGCAAAGATTAGAAAATCTATTTGAAGAAATAATGACAGAAAACTTCCCAGATATGGGGAAGAAAAAAGTTACACAAGTACAGAGAGGCCCAAGCAGGATCAACCCCAAAAGACCCACATCAAGACAAGTCATAATTTCAATGGCAAATATCAACAACAAGGAGAGAATCTTAAAGGCGGCAAGAGAGAGACAGAGAGTTACCTACAAAGGAACCCCCATCAGATTATCAAATGATTTCTCAACAGAAACATATCAAGCTAGAAGGGAATGGAAGGAGGTATACAAAGTGTTGCAAAACAAAGGACTGAATCCAAGAATACTCTATCCGGCAAGATTATCAATCAAAATTGAAGGGGAAATCGGGAACTTTGCAGACAAAAAAAGGCTAAGGGAATTTATCACCACCAAACCAGCAATGCAAGAAATGCTAAAGGGAATACTGTAAAAAGAAGAAATAAACATGTAAGAAGGAACACAGACACAAAAATAGATATGACTACAAACAAATACCTTTCAGTAATAACTTTAAATGTAAATGGACTAAAGGCTCCAATCAAAAGACATTGAGTGTCTGAATGGATAAAAAAAACACAACCCATATATATGCTGTCTACAAGAGACCCACCTCAGAACAAGAGACTCACACAGATTGAAAGTGAAGGGATGGAAAAATATCTTTCAGGCAAATGGAAATGAAAAAAAAAAAGCTGGGGAAGCAATACTTATATCTGACAAAATAGACCTCCAAGTAAATGCCATAACAAGAGATAAGGAAGGCCACTTCATAATACTAAAGGGATCGATACAACAAGAGGATATAACCCTGATAAACATATATGCACCCAACGCAGGAGCACCCAAATACATAACAAAACTCCTGGAAGATATCAAGGGAGAGATCAACAACAATTCAGTCATAGTAGGGGACTTTAATACACCACTGACATCACTGGATAAATCCTCTAGACAAAAAAATCAGCAAAGACACAGCAATCCTAAATGACTCACTAAGATCAGATGAACTTAACTGACATCTTCAGAACATTTCACCCCAAAGCCACAGAATATACGTTCTTCTCAAGTGCATATGGGACATTTTCAAAAATAGACCACATATTGGGTCAAAAGCAAAGTCTCCCCAAATTCAAGAAGATTGAAATCATACCAAGCATCTTCTCAGACCACAATGCCATAAAACTAGAAATAAACTATTGTTTTTACAATAAAAACAATCCAAAAATCTCAAAAACTTGGAAGCTGAATAGCATGCTATTAAATAATGAATGAGTTACCAAAGAGATCAAAGAAGAAATTAAAAGCATCCTAAAAACTAATGACAACAAAAACACAACAATCCAAAATCTATGGGACACAGTGAAAGCAGCCCTGAAAGGGAAGTTTAGAGCTCTACAAGCCTACCTCAAAAAACAAGAAAAAGTGGTAGTAAATCATCTGACTCTACAATTCAAAAAATTAGAAAGAGAGCAACAAGAAAAGCCCAGAGTGAGCAGAAGGAAGGAGATAGTAAAGATCAGAGCAGAAATAAATGACATAGAGACCAAATAAAACAATACAAAAGATCAATGAAACCGAGAGCTGGTTCTTTGAAAGGATAAACAAGATTGATGAACCTCTAGCCAGGCTCACCAAGAAGCAAAGAGAGAGGACTCAAATAAATAAAATCAGAAATGAAAGAGGCGAAATAAGAACAGACCCCACCAAAATACAAAGGATTGTTAAAAAATACTATGAACAACTCTCTTCCAACAATCTGGACAACCTGGAGGAAATGGACATATTCCTAGAAAAATATAACCTTTCAAAACTCAATCGGAAAGATTCTAAAAATCTAAATAGGCCAATAACTATGAAAGAAATAGAAGCAGTCATCAAAAAGCTCCCAGCAAACAAAAGCCGGGGGCCAGACAGCTTCACAGGGGAGTTATACCAAACATTCAAGGAAGAACTAAAACCTATCCTCCTCAGACTATTCCAAAAAATTCAAGAGGAAGGAACACTTCCAAGCTCCTTCTATGAAGCCAGCATCACCCTAATACCAAAACCAGATAAAGACAACACAATGAAAGGGAATTACAGGCCAATATCCCTCATGAACATAGATGCCAAAATCCTCAACAAAATTCTAGCAAATCGGATCCAGCAATACATCAGAAAGATCATACACCATGAACAAGTAGGATTTATCCCAGGAATGCAAGGATGGTACAATATCCACAAATCAATAAACATGATACATCACATAAACAAATTGAGAGATAAAAATCACATAATCATATCAATTGAAGCAGAAAAAGCATTTGACAAAATCCAACACCCCTTCTTAATCAAAACACTCAGTAAGGTGGGAATAGAAGGATCATACCTCAACATAATAAAAGCCATATATGATAAACCCACAGCCAACATCATACTCAATGGACAAAAACTAAAACCATTTCCCCTAAGAACAGGAACAAGACAGGGATGCCCACTCTCACCACTCCTGTTCAACATAGTACTGGAAGTACTAGCCATTGCGATCAGAAAAGAAGAAGAAATAAAAGGCATCCAAATTGGAAAAGAAGAAGTAAAACTGTCTTTATTTGCAGATGACATGATATTGTACATAGAAAACCCTAAAGACTCCATAAAAAAATTATTAGACTTAATAAATGAATTTGACAATGTAGCAGGATACAAAATTAATGCCAAGAAATCTATGGCATTTCTTTACACCAATAGTGAACTTATAGAAAGAGAGACTAAAAAAGCAATCCCATTTACCATCACACCAAAAAAAATTAAGATACCTAGGAATAAACTTAACTAAGGAGGTAAAAGACCTATATGCGAAAAACTACAGGACACTGAAAAAAGAGACAGAGGAAGACATAAATAGATGGAAGAACATACCATGTTCATAGATTGGTAGAATCAACATCATCAAAATGTCCATACTACCCAAAGCAATCTACAGATTCAATGCAATCCCCATTAAAATACCAACGGCATATTTCACAGACCTAAAAAGAACTCTCCAAAAATTCATCTGGAAAAAAAAGACCCCAAATAGCTGCAGCAATCCTGAGAAAGAAGAACAAAGTAGGTGGGATCTCAATACCAGATATCAAGCTATATTACAAAGCCACTGTTCTTAAAACAGCCTGGTCCTGGCACAAGAACAGACATATAGATCAATGGAATAGAATAGAGAACCCAGAAATCGACCCAAACCACTATGCCCAATTAATATTTGACAAAGGAGGCATGAACGCAAAATGGAGTCAAGATAGTCTCTTCAGCAAATGGTGTTGGGAATATTGGACAGATACATGCAAAAAAATGAAACTAGACCACCAACTTACACCATACACAAAATTAAACTCAAAATGGATAAAGGACTTAAACATAAGAAGGGAAACCATAAAAATACTAGAGGAATCCACAGTCAGAGAAATCTCAGACATATGCCGAAGGAACTTCTTCACTGATACTGCTCCTAGAGCAATAGAAACTAAAGAAAAAATAAACAAATGGGACTACATCAAAATAAAAAGCTTTTGCACAGCAAAAGAAACCATCAACAAAACAACAAGAAAGCCCACTGCCTGGGAGAACATATTTGCCAATGTCATCACCGATAAGGGTTTAATCTCCAACATTTACAGGGAACTCATACAACTTAACAAAAGGAAGATAAACAATCCAATCAAAAAATGGGCAACGGGCCTAAATAGACACTTTTCAAAAGAAACAGAAGGAAGGCCAAGAGACATATGAAAACCTGCTCAAAGTCACTAATCATCAGAGAGATGCAAATCAAAACAACAATGCGGTATCATCTCACACCTGTCAGAATGGCTATCATCAACAAATCAACAAATGACAAGTGCTAGTGAGGATGTGGAGAAAAAGGAACTCTTTTGCACTGCTGGTGGGAATGCAGACTGGTGCAGCCACTGTGGAGAACAGTATGGAGTTTCCCCAAAAAACTAAAAATGGAACTCCCATTTGACCCAGTGATCTCACTTCTAGAAATATATCCCAAGAAACTAGAAACATGAATCAGAAAGAATATATGCACCCCTATGTTCATAGCAGCACAATTCACCATAGCTAAGATTTGGAAACAGCCTAAGGGCCCATCAGCAGATGAGTGGATTAAAAAACTGTGGTACATCTACACAATGGAATACTACACTGCAGTAAAAAAGGAGTTCTTACCATTTGCAACAGCATGGATGGAACTGGAGAGCATTATGCTAAGTGAAATAAGCCAGTCAGAGAAAGACAAATATCATATGATCTCACTCATTTGTGGAATATAATGAACAACATAAACTGATGAGCAGGGATAGATCCAGAGGCAGAAAAGTATGGATCAGACTGCCAGACCTCAGAGGGAAGGTAGGGGAGGGTGGGGGAAAGGAGAAGAGATCAACCAAAGGACTTGTATTCATGAATATAAGCCTAACCAATGAACAGGAACAGCAGAGGGGTGAGGGCATGAGGGCATGAGTGGGGGGGGGGGGAGGCTTGGGGGTTTAATGGAGGGATGAGGACACATATGTAATACCTTAATCAATAAAGAAATAAAAATAAAAAGATTTGTTCTCCAAAGAGCATGGTGCTCTGCTTAGCAATGGTTATAAAGTCAAAGACATAATTCCTGTTATCACAAACAGTAATTTTGGTTCTTTTTTGAAATAATTTATTTCTAGGAGTGATCAGTTTGCCCTCTTTATATATTCACAGCTTTTTATTACTCTATTAAATATAGCAATGTCTTTACCCATTTTTCTATTTTTTAATTTTTAACTGCTCATGGGTATTTTTTGCTGAACAATATCCCTTGGTTCTAGGTTTTCTTTTTGACTGCCTTGCTACATACTATATGACATGGCTTGTAGGAATTTTCACAATACCTTGAATCAAAGATTCAACATCACATATCTCTCCTAGGCCTTAGCAATGCCTCTGGCATAAAGTAGATAAAAATGAATATTTATTGTTTGTTGTTGATAAATCAAGCACATCTTGCCAACCTGTGGTTTATGTTGATACTATAGAAGCCAACTCAGTTTTCATATAACCATGTGGAAATGGTTTGCCTCCCATGGAACTTGAGCATGTCTTTTCTGTTAGAAAGTGGCCATATGATCTATGTCTTTAAAACTTTATTAGGCATAAAAGTTTATTAATGCTGTATACTAGTGACATTTCCTTACTATTTTGTTCCTTGTCTTATTATATTTTAAAAACAACTGATACACACATATGAGTACCTTATAGCAGAACTGATAAGTTATTCACACAGCATGAATGTACTGGGTAGTGGCAGCCAGCATCTATTACAACAGGGCTGAGCCCATGCTAAATCAGGATTAGATATTTTGGAAACCTTTCCTGTTTTTTTGTTTTTGTTTTTGTTTTGTTTTTGGTTTTGTGTTTTGTTGTTGTTGTTGTTGTTGTTGTTGTTGTGTGTGTGTGTGTGTGTGTGTGTTAATTTATCTCTATTGTTGAAAGTATTACAGGTGTCCCCCTTTTTTCCCATTGACTCCTTCTAGCCCATACCTGCCCCCCTCCCTGCCATAACCTGCATGGCTAGGGTTCAGGTTCTGAAGAAGGGGCCAACACACAAATGAAAATGCTATACAAGAAATATGAATTTAGAAGGCATGGGGGGCCAGGTGGAAACCTCTCTCTTGAAGAGGCACACCGACTTCTGGCCGGTCTGCTTTTTACTTACTTGAATACACATTTGCCCTTTAGCAAGGCATACAGGCATAGCAAAGGTAAAGTTTGGTAAACAGTAAAAGGATTCTCAAGTTAGGGAATTGCCTTGAACCATTAAGTCCAACAGCAGGGCAATATTATGCTGATTTTCAGCCCTGCAGAATATCAAAGTCCATTGGCCTTCCAATGGGTCTTTTTACATTAATATGCTAACTATTGTTGGTTTTAGCCTCCGACATCTCCCCAGGCCTTCACCACACTATTATCTGTGTCCATGGGTTATGCATAAGTGCATGTAAATTCTTTGGTTAATCTCTTCCCACTCACCCACCCCCACCTTCTCTTTGAGAGTCAACAGTCTGTTCCATGCTTCTATGTCTCTGGATCTATTTTGTTCATCAATTAATTTTGTTCTTTAGATTCTACATATGAGTGAAATCATGTGATACTTGGCTTATTATGCTTAGCATAAGAGATCCTTTTATTTTTTCTACTGCTGAATAGTATTCCTTAATATAAATGTATCACAGCTTTTTTATCCATTCACCTACTGATGGACACTTGGGCTATTGTAAATTGCAGTGCTGTGAACATAGGAGTGCATATATGTTTTCTGTTTGGTGTTTCAGGTTTCTTAGAATATATTCCTAGAAGTGGGATCACCGGGTCAAATGGCAGTTCCATATTTAATTTTTTGAGCAAACTCCGTACTGTTCTCCACAGTGGCTGCACCACTCTGCATTCCTACCAACAGTGTACTAGGGTTCCCTTTTCTCCACATCCTCGCCAGCACTTGTCATTTGTTGATTTGTTGATTCTGACAGGTGTGAGGTAATACCTCATCATTTTAATTTGCATCTCTCTGATGACTAGTGACTTTGAGCATTTTTTCATGTCTCTTGGCCATCTGTATGTCCACTTTGGAGAATTATCTATTTAGGTCCTTTACCCATTTTTTAATTGGATTGTTTGTCCTCCTTTTGTTAAGTTGTATTAGTTCATTATATATTTTGAATATTAACTCCTTATCAGATGTATCATTGGTAAATATGTTCTCCCATACAGTGAGCTCTCTTTTCATTTTGTTGATGGTTTCTTTTGCTGTGCAGAAAATTTTTATTTTAATTTGTCCCATTTGTTTATTAAATATTTTCAAAAGAAAAAAACAGTGGTTTCTTAATGATAATACTTAATTAACCCCAATAAATGATTCAGCAAATTATTTGCTTTTGAAGATGTAAATGTAAATGTGAGGGAAATTTTTCTTTCCAAAATAATGATAGTGCTGCCCAGGTGGCTTAGTAACCCAAAATATTCCTAAACACTTGGGCCCAGCCTCCACTTTGGGCTCTCACTGCAGACTGATAAAAAACTTATCATCTTATTTTTATGCTGATAGCTCTAAGTTGTCTAATTGCAAATGAGTAGTTACAAGTGTTCAACTTCTCAGAGACCAGGGAAATTTATTTTGGTCCAGAATTCGAAACAAGGGCAAATGAATGTCCATCTAGTGTGATTTTGACACAGAGTCCAAAAAAAGATTTAGTAGCATGATAAACTCTACCTCAAAACCATATGACATAGGCAGGCTTACAAGTGGATCTGTGGAGAAACTCTCAAGGGTTTCCAGTTATCTACAGCTGCAGAAATTAGAAAAATCAGGGCAAGAGGATGTCAGGGTGGCAAGATACATTTATCTCTGTTAACTATTGATCTGCTCTCTGTGTTCTCAACATGATGTAGTCCACTGGTGTCAGAAGACCTACAGTGTATGTTGTATGCCTGGCTCTGCCTTATGCTTGCTCTGGGGCTTTGGAAATTTAACTTCGTCTCTCTGTCCCAGGTTCCTCTTCTGAAAAATGGCACCAGTTACAGATTTTGCTTCTGGTGAGATCTTCGATGCTCCTCTACCTCCCCTTTCAACACAATCTTTTCCAAAATACACTGAAGCTTCCTAAGATGGCTTTCATCCCAATTGTAGTGTTTAGCTCCTTTCTGATCCATACCCAGGAGCCCTGGACCAGACTAGTTCAATGTGTGCTCAGCCCCTTCTCCTAGAACTGTCTGGACCAGAGCCTCAGGCCTCAGCTTGCCTGAAAGGGGTTTAAGACATGGAGATATGCTAATGTGCTGCAAACGGTATAATTCTATTCAGTTATAAAGGTCATTTTAATTGATTATCCATGCGGTCCTTAAATTCCCTTTATGGCTTGTGCAGTAGGTAATGGGTAGGTAATGAACCTTCTCAGGCAATCTGTTCCATCTTTCAATGGCTCTTATGGTTGAGCTATAACCTAGGTCCCTGTCACTTTTCCAATTGTGGTTCTAGTGCTACTCATTGGTGCCATACAGAAGTCCAATCACACGTCTGAGCAATAATTACATACATATATATTTAAAGATGTTTGTTCTGGCCCTCCCAAATTTTTTTCTATTGTTTCCCATAAATATTTGCCTAATTCTTCATTGCCATTTTTCCTTCTCTCTAAACACCTCCAGTTTTTCTAATCCTATATAATAAAAGGCTAATATGCAAATTGACTTAACAGCAGAACAACCGGTCATTATGACGTGCATTGACCACCAGGGGGCAAACACTCAACACAGGAGCTACCCCCTGGTGGTCAGTGCGCACCCACAGGAGGAGCACTGCTCAGCCTGAAGTCAGGCTCATGGCTGGCGAGCGCAGCGGCAGTGGCGGGAGCCTCTTCCGCCTCCGCAGCAGTGCTAGGGACCCCTCGGGGGATGTCCACCTGCCGGCTTAAGTCAGCAGGTGGACATCCCCCGAGGGGTCCCGGACTGCAAGAGGGTGCAGGCTGGGCTGAGGGATCCCCTCTCCCCACCTGCAGTGCAGGAATGTCATACACCAGGCCTCTAGTTTGAGTATAATAATCAATAATAACGGTTATTACTAATATTCTGCTAATCTTCTGCCAACTCCTCAACAAGATTATTACGAGTGATTTTGTGAGAATCTTATGAAGGTCTAAATACAGACTCAGAATGAAGGTCCAAAGTTTAGCTTATTTCCTTATCTGTAAGCTTGATACATTATCACTGAAAGAAAGAAATTTTGTTTGACATGATTTGTTCTTAGTGAATCAGTGCTAGTTCCTGGTGATCACTGCTTCTTCTAGTAAATAATCCACCCCAGCATCTTGACCAGAATTTGCTTTCATTCTCTTTCGGGAAATCAGAATGTCATCCCAGTTGTTGATGTTTTCTGTATCTTCCTTGTTCTCTGTATCTCCTCACAAATTAATGACAATGACTCAGCAATCGCTTTAACATTTCTCATTTTTATCTTTTGATAAAATGAGTTGAAGGGTGGAAAACCATTTGGATCAAAGAATAAATGCATCTAAGCATGTGTGCCTGGTGTGGACACTTCTCTGTGCAAACCTGCCATTTCTGAGGTTCCAGAATTCTCTTTCAAGGGGGAGTAGTGAGTTGACATAGCAGCCTTTATTTTCTTGAAAAGCCAGAATTCACACCCTCTGTTTACACATGGCCTCAAAGAGCAAGGGTTATTTCGTTGTAGAATGGGTCCAGAGCATGTGTAGAAAAAAGAAATCATGACTAGAATCAAAGAGACAGGCAAGTAAATGAGGAATGAAATGAATGAAAATTAGAACCTGTCTTTTAAAACTTCCCAATATGCATCACCTCTAGAAAAAAAGAGAGAACTGTGTTGGTCTCCGTATTTCTCCACTTAGGTTTGGCACAGCCAGCAGTCTCTCTTCTCTGAGGGAGAGGGCAAGTGTCTGCTGGTCTGGATTAAGACGCCATGAGAAGCGCATGTTCGTTTACACAGGGCTCATCCCAACATTGGGCCAAGGTTAATGAATTGATGGGGAAAAAAACATGCTGCATAAATGTTGAAACTTACTAAGCATGAGATCACCACTCCCAACTAGTCTTTATTTTACAAGAATCTAAATTGAAGAAATCCAACCTACACTTTCATACATAAACATTGAAAATTATTCTTATAATAGTTGGTCATACTTTTGAGGACAAACAACAGCCGTTTTTAACTGTAAGATTGTAAGGACAGGTTCGGGTCTAAAGGAGTTTTATTGAAACGGTATTGGAAGAAACTGCAATTTACTGAAGTACTGCATTGCATTTTCCTTTGTTTTTTTCAACAGGTTAGTAATTTCAGAAGTAGTAATTAGCCTTGACAGAGAGTACACAGAACGATAAGTGGATACTGTGTGCAGTGGAGGGGCTCAGCAGTGCCAGGCTTTTTATGTTCAGTCAGAGCTAATTATCCTTATTATACCGCATGACTCTTTTTTTCTTGAATTATGAGTGGAAAGTGCTGAATAGAAACTTTTTTTCCAAAGTGCCCTGAACTGTGGAGGGAAATGAAAATCACAAAGAATGAAAAGCTAGTTAGACAATGAGAGTGATCATCTATAACGGGATTCTGAAGGAACTTCCCTTTTCCTGCACTATAGAAATGTAAAGTGCTTATCAGAAAATGAGCTGGGATGTTTTTGTTTTTGTTTTGCTTTGTTAAGGGGATGGAGGGAAAAAGCTAGACTCAGCCTCACCCTCAAGCAAACCCCCAGGAGAAAAGGATTGAAAGTTGTGAATCTTTGCACAGGACCAATAAAGTGTGTTGGGGCGGGGAGGGGCTGTGTTGAGACAAAGGGGTACAATGAATTTGAAATAACCTTAAATCCACAGGCTAGACCTCTCCGTGTGAGGAAAGGTATTTGGGATCCTACCTGACCCAAATGCTACCTGTGAACTGATCTGAGAAGAGAAACTTCGGTTTTAAATCCAGTAACTATGCAATCCTGTATCTCTCCTTTTTCCTCTTCTCCATTGCCACTCCCCCCACCCCATTATAGTGATGCATATGAGCAAAATTCCACAGATGGTGCATGCTTTTATGAGCTCAGTCCTGAAATTTGGTTTGAAATTTCCCCAATGTCCTCTGTGCTTCTGTCTTTGCAACAGATGCACTTAAATGTTAGCAATTTATTTGCAGCCTGTGCTACAACCAGAGCTAGAGGAGAGAGCAAGGACTGTCAGAGGAGAAGCTGAGCTACCAGCACAGCATGATGATCCATGATCACAACTGCTGCATGAGCCGGAGGAAGCTGGTTCCTGCGGGCGCTGCCAGTGAGCCGCAGAAAAAATCAATTTTTCCTCCCCTCCAGTTCAAGTCTATTCCATGAATAAGACATTAAATCCAATTATTCTCAAGGAGCTTCTTTGCTTTCTTTAGCTTATCATGCTTAGTATTCCCACATGACAACATCTCTTTTTTGGTCGTTAGCATTTAGCACAGGCCTCCAGCTTCTGGAGGGACAGGATGTAGCAATTCATGAGAGTCCAGGAAGAGGAGGGTTATTTTTAAGGACACCCAAGTTCTGTAAGGTGACACCATCTAAGAATACAGCATTGGTTCCAGGGTAACATGAGTCAACCCTTCTATTTGGTATGTCAACAGTTACATGCTCTTTAGCTGCACTGAAATATTCTTGAACAGAAAGTTATGGGCTTTCTGTGTGGGTTTAGAAATGTCAGCCAAATAAGCAGACAATGAACAAGAGCACAATGTTTTCTTCCTCTGATGCAACCATCATACGTGAGATTAGGAAATAATACTCAATTTCCCAAATAGGGGCACACACTGGGAAAACATAATTCAGGCTGGTAACATGTACTGGAGAAGCAACTTTGGTTGTTTAACTAAGATAAAATCCCATGTATGCTTGGTATTTATTACACAGGTCAGATATGCCTCTGGCCAAATTGTCCAGATCCTGTCCCCAGCTCTATGGAATTGGGAAGCTCATGATCTTATCCCCAAGGTTCACAGCCTTCCTTCCTTGATACAAAGTTCATCTTGTCACCTTCTTAATAGTTTCAGGTCATCTTTCCTATAGGACTCTTCATTATAATGAAAACAAGCTAATGTCACTAAGTCTAAGTTTTTAATTATGGTTATTCCCAACTAATTTGGTTGCATTTGAAGCTCCTTTAACAGCCGGCACTGCAATTCTGACCTTGCCATTTGTTTCCTGTGTGACAGAGGCAAGTGCTTTAAATCTAATCCTCAACTCTCTCAATCCAAATGGAGACACCGATAAGACTGATTTCAAAGTTTATTAAACCAATGCACGAGAATATGGAAAACAATCCTTCAACAAGAGACTAAACTGGTACCCAGTTTCTACACACAATCAAATTGGGTCATGATGCCTGCATGATCTGTTTGATCTCTTATGACCTGGTTGGTGATGACAGGTTTTAGAGACATCAATCAATCAATCAATTATCCCAGTGAAAATCACTTTTTTTTTCCTTTTTTTAAAAATTCCACTCAGATGGCATCCTTTCCCTCTAACTCTCTCAAATGAGAGAGAAGAAGGGTCACCAATGACAAATGGCAGTTACTGAAGCAACACCAAGAGCTGGCTTCCCGCTCAGGACAGGTGCTGGGCCTCCTTCTCGTGGTTTCAGGTGCTCTGCACAGTCAGAGAAACTTCTCTAATAACGAACTATAGAAACGATCCCTGAAAGCACTTTTCAAAGGAATTAAATTGGATAATTTACAAAAACCTTAGCACTATCCCTGGCATACTGTAAACTTGTAATAAAAGTTTGTTGTTATTTATAATAATAATAAATAGTTATTGTTATTTTATATGCATCATGGTCATTTAAAGCACAACATGCATTGCATAATATCATCCTATATAATAAAAGGGTAATATGCAAATTGACCCTAAGGGCGGAACGACTGGTCGCTATGACACGCACTGCCACCAGGGGGCAGACGCTCAACACAGAAGCTGCCCCCTGGTGGTCAGTGCGCTTCCTCAGGGGGAGCTCTGCTCAATCACAAGCTGGGCTGACAGCTGCGAGCACTATGGCAGTGGCGGGAGCCTCTCCTGCCTCCTCGGCAGTGCTAAGGATGTCCAACTGTGGCTTAGGCCCGCTCCCCAGGTGGACACCCCCTGAGGGGTCCCAGGCTGCCAGAGGGATGTCTGACTGCCAGCTTAGGCCCCATCCCCTGGGGAGCAGGCCTAAGCCAGCAGGTGGACATTCCCCGAGGGAATTTTTGTGCACCCGGCCTCTAGTACTATCATAATATCATACATAATATAGTATACTCCCATATTACAAAAATACAATAGGCATCCAGTTACAATCATCAGTCCTTCACAGAGCTCTTAACATTTGCAAAATGTTAAGTAGAGAATATCAATGTGAAATAAGCTTCAAACAGAGAATGATTTTTCTAAGATCCAGTTTTGATCATATCACTGATCTGCTTAAACCCATCAATGGCCCCATTGCTCTTAGGATAAAACTCAAATGTCACAAGACTTTGCAAGACCCTGTGTGACTAGTCATTTCTTGCCTGCCTGTCGTGGTGCCTCAACACCGACCTCTTAAGCGTGGACTCTCCTCTGTCTGCAATATTCTTCCCTTCCCCCAGCCACTCCCTTAGCCGACACCTACACACCCTTCAAGATCCCACTTCAATAGCACTTCCTCCTGAGTTGGTGTCCCTCTGGTCTGATCCTACAGCATCCTGGAGGGTTGTTTGTTGCTTTTCTGACAAAGAATTCTTTACACTTGCTTCTTTTCTTCTCCTGCACTAGCCCGAGAGCTCAGTGAGGGACTGTGAGAGTCGAATTCACCACACTGCATTACAGTATTTATGAACTCGTGATTCATTTACATAACAAATTTTGAATCTCTACATATGCATTGTTCAATCCTCCATCCTCTATAATGTGGGCTGCAAAGTTCAAACACACTAGTAATTTCAAATTGGATTTCGCCTAATACACACACATACCATACTACTCAGACTGGCTTATTCTAGTACTGTGTAAGTCATTAGGAAATTCTAGGTGGAGGTCAAGGTTTGAAATATCTGCCATAACTTTATGCAAGTCAGTGTTTACTATTAACCACAATGTCTTTGTGAATGGCACTAATGAGAGACAATCTGGGGAGAGGGGTGGAAGACTTATCCTAACGCTACATTGCAAGCACACTGCTTATTTATTCACTTGGGTGGATTGGGAGGACAATGAAGCCCCTCCCACCAAGCCATCTGGGTGTCCCCACCAGGCGGTGCCTCTGCCCTGGCCCTCTTTGCCCTGCTGAAATCATTGGTTGGCTTTGAGATTTGGTGGTGTTGGCCTATCAGACTTCCCACCCTCACTTCCCAATTAAGTGTGGGAATCCAGCTTCCTGGAAATTCCAAAACACGGGTCAAAGAGAGCTGGACCTCGGTACAGATTTTGCAAGACTGCCCATCCTCAGAGGGGGTTCTAGGTTGTCAGGCATCCTGGCAGATGGAGCAGCTCCCTGCTCAACTGCAACACCTGAAATTCAGATGTTCTGATTCAGGGAATAAGGCTTTGTGTTACTTGTTGACATTTATGAGCTCTCCTCCTGCTTAAATCTCCCTGCAAATTGTATCTCTTATGCCAAAATAATTCTGCCTAGGTTTATAGCCTACTCAGAAGAGTAACTCCTGACATTATTAGATTTCCAAACAGCTGAAATGGAGTGCTCAGAGATTTATATCCATGGACATTTAAAGATTTTGTTAAATATATTCCTCAACTAGAAAAATGAGAGGCACCAATTTTGTTTATGCTCTTAATTTATTGTTTGCTTGGCTAAAAGTCAGGTTGCCATCAACTGAGGGGATAAAACATGAGTCAATGGCTAAGAAAACTTAAAAAGGCTTAGATATAGCTGCTTTTAGCTTTCTGAATCGCTGGTGCCCACTTAAAATAACAGATGCACTAATATTTCCCTGGTGTTACACAAATGCTAAGAGCAGGGGAAAGCTGACCTTCTCATACTCCTGAACAATTTTAGCTCAATTATGACCCCGCATTGTAAATGCTACGATCTGCTGGTGGCTTTTTATTATAATGATTTTGCTTCTGTCTTTGGTTGAAGCTATAAAATCAGTGAATGGAGGATGCCGGCACACCTTTCTAAAAATACGTGGAGTCTGGTAATTTCTCCAATAGGACAGATTAATTATATTAATGTGTCAACATAGATACTATAAGGATATGAATAGAATGAATGTATAGGAATAAAATGTGTCTGCCTATGTAACTGTTGGATTCTGCCGTAGGGATAAAGTGGCCTGGTTTCTCTGTTTTCTAATTTTTTATCTCCAGTCTGTCAGAGGCAATGATCATATTATTACAGTTGAAATGCTCTTCACCATCAGACAGACTAAGAGAAAAGCCATGTACATCCCCAAATACCTCCATCAGGGAGCATTCATGCCACAAGAAAGGTCTAGGAAATGATGTTAGAAGACAGGTCAAGGAGATAGTGTTGATGTCATTAGCAGGCTTACAGAGACACAAGCTATTCCTGATCGTCTCGATTACCTTACTCTTCCTCCCAGTGCCCATGTTGGGCCGCCACACAGGACTTGAAGAGTGTGGCTGGACTGTAAAGTTGGCTGTTTCTAGGTAGTAACCCAGGATGCCCTTTCTCTTGCCAACAGAAGCAAACAAAGTCTGTGTGCTGGAGGAGAACACCAGCCACCTCGGTGACTTGAGTCCAGTGCCCCTAGCTGTCTGAATGGACTCACGAAAGTTCAGGGGATGCGCCAGTGACATGCACTCTTTCCTTCCCTCCACAAAGAGGTGTTTTCTATTTCTTCAATTACTTTTCTTCGTGACACTTTTGTGCTTTGTTCTGCCTTTCTCTTCCTTTTTAAAAAATTTTAATTTTATTGTGACAAGAATACTCAACATGATATTTAAGGGTAAATACTGGATTGTTAACTAGAGGCACAATGTTGTGCAGTCCATCCTCAGAACTTACTCATCTTGCTTTACTAAAACTTTATACTGTCAGGACAAGCCACCCCCAAATACACCACAATGGCATAGTGATTACTTCGAATTAAAGCTACGTGATAAGCAGTCAGTGGGCATGCTGGCCCTCCCTTGTCTCCTTGAATGCAGGAAATAAATCTTCCCCATGAAAGGTGCCCTCCTTCATCCAGGGGAGCTAAGAAAGATACCTTTATCACTAGAGTTAAGGAATCCAGGGCTGAGAAGCTTGTATTAACAAACCTTGTTACTTCTTTACTAATTTACTACCTAGACCCAAACTTTGCTTGGATTCCTCACTAATGAACACCCAAACTTGTGTTTCTTAGTCCTGTCAAATCTTCACAAATGTATTGTTTCTTTATCTAAAAAGTATACAAATGATACTCCTCTGAGTATCATTTATGATCTCTATGTGCATGTATTATATTGGGTTTCCTTCTGTTAATCTGGTTTTATGTCAATTTTATTATTAGTTCAGCCATTAGAACTCAGAAGGGGGAATTTCCCCTCCCTGACAATACCCATTGATTAGCAGCCCCCTCTTTTATATTTTAAAAATAGTTTTATTGATTTCAGAGAGAGGAAGGGAGAGGGGGAGATAGAAACATCAATGATGAGAGAGAATCATTGATTGGCTGCCTCTTGCATGCCCCCTACTAGGGTTCGAGCCTGAAACCTGGGCATGTGCCTTGACCAGGAATTGAACCTCCTGGTTCATAGGTCAACACTCAACTACTGAGCCACACTGGTCAGGTGCAGCTCCCTCTTTTAAATGCCTTCTTACCCCTAGCAACCACTATTCTGCTCTCTGCTTCTCTGAGTTGGAATATTTTAGGTGCTTCATATAAATGGAATCATGCAGATATTTGTTTTTATGTGAATAGCTTTCCTCTTTTTTCTGATTTAACAGCCGTCTTACGACCATGGATTAGAGAGGTAGTAGCAGACAGTTGAGTTCAGAAGTACAAGAGGCACTTGGACAGTGGTTTGACCTGGGGTGTTGGGTTTTGCATTATTGTTGAAGACACATATCACCATCTCCTGAAGCAGCTATGCCAGCAAACACACCAGGTCTTGCTGACCCATTATTGGGCCATGACTGGAGTCTTTGAACCTGAAAGCCAAAGTTGACTCTAGAATTATTAAATACTTCCCTTATTCTCTAAATGGCTGTTTATTTAACTATAAAATAGCTCTGTGACACATCTGATGGTTGGATCAAGCACAGACCTCTTCCTAGCTTTGCAGAAACACTGGTTCCATTACATGAGAACTTCATGATTTATCTTCATAGTCTGAAAAAAAGAGGACTTACTTTTGCTTGTTTTGATTGAGCAATGGTGTTTTACAAGAAGTTCCAGATTTACTTTAAGATTTTGAGGTAAAATTTAAAAAAATTTACATGAGAATTTTGGTTTGGTTTTATAATTTTTCCAGTGGGAATTATTTTAATTGATAGAGCCAATAGCCTCAGTTAATTATAGCTGTTGACCTGTGTGGTGTCGAATGGGAGTGAGTAGGGGGTTGTTTTGACTTTTACTCTATATGCAGCTCACTAAAGTCATGACATATAAACTAGAAGTTAAGTTATAAACATTTTGAACTGCAATAATATGAAATTTTCAAAATTAATTTACAGAAACATATATTACAAAAATTAAATTATCTTTTTTAATAGCACCATAGCTTTAACTTTAAAAACCACTGTGCTTTTTTTAAAATTGAGATATAATTAACATGTAACATTATATTAGTTTCAGCATTCAACATAATGATTCAATATTTGTATATATTGCAAAATGATCACCATAGTAAGTCTAGTTAACATCTGTCACCATACATGTTACAAAAGTTTTTTTCTTGTGGTAATGACTTTTAAGATCTACTTTCTTAGCAACTTTCAAATATGCAATACAATATTAATAACTATAGTCACCATGCTGTACATTACATTCCCATTACTTATTTATTTACTAACTGGAACTTTGTACCTTTTGACCCCCTTTACTCATTTCATCCAAATTATCTTTTTAAAGTGTGCTTTTTCTAGTCTGGGTAAAATGTTGGCTATTACAAATCTTGTAATAACACTAACATGGTACTTGTGCACATTTTTAAGCACTGAGTAAAATAATCTTATGGTCTCTCATCATCACAGAAAATTAGCTGCATCCCTGAGGGGAAGGGTATTATAATTTCCTCCTCCATGTGGTGTGTCCTTGGACATTATCCTAGAAGGCATCTCTAAAGGTACTTAGCACTAATTAGCACTTTCTATAAAGATCTTCATTTGTGGATATACTTACAGGGACTCAGGCATCTCTTAAAAGGGTGTTGAGTATTCTTTAGTAGCTCATAGAAAAATATTGACTGCTTTTTAAAAGTAACTTTCATTTTTAAAAAATCAACAGTGGGGACATTTACAAAAATTTCTGAGGAATAAGTGTACTTTCCAGAAAATTCCTTGTGTAAGTTTATTAACCACAGTGGCAAAAGAACTGGACTCAGATCTCAGTGACCTATTCTCCAGTCCTTGTTTCACCAAGAACTGGTTGTGACATGGGAGCCAAATTGGGGCCTTGATTTTCTTTAATATTTTCCCTTCCCAATAGGGTTATTGTAACAATAAAATGAGAGGACTGATGTGAAGCACTTTGAAATGCTTAAATCCCTGAGCAAATGCAATACCTATTGTAGAAATAATCCAGACTGAAATGTCTGAGGTCATTGAAAAATAAATATTTGATTAGTGGTAAAAATAATATGCCTAGAAAGGTCAGGCAGTAAGTTCTATGGCTGTACATGTTCTCTTTTTAAAATATAGATTCTTGATTTGTTATTTTTTGACAGGTGGGCATCTTTCTAATTCCCCCAGAACCTCTTGAAGAAAAATGTTTGGTGTTTCTGATGTTAACGTTAGTCAATTCCTTAAGTCATATGGGTCTAAAAATTGAAGCACAACCTTTTTCTAGAAATTCAACTTAGTGAGACACTTTCCAATCCTAGAGTGGTTTTCTAGACTTGGCTTTTTTTTTTTTTTCAAATTACATAAGCAACATATTATTTTAGAAATTTGAAAAATAGAGAAAAAGAAAATAAAACTACCCAAAACCTCATCATGTCTTTAAAAAGTTACCTAATCGAAGAGAAGAACCAAGATGGCGGCATAGGTAATCACCTGTACTTGCTGCCTCTCACAACCACATCAAAACCACAACTAAACAGCAGAACAACTACCACCCAGAGCCACGGGAATATGGCTGAGTGGAAGTTCCACAACTAGAGAGGTGAAGAAAGCTCATTGAGACCGGAAGAGGTGCGGAGGCATGGAAAGTGCTGGCACCTGGATGTGCTGCTCTTTTAACCGGGAGGGAGATACAAGCTCCCGATTGCTCTGAACTCCAGTTCCCAGCAAGACTCTGGGGGACCCAGGCATATATGGGGAGAAACTGGTCTGTCTGGCATCAGGACAGGAACGTGAGGGTGGCTTTCTCTTAGAGGTGCTCGCAGTGATCATTGTTCCTGCTCAAGGGCGCAGGACGTGGAGAACTGGGGACCTCTCTGGTTCAGGGCTGACTGGCAGCCTTTGCTATTTGCTCTGCCCTGGTGATTCCCAGAGACCCCGCCCCACCCAATTTACAACCCCACCCAAACTGTGCGCATCGCTTTTGCATATGAATGGCCTGTCCTTTCGCCTAAAACAAACTGCAGCTGGGTCAGAGAGCCCCAGAGCTTCCAAAAGAAGGCCCAAGCCCGGCAGCAGCAGTGGCCTTGCTTCACAGCTGGGCCTCCTCCGGCCACTTCCAAAGCCCATACAAAGATGAGGAATCTGCAGATCTCTCTGTAGCTCCTGCTGGGCAGCCCCAGACAGTGGGGCTTGCACCTCCTTGGAGATCCAAGAGCCAGTGTACCCAGTGGTCAGAGTGAGACCATACTCGATTACAACTCTTCACATCCATAAGAGACCCACTCAAGTGGCAGACTCAGTGAGCACCAAAGCCACCCTGAAGCAAGTCCTGCCCCATAAGGGTGAGCACCAAAGCCCCACTGAAGCAAGTCCTGTGCAACAGATCTTCTAGTGTAGACACAGCTGGTCATCACAGTCAATTGGCCTGGAGGTCAATTCCTCCCAGTGATACCAACAACAATCAAGGGTTAACTACAATAAGACTGTGCAAACAGCCCACAAAAGGGTGCACCAAGAGCATCCACCTCAGGTGACTGGGGAGGCTAAGACACTGGGCCCTATAGGACACCAACCACACAAGGCCATTCTATCAACTCAAGGAGACTTAGCAGCTACCCAGTACATAGAAACAAACACAGGGAAGCAACCAAAATGCAGAGACAAAGAAACAAGTCACAAATGAAAGAAATGGAGGAAAGCAAACTACTGGATATAGAGTTCAAAACCACGGTTATAAGGTTACTCAAGAATCTCCTAGAAACCTCCGAGAAATTTAATGAGACCCTCAAGGATATGAGAAAGGACCAATCAGAAATTAAGCATACACTGACTGAAATAAAGAATAATATACAGAGATCCAACAGTAGACTAGAGGATCACAAGAATCAAGTCAAGGATTTGAAATATGAAGAAGCAAAACACACCCAACTGGAAAAGCAAAAAGAAAAAAGAATAAAAAAATATGAAGATAGTGTAAGGAGCCTCTGGGACAACTTCAAGCGTACCAACATCAGAATTATGGGGGTGCCAGAAGAAGAGAGAGAGCAAGATATTTGAAGAAATAATGACAGAAAACTTCCCCTACCTGGTGAAAGAAATAGACTTACAAGTCCAGGAAGCACAGAGAACCCCAAACAAGAGGAATCTAAAGAGGACCACACCAAGACACATCATAATTAAAATGCCAAGGTCAAAAGACAAAGAGAGAATCTTAAAAGCAGCAAGAGAAAAACAGTTAGTTACCTACAAGGGAGCACCCATATGACTGTCAGCTGATTTCTCAACAGAAACTATGCAGGCCAGAAGGGAGTGGCAAGAAATATACAGTGATGAATAGCAAGAACCTACAACCAAAATTACTCTGCCCAGCAAAGCTATCATTTAGAATTGAAGGTCAGATAAAGAGCTTCACAGACAAGAAAAAGCTAAAGGAGTTCATCACTGCCAAACCAGTATTATATGAAATGCTGAAAGGTATTCTTTAAGAAGAGGAAGAAGAAGAAAAAGGTAAAGATAAAAATTATGAACAACAAATACATATCTATCAACAAGTGAATCTAAAAATCAAGTGAATAAAAAAATCTGATGAACAGAATAAACTGGTGACTATAATAGAATCAGGGGCATAGAAAGGGAGTGGATTGACAATTCTTGGGGGGGAAGGTGTGGGGTGCAGGAAGAGATTGGACAAAAGTCTTACACCTATGGATGACGACAGTGGAGAGGGGGACGTAAGGGCATGGGGTGAGGTGGGAACCAGGTGGAGGGGAGCTATGGGGGGAAAAAAAGAGGAACAACTGTAATAATCTGAATAATAAAGATTTATTTAAAAAGTAAATAAAAAGTTACCTAAACCAATAAGTTCGAAACCCCTCTTCATGCCACACATCTCAATCCTCAGAGACAATCACTGTTTTCTCCAGTAGTCTACTTATCCTTTCATACTTATCCAAATACTGCCAACTCATCAACAGGGCACCCATATATGAAAGATAATAATTAAATCCAATTACTTGATAGTTTTCCAACTTTCTATTTTATGAAACCATAGCTTTACACATTTTTTAAAAATTGTGTTCATCTGAAGCTATATTTTAGTTAACAGCTTATTGACTTGATTTACAACTTTTGTGCATGTCCACAGATGGTAAGTGGCTTCTATTTGTGCTCTGGCCCCAGGCTCCACAAACTTTGGGGGTAGGATCTGCATCAGAGAGCCTGTTGCAGCCTGTGCTCCCTAGTCCCCTGGCTCCACATAGCCCAACAGAACCCCTGAACCACCATCTCCCACTCCTGTTAACTCCAAATCCAGGTCCTTCCTGGAAATTACTGATGGGATCTGGGGAGGTGAGAGGGAGAGGCAGTGGGTAGAAGACTCAAAGGAAGTAGAGCAAAGAGGAGAAAGTGAAAAGAAGGGAAAGAGATCTAATAGTACATTTTATTCCTATCCTAATAGTTATGACACTGTGGTATGAGGTGTTTGTTTGTTTGTTTGTTTGTTTATTTTTTACTTATCCATTTCTGCATGAGACTATAAGCTTTGAGGAAATAGGCTTGGTCATATTACAGGTACAGAATAGGCATTTAAATAATAGCTATTGTCCTTTTGATTCTCTGAGCAACACCATGGCTGTAGGCAAGAACAAGCGCCTTATGAAAGGCAGAAAAAAGTGAGTCAAGAAAGTGGTTGAGCCGAAACCGGTTTGGCTCAGTGGATAGAGCGTCGGCCTGCGGACTGAAGGGTCCCGGGTTCGATTCCGGTCAAGGGCATGTACCTTGGTTGCGGGCACATCCCCAGTGGGAGGTGTGCAGGAGGCGGCTGATCGATGTTTCTCTCTCATCGATGTTTCTAGCTCTCTATCCCTCTCCCTTCCTCTCTGTAAAATACCAATAAAATATATTAAAAAAAAAAAAAAAAAGAAAGTGGTTGATCCATTTTCTATGGACCATTGGTGTGATGTGTAAGTACCAGCTATGTTCAATATAAGAAATATTGGGGAAACACTAGTCATCAGTACTCAAGGAACCCAAATTACATCTGGTGGTCTTCATGTTTTTGAAGTACGCCTAGCTGATCTGCAAAATGATGAAGTTGCATTTAGAAAATTCAAGCTAATTACTGTGGATGTTCAGGGCAAAAACTGCCTGCCTAATTTCCATGGCATGGATCTTACCATGACAAAATGTGCTCCATTGTCAAAAAATGGCAGACCATGATTGAAGCTCATGTTGACGTCAAGACACCAAAGTCTATTTGCTTTGTCTATTCTGTGTTAGTTTTACTAAAAAAACCACAACAATCAGATTCGGAAGACCACTATGCTCATTATCAACAGGTCCAGAGATGATGGGCATCATATCCGCGAGTTGCAGACAAACTGATTCCAGCGAGCATTGAAAGACATAGGAAGGCTGGCCAATCTATTTATCTGCTCCATGATGTATTTGTTAGAAAAGTCAAAATGCTGGAGAAACCCAAGTTTGAACTGAGAAAACTCATGTAGCTTCAGGGTAAAAGTAGCAGTTCTGAAAAAGCTATCAGAGATGGGACAGGTGCTAACATTGAACAAGCTGATGGATATGAGCCCCAAACCCAAGAATCTGTTTAAAATTCAGATAAAATAGTGACCAAAAAAATTCTACCTGTGAAATAAAACACACACACACACACACACACACACACACACACACACACAAACAATAGCTAAACAAACAAATGAGCCACCTTTGGCCACCTCATTTCAAATGCATATCCTTCAGTATATTTGTGAAAATATCAATGTCCTTAGCCTATCCTATATAATAAAAGCCTAATATGCAAATTGACTAAACAGCAGAACAATCGGTGGAACAACCGGTCGCTATGACATGCACTGTCCACAAGGGGGCAGATGCTCAACACAGGAGCTGCCCCCAGCCTGCAGGCCTCAGGCTGTCCAAAGTAGGTGCCAGCAGCCCCCCCCCCCCCTCAGTTGTCCTGCTGGTTGACCCACAGATTGGCCCTGATTGCTGGCCAGGCCTAGGGACCCTACCCAGGCAGGAATTTTGTGCATTGGGCCTCTAGTTGTCTAATAATGTTGTCACCCTGAATATGACCACTACCATGGTGTGCTCTAGTAGAAGTAACTACCTTGTAAAATTAATACATTGTGCATATAGCTGAGATAAAACTTTTTTTGACACTGTGGATGTATTATCAAACTCACTGTTTGCTCTTGAGTTTGATCATGTATCAGAATTATGATTTTTTAAATTTCTTTTATTGTTTAAAGTATTACATATAGTATTACATATGTCTCCTTTTTCCTCCATTGACCTCTCCCTGGACACCACCAGCCCCCAGCACATACCCTCACCCCCCTAGTGTCTGTTGGTTATACTTATATGCATGCATACAAGTCCTTTGGTTGATCTCTTACCCCCACTGTTGCCTGCAATATGTTTTTATTGACGTTTAGAGAAAGAGGAAGGGAGAGGGAGAGAGAAACATTGATCGGCTGCCTCATGCATGCCCCCTACTGGGGATCAAACCATTGACCTCTTGGTGTATGGGACAACAGTCCAGCCAGGGCTAGAATTGTGATTTTTGACCCTGTGAAATAGTATAGCAGTAAAGAATCAAAAGACATCAAATTTAAGGTAAGTAAGTGTCTGTTCGTGTATTTTAAAGGCAGCTAAAACAAGCTGTTCGTGTATTTTAAAGGCAGATAAAACAAGCTGTGTCAGCCAAATTCTGAGTAAAGTTGCTAGTGTTGATAAAATGGCAGCCAAAATCTAGGAAAGCTTTCTGCTAGCAGACCCAAAATGACCAATTTTTATCTCTAGGACCAATGATTATCCTATATAATAGAAGCCTAATATGCTAAATGTCCAGTCGTCCGGTCGGCCCTTCAACCAATCAAAGTGTAATATGCTAAGGCCGCTCAACTGCTCACTATGATGTGCACTGACCACTAGGAGGCAGACACTCCAACCGATAGGTTAGCTTGCTGCTGGGGTCCAGCTGATCAGGATTGAGCAAGACAGGCTGGACACTCCCTGGAGTGTGCTGTGTCCATAGGATAAGACATGATACAAAACTATTAAAAATCAGTGTAGAAGGACATGAAATATTGTAGGAAAAATAATCACAATCTATTTCACAGTACTTGTTAAATGAAAAGAACAGCTTGTAAAATAGTGTAACGTGAATATACTGTTGTTTTAAAATGCCTAGGCGTGCCTAGAAAAATGACTAGAATGATATATAGCAACATTTTACAGTGGTGACATTAGAGGTGATTTTTACTTTCATCTTTATGTCTTTCTCTGTTTTATGAATTTCCCACAATGAACATTCAATAAAAATATTATTTTAAAAAGATTACCTGATACCAGCATTCTCATTTATAACATTGAAGATTATCACATCTACACTCATCTTTCATTCTGTAGAGTTTCCCATCCTGTGTCCTCCGACCCCCTTTGTATTATTTGGGTATACAAATAATACCCAAATTTGCCTTACTTGCTATTTGCCTTATTTGTTGGATTGTATGCTCTTTTGGTGACTGAGCCTGTGTTTAACTCATTTTCATATTCCCAACAGGAAATAAGTCATAAAGCAATCTTAGGTTTTCTCAAATACACAGACAAAATTAACCTGGAGAAATCCCGAATTACAAGCCACTACTGAAGACATCATTTCATCTTCTCACCTGGTGTGGGTACAAAGCAGTCACTTAGGTTAAAACACTGTAGTAAATAACAACGTGATGGGTCCCAACAGCATCTGTCTAATTTATGCACATTTTCATAAGCACTTTGCTATTCACAGTGTAGTCATATTACCCAGGTTTAAATAAACATAGCAATGGTGATCATTTCAATAAAACCCTGAGTATTAGTCCCTTGTTCCAAACATAATCCTCATTATTACATTATTTCAAAGGTAAATCAAATCTTTTTTTTATCTTTTTCCAGGAACGTTTTGCACTCAGTTAATGAGAGAATTGCTCTCATATGGAGGATTTCTGTGTTCTTCACTGGGGGTGGGGCGAGCGAGGGAGGGCATGGTCACCACTCCACCTGCGCTCTTGAGTGGCCCTGGTTGTAAAGCTGCCATTTGTAGAGGGCCGCCTGGGAAGGCACATGGGCATTTCTTTAAATTGTTGTCAGCTGAGCCTGAGGCGACTGGCAGAGCCGAGTCTCGGTTATGCCCTCCCTAAGAAGGCGGGGGTCGGGGGTGGGGGGGGGGGTGTTATCAGTACTGACTTTTTACCTTTGTCCAGGTGCCTGGGAGCGGGCTTTGATATGTAAATCCAGGCAAGCACCAGGAATACTAGGGCCTACTCAAGAATGCAAATAAGCTCCTTTGATGCTAAATTTTGGTGAAACCCCCTGGTATTTGGGGGTATAAAATAAATGTGCTGCGTGGGCTCCGGGGTCCCTGCCTCTCCATCAGAGAGGATGGCGTCCCACCTGGCTCCCAGCTTTGTTTCTATCTTTCTATCTGGTCTCTTTCTTTCTTTTATTTCTTAATCCCTAGCTCCTCCACTCAGAATCGGACCGTTCCTTCTCCATGCTGACGCGGAAAAGAGAGAACACCTCTACAGCCATTGACTCACACCTTAGGCCAGTGGTCGGCAAACTGCGGCTCGCGAGCTACAAGTGGCTCTTTGGCCCCTTGAGTGTGGCTCTTCCACAAAATACCACGTGCGGGCGTGCACGTACAGTGCGATTGAAACTTCGTGGCCCATGTGCAGAAGTCAGTTTTCGGCTCTCAAAAGAAATTTCAATCGTTGTACTGTTGATATTTGGCTCTGTTGACTAATGAGTTTGCCGACCACTGCCCTAGGTGATTTATGAGACCCAATTGGAGTCTTGTGACCAAGGGCGCTCCCTGGAATGAATGCTGCAGCCGGAGACTCCAGGGCACATAACCCTCTGGCAGGTAATTAGGGACAATGCAACTAGTCTAGATTCTGGTTCCAGCACACCCAGCCAATCAATATGCATTAATCATTACATGCTTATTGTTAACATGATGCAGCCTTTGTGACTCATCCACATCACACACAGAGCAGTCACTGTTGTGACTGGAGATGGGCAAAGGAGTTAAAGAAATTGAGAAACGTTTGTGTGTGTGTGTGTGTGTGTGTGTGTGTGTTTTATTTTGTTTTTTGCCAAAAGGTACAAAATATGCCAGTGATGAGTGAGGAGAGCCCATTGGTGAGGTAGAGAACAAATGCTAGCTCATAAGGGAGTTTGTGAAGCCTGTAGATGGCTCCTTCCTAGCATTGCCTGTGTGACTGAGTTGGCACTCAGCATATGCCACTAAGAATTGGAATTGTTTTTTATTTATAGAGACCTGTTCCAACTTTG
This sequence comes from Plecotus auritus, assembly GCF_963455305.1. NCBI lineage: Eukaryota > Metazoa > Chordata > Mammalia > Chiroptera > Vespertilionidae > Plecotus > Plecotus auritus. The sequence continues at coordinate 82,845,366 of NC_137771.1, forward strand.
TTATATGCTCCAGGAGGGCAGGCGCCCCATTGCCTATATCTGTGTCTCCAGCACCTGACACCCAGCTTCAGGGAGAGAAGCTGGTCAGGCGTGATAATGGCAAATAGTTATGTCTCTGTGATTGTGGTGATGCTTCTGGCAAAATCTACTATGCTGACCAGATAAAGGTAAAACTTACAGGGGTGCTGTCAAGCTCGATTGCCCAGTGAAACTTCTTTGGCCTGCTAGTCACTGACAAACAGGCTCTCTCACTCATATGAGATTTCCCCTCCTTCCTGTTCTCAGCTAGAAATACCATGAGAACAGACTGTCTCACAGTGTTTTCAGATTTCCACTCTAGCCTCTGCCAAAAGCAGGAAGTGCAGAAGTGGGCGATAATTCTTCTTTTCTCTTCAGAACACTTTATTAAAGAGTTTGGGTTGTTACTTGTTTTTCCCCCTGAACCTCATTAGAATTAATTTGAGCAATAATTGAATTTACATAATGCTTTTCTTACAAGGCACACAAATAGTTTTATTTATCCATCCCAGAAGGTGAGGTAGAAAGAGGCACAGAGGTATGGACTAGTTGAGATTCAAGGGAATTTGGGGATTTTCTACTCCAGCAATTATTTTTTATTTTTAATGATGAGAAAATTGAGACCTAGTGTCATCACTTGGGTATTTCTTGCTCTGTGCTGGCACCTCCCACTCATCTTCACACCGTCATTCCATGGTGTAACACAGTCATTTCTCATGTCTTCAACTAACTCTACCCTGAGCTCCCACCACCATCCCCTTATATATTCTGCCCTTTCTGCTTACCTGCTCCTAACCCATAAGTTAAACCTTTCATTTTAGAAAAATCAAAAGTAGAGAAGCATCATTAAAAGGGCCAAGAACCACTGTGTCTCACTGTACTATTGAAAATGGAGGGAGGAGAAAACAGGAAGGAAGGAATTAAAAAGAAGAGTAAGACATAAATGAGAAAGAACAAGAAAGGGAAGGAAGCACAGCTTTGCCAGTGGTCAGGAAGGTCAATTCCCTGTGACCTGCCTGGTACCTCCCTGCAGCACCCACAGTGCCTCGCCAGCTGGGAGCTGCGCATGCAGGGCACCATTGTGGTTCTATTTCCTGGAGGTAATTATTCTGTGACGCTCTCCTTGCTCTAGTACAGCGATTTTCAACCTTTTTCCTCCCATGGCACACATAAACTGATCGCTAAAATTCAACAGCAAACCAAAGAATAGAATTTGTTGATCTGACAAAAAAAAAATAGGTATAATTTTGATTAATTCACACCAGACAGCTATTATTGTGCTGGCCGTTGTCATTTTTTAAGATTTGACAATCTAAGGGGAAAGAGGTCAGTGCCCCTGACTAAATAGTCAGGTATTGCATGTTTTTAAGGGTTGCAGCACACCGGTTAAAAATCACTGCTCTAGTATCAGACCCATATCTGATCACTGTATTTAAGCCTAAAAAGGTAAGTGAGCCCTGGCTGGGTGGCTCACTTGGTTGGAGTGTTGTTCCATGCACCAAAAGGTCACAGGCTCGATTCCAGATCAGGGCACATACCTGGGTTGCGGTTTTGATCCCCAGTTGAGGCATGTACCGGAGGCAACCAATGGAGGTTTTAAAAGGTAAGTTAAGTCCTCAAATGAGAACCCAAGGTGAAGCCAAAAAACGGGCCTTGTAGCTGCTATGAACTTAATTGTGTCCCTACGCCAAAATTCATACAATGAAGCCTTAACCCCCAAGGTAATTACATTTAGATATAGGGCTTTTAGAGATAAGCAAGGTTAAATCAGGTCATAAGGGCAGGATAGGATTGGTGGCCTTATAAGAAAAGAAAGACACCTCTTTCTCTCTGTTCCTCTCTCTCCACTGCCCCCTCATCCTCTCTCTCTCTCTCTCTCTCTCTCTCTCTCTCTCTCTCTCTCTCTCTCTCTCTCTCCCCTCTCTCCCTCCCTCCCTCCTTCCCTCTCAGAATTCACAGAAGAAAGGGCATTGGAGGACAGAGTGAGAAGGCCACCATCTACAAGCCAGGAAGAGGGCTCCCACCCACAAATCAAATTGCCAACACTTTGATCTTGTATTTCTCAGCCTCTAGAACTGTAAGAAATGCATTTCTGTTGTTTAAGCCACCCAGTCTGAGATATTTTGTTATGGCAGCCCTTGCAAATGAATACATAGGTTATTGATAAAAACCTGATTGTGAATTTTTTCTAGGATACTCTACGGGTTCATGACTGTCCGTCCCACACCACCTGCGCCCACCTTGTGGGTATAATGGTTTCTCATCATGAGTCTACCTCTCAAGTAACAGACCTAAATTAAATTGTCATAGGACCAAAGGAGGTAATAGCATAGTACAAGGTTCCAAAAAGGCAAGAGATCATTCATTAGTGGTTCTCATGATCATATTCCTTTCTTCAGACAAAGTTACATTTACTGTGAAGCTCATGAAAAGCAGGCTTCGGGACACCACACCTGCATGGACCCTTCCTAAGCTTGAAGTTAATTTTGTATTCATATATTTTTTAATTTTTAAAATAGAGCCTGCCACCTCCCCAAAAACATTGTATATGCCCTATACCTGTGGTCGGCAAACTGCAGCTCGCGACCCACATGCGGCTCTTTGGCCCCTTGAGTGTGGCTCTTCCACAAAATACCATGGCCTGGGTGAGTCTATTTTGAAGAAGTGGCATTAGAAGAAGTTTAAGTTTAAAAAATTTGGCTCTCAAAAGAAATTTCAATCGTTGTACTGTTGATATTTGGCTCTGTTGACTAATGAGTTTGCTGACCACTGCCCTATACTCCTGCATCTCACCTCTGCATCTAACAAGCATTCATTAAGGCAAGCCTATGATACCAGGCCTTATTTTTCTGGTTCTAACAGAGGTTGATGAGACAAGACCATCACAGCATAAGTAAATGAGTTTCAGAGTAAATTGATTACTTATATAATTTAGGTAAAAATAATCAAAGTACATAATGGGGATGGGGCAGAGGAGGGACTTATGCCCATTTCACAAGAACTCCATAGATGCAATTTGGATGAGTTTGCCCCATCACATTCCCAAAGGCTCTGACCATGTACACTCAGTATTTTGCATATATTATCACAATCATTTCTTATAACATCTATGTGACATATGAATTATATTTCCATGTAGTGAAAACACTGAAGCTCAAAGCAGTTAAATAATATGCCCCAGGGTGGAGCTAACTTTATATGAAGGCCTGCTTGACTCTAAAGCCTCCAGTTTGCCCCCAAGGCTAAGGGAGGAGATGATGGAGAAAGAGCAAGGGACAGGGATGCCCAAGCCTTCTGAATTAGTACTGCACAATTCTCCATCAGCATTCTTTCCACATTGCCTTTCTACAGAGGACCCCATTTCACAGCACAGGGAATGGTGGTAATGGAGGCACACAGGCTTCAGGCATCACCATGCCTTCCAGTGCTGGGCCCTGCAGCTCCTTCTGCTCTGCATAGGGCTCTGAGCTCCATGAACCCACTGGCTATTGGTTCATATTTTGGATATTTAATTCCATCACAAAAGAAAATCATTCCAATTTTGAAAATTTGGGAACTAAATTAATCATGCTTGACTAGAAAATCTTTGTCCTCCAAAGCCCTTGTGTAAGCTCTTTGAGGAGCTTTCTTTGAGCAGACAAAAACAAATGTGTCAAATGATCATAAACCTCTCCTTTGACTATGAGTGTAACAGGAGATACTAGTATGACATGTAGTTTTTCTCCTTTTATCTTCTTAAAAGACCAACCAGAAATCCAATGTGAAAAAAGCTAATGTGATACTAAGTTTGCAAATTTAAACTAAGAGTTCTGCAGTCAAGACATGTGAAAGTTTCCATAGCAACATTAGCTCTCATCTTTAGGATTTTCAGTTCTATTAAAGCCATTAAAATCATACTTTGCATATACACAAGTGATATACAATGTGATCAGACTTAAGGTTGGGGCTTATTTCCCATATTTTAATTATAAATGATTTTTTTTGCATACTTGTTTTATGAGTATACCTTCTGTGAATGGATAGTGTGAAGCAGCAGGACCATTTCTTTTATTCTTCCCCCAATTTTTTCCTCTTTTATGTTCCGTTCCTCAATACCCAGGATGCTGAGAGGGGGGAAGGTAAGTGTCAGACTGCTATCAACCAACACAAGGAACCCGCCTCCACACACAATACAAAACCAACTTCCTTAGGGAGGAAGATGGGGAAGGGCAGGGACTAAGCAAACATTGTCCAATAGACGACCTGCTCACAGCAGCTGCACCCACCATGGGTTTCTGCATCACCTTTAGAGCTAGGAAGGGAAGTGGCTTTGTTAGTGGCCACAGAGGCAGCCAGCTCCAGGAGAAAGAGAAACCAAAAGCTCCTCAAACTAAATCTGAGTAGAGACCCTAGTAAAATCCTACCTTAGCTGGAAAGGGCAGTATTACTCAATATTTCATGAGCTATTCATAGAAAATCATACATGTAATGAACATTTCCTTGACAACACACACACACACACACACACACACACACACACACACACACACACAAACCACACATCCTAATAATTGTAATCTGGGCTCACAATGTGGATGGTGTTTATTTTTCCAAAAATGAGTGAAGCAGATGGGGATGGGAAGGATGCCGGAAGTTTCCATGAGTTCCCCTAATATGAAACAGTGTTGGACAGTTGGGGACATCTGGAGTGAACATGGGGGAGGGAAAGGAAGCATTTCTTCAATGCATTTTTTCTCTGAAATAGTATCTATGTGTCACAGACATGCAGAGTCCCTGAATGAAACAGACAAATGGATGTGGCAGAGGCTTAAAGTGAAACCAGCCTGCAATGATTGGGCTATTTTTAGCTTTCTACTGAAGAAAGCAGCTGTACTCAGAAAGGCCACCACTCACTGCTTGGGAGACCCTTTTGTTCTGTTCCAGGGTTCCAGCATTCAGCACCAGCGAACCTACCCTGGGATCCTCAAAAGGAAACCTGGAACAGCCATTCCTGTGGGCTTTGGGCTTTTAAAGGAATTTAGACAGGCTTCTGAAGAATCTTAGTTTATAAAACTATTAGAACCAGAGAATAGTAAGCTAACTAAAAAGCTATTTTTATGAACTTCTGCTACAAACCTGCTTCCCTACAAATCAGTTTCAACACCTTAAGGACATAATTCCAGCTTACTCTTTCTATGACCTAAGTGGCTAGTCTCTGTCTCTTTCATTCTCTTTGACCTGATCTGCTAGATAAGAAGATAGAAGACAGTAGACACTTCCCAGAAGCTGGAAGGCAAGCACGGAAGAGTGACCTACTTTTAGAAATAAGAGAGAACAAGAGAGAGATTTACTGTTAGATAAAGGAGGTGCTGAAGGAGTGTAGGTATCCTAAGAGAGAAAGTTGTTATCTGAGCTCCTGACAGAGTCAGTTTTCAGCACAGGTCCTGCCGCTCTCTGTGGGGGCTACAGCATTCTATATACTCAAGTTTGTCTACACCGTGACATTTATGCACCAACTATACACAGGATTTGTCCACCACATCAGACCCCAAATATGACTTTCATTCAAACTGCTCTTGTTTCACAGCAGAATGTGTCTTCTTACATCTAAATACTTAACTTGCTGGTGGCGGAAATTGCTCATTATGTTAGCAAGGACTTGTGAGAATGCAATGGCCTTGCAAATGTGGGTCATAAATCACACCCACAGGTCCAAACCCTTCTCTGCTTCAGAGAAATGGGGAGGAGGATGTCAAAGAGGTAATGGACAGAGACCCACCAGCAGTAACAAGGGTGAGGGCCTAGCAGAGACTATGGTTCCTCATCTTGTGTACCCAGTGGCACCATCCAATAGAAGCACCGGATTCCACCTATGATAAGACACCCCTGCCACTCAGAACTAGATAGGCCTTTGGCAATCATCAGCACATATCCCCAAGTTCAACTCAAATGGAAATGAGTTTGAAAATCTCTTCTAGGCTAAAAAAGAAAAAGGGGGAGGAGCTATTGTGGATGTAAATAGATAAACAATCAAACAAAATAATCAATAAGCACCAAACAGCAATGCCTAATGCTGGCCTTCCAAATCTGTAAAACAGAGATAGACTTCGTGATACAAAATTTCCTTCCAGTTCTAAGAGATAATGGAACCTCCTTAAAACTTTCATTTTAATGTGTAATTGTTCTCATTTTGTGAAAATTCCTTCTCTGGCTCAGTGGGTCTCAGCCCTGGATACATTAGAGACACCTGGGGAGCTTTAAAAGAAATGCAAATGCCCAGGCCCAGTCCCAGACAAAATCAGTCAGAATCAATTAGGAGGCAGTACCCAGGCACCTATCTTTTATAGCTGCCTCGCCTCCTGAACTTCAATTCCTTCTCGTTTCCTCCTCACAGATGCTCAGAAATGCCACTCAGGACACATCCCAGGAGCCTCATTCCAGGTCTAGACCTGTACTGCACTGTACATCAACAGGCACTTAGCCACATGTGACCACCAAACCCAGGAAACGTAGCTGGTCCAAATTGAAATGCTAGATTATAAAATAAATACTGGGTTTCTAACACTTGGTGTGAAGAATGTAAACTATTCCATTAAAATAATTTTATATTGATTACAAATTGAAATAATATTTCAGATACATTGGGCTAAATAAAATATATTATTGAAATCATTTTTACCTGTTTTTTTTTTCCTCTGTGTAATGTGGTTAGTAGGAAATTTTGAATTACTTATGCAGCTCACATCTATTTCTATTGGACAGTACTGTGCTAGACATACTTTAAGCTACTGTTACTATTTCTCTCTAGCATTCTTTACCCCACATTGGGAGTCCCAATTCTTTTAACTCTTTCTTCTAAATTATTTTTTTCTGCACAAAGGGCTATTGTTGCTTTTCTCTGAACTTCTTTCATGATGAAGCTCCAATTATACCTCAATAAAGCTGAAAAAGTAAAAAAAAGAAAAAGCTTAGTGCCTCAATCTTCAAGGTGGCAGGGTTCAGGATCTGAAGGAGGGGCTGACCCACAAATGAAAATGCTATATAAGAAATATGAAGTTAGAAGGCATTGGGGGCCAGGTGGAGCCTCTTTCTTGAAGAGACACACTGACTTCTGGCCTGGTCCACTGTTTATTTACTTGAATACACATGTGCCCTTAAGCAATGCCTACCAGCATATCAAAGGTAAAGTTTGGTAAACAGTAAAAGGATTATCAGGTTAGGGAATTGTCCTGAGCCACCACTATCTCAACAGAGGAGGTGCTTAGTGTCAGCCCTACTAATGCCCAAAGTCCATCAGCCTTCCGAGTTTCTTGATGCACTCTTGTGACAGTATTGGCCAGCGGTGGCTTCCTGCAGCTTAGAGTAGATATAATACATTTGGATTTAGAATTTACTCAGCTTCATGTCCAATGTGGGGAGCTATTGGATGGGGGGTTTGAGGGTTATTAGAAAACCTCCTAAGCCAAAGATACCTCTTCCTATCCCATAAGACCATTAGGAATATTCTTTTGGATTAAGGTACTACTTCCCCAAAAGCCTTCCCTAAAAATTCCCCTAAGGATTTAATCCACTAAAACTCATCACATTTGCAAAGAGTAGCAAACTGAGGAAATGAGATACAGACCTCAAGAAAGATTTTATGCACTGAACGGTTTTGCTGAAGGATTGTGCTACTCTTTAAACATTTTTTTTTAATTCAGTCTTTAGAAACAGGTAAGCTGGGACATGATTAGTCATATTGCCAGAGAAGGCCTCCTTTTAGGTAAAGATTGGATAACTTTTTTTGCCTTAAAATAGCAACTTCCCTTTTTAAAGGCATCTATTTACAAAACTCTACTTAATCACATTCACAGCATAGAATGAAGCACCTTGTATCCCAGAAAGGGTCAGAAAACTGTTGAAAGTAATGAAAGGATTGCTTTGTGAGTCATTCTCATCCCTCAGCATCAGTCTGCATGCATCTGAGGATTTTGCTTAATTTTTACCATTTGATGAGCACCATAGCCTTGGTGGTCTCAACATCCACCTCTCCAGCCAGCTCTTGCCTCAGTCCAGGGCACTTGGCATTCTTCCTATGGTGACCCTATACAGGGCTGGATTTTGTTTGTTTCTAACATGTCCTTCAACTGACCAAGGCACTATTTTTAGATGCTGGAGCCCTCTTCTGAGGAGCTGGTGGCAGCACTGGGAGTTATCTTCCCAGCTGGGGGCCAACTGCAGGACCCTGAGCACTATGTTTTCTTATGCAAGTTGCAGTGGAAATTGCATAGCAGGCCAGATGAAACCACATGGTGGGCACAGGCCCTCAGCAAAGTTAGTGAGATTCCAGTTTACTGCTTCGAGGCTCTTCCCTTACTCAAGAGAAGCTCCCATCAGTGGTAAGCACTCCCTCTCTAGTTGGCTCTCCCCTCTTCCACTTCCTAACCCAGCTCTCTGGGTGTGCCACTTAACCTCGCGATGCCCCATTCATTTTACAGTTAGCATCTGAAACCCGCCATCCTCACTTAACATTCCATTTGAAAACCCTTCCAACGTGCAGACTTTCTATTACCTCGCACAGCACACCACGGCGAGAGAATAATTCTCTGCCCTCTTGTCTGTACTATCGGTCCTATAACTATAAATCCATCTGGTGTTGCCCAACAGTAATGATTTAGAGACCTGCAAGCCTAAGTCCCAGGGAAATGGAGGATTTGACAACCTCAGCCGCGGCTCAGAGGTTAATTGCACTGTCCCCCCACCTGACATCATACCAATGAATCTGGTGCATGATTCCATGTTAGCACTCATCACACTATCTCCCTCACTTCTACCCGAGGGAAAGGAATGTCTTATTTGTCTCCTTATCTTTAAATCTAGGATAGAGCTAGTCACATATTAGTTACTCAACAAATGTTTGATAAATGGGTAAATGAATTAAAAACATTAATCAGCTCTCCTCAGCAAATGGACTGAAAAGGAGATATTTCTCAGACCAAAATCAGAAATCTAGTTTTCGAGCCTTTAGGAATGTGGCTATTTGAAGCAGAAACTATCTGTTTCTTAGGCTGGTCCCCATAGGGAAGTACACAGGAGGCATAAAGGCCTAGCAGCCAACCAGTGAATATTTCCAACAAACAGTACAGGGCAAGAAGAAGTCAAGGCACAGGGCAGAGACTGGCATGCCCCGGGCACCAGAGGCACCACTCCCTGGGGATCTGAGGGCAGGTGTCAGTTAGGTCTGGGCAGGACAGCACACAGCCTCATTTAGGTCAGAGGGAGGGCCTTCCACACACAATGACCCAGAAGCTAGAAGTATGGCAGGGCTCTGGGGTGAAATTGATAAGATGAAGGGTAGTGCTGAGACCAAGACCAGGAAGGTGCTAAAAAAGACAGAATCCTCTAGAGCAGCCCACTTCCTGTTTGTAGAATTGCCATTCTTCACTTTAGCCAGAGTTCCTGGGTTGATGACCAGGCACAGCTTGGTGCATTTTGAAGTGGGCGGGGAGTCACTCTTCTTTGCTGACCCATTCCTCCATAAAGGTGGTTCCCACACTGCTGGTTCTCTCGGTGGGCTCTCTGCATGCAGCATCCGCATCGCCTCACCTGGGGGCTGGTTATAGGGACAGGTCTCGAGACCCACCCAGACATCCTGATCAGAAAATCTGGGGATGCCCAGCTACCTGGTTTTTAACCAACACCCAAGGATTCTGATGTAGGTTAGGCTTGAGAAACACCATCTGCAGAGGTTCTCATCTAATCACTCTGGAAGCTTGGTCCCCAGATGATCCTAATTCATGGCCAAAGATGAGACACTTGCTTGTAACCTCTCTGAGTTGTGTGACATAACAGCAAGTTTCTTTCTCTGCCTAGACCTGTTGCTGCTTCTGTAAAATGGGGATAAAACTATCTTATTTACCGCAGTGCAAGGCACTGAATTGATGATTCTTTGAAGTCCCTTTCAGCTCTAGAGAAATAATCCCCTGAGTCCTTGACAAAGAAAAGGGGGAACTAAGGAGAGAAGAAGAAAGGAAAGAATCGAAGCGGTTGGTGTGGTGAAAAGCTAGCCAGGCAATGCCCCCAGGACAAAGGGAAGCTCCTGGAGGTGGCGGGAATATTTTTAGCAGACTCAAACATGTGGGAGGAGCAGCCCTTGGCATTTCTCTGCTTGTAACTGAAACACGTTTTCTTGAGATCTTCTCAGAGGAAGATGTTAATGGATTTTAATGAAAGGACCATTCAAAACACTTTTATATAAAAATAAAAGGCTCTGTAATTGTCTGCAGGATCCCTAATGCAAACTCTGTTAAGGGCTAACCCAGTACCCGACAAAATGGACCAGGATGTAACAGATTGGGTCACTTTGCAGATGACTTTAGTGTTGCCTTCTTCCTTCCTCTCCCTCCATCCTCTCCTTCCCAAATAGGGGAGTATTCTTGGAACCTTCTCCCTGACTCCAGACATAACTGAGACAAAGTAGGATGAGGAGGACAGGAAAGTCTGGGGCCTAGGGTTAGGGCCATAACAGAACATAATAACATAAGCAATGGGTTCCTTGATGACCCTAGAAGCAGAATCCTGGCTCAGAGCCAGGGCTGCACTGAGAAGTTGCCAGGCATTGCCAGGAGCAGAGCAGGTGTCTGAGTTTCTGTCTTTCAGAATGGGGTGAACCTGGTAGAGGAGTGGATTATGTGGATGGACCCTCAGGAAACTGCCAGACTGGGATGCTAACTAGAGTGGCTAAGAAAGGACCCACTTTGAGCACTGAGTGCAGATCACATCAAGGGAGGTAGGGGAGGGAGCCAGGATTCAGTGCCAGAGAAGAAATGTCAGTGGTCAGATCCATACACACGAATTTCTATGGGAATGGTGCCTTTTGAGTTGTGCAGTGCTCAGAGGGAACACCTGTGCAAGCCAGCCATGCCCTCCAGAGATAAAGCTGGGGTGGCCCTCTATTTCTTCCAGAGAACGTCTTCCCCCCCCCCCCCCCAGAGACTGATATAAAATGACTGATAAGTTAAAGACACCACACAAAAGGCATGGATTTAATCCATCTCTTAATGCTCTTTTCCTTCCTCTTTTCCCCCCCTTACCTTCTTATTAAATGGCTCCTTAGACTGACAGAGTAGCTGGGAACAGGGCTAAACATTAGCAAGAGCCATTTGAAATTTAATTAGACAACACTTTCAAAAATATGTTAACTTTGAATCAATTTGGCACAAATTTAAACTAGAAAGCTTGAATCTTTATACCTGTAAATTTGATTATTTGGGTCTAAAAAAGGAAAAGCAGATGACAAGATCATTATGTTTTACAAAACTCCTTTACAAAGAGGTTATGCAAGAGCCCCAAAGTGTGTCCCAAATAAAATCTTGAAGATGCAAGAAATCTATATTTTTATTGTAATAATGAGCCCTGAGAGAAGAAAGTCATTTCATGAAAGAAAGAAAGAAACATGAGCAAAAGTGTGGCTTGGACCGTGTCTGGGAATGAGATGGCCAAGATACAAAGAAAAAGGAAAACATACCTGGCATCTTGGCCACATTCCCTCCTTAGAACATAAGTTAATTTTATGGAAGACATAATTATCTCCTAACTTCTCTGGTGCTGGCTGTCTAGCTAATTCTATAGAGGCAGGCTATTTAAATGTTCTAGGAACGCCATGCTAGTAGTACTTGCATATGAAATGCAAAGCCTCCCAAAGATTTTACAGAGCAGTGGGAACCGCAGTGCATAATTCTATGGAGTGAATATCTTGTCAGACCTAAAAGTAGGTACCTTTTACTTTTCTGCAATTCCATGCATATTTTAGAGACAATATATATTTGCTTGTTATACTTATGGTTATATCAGGGTTAAGGCAGAACTCAGGCTGATGTCTGAAATAAGGAATAACTTAGAAAACTCATTTGGCGAGTGTCCCATTGTATAAACCTGTGGCACAAGAGCCTTGGGTGCAAGGGCCAGTGGGTGCAAACACCCCTGTTTAGAAGGCACTGTGGAGCTATGGCAATATAAATTCCCATGACAGGGAAAGGCACACGTGAGGTGATGCTGATTTCTCCCACCAGTCAAGACTACATCTCATTTTCCAAATGTCCCAGTGCGTGGGGGACACAGAAAAAGGTCCTCTACATATTCTGTGGCAAACTACACCTCTACACAGTCCTGTGATTATTACTGATGACTCTTTAAGAAAATCAGAGCATGAGCAAAAATTCCCAGTCGGTCTTCAACTAACCTCATGTACATGAGCACAGTTTGGGTAACCTGGGCTTATGCCTTCAAGATTTTTATGAAGATATAAAAGAAACATAGACTTCTATAATCTGCTATGACTGCTTCCTGAACTCAGTAAATGACCCTCCCCCACTCAGACATGGGAGTTTCCCTGCAATGATTTTTGTGGTCTTGATACTATCTATCAAGAACGCTGGGAGCGGCTTTCATATTTTAGAAAGAACAGGGGTAGGAGAGAGGAGGTTGGGGTCAAGAATATCTGGGGGTAGGGAGAAGGAATTCAGGGGATGTCAGAGGAAAAGGAAGAGCATGACAGGGTCTTAGGAATCCTTAAGAAAGGGACACAGGCATTCACTATAACGGGGCTCCATGCTCCTTGCTGTTCTCTTTGTGATGAAATGAATCAATGCTTCTATTTTTTTTTCCCTCTGAGTTTCAAAGCATCCTCCACAGATCAGCATTAGCAGAGGCATGAGACACATCCACATCTGAGAAGCACTTTAATTACAGTGAAGCTCTGAGCGTGGTAAAGCAATTCCATCCCCCCTAATCAGAGAGCGTGTCTGAGTATAGAAAGCAAGAGAGAGACTCATTCTCTCTTGGATGAGGATTTTCTTAGGGCTAAATATAGGCCCAGCAGTCACCAGGCCAGCACTGTCTTGCTACTTCCACGGCAACCTACTCTTTGCCAACCTACTTGGGCATGACCCCACACTCTGCTGCCTCATGTAATTTAAAGTAGTGGAGAACAGTGTGTGGTAGGTTGCAAGTGCCTAAGTCACAGCACTGATCCTTCTAGCCTGGACTTTGGCCTTGTTACTTAACCAGTCTTCATCTGAAAAATGGGGATAATGACAGTGCTTCCTGCATAGATTTATTGTGAGAACTGAGTTAATACATGTGCAATGCTTACAATGCTGCCTGGCAAGTAACACTTGTAAATGCTGATGGTTATTTTTTTATTATAATTTTATGGGTTGTTTTTTTGGTTTTGTTTTTCAGCATTGTTGAGTTCTCTAGTAGTAACCATTTTTCTTCAGAGGAAGCAAATGGATGACTGGTTTGGGGATAAATGCATGTTCTATATGAAAGAGAAATGTGCAGGCTTGAAAAAAATAAATGGTTCCTAGGACAGGAATTGACAAACTTTTTCTGTAAAGGCCAGATAGTAAGTATTTTAGACTTTGCCAGTCACCTATAGCAACTACTCCACACCATTGAGCAAAAGCAGCCACAGGTAATATGTAAATGAAGAAACATGACTGTGTTCCAATAAAACTTTATTTACAAAAACAGGCCCCGGGCCAGATTTGGCCCACAGCCAGAGTTTGCCAACCCCTGTCCCAGATGATACGATCGATGAGAGAGGGACCAAATCCGTCATGTCCACCTCCACATCCTACTGCTCAGCACTGTGCCTCATACAAACTTGCTGCTCAAATTCTGATTATTTCTGAGTAAATGACTAAAAACTCCAGAAGGACGGGTTTTTCATTCCTTTAAATGTTGGACTTTGGCACACCTGTTCAGACTGTGAAATGTTCACTTTTAAGTTCTGCCAACAGACATGACAAAAGAGTTTCTGGGAATGACACACCATGTCCTCCAAGGAGTTCAGGCTCTCTGGAAAATAAGTATTATGTCCAAAAAAAAACCCCACAAAAAAAAAAACACGTAAAAATAGTGGCAGACTCCAACAATCCACAAAGCTATATCCATAAAGCATTGTCGGATTGTCCATTATGGACTCAGATGTGCCAAAAAGGGTTGGGCATCTCCTATTGCTGGCAGCCCCAAGTTTGAGGAGTGTGAGACCTGAACTTTATCACATTGTTGCTGTTCCCCTGCCCAGGCTCTGGGGAGAGGCCATTCAGGGATGAGTTTCCTCTAGAGTCAGACAGGCTCATGGACCCTGTGAGCTTAAAGAAGTGACTTCCCCTCTCTATGTCCCTCATTTACAAAATGGAACGCATCCTACTGTTGACTTCCAGGGTTGATGTGAAGATGAACAGGATGCTGCTCGCATGTTACCCATTTAGCAAGTACTCACCAAATATTAGCTTTATTATTTCTGGACCAGCGTTAGCTCCTATTGAAGTAATTGCTAAGGGCAGCCTGGCCCTGGTTCTGAATGAACAGCTGATGCCTGGGAAAGGAGTCAGAGGCAGTGCTTCCTGTTTCCTCCACCTTCCTTCTCCTTCCCGTCTCCTGCTTGGTGGTTTCCACAGGAGGTGACGGGGGACCAGGGCATTCTCTGGATGCTAGAGAACAGACTTCCATGTGTTCCAACAAGGAAGAAGAGGCACACTCTGAAGCTTACTTGAAAAGGCAGTTGAGACCCGGGAAATGTGTTGGCCATTTTTCACAATGGCCTGAAAATGAGAGACAAGAGTTCTATGCCTGGCTGACAACAAGCAGATTCAGAGGCAAGAAGCCAACCAGAGCTTCTCACTGTGCCTCAGTCTCCCATTCTGAGAGCAGGAAGTAATCATTTTAGGACTGCCTTGGATATAACTGAAATTAGGGGTAAAGCACTTTGTGAAAATAAAGCATGACCTATGTAGTGTGTCATCATTTAATAGTCATGATTATACAGAGAGCAGGATGATGATAGAAACCTCCATAGGTCTAAAATAGGTTTAGGAACAGCTCTGCCTGGAGGCTAAGTAACCTCAAGGCACCTTCTAACTGAGTCCCTGTGACTACAGTATAATCTCATCAATTTCAGGATAATGGTTCAGGGTGGGGAGGGGGCGGGAAAAGCCCTTCTGAATTAGTGAAGAGCTGCGTTTTATTGCAATTAATCCATCAAACCAGCCCTTTTAAAAACAAAAAGTGAGCTTAAAATAACCAGATGTTCCTGTGAGATGTTTGCTTTGAAACAGATAACATTTATTTGTACTTGCTAGTACCTGAGTAGGTGTTGCTAGAGAGTTCCAGGATACTCGAAAACTGTCTATTCTCTTAATTAATGTAAACTTTGTCTGCAGTCTCTGGCCCCCAAATCTTGAGGGTGTTGTTATTTTGTTTTTAATGAGGTATAAAAAGAAAGTAGAAGTCCCTTGAGTTTGCTTAGCAAATCCTATCTTAGCTATTGGAAATGTAAACCTCAGGCCTATCTACCACAATTTCAAATTTATGGAATCTGCATTCTCAACAACTGTGGGCCCCCAAGCTATAATTAAAATCCACAGGAATGCCGAGGACTCGGTTTGTGGCCTTTTGGGAGCAAGTGTTGGTGACCACACACGGGGAACTCTCACTTGCCGCTCCTCGGCCTTCACCACAGAGCAGCTGGCCGCTGGGCTGGGGCAGGAGTGCTTGCAATCTCTAACTGGCTTGGAGGAAAGAACAAAGTTGAATAACCTACTAGCCTGTGTACGGGTCCAGGCCCACACGAACTTTAGTCGAGGTCCAGACCTTTCATTCCTGGGTGGACAGCCAGGGGCTGTGATCAAGCTCACGTAGCTAGCTTGTCAGGTCCATGGGGGTTGCCCTTGGTGACCCCTGTGTTGACTGGACTAGGATTTATAGGGAGAAAGGGTAAGTTCAGGGCAGAAGAGCAAATTTCACCTAGCTACTCTCACTGTCCCAGGGAGGTGTACTGGAGAAAAGGGACACGAAGAGGGAGGCCAACATACGCAGAAAAGAAGTTCAGCTGAGAATCAGAAGAGGAAAGGTTCCTGGCCAGTGACAGCAGGATGATCCAGGCTTGACCAGAAATTTGCTTACCTTCACCATCCTGTGTCCCTAGCTCCAAGCCCAGGGCCTGGCACATAGTAGGCCTTCGATGAAATGAGAGAACCAATGAATGAATATTTGTTTCTTTGTGGAATGGATAGAAGTTTCCAGGCCACACAAGGGCATGTGTTGGAAAATCTGGTGCAGAGGGCATTTACAAGGTTAGCGACATTAGGCAGTGTGTGTCTTTTCTGAAATTGCTTGCTTAGGAGCCCAGGTGCAGAATATCCAGTGTCCATCCCTTGCTCAAAAAAAAACCTACCACCTTGCCTCTTCTGAGTCACAACCCTGTGATTTTTATTAGAGTCACTTGTCTTACAAGTGGAAATTAACATTTTTTTTAAGTTGATACACTGAAGGCAGTTTGCTGAAAGCTGTCCACTTTTTAGGATCAGCCAAATACTAGTAGTAGCATGCATCCAGTAGATGGCACTTTGACAACTAAGGCCCTGAACTCCTTGAGGAATTTAACAATGCTTTTTATTTCTTTCCTTTTTCAAATTTTTTTTTACATCTTCATATTTGCTTTTCTTTTCAGAAAGAAACAACAAGGGAATAAACATCCAATGAAAACAAATGTTTCATAGAGAGGAAGGAAGGCAATCCAGAGGAGACAATTTTCCTTCTGGACTTCACTGTGTGAGCAGTGCTGATTGGAGCTGCTCTAGTCCGTTTGCAACCATGGTGGGAGCTACCCAAAGGGCCATGGTGCTCGCTGAAGACAAAGAGCGGACACACAGAATAAATCCGAGTCCCAGGTAATCAATTTTATCAACAAAACTACCACATGTGCAGACCTTTATTATGCAATTAACACTTAAGCATTAAGTTGTCTTTTTAGTGACTTGAAGCCAAAGTATACGAACTGATACATTATCACCTAGTTATTGTAAGAGAGATAATCCATTAAAAATAGCTACTATTGCCAAAACCAGTTTGGCTCAGTGGATAGAGCGTTGGCCTGCAGACTGAAAGGTCCCAGGTTCGATTCCGGTCACGGGCACGTAACTTGGTTGCGGGCACATCCCCAGTAGGACGTGTGCAGGAGGCAGCTGATCGATGTTTCTCTCTCATCGATGTTTCTAACTCTCTATCCCTCTTCCTTCCTCTCTGTAAAAAATCAATAAAATATATTAAAAAAAAATAGCTACTATCACAACTCATTGCATAGTAAACATTTAATAAATGGATAACAGCTTTTTAAATTCATCTAAACTTTAAGTCACAATTCATAATTGTGTCTATGGATGGTCAGTATTTGGCTATAAATAACACCATCACTCTCCAAAGCCCTCTAATTTCAGTCTGAGATTCAGGAAGAGGAAAAATTTGCTGTGAAAAATCTAAAGACAGGCAAATTCATTCTGAGTCCTAAAGAATCCTGATAGAAATCAGGTCCCCGGGCCTTCCCTGTGCTATGATGTTTACGTGAGGCAATTTCTCCTACTCAACGTAGCACCTGGAAGCAAGCTCTTCATCTGGAAGGACAACACTATGTGGGTTCCAGGCGAATCTCCCTTTGATCCCATTGATACCAACAGGAGGACACCAGAAACAAACTCCATCCCATACTCTGAGGTGGCTGCTAGAAGATAGATATTTCAGAGCTCCAGCTAAAGCCAAACCCTACACTGATAAGTTAGGAGCAAGCTCTGCAAGAAGAAAGGGCAAGTCCCAGGTAAGGGAAACACCTGCAGAGGAGGGTTAGATGGGAGAAGACAGAATCAGAGGGCACCCAAACTACTTGTAAGTCACTGCCTTGGAGGACTGTGTCATCATTCCAGGTTTCACTTTGTCTCGACAAAGAGGTCACAGTCTATTTTCATTGTCTGGCACCTGTTAGAAGAGTGGAAGAAAAAGTTAAAGATTAGCTCAACTTTTTCACCCTGTGGCTGTGCCAAGTTGCTATGTGCACAATGTTACAGAGTGGAGGAGATAAAGTCACAGCAACCCCAGCAGCCCCAGAGCCCAGATTTAAGGACTGAGATTGGATTACCAAGATAGGAAGTTAAAGAAAGGCTTGAGAAATATGAGTGACAGCTCAGTCTTTACATGTGTTGTTGTGAGAAACAAGTGTGCAAAGCAACTAGTGCAATGCCTGGCACTTAGTAAATGCTCAATAAATAGTACTGTGTGTGTGTGTGTGTGTGTGTGTGTGTGTGTGTGCGTGTGTAAGTTAAATAATGCCTTCCAGTCATGGTTTAAAAATATCTTTATAACATTCATATATTTGAGTGTTCCAATAACTTTGTGAAATAGGAAGGAATTATTATCTTATGATGAAAATGGTACTTGGAGAGCTTTAATTAATTGCTCAAAGTCACACATCCAAACAATGGAAATCTTGGACTTGAAAGTGATGGGACTGAATTGTAGTTTCAAGTGGTCTTTCCACTGTGCCAACTGCACCATCCTTTTTATAACTTCAATGCTTTTCCTTCCCTTTTTCCTGAATTTACTATAATTCTGCATCTATGAGCCTAGAAAGATGGTGAAAATACTGAGATGTGTAGTCTTTTTTCAGTGGCACCTCATTTTAGATGGTTCTCAAGAGTTATATAGAATATTGAATAAACCCTTCTAATAACTTGGAGATAAGGTTATCTGTGTGTGAGTGGATATGTTTAGACTCTGAGTTACAATAGTGTAGCAAGAGGCGCTTAACCTTGATATTATTCAAAAAGAGAATCATTGATGTAATTCTATGCTACACATTAAATTTTGTATACTATACATTTGGTAAGTTGCATATAAAGTAAAATACTTATAGCATTTTCTTATGTTGATTAGAAAATGACAGACTAAAATTCGCTAAAAAAAAAAAAAAAAAAAAAAGTAAAGGTATCTTTTTCATGTTTTATGGTTTTCCAATGTTAGGTGATATGGTTCTAATTTGTTCCTGTAATTTTATGAAAGGCTTCTGGAAATTCTCCTTATAAGGCTCTATTTATGGAGCGGTAAAAAAAATTTAGAGGGCACCCTTTCAAGGGACAATTTTCTATGTGGTTGGTCATAGTCTAATTTTTGCCCAAAAAGGTGGCTTTTTTCCAGGCCTGTTTAGCTGTTGGAACAAACCTGGATTCCTCAGCCACAGACATTTATTCTGTCTAATAAAATATTGTGGAATTTGCATAACATATTCCAATACCCAGGAGGTTTCCATTTATTTATTTATTTGTTTATTTATTTAATCAGGCCTACTTTTGAAAAATGTGATAAAATAGCAGGAGATAACACCTGAGAGGCACACATTGAAATCGTTTTGTCTAGTGGTCTTTGGCACGTGCGCTGATGAACAAACGTGCCCAGTCTTTTTCGGCATGTGATGCACCCCAGGCCCTTTTGCAAACTTGAGAGAATCAGATATCTGTGGTTCCTGGTGGGAAAAATACGATTTGGCTCCTGTAGCTTTTCCTTCCCTGGGAGTAGTGGTTTAATTAATGATGTTGGAAAACTAAGCTAAACACAGACACTATTGCAGTAGGAGAAATTTTGGGCCTTGGGCCAACAGGAATTTGAGAGAAAAACGGTACCATCTGCCCAGCTCCTTGGGGATTGCTGTGGCCAGGCGGCTAACTGTGGGAAGTTGGTGCTTCTCCTTCTCTCGTGAGTTAAGATTGATTAGCAGTGTTTCTTTTGGTTCCATTACAACACATTGCAAACAATATTTGTATAAGGCGACTGAGGAGCACAGAGGCAGTCCTTAGACCAGAGGTGCTAGTGCAAATAACTCGGTCCTCCCTCTCCCCACTGACATTGGCTAAGGAGATCAATTTTCTTGGTGCACCTCAACATTCATGGTACACTGAGGTGCAACTGATCCATAAACCATAATATCAAGTTTAAACTTTGTCATAGGAGCTACTTCTGTCTTGTGGCTGAAAATTTAAAGTTTATCATCTAGGTCACCCATTCTCAATATCAGAAAATCCATTTGGAACCAAGATGCAAAATAGATTATTTTAAAACTAGAGGCCCGGTGCACAAAATTTGTGCATGGATGGTGGGTGTGTCCCTCAGCCCAGCCTGCACCATCTCCAATCTGGGACCCCTCGAGGGATGTCTGGGGGGATCGGGCCTTAAACAGTCAGTCGGACATCCCTCTCACAATCCAGGACTGCTGGATCCCAACCACTCGCCTGCCTGCCTTCCTGATTGCCCCTAATGGCTTCTGCTTGCCAGCCTGATCACCCCCTAACCACTCCCCTGCCAGCCTGATTGACACCTAACTGCTCCCCTGCCGGCCGGATTGCCCCCATCTGCCCTCCCCTGCCAGCTTGATCACCTCTAACTGCCCTCCCCTGCTGACCTGGTTGCCCCCAACTGGCCTCTCCTACTGGCCATGTCACCCCTAATTGCCCTCCCTTGCCAGCCTGGTTGCCCCCAACTGCCCTCCCCTGCCGGCCTGGTCACCCCCAACTGCCCTCCCCTGCAGGCCTGGTCACCCCCAATTGCCCTCCCTTGCAGGCCTGGTAGCCCCTAACTGCCCTCCCCTGCTGGCCATCTTGTGGCGGCCATCTTGTGTCCACATGGGGGCAGCCATATTTGACCACATGGGGGTGGCCATCTTGTGCCTTGGAGTGATGGTCAATTTGCATATTACCTCTTTATTATATAGGATTAGTTTTGCCAAATTGGCAAAACTAATCCTATATAATAAAGAGGTAATATACATTTGAATATATAATAAAGAGGTAATATATATTTGAAATGTAATAGACATTTGAATATTTGTTCTATGTACTTCTTGATTATCCTGCTTAATTCTCATACTTAAAGGTAAGTGTTCTTATTGTCCCTATTTAACAGGTGAGAAAGCTGAGGCACAGAGAAGTTAATTTGCCCAAGATCATGTAAATAATAATCAGAAAGACTAGGGTTTGAGCCAGGCAATCTAATCCCAGAATGAATGACCTTAACCTCCCTGCTATATTATCCCCAATTAAATGAGCATAATAAATAATTATATGCCCATATGACCAAATATTTTGTAGTATTTGCAATTATTAAGTAATTAAATGCAAAATATTTGCTGATATGAAGAAATATATAACATATTGTTTGTGAGTAAATAAGGTTATGAAACTATGAATAGCATGGCACAATTCTATTAAAATTATTTTACTTATATCATACATATGAACACATTATGGGAATAGAAAAAAAAACATACATCCACAGCTTAACAGTAATTATCTCTGAGTAGAGATCATTATCTCTGGAATTATTGTTGATTTTTATTTTCTACTTAACATTTCAGATTTTCTGAAATAAACTTTGAAAAGTGTATTTGAATTTCCAATTTCCAGTTCATCCTGTAAAGAGTTTGGAAGTCTTCACTCTGTCCTCACAACAAGAAAAACAGGTGAAGAAACTAAAATGCAATGACTCTTCCTAGATACACCAGAGGATCGGTGCCCCCCAAAACTGGTGAGGCAGACAGACAGATACATAGTGTCACAACTTACAAGGAGCAGGCATCCACAGCTGGAGCCAGTATCTATAGCAACACTTTAAATCACAATTGGCAAATTACCAGATGCTCAGTGTATTCTAGCTAGAAACTTAAAAACTGCTAGGAGGCCTAGTTTTACAGGGTTCTCTCCACTTTCCTGAATTTTACCTCCAGGAGTCCTTCTAGGTTTCCACTGTGATGATGGACAGAAAATCCCCTCATGCTTCTGGTAAGGGGAGGAGGAAGGAAACATTTGGAATATGCCTAGATCATTCTGTACTCCTCTGTAAAAACTGCCCTCAGGAGAAATTGTTTACCCAAGTGTAACCAACTGGGGCTTTACCAGAATCCTATATAACAAAGATGTAATATGCAAATTGACCATCATTCCCTCACACAAGATGGCTGCCCCATGTGGTCACAAGATGGTCAACACAAGATGGCCAGCAGGGGAGGGCAGTTGAGGGGGGAACCAGGCCTTCAGGGGAGGGCAATTGGGGGCAACTGGGCTGACAGGGGAGGGCAATTAGTGGTGACCGGGCCAGCAAGGGAGGGCAATTGGGGGTAACCGGGCCTGCAGGGGAGGACAGTTAGGGGCAACCGGGCTGGCAGAGGAGGGCAGCTGGGGGCGGCTGGGCCAGCAGGGGAGCAGTTAGGCATCAATCAAGCAGGCAAGGGAGTGGTTTGGGGTGATCAGACTGGCAGGCAGAAGCATGTAGAGGCAATCAGGCAGGCAGGCAGGTGAGCCGTTGGGAGCCAGCAGTCCTGGATTGTGAGAGGGATATCCAAAGGGATCGGGCCTAAACCAGCAGTCAGACATCCCCCGAGTGCTCCCAGATTGGAAAGGGTGCAGGCTGGGCTGAGGGACACCTCCCCTCCAGTGTACGAATTTCATGCACCAGGCCTCTAGTACAGTATAACAATCCAAGGGAAGGGAAATACCCAATCTAGCCTATGACATGGGAAAGGGGTAATAGCAAACTCAGATTGAGACCTAATGGTAGGACTACCAAATACTTTCCCTCCTTGAAGATATGTCAATAAAAACTTCCAAAGCCGAAATGCAAAGAGAATAAATAAAATAAAATTAAAAAAAAGGAGGACAAAGGCAGAACAGACTATTCAAGAACTGTGGGACAATTACAAAAAGATATAACATACATGTTAAGGTAATACCAGAAGAAGAAAGGAAATAACAGAGGAAATATTTGAAGTAATAATAGCTGAAATTTTTCCAAAATTATTAACAGACACCAAACCACAGATCCAGGAAACTTGTAGAATGCCAAGCAAGGTAAATAACCCCAAATCTATACCTATGCATATCATAGTCAAATTGCAAAAAAGAAAAAAAAAAAAACACCCAAAGGAAAAAGCTTGAAAAAAAGCAAGAGATTTTAAAAACCCACCTTACCTACAGAGGAACAAGGACAAGAATTAAATCAGTCTTCTCTGCAGACACTAGAAGAAGAGAAGAATGGAATGAAATATTTATAAAAACAAACCACCTGCCCTGGCCTGTGTGGCTCGATTGTTTGGGCATCATCCTATGCACCAAAAGGTCTCTGGTTTGATTCTCAGTCAGATCACATGCTCCAGTTGTGAGCAGATCAATGTTTCTCTCTCTCTCCCTCTCCCTTTGAAAACAAAAATCAATAAAAATATATATTTTAAAATCACAAACATTTCTTTCAAAAAAACAACAACAATCCACCAACCTGGAATTCTGTATTCCTACTGGATGAAATGCCCTTTCAAAAGTGAAATAAAGACTTTCTCAAACAAACAAAAATTAAGAACATGTGTCACAAGACCTGCCTTGCAAGAAATATATATATATGCGCCAAGCGGAATGACCAGAACAACCAGAATGACCAGTGGCTATGATGCGCACTGCGGTGGCCAACTGGCTCAATCGGGGCAGGGCCGACCAGCCAACAGCCTGCAGCATCTCCCCGCTGCCGGCCCCACCCCTGATCTACCCCCCGCCCCCCATCAAGTATGACCTTCAGTGATTTTAAGTAAGTAAACACTCTCCAGCCTTCATAGTCCAAGAACCTGAATGACGAGTAATCAGGAGGAAAACTGCTCACGGTCTGGATCATCAGTCAGGTGTCCAGGAGAGGTGCCCAACACAACCACCATCTTCCCACGTTCTTTCTCCACTGCTTACTACCAAAGAGGGCAGCCACATCACACCATGGCCTCTCTTTAGAGGTTTGTCAGCAGGGAACTAAACCGCATTACCTGTCTTGGGAGCGGCTTAGAAATGGAAGCTGTAAGTGTCCCTGACACTAAAGCACCTTTGAAGCTCCAACTCATCCAAAAGCCAACAGCAAATGTGTATACACCCTGCAAAGATCTTTGACACTAATAACTCCCCCCATAGGCCCTGCCTACCCCTATCGGGGGTGGGCAGCCAGACCTCACCCATTTTTGTGCACCAGGCCTCTACTGTTAAAATAAATTCTTTAGAAAAAAAGGGAAATAACATAGGTTAGAAAGTCATATCTACATAAAGAAAGGAAGAGTGTTAGAGAAGGAATAAATGAAGTCAGCCAGGAGCCCACACTCACACTAATGATGCCACAGCCCAGCGCCCAAAGTGATGTACCTTCACCACTACCATGCTAAAGTCAGAACTCCATGCACTGCAGCTGCTGGGACTGCCCTGCCTGAGTAGGAACCCCGAGGCTTCCAGGAGCTCCATCAGAAGCAGGAAACAAACAAACAAAACTGGCTCTCCTCTCTTCAGTCAATCTTTCACCAGTGTCCCACAAATAACCAGAATATTTTTGGCTATTCAGCACCATTCTCACCATTACCATACTTAAACTTCCATGTAACAAGAATAGTAGCCACATCATGCGTCTGCCTAACAGCATAACTATCCAGT
This sequence comes from Plecotus auritus, assembly GCF_963455305.1. Lineage (NCBI taxonomy): Eukaryota > Metazoa > Chordata > Mammalia > Chiroptera > Vespertilionidae > Plecotus > Plecotus auritus. The sequence continues at coordinate 82,869,674 of NC_137771.1, forward strand.
TAAGAGGAAGATACCCTCATCCACTTCCCAAAAAGCAAAGCCTCAAAATCCTATCCATTAACATATCCACTTCAGAGAGATATTCTAGTTCATCCACAATCCCGCCTGGATATTCTGTAATCTCAAAACCAAATTACGAAGTTAACAACATCAGCAAAGTTAACCAACTAAAAAAGAGAGAGAAAACTCAAATAACCACCAATACTCCTTATATAAAATAGGAGAAAGAGAAAGGAGGAAAATAATTGGCTTTACTAGTATACTTAAGTGTCCTGGGTTGAATTTCATTCCCCAAAAAGATATGTTCAAGTCCTAACCCCTGATATCTATGCATGTAAATCCCCAAATAAAGTCTTTGCAGATGTAAGCCCATTAAGATGAGGTCATACTGGATTAGTATTAGTAAATCCAATAACTGGTGTCTCTACAAGGAGGGAGAGATTTGGAGAACCCTAGACACACACACACACAGGGAGAAGGCCATGTGACAATAGAGACAGAGACTGGAGTGAGGCAGCTACCAGCCAAGGAAGCAAGGATTGCCGGCAGCACCAGAAGCTGGGAGAGACAAGGAAGGATTCCCCACTAAAGCCTTCAGAGGGAGCATGGCCCAGCCAACACCTTGATTTCAGACTTCTAGCCTCTGAGAACTCTGAAAGAATAAATTTGTCTTAAGCAAAAAAAAAAAAAAAAAAGAAAAAAGAAAAGAAAGAAAAGTTGCATTTAGTTTATAATTTTTTAAAAGCCCCCCTGCTGACTGGGATACACTTGGGTATCTGGATTCCCTCCCCTGGTTTAGCTTGATTTGGAGCTTGTTTGACAAGTACTGAATTGTGCTTTTCATCCCCTAATATTCTATACCCTGACTTGGTATCAGTTCATTCTTCAAATATACACTGAGTGGCCAGATTATTATGACCATAATCTGGCCACTCAGTATATATATATATATATACATACACATACATACATACACACACACACACACACATACACACTAGAGGCCCAGTGCACGAAATTCGTGCATGGGGGGTATCCCTCAGCCCAGCCTGCACCCTCTCTAATCTGGGACCCCTTGAGCGATGTCCGACCACTTGTTTAGGCCCAATCCCACTGGGATCGGGCCTAAACGGGCAGTTGGACATCCCTCTCACAATCTAGGACTGCTGGCTCCCAACCGCTGGCTCCCAACCGCTCACCTACCTCTGCCTGATTGCCCCTAACCATTTCTGGCTGCCAGTCTGATCACCCCCTAACCACTCCCCTGCCAGCCTGATCGATGCCTAACCACTCCCTGGCCGACCCGATTGCCCCTAACTGCCCTCCCCTGCCAGCCTGGTCACCCATAACTGCCCTCCCCTGCCAGTCTGGTTGCCCCAACTGCCCTCCTCTGCTGGCCTGGTCACCCCCAGCTGCCCTCCCTGCTGGCCTGATTGCCCACAACTGCCCTCCCCTGCAGGCCTGGGTCCCCCCCCACAACTGCCCTCCACTGCAGGCCTGGTTCCCCCCCCAACTGCCCTCCACTACAGGCCTGGTCCCCCCCAACTGCCCTCCCCTGCTGACCTGGTCTCCCCCAACGGCCCTGTTCTGCCATCCCGGTCACCCCTAACTGCCCTCCCTGCTTGCCTGGTCACCCCCAACTGCCCTCTTCTGCTGGCCTGGTCACCCCTAACTGGCCACAACTGTCCTCCCCTGCTGGCCTGATCTCCCACAACAGCCCTCCCCTGCTGACCATCTTGTGGCGGCCATCTTGTTTCCACATGGGGGCAGCCATCTTTGACCACATGGGGGAGGCCATCTTGTGTCTTGGAGTGACGGTCAATTTGCATATTACTCTTTTATTAGATAGGATATATATATATTAGAGGCCTGGTGCATGAATTTGTGCATGGGTGGGGTCCGGCCATCCTGGCCAGGGGGAGGGGACATGGGCGGTTGGCCAGCCTGCCTGGTTGGACTCCTGGTCGAGGGGACAATTTGCATATTAGCCTTTTATTATATATGATGATATACACTGAGTGGCCAGATTATTATGCGTTCAGAGATCATAATAATCTGGCCACTCAGTGTATATGTAATATTCAGGTAAATGCTTAGCCACTGTGATGTATAGAAGTGTAGATGAAACTATTAATATGTTTTTTAAGAGTATTCAATTCTATCTATGCATTTATCTGAACCACTAATTATTTTTTTTTCTTTTTAGCCCATCTGATTCTTACCTGTGTGGGTCAGGGTGCCAGTAGGAAACAAGTGACACACTAACATTAGGATAATCCAAGGAGGTGTGAACAGGGTTTAGAGAGAGAACAAGGGGATAGCGCAGATCCTGGGACCATTACCATCACTGGGACCAAAAAAGTAATGACATTTAAATGGAAGAATATAAATAAAAACAAATAGCCCTGCTGCTGTGGCTCAGTGGTTGGGTGTCAATCCATGAACCAGGAAGTCACGGTTCAATTCCCAGTCAGGACACATGCCCAGGTTGCAGGTTCAATCCCTAGTGTGGGGCATGCAGGAGGCAGCCTATCGATGATTCTCTCTCATCATTAATGTTTCTATCTCTCTCTCCTCTTTTTCTCTCTGAAGTCAATAAAAATATTTTTTTAAAAATAATAAAAACAAATATTTGGGTTCTATCATGTGGTGGAATTCAGAGAATAAAGTAATACACATTATCCTCCCTCCTCATGGAACTGTACAAGCAGGTGGGAGACAGAGACTCAACCAATGACTGCACAAATAAATAACACAGTTAGTGGTTAATTTCCATGAATGAAAAGTAGGGGAGGGGACAAGAGATTTCAGCAGAGGTCTGGGAGCTGCTCCCTGCCCATCAGGGAAGGCTTTCCTAAAAAAAAAAAAAAAAGAAAAAAAAAAAAAAAAAGATGCATGAGCTGAGACTTGTGGGATGCAGAGGGCTTTCCAGCTGCCGGAATGGGCAGGGAGGAACTTGTGTCAGATGGTGGGAACTACACATGTGGAACCCCTGGCCTTGGAAAGGCTATGGAGCATTTAAGGCTCCAAGAGAAACCCAATGTAGTTGAAAATCACTCCCTCATGAAAGGTGGGAGGGACATGGAGCTGGAAAATGGGGAAGGTCCAATTCATGCCAGGTCTCCAAAGCTGGGTTGGGGATCTGGTACCCATATGAAGAGAGAAAAGTGAAAAAAGGATTTTCAATGGGGATGCCAGGATCTGTCTACATTTCTAAAAGATTCTTGAAGCCAAGGGCTGCATTTTGCTCATTTTCTAATCCTGCATGGTAACCTTAAACAGAATTGGTGGTTTACATATTTGTTGAACTGCATTTCAATTTTGTGATAAAGGTGCTTCAGAAATTGTTTTCAGTAGTAGGAACTAAGGAAGGGGTGTGGAATTAAATGAGGGACAAAGCGATGGTTGCTTTCCCTCCGGAAATCTGTTTTCTCTAATTGCCATACATCAGAGTCACATAAAATGAAAAAGTTGCAATGTCTTAAAATAACAACATAACATCAGCATGGAGAAAACAAATCTCATGTATACTGGTTAAAACCCAGTGATGAAATCAGACTGTCTGAATTTGACTTACTACTTACCAGCTGTGGGTCCTATGGCAAGTTGCTTAACCCCTCTAAGTTTTCTTATTTGTAAAAGGAGATTACAATAGTACCTATTTTATCTTTCTCTTGTGAAACTTAAATGTGAACAATGGAAAGCTTGTCAAAGACTGTCTGGCCCAGAGTTAAGTGCTCAATAAATGTCACCTATTATTAACTGCATACAAATTTCATGGTGCATATAAAAAAGTTGTTTTCCCCAACTGTAAAATAATTTGCTCTTTAAAGTGTTTCCATTCCTTGATTCTTAACAGTGGCTGTTCTTTATGTCCTCATAATAATTATATAATGGCAATAAGTCTTTTATAGAAATGTTTAATGTATCAGGTTTGGTTGAACTTATTACATCAAGTAATAAGATCTCTCCCCAATATGAACTTGTTTTCTGATATGTCCTGAATAATGCACTTTAAGAAATGTTTAAAGCTAATGACAGATAAACCCCTGACACTGAATCTTCCTTGATTTCCAGCTCATTAGAGGAATTACTAAACAAGTGTGGGTTTCACATGCAGACATGGTCTTTTTTTCTCCTGTTACCTATCTCATCTTGTAGAAAGATGTGCACTTTAACATCTTCCCCACTCTCCCCCATATAGTCATAAGTGATGCACATCACTGCATGAACATTCCCACAAATTTATTATTGAAGTTTGTGCAGGTTAAAAGTTATCCCTTAGCTTGGTAGGCAAGATATTCATTTTCTTTCTCCTAGCTGCAAGACAAGACTCCTGATCTGTCAGTTTCATAAATCATTCTCCAACTAGTCCATGACAGACAAAAATCAAAGAACAAGTTATACTGAACCAGTTACAGGTTAGAAATCAAGTGACAGCAGGCCCCATTGTTTCTTCCATAATGTACCTCAAACGGGCACACTGCTGTGCATGGGTGAGCACGCCCATACTTGTTGACAGAATTATTTTTAGAAAGTAATGCCTTCCCATTTATAAAACCCAGAGACAGGCAGCGTGATGTGTAGGCGGCAGTTCTCAGCCCAGCCAGGCTGCAAATCCAAATTACCTGTGGAGCTTTTAAAAATCTGCAGATGCCGTGACCTCACTCTAGACCAAAGGTTCTCAGCCTGGGCTGTAAATGTGAATAATCCCCGGGGGAGTTTTTGAAAACGAGGATGCCTGCCAGGCAGCCCCACCCCAGACCAGTTGTATCAGAATCTCTGGGGCTAGGGCATTGCTTAATTGGCTCTCCGGGTATTCTAACATATAACCAGGCCTGAGAACTATTGCTCTAGAGTCTAGATAGATTGAACTCACGTATTCATTTAACAAAGATGCACTGGCTGCTATTATGTGAAAGGCATTGCTGGCAACATAGCAGTTAAGGAAATAAACACTTAGAAATCTGAATCAAAATCTTGAGGGGTGAGGCCTGGGCATTTAAAATGTCTAAAAGCTGATCAGCCAAGATTGAGAATCAAGGAGTAGTCAAAAGGGCAGGGAGTGGAATAGCTGTGTTTGAATCTTGGTTCCTCTGCCCATCGGCTGGTTGATCCTGGTTAAGTTATGTAACTGTTCTAAGTCTCTGTCCTCTTTCTTACCTTTGAAATTGTGGAAAGCAAATCTTCCACTCTAGGGCTGTTATGAGTTTTAAATTTTTAAAAATCAATAGAAATCTTGGTACAGCAGCTAGTACCTACGAAGCAGTCAATAAATGTTAGTTTTCTTCCTTCCACCTCCCATTCATTTCTCCCATTGTCCTTAAAGCAATATGTGTGTTAAGTATGAGGGATGTAGAATTGAAATATGAGACACTGGCGCCGGCTTTCCAGGAGTTATGGTGCAATAAACAATTAGAGAGCAGCCACATCATACATAAGCTATTCCTAGGTGTGTGCTATCGGCTACTTTTATTGCTGCAGGGGTTCTGAATGGAGAGAAATAATCACCAAGAATCAATCAGGAGCCAGAGGTTTCCTAAAGAGGAAGAATTTAAGAGGAGGCTTAGAGGGTGGTAGGTTTTGCCAGAGAGGGTATTGCAGGCTGAGGAAACAGCACAGAAAAGGTAATTTCCAAATGATACCTGCAGGTAGGTCATGTTTAAAGACGATATATATGTTTCAAACAATATCTGACGTATGTCTATGCTTGTCATTATTCAAGAAAGTGGAGTTTGCCTTTTTATCATTGTGAGTGAATAATTATGAATGAGTTCTATGTGTTAAAGAACATGTGTGGGGTTTATGTTTTTAATGATACATGCATTTGTTTTTATATGCATTTCCTCAATATGTTACTTAGAAAATTTCTGCATGCATCTATCCATTTTTACTTGCATTCTTCTTGGGAGAAGGAGGGAGTTACCAGCATTTCTTCTTAGAAATAACTCACTAGCCTCATAAATAACAATGAATTTTCTCAACATGAAGAACAAAGAGCTGAATCAAGATGACATCATCCTTCTGATAGTGAATGTTCATTCAGGTTTGCATTAAAATCCTGACGGAGGTTTTTTTCAGAATAGTTCCCTACCAATTGTAAAGGGCCAAGAGAGTGGATTTGCTTAAAAGCAAGCCTCCTTGCCAGAGAGCACCTCGCGGGAGCCCCTCCCCTCCACTGCAAAGTCTGGGCTCCTGGACCCTTGTTGACAGGGTATCTGTCCTCCGCTGAGATTACTTGGAATGACCTACTTTGAAAATAGTGTGAACTCGGCCGAGTGCCAAGGAACTGGGTGCAAACAGGCCTACCCCGAGGGCTTCGGGAAGAAGAGAGCAGGCTCTCTGGGGCCCCTCCAGAAGCCTGGAGTATGGTTTTGTTTTGGAGGTGGTTGCTCTTTTTTTTTTTTTTTTTTTAATTCCCAGGGCCTTGGCTGTTACAATTCATCTTTATGCTCTTGGAGTGCAGGCTATTGATTGGCTGTGCTGCTGTTACATCAGAAAAAGGTAGCCAATCAGAGCAGGGCTCTGCCTGTCTCCCTGCTGCAAACAACTGAAGTGTAATAAACAGGACTGCGAGGTTCAGCCTCTGAGCCTCCGTTCTCAGCTGCAGCCTGGGAATGCCCTTCCTCTCCCCCCCCCCCCCCCCCCCCCCCCCCCGCTTCCCAGCACGCTCAAGGCTGAGTCACAAACTGTGGGCCTTTACCTTGACCCATACCTTGGTCCCCAGTGGAACCTTGGATATGCCTCCCTTTCACCCAGGTTCATTTTTCTTTGAGTTGCTGTTTTTTTAAAAAACTACATGGATGTCTCTGGGGCTTCGGAAAGGGAGAAACCAGGGGCATGGGATGGGGATTACATTAGCGCGACCACTTTAAATGATGGCTGTACATAATCTCTTTTAGTCCTACCTACTAGGACTGCCTGCTAAAAAAGGAAGCCAGCTTTGAATCTAGGAATGTTATGTGCACTTATAAATCCGCTTTAAAATAACTTCTTATTTTCCAGAGCAGCTGCCCTGGATGCAGCATAGGTAAATTCCAACTTACCATCTGATAAGACTCTTCTTAATGCAAAATACTTGTTTATACACATTTGAGGAGAATAGAAGCTGGTTTATCAACTTTCTCCTCAGGATACTTACAGCAGCAATTTATCTTTGTCAAATCAGCTTGGGCTGTTATCAAATAGGAAGAAAGAGAAATTTTACTTTACTCATATATTTATCTGAAATCTCCATTTAAAATTACAAACATATAACAATTCTGACCTACTGCTCAGAGTGCTTCTCTCCTTGTTTACTTGAGTTTTTTATTTATTTATTATTATTATTATTATTATTTTATTTTTTTTAAATAAATCTTTATTCAGATTATTACAATTGTTTCTCCTTTTCCCCCCCATAGCTCCCCTCCACCCGGTTCCACCCCACCTTCTGCCCTTACCTCCCCCCCACTGTCCTCATCCATAGGTGTATGATTTTTGTCCAGTCTCTTCCTGAACCCCCCCATACCCCTTTCCCCCTGAGAATTATCAGCCCACTCCCTTTCTATGCCCCTGGTTCTATTATATTCACCAGATTATTCTGTTCCTCAGGTTTTTAATTCACTTGATTTTTAGGTTCACTTGTTGATAGATATGTATTTGTTGTTCATAATTTTTATCTTTACTTTTTTCTTCTTCCTCTTCTTTAAGAATACCTTTCAGCATTTCATATAATACTGGTTTGGTGGTGATGAACTCCTTTAGCTTTTTCTTATCTGTGAAGCTCTTTATCTGACCTTCAATTCTGAATGACAGCTTTGCTGGGTAGAGTAATCTTGGTTGTAGGTTCTTGCTATTCATCACTTTGAAAATTTCTTGCCACTCCCGTCTGGCCTGCATAGTTTCTGTTGAGAAATCATCTGACAATCGTATGGGTGCTCCCTTGTAGGTAACTAACTGTTTTTCTCTTGCTGCTTTTAATATTCTCTCTTTGTCTTTTGCCCTTGGCATTTTAATTATGATGCGTCTTGGTGTGGTCCTCTTTGGATTCCTTTTGTTTGGGGTTCTGTGCACTTCCTGGACTTGTAAGTCTATTTCTTTCACCAGGTGGGGGAAGTTTTCAGTCATTATTTCTTCAAATAGGTTTTCAGTATCTTGCTCTCTCTCTTCTTCTGGCACCCCCATAATTCTGATGTTGGTACGCTTGAAGTTGTCCCAGAGGCTTCTTACACTATCTTCAACCTTTTGGATTTTTTTTTCTTTTTGCTTTTTTGGTTGAGTGATTTTTGCTTCTTTGTATTTCAATTCTTTTACTTGATTCTTGTGTTCCTCTAGTCTGTTGTTGGGTCTCTGTATAATATTTTTTATTTCAGTCAGTGTATGTTTAATTTCTAGTTGGTCCTTTTTCATATCTTCAAGGGTCTCATTATATTAATCGGCCTTTTCTAGGATATTCTTGAAAAGCCTTATAACCATGGTTTTGAATTCTATATCCAGTCGTTTGTTTTCCTCCATTTCTTTCATTTGTGATCTGTTTCTTTGACGCCGCATTTTCTTTGCTTCCCTGAGTTGGTAGGGTAGATTTGTGTGCTAGGTTTCCTATATGGCCCAGTGGGTCGGCCTTCCCAGTTAACCTGAGGTGGACACTCTTGGTGCACCCCTTTGTGGACTGTGTGTACAGCCTTGTTGTAGTTAAGTCTTGATTGTTGTTGGTATCACTGGGAGGAATTGACCTCCAGGCCAGTTGGCTGTAAGGATCAGCTGTGTCTACGCTGGGAGAAGTTCGGTGTTGGAGACAGCCTTATAGGATTAGACTTGCCAAATTGCAATAGCCTCTGTGCTCAGTTTGGATAGGGTGGAGTCTCAGGGCGGAGCAGACAGTCTTGGCTTCCAGTCAGCCTTGCCCTTGCACTCATGCCTTCAGAACTGGGGTTCAGTGCAGTCAGAATTGGGGTTCAGTGCAGTCAGGAGCTTCGGACTCCCTTCTGCTAGGGAAAGCCTCTGGCAACCTCCGCAGCCTTTGTGCACACTGGAGCGCGCGCGCCTCCGGAACCCTGCCTGCCAGGGCTCCCCCGGGTCTCCCCCAGGTCTCCGAGTCTCCGGGTGCCTTTCTCTCTACCTGACAGTCCAGACTCCCCCTGTATGAGCCTGGGTCCACGGGGTTTCGCCCGGGACTGGGGTTCAGTGCAGTCAGAACTGGGGTTCAGTGCGGTAGGGGGCTTCTTTCCCCCTTCCGCCAGAGAAAGTCAGCCAGGCTCTCAGCCACCCTTCCTCTCTGCGCGCACAAAGACCCTTTGCCGTACCTCCAATTCTCTGTGAGCTTTTCTCTTTCCTTCTAGTTGTAGAATTTTCACTCAGCCAGCTTTCCTGCAGTTCTGGATGGTGTCCGTTCTGTCTTTTAGTTGTAGTTTTGAAATTGTTGTGCGAGGCAGCAGTTTAGGTGCTTACCTATGCCGCCATCTTGGTTTCTTCTCCTACTTGAGTTTTTTAAAGTTGTAAAGACATCGTTCCCATGATTGTCCACCCTGAAGTCTTCTCAATTCCCAAAGATCCTGTGAAACCCACCACTTTCATTTTTGCCTCAGCTTTCTGTTCTTTCTCAGACCTTGGCTTATGGAATACAGTTATTTGAGGACTAGAGAACCTCTCCTGAAAGAAAGACTAGCAAAATGTTAAATATGGAATGATCACCTTGAAATGCAATGCATGATTCTTCAGATTCAGTTGTAAACGTTAGCAAAAATGTGCTACAAGGGTCTGTAAACAGGGAAAGATGAGTACATTTTTAACCCATCATGAAGTGTATGGAATCTCTTCCATGCAATATAGACTCAGTGCTGTTGGTACTGTCCCTCTCCCACTTGTTCGGTGGACAAATTGCATGGGGGAAATGAGAAGAAAGAGGGGGGAAAGTGATATAATTAGAACATGAGTTGGACACATAATAGTTACTGGCTGTACTCATGATATGGGCCAGTCCAGATCCTTACATCATCTTTGGCAAACCATCCCTCTCTTTAATCTAACTCCTTGGGCCTTCTGGCTGGCAGATGTAAGAACAGAGGCTACAATGGAGCCGACAATTTTTTATCAGTAGGATCACTCACACAGCCTCACCCTGGGGCAATGGGTTTTCATTTTAAAAGCTGAATGAAGGTGGTTGTGCCCAAGACTTGATGGACACCACGGTGGGTGGGGGGAAACAACAGGCAGGGGGAACCAAGCCCTAGGATGAGAATGGCCTTTTGGATACAGGAGTAGAGTCAAATGCTGAGAGGGAAAGAAGAATTAACAATGGAAGATAGAGTAAGGAGGCCATGTGTCTGGAGAGCCTAATATGATAGATACAGGGCTCTGTAGGCAACTTAACCAGAGGGAATGGAGAAGGCTAATGTGGTTGAGTAGACATGTCCATAGATTTTCCCCAAAGAGTTTGAAGTGGCTCCTATTTTAATTTTATAGGCCAAGTAAAAAGTTGCAGGATTAGTAAAGTTATCTCTCATTGTTAACTAATATTAATTAACTTACTAACACCTGGATATGTGTGATCCTGTGTGATGTGTCACTCAATAGAGTTTGGCAGCCCCAAGGAGCAAGCAAAGAGGAGAAGGCCTCTTTGTGCTGTTCTTTGTAGCACCCCATCCTCTTTGTCCTTTCCCCTATGATGCTTTTACAACTGTTTTAACTTTCATTAGATTAACTACAGGAATAATGAATACGGAGAAGAAAGGAAGAAGGTTAAGGAAGGTGTATAACAAGCATGTCAAACTCATGGCCCGCGGGCCGCATGTGGCCCACAATGAATATTTTTGCGGCCCAGCCAATATAACGGTATGTAAGAAACGTTTTTTAAAAAATTTCGTAACTTAATTTTTACAATATCCTGTTATACATAATTGTTAATAACTACAACGTTCGCTAATGACTGATTACTATAATCGTGTTGCATTCATTTCCCTTACGCGCCTTACACGCAGGCACACCATTTCTCTCCACTAATACTAGCAGCGAATATGTTAGCAGCCGATGCCACGTCATTAGTCTTGGACTGATTTGTTTGGTGTGCTACAACAGGAAATATTGCTCTTTCAGAAAACAAGAAAAATAGATTTATTTGTGTAACGCTTATTAATTTGTGCAGTTATTCAGTGTCTGGTAAGTTAATGTTCAAGAAAAAATATTAATTTTTATTAAAATGTTCTATTATTTTATGTTAACGATGACTCATTTATTTCAACCTTTTGTATTCAGCATGTCTCTATCGAAATAAACCCATGTTTCTATGAAAATTGAAACTTTTGGTTTTTTTTGCGACCCACATAAACTTAAACCTTGTTTATTTGGCCCATGTTAGCCTTTGAGTTTGACATGCTTGGGGTAAAAGTTTGGACCCCTGGACAAGCCATAGGATGCTTGAACATTTCACGTGGTGAAGGGACCTGTCCTGAGCCTGATGAAGGGACCACCCACCTACTGCTGAAAACCCTCCAGCTTTGATTTTCCCTCTGTCCTGAAGTTCTTAACATTTTTGAGGCAAGACAATGAGGGCAGAAGTTCCCAAGTGGCCCGCTGCAGTCCCCTCCCGTGTCCAGAAAGTCCCTCTTGCTTCTTCACTCCCCCTCCCTTCTTCTCTTTCTTCCTATCTGCTCTACACATTACCTATTTAAAGAATCACATTGAATTAAGTTGTAGTAGAAGGAAATATGGCAGACATGAAAGAAAAATATTGTCATTAGAAAGTGTAGTGATTGGGCAAGAGCAAGACTTGGGAAGGAACATCAGATCACTTCTAAGGGAAGGCTTCCATTCAGATGAAACACCATATCAGGAAGAAAATGATTCTCATTTAATTTATGGGGTGAAAATTCTGTGAAGCCTTCCAAAGAAATGGGTAAACAAACCTGGAACACATTTGGGAAAATGACTGTGATTAGTTTTACTTTATCTCTTCCATGGAAGTAAGCTCATTAGAAGGCAGATAACATAGTGTTGGCAAATTTTCATTGGGGTAGACAAGAACATTATCTCCTGATATCTAGCTTTCAGGAATATGCATAAGGAAACTATACACAATGCACAGAAATAGGAAAACATATCATTCTTATTCACAAAGAGAAACAGGTAATGGTACAAATATCAATTAATGCTGAATAGGACTTTATATTTGCTGGTAACAGAACTATGGTTGAACAAGGAATTCTCTAGTGCCATGATCATCCGTGGGGAGAACTGGTCTATGAGATGCATTATTGTGGGAAGGATGCTAATTTCATCTAGGAGAGAATAAAATAATATTTAAAGCCCGCTCACCCAGTATCAGAGCTGCAGTAAAGCGATTTTCTTCTTTAGATTCTATGCTGAGTTTTGCTGGCACCCTGCATTTAGGAAATCAACAACACACTACTCACAAGGAACTTAGTATCTAAAAAAAAGCCCACATTGTGCTTTAAGCCTTTTAGCACAAAAATAATAAAAGTCAAGAGGTTAAAGTTTATTCCTGCAATTTTCTCAGAAACATCTGTGCAATTTTACATGGGGGCTGAATGTATATTCCATGCGGATCATTGTCAATTGAAATGTGGTTGAAGAACTAGTGGTTTAGTACTGAAGACTCACTCCCTCACTTGATCCCAATTACATATATATGATTTCCTACCAGCAAGTACAGGAGAATTTTTGAAAATAAGAAATACCTTTTATGTTCACTGTCATTATATTTGCTATGTCTCAACAGTGTGACTCATTCCAACTAACAGCCCCCAGGAGAATAGAGAAGGAAGGCCACAAAGCAAATTCCATTCAATAAATTACTATTGAGCGCTTACAATGTTTGGCACTATGAGGCCAGAGTCCCTAAAGAGGGTTCAATCCAGTAGACTATATAAGGCAGATGTACAAATAACTATAATAAATCAAGGCTGAGTAGGGTCAGTGTTGTACGAAAGTGGGTAAAAACATGGAGCACTGGATAGATTGCCTTTGGAAAGGCTCAGCAAAGGTTTCATACAGAAGATGGTGAAAGGGAAAAGGGTATGTAAGTCAAATGTCAGCTGGGCTTTCCCTGCTATTGGGAGCTAAGTCATGCTGGCCTGACCCCCACTCCAGACCCCCTGGAATATCCAGAGCTCTTCTCACCATGTTCTCATTGGCTCCTCTGCATCTTTCACCATTCATTTATTTTCTCTGCTAAAGCTCGCCTCCTTCCTTGACTCTCACTAAAAACCACTTACAGAGCCTTTCTAAGGTGCACTGATTACTAAAGTTGTTGAAGAGGCAGGAATTGCAGCCCAATAATGTACACATCTTACAACTAAACATTAGTCATCCCTGTTCTTAAAAACCCTTCAAGTGCCCCACTTGCTCACTCATTCTCCTTTTCTGCTGTCTCTCTTTTTCTTCTCTTCTTGGGGTGGTGGCAGGGCGGGAGGGAGGGGTAAAAATCCCAATTTCCTTCATTTTCTTAAACATAGTGATTCATCCTATTTTAGTCTGTGCTCTTCCTTTAAACTGTGGATCAGAGCCCACTTTTACAAAAAAAAAATGACCCATTGATGTATGATTTCCTTAAATAATGACTTTTTGCCTCCTTTAAGGTGAATTCTGGTTGCTATACTTTTGTTTTTAACTTGCTACGATGGCAATTTTGCAAGGCAGCTCTGGAAGATAAGGATGTTCCATAGGGTCCTCAGTTAAAAGACCTAGAAGAATTCTTAAAGATTTTTCAAATGCCTGTCTCTCATTTTACAAATAAGAAAACTGAGGGTCACGCTTGCTCAAAGGTGTGAATTAAATGGTGGAGGAACTCTGCCACTTGAATGCTTTTTCCCCTGATGGTGGGTACATTATGATGAAGGTAGAAGAGGGAAAAACAAGGCATTCATTATAGCAGGTGTGGTTAGGAATGACACAGGGTGACAAAGGTACTCACTCGTCTCGAAGGTGTGCATAGTAAAGGTAGCTTCTTTATTTTCTGGTAGGTGAAAGCCACCTACCTACCCCACTGGATAATAGAAAAAATCTAAACTTTTCAAATAACAGTATTTCAGTCTCTTTTGGTTTAGTTTCCTTGCATTTTAAGCACTGTCAATTCAAATGTCAACCTCTATTGGTATTTGCAGGTAAACACTCAGCCTTCTTATGGGAGGCATATCAGGTTCTGAGGGCAGAAGAGAAGGGTTCTCTGGACTATTGTTGGACCTCTTCTGGAACGTGGTAAAATTGGGCTACTGGGGCCTTGGAGACATCCAGATAATATGGGGAAGACCAAGGACCTTAGACTAGGAGATGTTTACCTGAGGCAGAGTGGTTTATGTTGATACCTGAAAAGAATGCTATTGCTGGATAGAGTGTTTTATAAATTCCAATTAAATCTTTTTGGTTGGCGGTATTGTTGAGTTCTTCCATACCCTTGCTGATTTTCTGCCTTGTCGTTCTATCAATTGTTGAGAGAGGGGTTTGAAGTCTCCATGTGTAATTGTGGATACATCTATTCCTCTTTTCATTTATATCCATTTTTGCTTCACATATGTTTCAGCTCCATTGTTTGGTACATAGACGTTTAGAATTGCCATATAATGTCTCTCTGTGTCTCGAGTGGGTTTCTTTGCTCTGAATTCTACATTATCTGATGTTAATGGAGCCACTCCTGTATTCTTTTGATTAACATTTCCATGATATATCTTTTTCACTCATTTTACTTTCAACCTGCCTATAGCTATATTTGAAGTGAGTTTCCTATAGACAGCATGTAGTCAGGCAGTGTTTTTTAATCCTCTCTTTCAGTTTCTATTGAGACTATTTGCATTAATGTAATAATTGATGTATTACTGATGTATTCAAACTTAAGCCTATCATTTTATTATTTGTTTTCTATCTGTTCTCTTTATTTCCTTTATTCTTTGCTCTGCCTTACTGATGGTTAACATTCTTTCAGAATTTCATTTTGATTTATTTATAGTGGATTTGAGTATACCTCTGTACAGCTTTTTCAGTGGTTCTAGGTTTTATGCTATACTTACATAACTTATCGCTGTCTATTAGTGCCATCATTTTCTCAGTTCAAGTAAAGTGTAAAAACGTTACCTCTTTTTACATCCCTTTTACGCTCCTCATTTAAAAATATAATTGTATAATTCCCTCTATACATTTTTAGAATCATATCAGACAATGTTATAATTTTTGCTTCCCCAATTAAGCATAATTTAGAAAATGCAAGAAAAAAGGGAAGTCTATTATAGTTTCCCATATTTCTGCTTATTGGGCTATTCTGTTCTTCCTAATGTTTGAAGAACTTCCTTTAGCCATTCTTTAAGGTTGGTCTGCTGGTGGCAAATTCTCTCAGTTCTCCTTCATCTGAGAATATCTTTTTAAAAATATATTTTTTTATTGATTTCAGAGAGGAAGGGAGAGGGAGAGAGAGATGGAAACATCAGTGATGAGAGAGATCAGCTGCCTCCTGCATGGCCCTTATCAGTGATCGAGTCGGCAACCCAGACATGTGCCCTGAATGGAAATCAAACTGTAACTTCCTGGTTCATAGGTCAATGCTCAACCACTGAGCCATGCCAGCTGGGCCAGCTAAGAGTATTTTTATTTCACCTTTATGCCCTAAAGAGTTCAGGTTGATAATTTGTTCCTTTCAGCACTTAAAGCAATGTTGTGCTATATGGCTTCTTCTTCTTCTTTTTTTTTTTTTTTTTTGGTGTATTTTTTAAAATTTCTTTATTGATTAAGGTATTACATATGTGTCCTTATCCCTCCCATTCTGATGAGAAATCCACTGACATTCAAATTGTCTTTCCCCTATAGGTAAGGTGTTGTTTCTCTTTTGCTGATTTTAAGAATTTTAATAGTCTTTATTTTTCAGAAGTTTGACTATCATGTGTCATGAGGTGAATTTCTTTGGGTTTATCCAGTTTGAGGTTTGCTTAGATTCTGCAATCTATAGGTTTATGCCTTTTGTCAAATTTGGGAATTGTTTAGCTCTTTAAGTACTTTTTTCAGTCCTGTACTCTTCCTTCCTTCCTTCCTTCCTTCCTTCCTTCCTTTCTTCCTTTCTTTCTTCTTTTCATTATTTATTTATTTTTAATTTAAAAAAAATCTTTATTGTTGAAAGTATTACATATGTCCCCTTTTTCCCCCTATTGACCCCTTCTAGACCACCCCCACTTCACCCCAGGCCTTCACTACCCTATTGTCAGTGTCCATTGGTTATGCATATATGCATACAAGGTTTTTGGTTGCTATACTCTTTCTCGTCTCCTCTCCTTCCAGAGACATTCTCATGACATGAATGTTAGACCTTTTGTTATAGTCCCACAGATCCCTGAGTCTCTGTCTTTGTTTTTGTTTTCTCTCTACTGTTTAGATTGGTAATTTCTACTCTATCTTCCAGTTTACTGATTCTTTCCTCTCTACTGTTCAGCTCATCTGTCATGCCTTTGTTGTTGTTGTTTATTCAGTTACTGTATCCTTCTGTCCTAAAATTTCCATTTGTTTCTTTTCATATCTTCTTTTTCTTTGCTGAGATTTTCATTTTTTCCCATTTTTAAAAGTTTTTTAATTGCTCAATGAAGAATTTTTATCATGCTTTAAAATCTCCATCAAATAATCCTCAATGTATCTGTCACCTAGCTGTTGCCAACTCTTGCCTGTCTCCTTTCATTTCTTTTGAGATCTTCCTGGTCCGTGGTATGATGGTACAGTGGATTGAGTATTGTCCTTTATAAATTCATGTTCAACTGGAACCTCAAAATGTAACCTTAATTGGAAATATTTTTTGCGGATGTAATTAGTTAAAATGAGGTCATAGATACATATAAGGAAGACAGTCATATGAAGACACAGGCAGAGATTAGAGTGACCCAGCTACAGGGAATGGCAGGGGCCACAAGAAGCTAAGAAGAGGCAAAGAAGAATTTTTCTCTAGAGACTTCAGAAGAAGTGCGTCTCTGCTGACACCATGACTTCTGGCTTCTGGCCTCTAGAACTGTGAGTGAATAAATTTCTGGTATTTAAGCCACCTAATTTGTGGTACTTTGTTATGGCAGCCCTATGAAACTAATGTAGATGGTATGACAAGCAAATTTTAAAACTGAAACCTGGACATTTTGGGTATGTGATGAGATTTTGGATCTTTTTATAACCTTCTGTTTGAGCTGACTTCCTCTGATACTACTCTTAAAGGAGACAGGTTAGAAATAGTGCCTCCTTAGTGCCAGGTAAGGATATCAGTCCAGGTTCTCACTTGGCCTCCACTGACAATCAATGAAGGATACTCTTCATTACTGCTAGGCCTCCTCTGACACCACCCCAGTGGGGAGAGGGAAGCATGCTAGTTACTTGAGGGTAAGAATATTAGTATTAGCCTGTGCTTCCTATATAATCTCAACTGGTACCACAAAAGGTGAGGGGGATCTGGAGGAGAAGCAAAAATGAAAGTTAAGATGCCTTGTTGCAACCTGGTGAGTGTGAGGGAGTCTAGGCCTCCCATCAGTCTTCACTGGTAGAGTTGGGACCACAGGTTTTCTGTGGTTTTGACTCTAGAAAAGCTGTTACTGTCTAAAACTTTTCTTCCTTGCCAGACTGTCTTGTTCCAGGTCTTCTGCCTGGAGAGAGCAGTTTTTGTTGGGGCTTTTTTTGTCTCTGCACATTGTTGTTTCTGGGTTTCCAGCTTCTTTCACTCTGGATCTGCAATATATGAGACAAAAAGAAAACCCAGGGAAATCTCTATCACGTCATTTCTCCAATCTCAAGATCCCTAATTTGTCTGCTTTCTTTGTTTCACCTTTCAGTCTTCTTACATTGGTTTTACATATAACATCCAGGTTTTTTAGCTGTACTCAGCAAAAAGAGCATGGAAAACTATATCTACTGCATCTTGCCAGAGATGGAAATCCTCTAAAGACTGAATTTGTTAATTAGGCTGTAATGACTTTACTTTCACACCCTTTTAGCCACCCTCCACTAAGGCCCACCCAGACTGTAGCTCCCTGAACTCTTAAATTCAAACATCCCTCAATTCTTGACCTCGTCTTTTTGCTTCTCATTCCCTATTTCATACTCAATACACCTATTTTTCTGCCTCATTAAGGTGTCTGACCTCTTGACTTTGCTACTTGCTTTTAATCTATGACTCTGTTTCCACATTCAATTCCATTCTTATCTAAGTAGACCTCATGGTCTATCACTTCAACCACCTTTTTTTTTTTGCCACAATCTTTAGTTTCTTCCCAATTATCCTTCATTCTCATCCACTGGCAAAATCCAAACTTTGTAATGACCTAGTTATCTGCCCTCTTCTGCATTTATGCAGCTGAGTATGAAGGAGAAAAATTGCACAGTGGAGTAAATTGGTGAACCAAAATTCTATGGTATACAATTTCCAATTATCCCCATGCTGCTGGCCATTCCTACTGTGTTTATGATAGTTCTCTCTCTCTCTCTCTCTCTCTCTCTCTCTCTCTCATTCTTCTCAGCAATTACTGAAGCCACCTCCTCACATCTGAAGCTCTTTTTTCACATCTCCCCACCTACTTCACTCTCATCTGCTACTTTATGGAGAAAACAAAAGCCATCAAGTGGGACTGACTCTACACCTACAATCTTGCACACATCTGTACTCATTCTTACTTGACTTTCATGATCAGCGATGAAGTCCCCCCTTCTAAAGCCAGTTTGAGCTATGTCGCCCACTGCGGCCTGCACACTCAGTCACCTTACTCATCAATTATTGCCTTTCTTCTAGTTTTCTGAAGAGCATCCCTCCTAAAAATCATTACAAAATCCATTCTGCTTACCTTCGCATTACTTTTTCACCTCTAGTTTTCTTTGTTCTGAAGTCTACATTATCTGATGTTAAGAGAGCCACCTTCCCTCCCCACTTCAAAGCTAGGATTTGTAAATGTGCTTTCTATACTTCCTGACATCCTATTCCCTCTTCAAACAGTCTCATTTTTGCCCTCACAATGTTTAAACAATTCTTGCTAAGATCTCCAAAGGCATTTATTGCTGAAGACAGCAGATACCTTTTAACCTTATCTTACTTGACATCTTTATAGTTTTTGCACAATTGAACAATATCTTCTTTTGGGGGAAAAAACAAAACTCACTTCTCTTCTGCTTTCCCTTAACCTCTCTGGCTTCTCTCTTTGGTCTCCTTCTCTGTCAGCATTCCCTGTTTTAGTCTTACTTCTCTATTTACACACCTGGACACTCATCCAAACCTTGACTCCTCATTCCCCTTATTCCCTACACTAAATATATCACTACATCTTTCATTCCATTACCATTGTGTACTGGCCAGCTCAAGCGGCCATAACAAAAATACCACAGATTGGGTGGCTTAAACCCATTTATTTTCTCACAGTTCTGCAGGCTGGAAGTCCAAAATCAAGGTGTCAGCACAGTCATTTTCTGGTAAGGACTCTCTTGCAGGCTTTCAGACACCTGCCTTCTTATGTTGTCCTCACATGCTACAGAGAGAGTGCATGCTCTCTGGTGTCTCTTCTTACAATGGCACTAATCCTATCATGAGGCCCCATCACCAAATATCATCACATTGGCTCTTAGAACTTTAATGTTTGAATTGGTGTGTATGTGTGGGGGGGAGGATGGGGGGAGTATAAAATGCTCTATAAGCACATTGCTCTGAAATTCTTTGCCTTGCCCATCTCTATTGACATTTTTTCTTACCTGAATTACTTCAATAGTTTCCAAACTGACCTCTTTGCCTACATTATTCCTCACAAAGCCATTCCCCATGCTGTACTAGACCAACATATCTGAGGCAGAAATCAGGCTTCACCACTTCCTTGCAAGAGATACTTCAGTAGTTTCTGATAGACTTTCTGTGAAATCTACACACTTTATTTTTTTTTAAATATGTTTTTATTTATTTCAGAGAGAGGAAGGGAGAGGGAGGGAGAGAGAGAATCATTGATCGGATACCTCTTGCACAAACCCTACTGTGGATCGAGTCCACAACCTGGGCATGTGCCCTAACGAGGAATTGAACCGTGACCTCCTGGTTCATGGGTTGATACTCAACCACTGAGCAATACCAGCTGGGCTACACATTTTAAATAGCATGGAAATCCCTCCATGTTTGGGCTCCTGCTTATCTCTTCAGTTCAATCTCTTCCCTCTCCCCTTGCACTCAGTGATACTTTCACAGTGCAGTACGTAGGGTTTGAAGAACACATTCTGCTTATTAAATTTTCCTCATTCTCAGAACTCAACTTAGATATCACCTCTTCTAACAAGTCCTCTATGACCCTTAGGCTGAATTGGATGCTTTTCCTAAATGTCTCCACAGCTCACTGTGTTTAGTTCTATCAGAGCACTCAGCAGACATTGTTATATTTGTTTTTCATTTGTCTGTCTCCCCCTTTGGCTATAAGCTCCTTGCAGGCAGCCACTGGTTCTTTACTCCTCTCTCTGTCCCAAGTCTATGGTGCAGTTTTTAGCACAAGTAGATACTTCATGTTTGTTTATTAAGTAGAAGACGATTTCATGCAACTTATCTTTTTATTGATGAGAAAACTAATAAAGAGAGTATAAGCTATCACTCAAACAAAGCCAAGCTAGCAAGAAGCCCAGAAAACAAAGAATGTCACCATCAATAAGGCAACTCAACATTTTCAGGCCTAGCACTGATACTAATGAAAAAGATAAGCACAATCATATTATTTCAGTTCTTCGGACCTTCATCTGTAAAATGAAGGGGTTGGACTAGAAAGCCATGTAATCAGATTTTGACAACCTCCTCTATAAATTTTGCAAAGTGAGGATCTCATACCTCACTATGTCTAAATGCTTTGGCTGAATCTTTCATTTTTTTTACAGTTATACCTGCCTTTTGATGGTAGAATGACCAATTTCTGATTACATCTTTGGCTCATACTTGCCATGTCACTGTAACAGGTAGCTTTTCTTTTTCTAGTTTTCTCATCTAAGGGCAAGTTAATAACAAGTTTTTGTATAATTTAAAAAAAAGTACTTCTTTTCATAAACTATAGATTGGGCATTGCATTCATATCCTAGGGCTGCTATAACAAAATACCACAAACTGGGTGGATTAAACAGCAGGCATTTATATGTCATAGCTCTGGAGGCTAGAAGTCCAAAATCAAAGTGTCAGCAGGCCACACCCCTCTAAAGATTCTGAGATAGAGTCTATTCTAAGTATCTCTCCAGCTTCTGGTGGTTACTGACAACCCTTGGCATTCCTTGGCTTATACTTGCATCACTTCCATTTTTGCCTGTGTTTTCACAAGGTAATTTCCCTGTGTGTGTTTATGGTCTTCTTATAGGTACTAATCCAGTATTGACATCATCTTAACTTGATTACTTCTGAAAAGACCCTATTTCCAAATAAGGTGATATTCACAGGAGCTGGGTAGACATGGATGTGGCAGGATACACTGTTACAATCCAGTGCAGGTACTGCAAATTTTTCTGTAGAAAGGTTCAGTATCAGTGCAAATATGATGTTATATTTTTTCCCAAATAATGTTTTTAAAATATAGAGAGATGGTATTAATTTTGGAAAGGGTTATAGAAATAGGAACCCCTGGGTTTCAGTGAAGTGCACTGCAATATTCGTAGAGTAAGATGACAAAAGAGGCATACAAACAGCTTAATAAGCATGGGTATGTATCGTATGAGAGAATCAAAGAAAGCTAATAATAGCTACCCCAGAGATGAGGGAGCGGATGCTTTTCCACAGCTGAATCCTCAGCGGGATGATGCAGTCTTTGTTGACTTTGCCATGTGACTGATGAAAACAAAAGAGATACAAGGAAGACAAATGACATAATTTTGAGTGGTTTGACTATAACTACACACACTAAAGTTATAATAGCACTAGTAGTGATGTGTTGCTGTATATAATTATCTATTTTTGAGCTTCTGCAACATTTCAGAAAAATTTCCTGGGAGTATTCTCCCCCTCTACTGGGTTTCCCTTTTTCCAAAAATTCAAATGGTGGCTTCTTGGAACCTTATGCAAATAATGACATAACAGCAGGCATAAAACTGAAAGCAGCTAAAGGAGAACCTTCATGATATTCATCAAAATTGAATCTTTTATGTAAACATCTAATACAGTTTATTTATGAATTATCAACTGAAGTCTATCCTGAGAAAATGTAGACTTTAGAAAGGTGTAATGAACAGTTAATAGTTGCATATGTTCGATTCCCTATTCATTTACTCTTTCTAGTCTCAAATAACTTCTTCCTAGAATCTTTGATTTTGCTTGGCCAAGCATTCCTTTTGGAAATTCATATATTTATCCATCCCTGCTTATTCAGTGGGCTTGCCATGCAACTTTAGAAATGTGGAGGGATTCATTAAATAGCATACATTTCTTATTCAAAATGATTGCTGACATTTTTTTATTACTACTTTTACCTCTATTTTACATGTAACTTCTTTTCTGAATGTGGCAAACAACATGTGCCTTTCTTTGCATGTGCAAATGGAGTCAGTGGATACTGATCCATTCTTTCTGTGCAATTTATGCCAAATTTAAATCTTCCTTTGGATAAATGTTTTCTTTATGTGTTACCATGTCTTTATGACAATTTGTATTATATTTTCTTTTGTAAAGACATTTGGATTCTTGTAAAAGTGTTATGTATATAAATGATGAAACAACACCCATGCCATTATTTAGCTACTCTGGGTGCTGCCACATTGCTTTCTTTCTTTTTTTTTCCTCCTCTTTTTTTTTTTAATCCTCATAAGAATAGTTCTTAGGAATAGAAATGATGCAATGATCTTAAAGATATAGTCAGTGCTTACTATTAATTAATGAAGAGTAATGTTTATTTCAAAATGGGCCTCTACAACTGATTGCTTTGAAATTTATGTCATTTTGTGCTGGCTTAAAACACAGTAGTAGCAGGTGTGGTACATTTTGTATAATGTTCCACCATAAACTGAGCATAGCAGGAGGTATAATACCATCAGTTCAAGTAAAATGGTTGTATGGTATCCTGAGAAATTATTGAACTTCTATATGGATTGGCTTGTTTTTATAAAATAAATCAAGCAACAAAAAATATTTTTTTCTACCTTAGAAAAGGGGCCAAAAAATTCAAGATATGCAAAACCACTAACATGTTTGTACTCAATAGTCTTCTACGACTTTTAGAATTCTGTTTACATAAAGGGTTCCAAGGGCAGTGTTTGGAATTTCAAGGCCCACACTGAAGTGGGCCCAAGAAGTCCTGGAGTCATAGATGCTGAGAGAGAGAAGGGTCTGAGGTCTGCTTCCCTTCATCTCTGCTGGCCTCCTCCTCTTTTATAGGAGACATTTGGGTACAGGACAGGCTGGGACCATATCAGCACAGGTCATGGAAAGGAGAGGAAACAAAGATCCAGAGGGTTCAGAGCCTATGTTCAGAGCTGGCCCATCCCCAGGAGGCAGCCAGGCAGGCCAGTGGGCAGTGGTCAAAGGGCATGACTAGCCCCGATTGGGCCAGGCTATTTGGATATCTGAGTTCTGGAAGAAGTCCAGATGACAATACTCAAAATCAGGCATGGTTCCAGGTGATCCGTTCAGTCACAGCAAGGCCCGCCAGAAGCTGCAAAGGGAGGAGGAAATCATATTGTACTTCCCAAGGGAAAGGGGCAGCAAGAGTTTGGCAGAGCATCCGGATGAGCTGAGGAAGCTGGAGTTCATGCAAGGATCCAATCCTTGCAGAGAACTGAAGTGCCCGGCAGAGAAACTGAGGCCAACTGGAGTTGCAAGACTTTAGCCAAAGTGGTAAGAGAACACAGAGACTCAGCTTCCAGGAGGAACCAGATTTCCAAGTCTCTAGGCAACCAAACCAGTTTCATCTATTAATAGGTCTAAGGCTGATGACAGGATCAGGACTGGCTCAGACTGATTGGGAACAACTAAAAGCTTCTGGAACTTTAATATGCATAAGAATTACCCAGGGAGCTGGTTACAATGCAGATTCTGATTAGGTAGGCTTGAGTTGGGGCCAGGATCTGAATTTCTAAGAAGCTCCTAAGCCATGCTGCTGGTTTTCTAGAGAATCCAAACTTACTGTCATTCCCTTTTCTCCTCCCCACTGCTCTCTCTCCACCCATTTCACCTGCCCAAGCAGCACATCCTTCCTCCCCTACCCTCCTCATCAAAGGTCTGACCACCTTCTCCTCTTTCCCTTTTCCTCTTCTTATCCTCCCAAACCCTTTGTCCTCCTGCATTTCTTCGGTCAAGACCACCAACAGAAAAAGAACTTCTGTTCAGATAACAGAAGGGGCAAGATAGGAAAAGCCAGACCATTTCCCCCACTGTCGGTTACACAGCTAAACCCTTGTATGTTTGATAGATACAATTAGTCCTGATTAATGTCTTTTTCAGTTTCTGTCTCATAAAGAGCATAAAGAACATGTGACCTCTTATGTTTCCTTCCTGATAGATTCCAACAGTAAGAACTGAGTGCTTGCTTCAGCAGCACATACACTAAAATTAGAACAACATGGAGAAGATTATCACAGCCCCTGCATGTAGATGACACACAAACTTCTGAAGCATTCCATATTTTTTCTTTTCTTCTTTTTTATTGTTTACAGTATTACATATATTAGTACATATATCTCCTTTTTTTCCCCCATTGACCTTCCCCCAGCCTCCCCTACACCCTGTCGCCTGCCCGCATCCCACCGCCCCCCAGTGTCTTGTGTCCATTGGTGTGCTTATATGCATGCATACAAGTCCTTTGGTTGATCTATTTCCCTCCCCCCAAACACTCCCCAGCCTTCCTGCTGTAATTTGACAGTCTGTTCGGTGCTTTACTGCCTCTGTATCTATCTTTTTATTCATCAGGTTATAATGTTCTTTATTTCCCATAAATGAGTGAGATCATGTGGTATTTTTCTTTCATTGCCTGGCTTATTTCACTTAACATAATGCAATCCAGGTCCATCCATGCTGCTGCAAATGGTAAGAATTCCTTCCTTTTTATGGCAGCGTAGTATTCCATTGTGTAGATGTACCATAGTTTTCTAATCCACTCATCTGCTGATGGGCATTTAGGCTGTTTCCAAATCATAGCTTTGGTGAATTGTGCTGCTATGAACATAGGGGTGCATATATCCTTTTTGATTGGTGTTTCTAGTTTCTTGGGATATATTCCTAGAAGTGGGATTACTGGGTCAAATGGGAGCTCCATTTTTAGTTTTTTGAGGAAACTCCATACTGTTCTTCACAGTGGCTGTACCAGTCGGCATTCCCACCAGCAGTGCACCAAGGTTCCTTTTTCTCCGCATCCTCCCCAACACTTGTCATTTGTTGATTTGTTGATGATAGCCATTCTGACAGGTGTGAGATGGTACCATATTGTTGTTTTGATTTGCATCTCTCGGATAATTAGTGACTTTGAGCATGTTTTCGTGAGTCCCTTGGCCTTCATTTTGTCTTCTTTTGAAAAGATTCCATTTAGGTCCTTTGCCCATTTTTTTTATTGGATCATTTATCTTCCTTTTATTAAGTTGTATAAGTTGCCTATAGATGTTGGAGATTAAACCTTTATCAGTGATAACATTTGCAAATATGTTCTCCCATACAGTGGGCTTTCTTATTGTTTTGTTGATGGTTTCTTTTGCTGTGAAAAAGCTTTTTATTTTGATGTAGTCCCATTTGTTTATTTTCTCTTTAGTTTCCATTGACCTAGGAGCAGTATCGGTGAAGAAATTGCTTCGGCATATGTCTGAGATTTCTCTGCCTGTGGATTCGTCTAGTATTTTTATGGTTTCCCATCTTACGTTTAAGTCCTGTATCCATTTTGAGTTTATTTTTGTGTATGGTGTAAGTAGGTGGTCTAGTTTCATTTTTTTGCATGTATCTGTCCAATTTTCCCAACACCATTTATTGAAGAGACTGTCTTGACTCCATTGTATGCTCATGCCTCCTTTGTCAAATATTAATTGAGCATAGTGGTTTGGGTCGATATCTGGATTCTTTATTCTATTCAATTGGTCTATATGTCTGTTCTTGTGCCAGTACCAGGCAATTTTGAGAACAGTGGCTTTGTAATACAACTTGAAATCTAGTATTGAGATCCCACCTACTTTGTTCTTCTTTCTCAGGATTGCTGTGGCTATTCGGGGTCTTTTTTTATTCCAGATGAATTTTTGGAGAGTTCTTTCTAGGTCTGTGAAATATGCAGTTGGTATTTTAATGGGGAGTGCTATAGATTGCTTTGGGTAGTATGGACATTTTAATGATGTTGATTCTCCCAATCTATTAACATGGTATGTTCTTCCATCTGTTTATGACTTCCTCTATCTCTTTTTTCAGTGTCCTGTAGTTTTCTGCCTATAGGTCTTTTACCTCCTTAGTTAAGTTTATTCCTAGGTATCTTAATTATTTTGGTGTGATGGTAAATGGGATTGCTTTTTTAGTCTCTCTTTCTGTAAGTTCACTATTGATGTATAGAAATGCCATTGATTTCTTGGCGTTAATTTTGTATCCTGCTACATTGCTGAATTCATTTATTAAGTCTATTAGTTTTTTGATGGAGTCTTTCGGGTTTTTTATGTACAATATCATGTCATCTGCAAATAAGGACAGTTTTACTTCTTCTTTTCCAATTTGGATGCCTTTTATTTCTTCTTTTTGTCTAATTGCAATGGCTAATACTTCCAGTACTATGTCGAACAGGAGTGGTGAGAGTGGGCATCCCTGTCTTGTTCCTGTTCTTAGGGGAAATGGTTTTAGTTTTTGCCCATTGAGTATGATGTTAGCTGTGGGTTTATCACATATAGCTTTTATTATGTTGAGGTGTGATCCTTCTATTCCCACCTTGTTGAGAGTTTTTATCAAGAAAGGGTGTTGGATTTTGTCAAATGCTTTTTCTGCATCAATTGATATGACTATGTGATTTTTATCTCTCAATTTGTTTATGTGATGTATCACGTTTATTGATTTGCAGATATTGTACCATCCTTGCATTCCTGGGATAAATCCTACTTGGTCAGGGTGTATGATCTTTCTGATGTATTGCTGGATCCGATTTGCTAGAATTTTGTTGAGGATTTTGGCATCTATGTTCATGAGGGATATTGGCTTGTAATTCTCTTTCATTGTGTTGTCTTCATCTGGTTTTGGTATTAGGGTGATGCTGGCTTCATAGAAGGAGCTTGGAAGTGTTCCTTCCTCTTGAATTTTTTGGAATAGCATTCCATATTTTAAAGACATTAAACGAGGCATAAATTAATGGCAAAATAGATTGTGTTGATGAAAGAGAAGAACCAATATAGTAAAACTTTAGATTTTATTTCAATTAATCTATAATAATCCATGCAAATCTAATAAAAATCCCAACAGAGTTTTAGTGAAACCTAATTCTAAAATTGGAATAAAAGAGCAAATGGCCAAGAACAGCTAAGAAAATTTTAGAGATAAATAATAGAGTGGAAGAAAGCAAAAGAATGGTGTGGGAAGGGAGTTTCCATTCTACAAGAACTCAAGGCATACTATGTAGTTGGAATTATTAAAATGGTGTAACAATAGATAGCTCTGTTTAACGTGATCGTAAGCTATTTTGATTTTGTTTGTGATTTTAAAATTTTCTACTCTAAACATATACTAGCTTTGTGGTGAAAAGTAAAGTTTAAAAAATAAATGCTTTAAAAAAAGAAAATATCTACTAAAATATTTTTTTAATTAGAGTGGTGTCACATATATATTTTATGTTTCTATTCCCTGAAAATATATCTGTACATAGTATACACTGAATGTGTTTCCACTTCTTATGCTAAGGGGTCCCTAGTTCCTGGCTTACACTAAAAACTAATCATATAATGTGGGGGTCAGTGAATTAAGACCTCTCAGACAGTTTTCCAATTTGCAAAATGATGCTATCAATAGCTTCCCAGTTCACCTTAGAGGATTTATTGTTGGAATTTTACCAGATAATATGTGAAACTGCTTTACAAAATGAAACATTATACAAATGAAAACTATTTATTACTTTTAGTGTTTGAAACAAAGCACTCTTAGATTTTAGAATTTTGTTCCATTTCATGTTGGTGTGACTGTACTATTTGAGACATGTGTGCTCAACAAGTAAAGGGGATTGGAAAAGCATAGTTTAAATCACAAACCCTCTCCCCATGTCCCATCTCATTTCACAACTGTTTTCCATTCATTCAATGACAATATTTATTGAGTGCCAATGTGTACTAGAGCCTGGAGTTATGATGATGAAACAGACACTGTCCTTGCATGCAGGAAATTTGTGGATTAGCAGAGTGTTTGTGAACAAGAAAATAGGCAATTTCAAAATAGAGTGACAGATGCTGTGTGTGGTAAGTCCAGGGTGCCCTGGAGTTCTTTCAGGATCACCATCCAGGTCTGGATGGTCATAAAAGGATTCCTGGACCATGTAATAGTTCAGATGATGAAAAGGGTGAAGGAGAACAGTAAAGTTTGCTTGGAGTCAGGACAAGGGGGAGGGAAAGTGCTCTAGGCATGGAGAGAAACACTTGTACTGCTCCAGGGGCAAGAAAAAGCAATGAAACCACTTTGATGTTTTAACAAAACAAAAACCTAGACCATAATGCTGCTTAGGCCTGGGTCAGCAGGAGTTCAGCATGAGTCTTATTGCAATAAGTTTTAGGATGACCCCCTTCCCCCACCACAAACCTCCTGACCACTCCCCAGCCTGCCTTTTCCCTTCATTGCCTGGCCTTTTCTTTAGAAAAAAAACAGCACTCTGAAGAGGTGGGAAAAGGCTTTTTTCTTTTAAAGCAGCAGCATTATTAACAGAGAAGGAAAGTCTCCCATGAGCTATAGCAAAATCCTGTAGATTGGTTTATGAATCAATGTAGCTTAGGTTAAAGCAACCTAATTTCCTGAAAGCCACTTTATGGCTTTAGGCTTCCAGAGGGGCATAAAGCTTGTATGATATTTACTCTTAGTTAAAATTAAATGGAAATGGAAAAAAAAAACAAAAAAGAGGAAGTCTTTTGGGAGGTCATATCATTAAAAAAAAAATTAAAGGCTACAGAGCAATGAAGACAAAATATACATGCTGTATTAAGAAGGACTGGCAGTATCTACACTAATAAAAGAGAAACATGCAAATTGACTGTCCCTCCGCTATGCCCACCAGCCAATCAGGAGTGAGTATGCAAATTAACCCAACAAAGATGGTGGCGGCCACAGAGCTGGAGCAAGCAGGAGGCTTGGGTTGCTCCTGGCAATGGAGGAAGCCAAGCTTCCTGCCCGCCCTGGCCTCTGCTCAAGGAGTGGCTGGTGGCCTGGGTCACTGGGAGTCATGGCCAGCCTGAAAATGGCCCTCAGCCCCTTACCCAGGCTGGTCACACCCCCATGGGGTGAGGGTCCCCACTGGGGGGCTTGGCCAACCTGCAAACAGCCATCAGCCCCTCACCCAGGCTGGCCACACCCCCCCCAGCGGGGACTCTCACCCTATGGGGGTGTGGCTGGCCTGCAAACCACCATAGGCCCCTCACCCAGACTGCCCCATGCCCCAAGGGAACCCACAACCTGATCCGGGACACCCTTCAGGGCAAACCAGCTGGCCCCCACCCATGCACCAGGCCTCTATCTATACTAATAAAAGGGTAATATGCTAATTAGACTGGGAGACCTTCCAGGAGACCTTCTGGACGTTCTTCTGGACAAAGCCATGGTGGCAGGGCCGAGGGAGAGGCAGTTAGAGGCCAAGAGGGGAGGGCAGTTGTGGGTGATCAAGCCAGGATGGGATGGCAGTTGTGGGTGATCAGGCCAGTGGAGGGGGCCATTGGGGATGATCAGGCTGGCAGGGGGAGCAGTTGGGAGTGAGCAGGCCATCAGTGGGGGTCAGTTAGGGGTGATCAGGACAGCAGAGGGGGCAGTTTGGAGTGAGCAGGCCAGCAGGGGGGCAGTTGGGGGCAAGCAGGCCAGTGGGGAGGGAAAGTGGGGGCAAGCAGGCCAGCAGGGGAGCATTTGGGGGCAAGCAGGCTGGCGGCGGGGGCCAGTTGGGGGCGAGCAAGCTGGCAGGCAGAGTGGTTAGGGGCAATCAGGCTGGCAGGCAGGTGAGCAGTTAGGAGCCAGCAGTCCCAGATTGTGAGAGGGATGTCCGACTGCCGGTTTAGGCCCTATCCCTGTAAACTGGCAGTAGGACATCCTTTGAGGGGTCCCAAATTGGAGAAGGTGCAGGCCAGTCTGAGGGACACTCCCTGCCATGCACGAATTTTGTGCACTGGGCCAGTAGTTCTATATAATAAAAACCCAGTGACCTTTCTGGCAGAACAACCAATGACCAGACAAGCAGCAGGTAGCTATGATGAGCACTGAAACCATACCCTGCTGTCGGTGTCCTGACAGCCCCGAATCCCATTCACCTGCACCCCGGACCCTGACAACAGGGAGGAGGGAGCCCCATTCCTCATGGAATCAACTGCTGGTCAGCTTGCTGTCTGCACCCTGACAGCCCAAATTCCCATTCACTAGTCTATATATATAAAAGCCTAAGCAACCATTAGGATGGAATGACCAGAATGACCAAACAACCAGTTGCTATGACATGCACTGACCACCAGGGGGCAGACACTCAATGCAGGAGCTTCCCCCAGCCCACAGGCTCCAATAGCTGATGGGGCCTACCAGCCAACCTCCCAGTCCCTCCCCCTGACTGGCAGGCCCTGATCACCCAATCGGGGCTGGGCCCTAGGCTGGGACAGGAAACTGGGGATGGTGGCAAGGGAAGGAGGAGGGAGAGAGGCGGGGAGGTAGGAAACCTGATGAGCCCTGATTGCCGGCCAGGCCTAGGGACCCCACCCATGCACGAATTTTGTGCACCTGGCCTCTAGTCTCTATATATAAAAGCCTAAGTGATCGTTATGACAGAACAACCAGAACGACCAGAACAACTGGTCAACCAGTCGCTATGATGCACACTGACCACCAGGGGGAAGATGCTTAACACAGGAGCTACCCCCTGGTGGTCAGTGTGCTCCCACAGCCAATCTCCCACAGCCCCTCCCCCTAGCCAGCCAACCTCCTGCGGCCCCTTCCCCTGGCCGGCTGGCCAACCTCCTGGGGGCCCTCCCCCCAGCCAGCCAGTGCCCCCAATAGGCCTCAATCACCAGCCAGGCTGAGTGATCCCACCCATGCATAATCGGGGGTGGGGAGGGACACAGGAAGTTGGCCAGCCAGGGAAGGACTGTGGGAGGGCTCCAGGGTGTGTCTGGCCCGTCTTGCTCAGTCCTGATCAGCCTGACCCCAGCAGCAAGCTAACCTACCAGTCAGAGTGTCTGCCCCCCTGGTGGTCAGTGCATGTCATAGCTAGCAGTTGAGTGGCCTTAGCATATCATCAGCATATTATGCTTTGATTGGTTGAATGGCCTACTGGATGACCAAACACTTAGCATATTAGGCTTTTATTATATAGGACTAGAGGCCCGGTGCACCAAATTCATACACTCGGGGCAGGGTGGGGGAATCCCTCAGCCTAGCCTGTGCCCTCTCACAGTCTGGGAGCCCCACGAATGATTGCCCCAAAGAGATAGGCACCACCCACCCAGCCGGCTCTGCGATGGATCGCCCCTGCAAAGGGAGGTTCAGGCTACCCGCAGCACCACCGGCAGGGTGGCCTGGGCCTCCCTCTTTGGGATGATCATGGAGTCCCCAGTTGATCACCCTGCCAGCCGGTGGCCTGGGCCTCCCTCTGCAGGGCCATCATGGGGCAATAGCTGGGCCCCTGACAGATCGCATCCCACTTGCCTTGGCTGGCCTAGTGTCATAGCATGGCTGTCTGGAAGGTCATCTGGATGGTTGTTCTGCTGTTCGGTCATTTGGTCAATTTGCATATTATGCTTTTATTATTATATATATCTCAAGTGTTGATTGATGGCTATCTCTGAATATATGCATTTCATGTGATTTTTATACCCTTTTTATTGTGAAATATAACATACATTCAGAAAAGTGCAAGATATATAAAAGTATAATTCAATAAATTCTTATAAAGTGAATGTTTACATAACCACTACTCAGGTCAAGAAATAGAATATGGCCCTAGCCAGTTTGGCTCAGTGGCTAGAGAGCTGCCTGCAGACCCAAGAGTCTCGGGTTCCATTCCAGTCAAGGGCATGTACCTTGGTTGCAGGCTCCTCCCCAGCCCAGGCCCTGGTCAGGGCTTCTGCAGAAGGCAACCAATGGATGTGTTTCTCTCACATCGATGTTTCTGTCTTTCCCTCTCTCTTCTACTCTCCCTAAAAATCAATGGGAAAAATATCCTCGGGCGAGGAGGAAGGAAGGAAGGAAGGAAGGAAGGAAGGAAGGAAGGAAGGAAGGAAGGAAGGAAGGGAAGAAGGAAGGAAAAAAGATGGCCCAAAAGCCCTCCATTCATCCCTTCCCAATCACAACCCACCTTCTCCCCAAGAGGTCACCACTGCCCTTACTTTTAGGATAATCACATTTTTTCATTAGTTTCACCAACTAAGTATATATCGCTAAATACTGTATCTTTTCCTGATTTTTGAACTTTAAATGGGGGCATACAGTATTATGTCTTTGGTGTCTATCTCTTAATGTCATTTTCTCATTTTCATCTATGTTGCTGATGGTACCATGGTTCATTCATTTTCATACTGCATAGTATTCCAAGGCTGGATATATCACACTTTATTTATCAATCCAACTATGATGGACAGTTTGGCTTGTTTCCAGTTTGGGGCTATTATGAATAGAGTTGCTATTTTTCTCATGCTCACATTCACATATTTCTATTGTCTATATACCCAGGGATGAAAATCTGGGTCACCGGATACTCATATCTTTAACTTTAATAGATGATGCCAAACAGCTACACAAGGACAGCAGTAACAGTTAACACTCCCTATAGCAACATATGAGAATTTCATTGCCCTACCTGGAGTTTTGTGTAGTTTTTTTTTTCCTTTAGCTATTTGAATTTTCTGTTTCCCTCTATAATTTCTATTGGTTTAATTAGGCAAAATGCTATTCTAATATTTCTTTATAACATTTTTTAAAAATTTATTTATTGATTTTAGAGAGAGAGAAAAGGACAGAGAGAACCATCAGTTTGTTGTTCCACTTATTTTTTCATTCATTGGTTGATTCTTGTATGTGCCCTGATGGGGATGGAACCCACAACCTTGGTGTATTGGACGACACCAACTGAACTACTTGGCAAGGGCTCTAATATTTCTTAGAATTGTCTTTTCCAGTGGGGATATGATTTTTAAACTTTTAAATTGAAGTAAATATTTCTTTTTTTAAAAAAAAATATA
This sequence comes from Plecotus auritus, assembly GCF_963455305.1. NCBI lineage: Eukaryota > Metazoa > Chordata > Mammalia > Chiroptera > Vespertilionidae > Plecotus > Plecotus auritus. The sequence goes on from NC_137771.1 coordinate 82,902,938, forward strand.
TATTTTATTGCTATTTCACAGAGAGGAAGGGAGAGGGATAGAGAGCTAGAAACATCGATGAGAGAGAAACATCGATCAGCTGCCTCCTGCACACCTCCCACTGGGGATGTGCCCGCAACCAAGGTATATGCCCTTGACCGGAATCGAACCCAGGACCTTTCAGTCCGCAGGTCGACGCTCTATCCACTGAGCCAAACCGGTTTCGGCGAAGTAAATATTTCTTATAGAAAAAGCACACAGGTCACAGCTTATCACTAAGTGAATACACCTCTTTGTCCACCATTGAGGTCAGGATATAGAACTTCCTAGCAGCCTAGCCATCTTCATGTCTCCTTCTAATAAAAATCCTCGTCCCCTGGCCAGTTTGCTCAGTAGTTAGAGCTCGGCCCTTGGACCAAAGGGTCTTGGGTTCGATTCTCAGCCAAGGGCATGCGCAGGTTCATCCCCGGCCCCTCTTGGGGCAAGTGGGGGAGGTAAGCAATCAATATGTCTCTCTCACATCGATGTTTCTCTCTCTCTCCCTTCTCTCCTTCCTTTCCACTCTCTCTAAAAAATCAATGGAAAAAATATCCTCAGGTGAGAATTTAAAAAAAACCTCTCTCCCTCCTCATCAAAGGTAACTATTATACTTAGTTTCTAATTTAGTTCTAACACGATAAGTAGTTCTGTGTTTTTGAACTTCATACAAATGGAACAATACAGTATAAATTATTTTGTATCTAGTCCCTTTTTTATTTTCAAACATTGTGAGATTCATCCATGTTGTTATGTGTAGTAGTAATTTATTCATTTCTTTTCCTTTTCTTATCACAATGAAGAAATATTGACCTAAGGGAGCTGACTGCTCAACACTTTTTCAACTTATGGGATGTATTGACCTATGTCATGTATGGATTAGAACACAAATAATTTGTTGTTTCCACACAAATAATAAGCTTTTGAGTTAGAGAAGCTGTAGGAAGGGAGGGGGTGATATCCCCAATCTACCCCCTCCTGATTTCTGTAGTAAGGGTCCCCTTGGAATTCTTTCTCCATGGCAATGGTCATTTTTATTCCTTTCTTGTCCACCTAATATGCTAAATTAGTATCACATCCCTAGGCTGCACACTTTATATAAAATGGAGCAGTCACAGGACTTTACTGGAAAGTTGATTTATTTCCGAGGCTTATGAGAGATAAAACTGGCAGCTGGCCACCGGGAGAGCCCTAGACTTAGAAGCGGGAACAGCTCCAAAGCTGTATTGGTCCTTATGGAGGAGCGTCCGTTGTCACGAAACCTAGCCTCCAAACTTTCTAGGGGGAAAAGGCTCAAGCTATCCTCCAAAAGGAAAGATAAAATCAATAGTTTATATTTTTAACTCTTTCAAATAAGCAATGCTAAACCTCTTCTAGTTTTTTTTTTTTTTAAAGGACAAAGTGTCAAGTGAGTTTGAACTCTTAAATGGAATCTTGCTACCCATTGATTTTTTAAAAGCAGCCAAACAGGCTCTCAGAGGGTAATTCTGAAAGGCTGTGTGTGAATGTGTAGTAAATGCAATCATTTTTTCTTTAGGCCTTGAGATGTAATTATTAAAGCTTCAAATGACATTAGCTTGATGATCAAATTTGGATCACAGGAATGAAATAACCTAAAGTGCGCTTTCATTACTGCCATCCTCAAAATAATTCATTTAAGATGATACTACCCACCCCCACCCATAGATCTGTAACTAGACCATGGAGATAACCAATAAATTTAGCAAGAATTCAAAATGGTCAAATTGATTCTCAAAACAAAGAATGCCATGTTTAAGCACAATAGGTAAAATTTTTTCAATCACAAAAATAGAGTAAAACATTGCTGAAATCACAAGCAAAAACGACAAATCAAAATAATGAATAGAATTACAAAATGTAGGAGGCCTTATTTCTGAACTAGCTATTGAAGAGCTTAAGGATTACTTTCTTTAAAAAGAAAAGAGGAGAAGAGAAAAAATAACATTTTTTTAAATAGAAATTGAGAATAATTTTTATTAGTGAACTATATGTGTACTATTGGAAAATTATCTCTGAATGTATAAGACATTTTGAACAAGTAAATGTTTAGTCTTGTAGAAACTTGAACTATGCAAAATCAAGAGTTTATCAAATTGAGCAGTGCTAAAGTGTTTTTCTATTCTTTCTTTTACCAAAAAGATAAAAATCCCCTTTCCTCCCATCCACCCCTTTCTCCAATTGAGGCTAGGAGAAATTTTTAGACTAAGAAGGCTTTGGATGGGAAGTTAATGTATGAGCTCCCTGTTCTCTCTGCCAATGCTTTAAATCCCTATCTAACAATCTTCCCTTGAAAGAGGAAGAAAGGACCTCAGCTATGCCAGATCATGTGATTCTATATAATCCAGATACAGTCCATAGGGGTTTAAAAACAGAAATGAACAAATATATTTTAGCTTGAAACCTTACCTATAATAAATATCAACTAGTTTCCCAAACATTCATAGGCCAAAGATTATATCATCTTACTTTAAAAACCCACGAATGAGGATGACCAGGAGAAATGTCTTCTAGAATTGGATTTTACTTGTCACAGAAATGTGCACCTTCTGTGGGTACTAAAATAGAGCAAACATTGAGAAATCTATGACTTGGGTTCCAGTACTAAATTTGCCACCAACTAGTTGTATACTCTTTGCCAGTTTGCTACAACTCTTTGGCCCAGATTCTTATCTAGAAAATGAAAAAAGTTGAACTTGAATTTGTAAGGATCCTCCCAGTGCTAGTAATACAGTGTTGTATAAGTTATATTTCTAGACTACCATTAAGTGATAGACCAGCCTCTACTCATTATTCCACATCCATTTAGTTCATCAGCACTTTTTCTATCTTGCTGATGAACATAGAGATGGTGTTGGGATTGGGAACCTAACTCATTTTTGGTACCAGTCTCAGGTCACTTCTCAGAGGCAGAGTGATCAATGTGCTTTAGCATCCTATGCTTTAGCTTCCTTTGACAGTAATCCACTATCATATTTGGTCCTCTTCCGGGCATTGGAATTCCCATGATGTGCTATGGGAGCATTGTGCCAAAACAGAAAGTATGTGAAAGGCTTGGTGTAAAACTCTAGGGTGCCATATATGTTTGTGATGGAGTATTTGGGATCCATAGGTGAATGGATTGCACTCCTTTTAACCTTTGAGATTATCATATGGATAATGTCAATATGTAATAATTCTAACTGGAGCTCAGATCGACTATTTGAAGTGATGTGTTTTAAGACATCATCAGTGAGAACTGACACTAAAGAGAGTTTTCCTGAGCTAAGAACTACAGTGAATGCTACATTGAGGAGCTGCTAACTGGGAGCAAATCCACTCCATCCTACTATGAGCCTTTCCTGTTTTGTCAGCCAGCATGGTTTCCTAAATCTCAAATTGCTGCAGAACCGTTCTGCAATTCCATGGCTCGCTATTTCGGGAGCCTAACACAGCAGGACAAATGTGCACAAGTCCACACAGTATGATAGAAGAATTAAAAATGTATTTACCATCTGTTGGTAGTTTCCTTGTGGGGCTCTTTTCTTTTCCTCCCCTGCAGTCACAAATAGGGTCTTCTTCTTCCTTCCTTCCTTCCTCTGCCCTCAGAGAGCATAGTCCTCTTTTTACATCTTTGGAAAAGTAGGGCCTTTTCCCTCGCTCCTTCAAATTTCTTAGACTGTTTAACTCTGGAACTATTTCAGCTTCAAGGATCGTTTGCCTTAAAGATAAATTAGAATGAGTCTGTGAAGAGGTTGTAGTGTTTTATACTTGTTTTGTGGCCAGGTTACCTTCAGATGCTACACTTGAGTTGTGGTCACAGTACCTCTGGGAAGCTCTAGGGGGGGGGACAAGAGAAGCCAGGCCCAGGCTAACTGAAAGGAAGTTGAGTCCTTAAATTAGGCTTGGGAATTTATGTTGGCCCTTTACCATCTACTTAGTCCTTACCATAATGGAATGTTCCAGATGGGATCCAAACTTTCCAATAGGAAAGGGTCCTCTGAATGTGACCATGGACTTCAAGTGAGAGTCATTTCCAGCCAAGTAGCAGCATGGGTAAAAAATTGTAAGCTGGAGTATAGTTTTGTTAGTTGGGAAACCAGTTATGTTGATCTAAAGCCATTCAGTTTATATTAAGGAATATTGAATTCTCAATAGGAATCACTAGCTTTAATTATTGGGATACATGTATTATTCACTCTGAATTAAAATCTAATAAATAGAGATTGGTATTAAACATTATGCCTTATCCAAAATATTGTAATGCAGTGTTATGACGCTAACTGGCCTATTTAAGTATGGATTTGTTTAAAATTCTCAGGCTACACAGGTGAATAACTTCAGTGCTGGGTGAGCTTGAACCTTTGGCTGGTTTTTTAAACACCAAGCCTTAGTTTAATCACCTAAAAAACAGGATCATGATCTTACCTCACTATATCATTGTGGGGGATTAGATGAGCTGACATGTGCAAAACTTTTATCACATTGCGTGGCACAGAATATGAGCTTGAAAAATGGTAGCTTCTAGAAATTATGATTATTAAAAGCTGTTGGTGTACTACTTTCTATTTTTCTCAAAATGATTTCATACATTATCTTCAATTCTAATTCTGAATTTTTAAGAGTTCTTTACAAATCTGAGCCTGAATGTGAGATTCAGTTCATTCTGACTCAAATTTGATAGTTATTCTAGATATAATTAAGTCAAAAATCAAGTAAATAGAATATATACCATAGTGTGGACAAGTTGCATTTGTTTTGGATTAGCTTCTAATGAGATAATCATTGTGTTGTGGCTTATAAGGCTGATACAGACGACTGGGCTGGTAATGGTGGAAGCAGAGACAATATAGGCGGCTAATGCAATAATCCTGATGAAGGATGGTGGTGGTTTAGCTCCAAGGGTAGCAGCCCAAGTGGTGAGACATGGTCAGATTCTGGATATATTTTGAAGGTAGAGCCAGCTGAATTTTTAGACAGATTGGATGGGATGCGAGAGAAAGAGAGGAGTCAAGATGCTTTCTGGCTTGAATAGTTGGAAGGTTGGAGTAGCCATTGAGTAAGAAGTGTATGCAAGAACAGTGCCTCTAAGAGAACATACCTCAGGACCCCGGACTGAAGGGTAAGGCCTCCTTCAACCAGCTGGAGAAAATCTCCTGAAACCAATGAGCTTCCAGTTGTTCTTTGAAACATGAGACTCAGAAGGACTGAGGTTTTCAAGAACACTTTTAGAACACTCCAGTGAACAGGGGGAGAGGGAGGGTGGGGAGAGCAGTTTTTTGGTTGTATTTCCTCAATGCCAAACAATTTAATGTTTTAGTTTTTTTCTCACCTCTACCCCACACACTGAAATAGCAAGTGGAAAGCTTCTGATACACTCTTGCACCAGCAGAGGGAGCTGAGGAGGCCTGCGCAAGACCTTTGAGCTGAGGCCCAGTGCAAGAGTCTAAGCTCAGACCTCCAGTAACCTCTGCGCCTAGGCCCAGAGTTAGTTGTTTCTGGGGTGATGGGAGGTGGTTCTAGAACTCTTGATAAATTTTCTATTCCATTGGCCCTTTTGTTTATTGGTATCGGCATGGGTAAAAGATAGAGCCATATAAAAATAAAGAGAAGAAAGAAGAATACAACAGCCATATAACCACAGATCTCATAAAGAGGGTTTAATAGTTTCCTAGAGATGCTGTAACAAATTACCTTAAACTGGGAGGCTTAAAACAGAGAAATTTATGCTCTCACAGTTCTGAAGGCTAGAAGTCCAAAATCAAGGTGTCAGCAAGGCCTTGCTCTCTCTGAAGGTTTCAGAGGGACCATCATTCTCTGTCTCCTCTGGCTTCTGGTGGTTACTGGCAGTCCTTGGTTTTCCTTGGCTTGTGGCAGCATAGTACCAATCCTTGTTTCTTTCTTCACCGGCCTTCTTCCCTGGGTCTCCTCTGTGTGTCTGCATCTTTTCCTCCTGTTATGAGGATATTAGATTTAGAGCCCACCCTAATTCAGTAAGACCTCATCTTAACTAATTATATGTGCAAAGACCCTATTTCCAAATAAGGTCACACTCAGACACTGGGGTTACGGCATCAATATATCTTTTGGGGGAACACAATCCAACTCATTACAGAGGGCTATGGGAACTCACATGAAGAAATGACCAGTGTGGGAACTCACACACATGGAAAAATAAACAATTGTAAACAGAGGTCAAATGGGTTTGGGAATCACAGGAAGTATTCAGATAAGATACGCCCTCACTTAGGATACTCTCCATCTGTGCTTATGGCCCTGATTTTTTTCTGTCAGACTTTCAAAAAAATATTGTATAAATAAAAAGAATAAGAAAATAGCACTTCTCTGACTCATACACTGGGCAGAGCTGCAAACTCTTGTGATAATCAGGAAAGCCTTCACAGAAGTGTTGATGCTTGAGCTGGATCTCAGAGTCTGAGGATGAAACAGCCATGCAAAGAAAAGGTGGGGGGAGGAGAAGGGCCTCTCCATAGAGAGTGCACATGCAAAAGTATGCACACCCTTTACTCCTTAAGTAGGGTGAAAAGTCTTTAAAGGCAAAGCCCCTATCATTGACAATCTGTATTATTCAGACACAGTCTTCAAATAATGAAGGGGACGGAATGTTTCTGGTTTTAATAAATGCACAAATAAGCACACAGTAACCTGGAAGAACACTTGGAGCACACACAGGGAAGAGTTAATTATTGCACGCATTTGCCAAAGCACAAATATGGAAACCCTACCCTCAGCCAGATCCGGAGAAATCAAAGGGCTGAATGTGGTATAAATTCCTCTGCCCTGATTGCACAAGGAGATCTGCCAACATTTTTCCTCTGATATATTCCTTTGTGTACACTGAACTGGGTTCTTGAAAACCTGATCGTGAACTGAGATATGCAATTCTGAATCACCGCCGTGATCTAGGAAAATTAACTCCTTGCTGATCTTCCCAGATAAGCACCCAAGTTCGTTGCCTCTGAGATCTACATCGGGATCTGGCTAGGTTTCTGTCAAAGAGCAACTCCCCTTTTTTGGCATAAGAATGTACAGGATGCTAGTGAAGTTCGCACTGGGTCATGTGGATCTCTTTGAATGCACCATGATTCATTGCTGGGGGTTGGGGAGAGAGGACAGTGAAGGGAAGGAAGTGCTGAGCAGAGAGGCAGGGAGTTGTAATTATGAAATTGACTGCAGAAAAAGCTAGCTCTGGGAGTGACGAGGTCACATGTTCTCCCTGTTGGTATTAAAGCTACAACTTTTTAAGCCAGAAGTAGGGGGAGGGGTTGGGAAACAGATAGTGCAACTTGATTGGCCTTCAGAGAGCATCAGCTGCCTCCCATGTTGATTAGAATTACGATGTATTAATTTCTCTTTATATCCGACAAAAAGGGAAAAAAAAAAAAAAAAAGAAAGAAAGAAAAGCTCTCCCACGACAGTGCAGTTAGCAAAATAAAAATCTGGCTGTAGTGGTATGAGTGAACAATTTGTCTTCTTCTGCTTGATTTACTAGCATTCTAGCTGACAGGGTCTTCCATTCTGTGCATTCATTTTGTACTTAAAAGGGGATCGTTTGTAATTTACAGTGTAAGTCTGAGCGCTATTATTTGGCTCTGTCAGAAAGCATCTGTGGCAGTAGCTATCGTTTCATGTCTGTGCCACAGACACAAAGCAAGTCAGTCCTGAGAGCTCCCCCAAGTCCCCCCGCAGTTAAATCTGGAAAGGCCTGATGAGAAGGGGCTCTGCAAATATCAAACTCCTGATCACCCTCCCTGAAATCACCACCTGGGCAGTTTCCTTAGTTATTTATGTCAGAGAGCAAAGTGTGCCAATGCAGTCTTCTCTAATTCTCCACTTTTGGGGCAAACTTGGTAAATTCCTTATAAAATCATTTTCTTAAAACTGGACCCTCACTTGAAACAGCTTCTCCTGGCTGATATTGACTCAAGAAAAATAAAGTAACTGAGAGAGCTTACAGTTATGCATATGTATGTTTTAATATCCTAAAGTTAGAATAACAAAGAACTTCACTTCCCTCCTTCCATAACAACTTGATGTTTATTTTTTTAGCCTGCTGCTTCCCTTGATCTTATTTTGAAGGTACCTTAAGCTCTACATGTACAACCCATCAATTGCCACTACCTTAAGTTCAAACAATGGTGGCTTTGGGCTTTGATTTTAATGTGGAAAATGTATTTCTTTTGAGGAAACCAAATACCAAGTTATTAATGAAATGTTTTTAATAGATTTCCAAATGCTCCTAGCCAATACCAAGCAAAATTCAACTCACTCATTGTAAACCTTAAAATGTCCACTTACTTATCATGTGAGAAAAGCTATGTTCTTTAGACGATTAAGACCATAAATTCTGATAGTTCATAGGTCATTGCATTGCATTCAATCTTGGTCACAGTTACACTGATGAAAATTTATCTAGGTTTGCTTGTGAAATAAATAATAATGGTAAAAATCATTTCCTTTTGGCGTGTCCTATTGTACTAAATATATTAGAAAGTGTGTGTTGTTCCTTTTTAAAGATTTCCTTTTGGTGGCCTCCATTTGTTTTCTAGTGAAACAGCAATTATAAAATTTTCTTTATCAATGCCCAAAGCCATCTGTCACAAGAAGGTACCAACCCCACACCTTTCAGCTTCAAGCAGCAAAACCAGCTATAACTTTAGAATGCTGTGCTTTCTAAAACAGAGCATAGGTTTTCCATCAGCGTTCCAGGGTGGCAAAGGACCCTTGATCCCCACAAAAAGCCTGAGTCGTAGAAAAGCCTAACCAATTCGGTTTGCAAGCCCATTCCAGTTCTGCCAGTGAGACGACTCCCACTGACATTTACCTCCCTCTCAGGGATTTTTTAAAAAATAAATTTTTATTGTTGAAAGCATCACATATGTCCCTCTTCTCCCCGCCACCCTATTGCCCTCTCCAACCCTCTTCTCCCCGCTAAGTCTTCACCACCCTATTGTCTGTGTCTATGGTCAGGGATTGTTTTAACAAGCAATAAGGCCCATCCTACACTGCCAGGGAGAAACCTGAGGAAAGCTAGAGAAGTAAGCTATCCACTACACTACAGCAGAGAGCCATGCCAGGATCTCCGGTTGTGGGTTCTTAGAACTCATCCCTGCACTCCCCAACCTCATTGTCCACACCAGTGCTGACCATTAGAAATCTAATATGCAACCCTTCCACACATGAAATGTTAAATTTTATAGTAGCCACATTAAGAAGGAAAAAGAAACAGGTAAATTTAATTTTAACAATAGATTTTATTTAACCTAATATATGCAGAATATTTTTATTCCAACATTTAATCAATATAAAAATCGAGATACATATACATGTGTATATACATACGTAGATGTGTGTATGTGTGTGTGTCCATGTACGTACTAAGCATTTTAAAACCTGAAGTATGTTTTATACTTACAACACATTTCAATTTGGACTAACCACATTTTAAGTGCTTAATAGCCATAGTGGACAGTGCAGACTTATACCAAGGCACTTGTTTTTGTTTTCGATAGTAGACAGACTTGTATTTAATATTGCCTAATGTGGACTGTTAAATCATAAACCGTTGGCAGATGTTTAAATACAACGATGTAAACTTCACTCTTGCGTTGGTGATGCCATTTCCATTACCCAGAAGCCTGTCCTGCTACGGTTTGGTGGAAGGTCAAGAAAGATGATTCAGATGCACGTCCTTTGGGAGCCCCCGTGCCACGCAGAGGCCAGTTACTTTAGTTTGGGTGTGGCGAGCTGACCTCAGAGTCTATTGTGTGAGTGCTTTTCACTTTTGTTTTTATTTTATTTTATTTTTCTGGTCTCCCAGCTTTATTTCAGAGTACAGTCTAAGGAAAGTATACTTGTTTTACAAGCATGTTATGATTTGCTCAGATTTTTAAATGACATGTATAAGATAACACCCTCCTTATTAGTGTGGTTAAAGGTCTGTCAGTGTTTCCATTAAAAATTCAAACTTTCCAGGATTTACGACACAGCCATAACAAATTGCTCCAGACAGAAACTTGGCAAACTCTACTTTCACATAGGAGAAAATTCTTTTTAACAATCAATTTTTATAAAGATAGACGTAAGGGTTTACCACTTAAATTTAGTCACATGACTTTTTTTTTCTCTTTTTTGCTAGGATAGGCATTCAGTAAAATGCATGTTATAGCTTTACATTTTATTTGTTTTATAAATGTGAAACATTGATATTAGTTTATAAATCAAAATTTTCTTAGGAGTAAAAAAGATGATTCAGATAATTAATTGTCTTCCCATCTCCCCAGTTTTTAATGATTCTAGTACTTGATTCTTCTTTTCAAAAGTGTGATTGAGATAATGATTCTGAGAGGTGCTGGATCAAGCAACTACGAGTCAGTCTTTACCTTTTTATCATGGTAAATAGGAATATTTTTCAAAATATAAGGTTTGTTTTGCTGTGAATTTGTTGCAGACAAAGATGTCTTATTTATCTTTATATTCTCAAGATCTAGTTATTGTAGATGCACAATAAATGCTGGAAAATAAGTGAAAAACACAAACTCATCTATTATATAGGCTGTTGGTTATATAGGCTGTTGGTTAAATGATCCTATATAATAAAAGGCTAATATGCAAATTGTCCCCTTGACCAGGAGTTCGACCAGGAGTTTGACCAGGCGGTGGGGCAGGCCGGCCAACCGCCTGTGGCCCCTCCCCCCTGCTGGCCCCACCCCTGATCGTCCCCTCACCCGGATTGGGGGCAGGGCTGGCCAGGCAACCTTCTGAGTCCCTTCCCCCTCTTCCCCCCAGCCCAACTGGCCCCCAATCAGGGTGGGCTGGCACTGGGCCTCTAGTAAATACATAAAGTAAATACATAAAGAGCAAGTTGAGAATTAAGACATAGTCTCTGTTCGTAAGTCTCTTGTCTAAATATTCACTTATTAAATACTAGAGGCCTGGTGCACGAAATTCGTGCATGGGGGGGTGTCCCTCAGCCCAGCCTGCACCCTCTCCAATCTGGGATGTCCGACTCCCTGTTTAGGCCCGATCCCACCGATCCCTCTCACAATCCAGGACTGCTGGCTCCCAACTGCTCGCCTGCCTGCCTTCCTAATTGCCCCTAACCACTTCTGCCTGCCAGCCTGATCACCCCCTAACCACTCCCCTGCCAGACTGATTGATGCCTAACTGCTCCCCTGCCAGCCTGTTTTCCCCTAACTGCCCTCCCCTGCAGGCCTGGTCACCCCCAACTGCTCTCCCCTGCAGGCCTGGTCACCCCTAACTGCCCACACTTACAGGCCTGGACCCCAACCCCCCCCCCCCGACTGCTCTCCCCTGCAGGCCTGGGTCCCTCCCAACTGCCTTTCCCTGCAGGCCTAGTTGCCCCCAACTTCCCTCCTCTGCTGGCTTGGTCACCCCTAACTGCCCTCCCCTGCTGGCCTGATCGCCCACAACTGCCCTCCCTTGCTGGCCATCTTGTGGTGGCCATCTTGTGTCCACATGGGGGCAGGATCTTTGACCACATGGGGGCAGCCATCTTGTGTGTTGGAGTGATGGTCAATCTGTATATTACTCTTTTATTAGATAGGATAAAGGCCTGGTGCACAGGTGGGGGCCAGCTGGTTTGCCCTGAAGGGTGTCCCGGATCAGGGTGGGGGTTCCCGTGGGGTGGCCTGGGCGAGGGGCCTGTGGTGGTTTGTAGGCCGGCCACGTCCCCTGGCGACCCAAGCGGAGGCCCTGGTATCTGGGGCTTATTTATCTTCTACAATTGAAACTTTGTAGCCTGGAGCGGAGCCAAGCCTTCTGCTTGCTCCATGGCGGCAGCCATTTCTGTTGGGATTTATGTATCTTCTATAATTGAAACTTTGTAGCCTTAAGCGGAGGCCTGGGCTGGCCAGGGTGTGCGGAAAGCTTGGCTTCCTCCATCGCTGGGGGCAACCCTAGCCTCCTGCTCTTTCCAGCTCCGTGGCTGCCGCCATTTCTGTTTGGGTTTATGTATCTTCTATCATTGAAACTTTGTAGCCTTGAGTGGAGGCCTAGGCCAGCAAGGGCAGGCGGAAAGCTTGGCTTCCTCCATTTCTGGGGAAACCCAAGCCTCCCTCCTGCTCTCTGTGGCTGTAGCCATCTTGGTTGGGTTTATTTGCATATTTTCTCCTGATTGGCTGGTGGGCGTGGCTTGTGGGCATGGCTTGTGGGTGTAGAGGAGTGGTGGTTAATTTGCATATTACTCTTTTATTAGATAGGATTCACTATCTAGTAATTTTGAAAAACCTTTAAAACTTTAGAGAACATGCTGCTGGATATTTAACTTCTATGATTTCCCTCTTCTCTGAACACCTCATTGGATTGTTATAACAATTAAATAACCCAGCACAAAGCCGTTCCAAAACTTTTTTGAGGCTTGGCTTTCCCATGTCTTATTCACCTCACAGGAGTGTTTGAAGATGTAATACAGAAGGTTGTGAGAGTGTAAAATGCTACATAGGTATAACTGAAACATATGTCCTCACCACTGCAAACGTTAAGGATAAAAGCCTAAAATTACTGTGAAATTAAATATAGTAAGAAGTACATTCTTTCTAAAACAGTTTTAAATCCCAATGAAATAAATTTATCAGACATACTGTTGGGTTAATTGACCCCCAACATTTCATTTTTTTATTATTACTTGTATATGTTTTTATTGATTTCAGAGAGGAAGGAAGAGGGAGAGCAAGAGAAACATCAATGATGAGAGATAATCATTGATCCGCTGCCTCCTGTACTCCCCCTACTCGGGATCGAGCCTGCAACCCAGGCACGTGCCCTGACCTGGAATTGAACCGTGATCCCCTGGTTCATGGGCTAATGCTCAACCACTGAGCCACACGGCCAGGGGACCCCCAACATTTAAAAATGAATAGAAGTTACTCTTAGAGTTGCCTTATTCTATAAGTCATCTTTCTTTTTTTTTCTGATTTTATTGAGAAATAATTGACATACATCACCCTATAAGTTTAAGGCATACAGCACAATGGCTTGAATTCCATCTATTGTGACATGATGATGTTATTTTATTTTTGACTAGAGAAAAGTTAAGGCATCTTTTCCAAGTATGACTTTTGAGGTTCACTTTCTTTTAAGAACTCAAGCCTAAAACTTCAAATAAGTACATCTATAGTGAACTTCCAATCTGTTTGATATTTAGTTGCTATAACCTGGTAAGCTAGTCCAATGAAAACATATACTACAATTTAATATCCCTTATGATTTGGACGGCCTGTACACTTGTTTTATTAAGTACTCTTGTGCTCCCTCTGCTGCTGTGAAGAAAACTTTCACATTCAAGACCCCAGTACATTCCTCAGAGTTCTCTTGGTAATGAAGGTACAGATTTGTGCATAAATAACAGCTCTTCTGGAATGCAGTACAATTTAACCAAAGCATAAAATGTAACAAGTTTTCATTAAAAAGTACAAATTAATAAAAGAGGGAGGGTACAAAAAAGGAATAGAGGAATTAAATTCTGTATCTGCGGCCAAATTCGACAGAGCCCTTGCAGTATAGACAGCATTCTTCACAATAATGTACTTAGGAACCATCCTGGGACTGTTAAAAGGCAGATTCTGGTTCAGTAGGTCTGGGTGGAATGCTCATTCTGATTGTCTAAAAAGCTCCCACTGAAGACTCTTTCAGAAACAAGATGTGATGATACAATATATACTTGAGAGTTCATTTTCAACCTTCAAAAATGGATACTACCAAAACAGAGAAATAGACATAAGGGATGAAATGTTTATTCAATGCAGAACATAAATTAGGAGTAAGGCTCAACAGGCCTTATTTCTCAGTTTCCTTTATTTCAAAGTTGGACTTATGCTGGTAAAATATAGTATCAGGTTTATGAATAAGACCACAGTACTACATATTTACCTACTGACTTTTAGAAAGCTCTCTTCTTCTTTCACTGAGTTTTTATTTGCATGAGAGAGTGGTGTTTTTAAATAATCAGTACCGGTTATGTGTGATTGTACACTTACTATTATACCATCTGAAAATAAAACATTTCAGTGCTAAAGGTAATGAAAGTTTATCATGAGTATTATTATGTTTACTAGAGGCCCAGTGCATGAAATTCGTGTACTCGGAGAGGATCCCTCAGCCTGGCCTGCGCCCTCTCACAGTCCAGGAGCCCTCTCACAGACCAGGCCTAGGCCATTGGTTGGATATCCTTAGCTCTGCGGTGGAGCTGGGAGAGGATCCCGCTGCGCTTGCCAGCTGTGAACCCAGCTTCTGGCTGAGCGTCGCTCCCCCTGTGGGAGCACACTGACCACCAGGGGGCAGCTCCTGCATTGAGTGAGATCGGGCCAAAACCATCTCTCCAACATCCCCTGAAGGGTCCTGGATTGCAAGAGGATGCAGGCTAGGCCAAGGGACCCCACTGGTGCACGATTGGGGCCGGGGAGGGATGCGAGAGGTTGGCCAGCCGGGGAGGGACCATGGGAGGGACGATGGGAGGGCTCCAGGGCATGTTCGGCCCGTCTCACTCAGTCCTGATCCGCCAGACTCCAGCAGTAAACTAACCCATTGGTAGGAGCATCTTCCCCCTAGTGGTCAGTGCACGTAATAGCAAGTGGTTGAGCGGCCTTGGCATATCATTAGCACTTTAGGTTTTGATTGGTTGAACAGATGATTGGATGACCGGACACTTAGCATATTAGGCTTTTATTATATAGGACTAGAGGCCTGTTGTAGGAAGATTCCTGCAAGAATAGGGCTTCCTGCAGCCGTCTCCACCGCCCCGCCTGCTTCTCCGCAGCTTTGCTCCCTTCTGCAGCACTTGGCTTCCTTCTACACTGTCTTCAGTCTTGCTCTGTGCCTGGATATGCAAATTAACCCAACCATCTTGGTTGGGTTAATTTGCATACTCACTCCTGACTGGCTGGTGGGCGTGGCTTATGGGTGTAGGGGAGGTAACGTCAATTTGCATGTTTCTCTTTTATTAGATACGATGTTGGTTGGACCCTGTAGGAAGTAATAGTTACAGATTTTAATGGCAGTTAATGGCTTTAATCTCAATGGCTAAGAAAGTAAATGACACATTTCTTATTAATTATTCTTACTGCTTGAGTAATGTAACTATTTAGCTTCCTTGAGGGAATATTTAAATTAATTGACTAACTCTAATCTGAATTATGTGTTTTAATTTGTTTAAGGTTTTAAAAATAACTTAACTGCTTGTGCCAATGCAATAATTAAAATATTAGCTTTTTACCGAAATTCTCTAAATATAAGATGTCTAAAAATAGAGTGGAGGTGGATTGGACAGTCTGCAGATTAGGAGTTGGAATAAAAACATCTCAGTGAAGCCAAAAACACGGCAACCAATATATTCTGTTATAAAAATATTTTAGATTAGTTCAGTTTTTATGAAAACTGTCTGAATTTGAAATGAATAGCAGAAGCTCTCTGTTTATTCACAGGCCAGTAATAATAATACCTTCAGCACAAAGCTCCTTTCAGAAGCCGGCTCTGCAAAGTGGGGGGGAAGAGATATTACCCAGTTATGGCTGAGGTATTAACCTTCACCTTGATAATGCTTGTCAAGCAGCACAACACCAGAAGAGCCTTTTCAGGAAACTCATTTTAACTGTCCACTAGAGGCTGTAATGAGACCAACAATGTCATTTTAGACCAACCCTGGGTTTAAACTATAACAATTATTTTTAAATGAAAAAAAAAAAACACACACACAACAACGTTGTAAAGCGAGTAAGCGTGAACAGTAGTAGTAGTTCTATTTAAATAGCCATGTATATGTATATGGTATTTCAAAGTGTGAGAAAAAAATATTGTCCGGGCTCTACACCTTCCTGGTTAGCATGCTTATTTTTATTTCTGTAGCACGTTGGTTCTACAATACAATTGTTTAAACGCTGACACATTTATCTTGGTGAGTCTGTATCTTGCTTCGGTTGGTGACTAACCGCTAGTTTATAAGTAAACTCAGCCAAAAGGTTTCTCAAATACAGCTTACAGTCAAAAGTGGTGGCTTTCAGAGAGAAACTTACTTGGATACTTGGTTCTAAGCACCTGAAGGAGGTCATATGCTGCCCGACACCTACTGGTCCTCCAGAAATATCTGCAGCAAGGGGGATGCAATAGTAAGCTCCTTTTAGCATGAATGTACCTTCTCTTGCTCCAAGTGCCACACCTGTGGGCAAGATGCACCCCCCCCCCCCCCAAAGAAGATTCCTTCCCATGGAGCTAACACCAGGTGGAAGGATCAGGGGTGGGAGGTAGGGGGTTGAGAACCGCACTGAAAAATTGAGCCCAGAGGAAGTTCTTCAGTGTGGATTCACCCAGAACTGCCATTTGATGCTCGGTTTGCTTTCTCAGTCTCCTACACTGACTACCTCATTTCCGATTAAATTAATGATCCCGGATTAGCTGCGCGAGGAGAACGGGGTCCTCTACGAGGACTAGAGCTAGGTAGTTCCATACCCATAGCAGATTTCCGGACTTGCAGGAAGAGAAAGGAGGTAAGGGAGGTCACCAGCTTTCCCAGGCAGTCAAGGTAAGGCTGCATGTGCAGTCGGGGCACCCTTAAAACTTCCTAGAGTTGCACGCAAAGGCTCTCCCCGCGGCCGGGTGGTCTGGGTTCCGGATCGCCCAAGCTAAACCCTTACGAGGTGAAAGTGCGCGTTGATCGCAGTCAGCCTGGGTTGTAAGCTTCTCGGTACGCCCGGGACGAAGGGCACGTAGGGATCAGCGTTGGCTGCCTCCCCTCCTCCCGGGGTTATTCACTGCCTCCGAGCTGGAGATTTCTCCAGGGTGCCTGAGTTGCACCCTGTTGTCGCGCTGTCTCCTCCAAAGGTGCTGGGACTCGGGGAGGCGCGCGAGGACGACCGGTCACCGCTACGATTACCTCATCGCCTCAGCTCCCCGCCCCTTTCCCAAACCTGAAAGGACTGTCCCCTCCGGCCACGTCTCCCCTCCCGCTCCCGCCCCTAGATTCCTAATTAGTCTTGGGGAAACACGCCCGCCTCCCAGAGGGCCTCCGAACCCGGGCCGCGCGCACCGAAGGGTTAAGGGCGCGGGTCTGCCGCTCGCCGTGCGCTCGCCGGGCTCGAGCCGCTAGCCCCGCCGCCCGCCCGAGGGTGCCCCCCCTCCCCCCGCCCTCTCGTCGGATCCTTGAGCTGCGGCGGCGGCAGCCAACTGCTCCATATTTGGCTTCTATTACACATTTACATACTGGAGCGAGCTAGCGAGCGCGAGAGAGCGCGAGGGAGGGAGGGAGGGAGGGAGGGAGGGAGGAGGGAGGGGAGGGGAAGGGAGTGGGGGGAGGAGGAGGAGGAGGAGAGAGCAGAGTATACCGCAGACATCATTTCTACTACAGTGGCGGAGCCGTACAGGACCTGTTTCACTGCAGGGGGATCCAAAACAAGCCCCTTGGAGCAGCAGCCAGAGCTACAGCAGCCGCAAGACACTGTTTCTCTCCCTCTGCCCCCCCTTCCCCACGCCACCCCAGATCCATTTACACTTTACAGTAAGTGGCGATTTTTTTTCTCCTCTGATTCTGTCTCTCCCCCTCCCCCATCTCCTTCTCCCCCGATTTAGATTAAGATCCCCCCTACCCCCGCTCTCCTGAGAGGGGCCAAAGCAACAACCAGCAAACAAATCCCAAACCCCAAAAGGCAGCACGGAAAACAGCTTGAAGAGGAAAGAAGGAAATCGACGCAGCGTGTTGTGTTGTTTGTGTGTGTGTGTGTGTGTGTGTGTGTGTACATACAACCTTCCCCGGCTTCAGCCTCCCAGGCCGACACCCCGCTCTGGGCGCGGGGATGGCCAGCAGGGGGACTGCGGGGGACCAGGTGGGCGCCCGCCGGGCGAGGGGGCGCGCCCGGGCTGGGGGTGCGGGCCGGGAGAGCGGCGGCGGCACCCCGCTTGGGCGGCTGCTGGTCTGGTTGCGAATGTGGAGAGTCATGTTCTCCTCCCTGGAGGTGGGGTAAAGGGAGGAGGCGGCGGCCGGGGTCGCACTGCCCGCTCCTCCCGCCGACCCCTCCCCAACCCTTCTCCCCAAAGAGAGCGATGGGGGCTAGCGGGTCTGAAGGAGGACTAGACTGCTCCACTCGTGGCCGCCCGGCCTCGGTTCCCCGGGGCGCGGGTCTTCTTGGAGCCGGCATCGCCGGGCGTACGGCTGTGGACCCGGAGGGGTCAGCGGCGGCAGCAGCGGCGGCGGCGGCGGAGCCGGGACGCTGCGCGCAGCTGGGCGCAGGCAATGGGAGCGCTGGGGACGCGGAGGGATGGGCGCGGGGGCGCGGGTGCAGGGAGCACCGCCGGAGTGGCGCTGGCGGCCCTGTTGGTACGGCCGCTTCCTGATCCTGTGCAGCCGCCGCGCCGCCCGGAGCCGGGAGCCCATGAGCGCCCCAGCCCGGGCCCGCGCCCCCGCCTGCGCCGGCGGCAGGAGCAGAGGAGCGGCGGCAGGCGCTGCCCTGCCCGCGCCGGGAGTGAACGGCTGCGCGGCTGCTGGGAGGGTGAATGAAGCCAGGAGGAGGGGGAAAGAGGAGGCGGCGGTGGAGGCGCTGCGGGGATTGGGATGCATCCAGGAGCCCCTCTGCTCCTCGGGGCGCGACCGGAGACCCAGCAACTCCCGCGGCCGCGCCGCCTCCTACGTGGTCCCAGGGCTGCGCGCAGGCCGGCCCTGCAGGGGGCAGGGAAGGGGCCGGACGGGCGGAGCAAGAGGTGAGGAGGCTCCGGAGCGCGGCGGGAGTGTGAGTGAGCGAGCGCGCGTGTGAGTGCGTGTGTGCGTGTATGTGCCCGCGCGGGCGGTGGGGGTCCATAGGTGCTGTCGCGGTGGGGAGGGGGCCCTTTGAAGCCACTTCGCTGACTCTGCTGCGCCCGACCCCTCCTCAGCCTCCCTCCTCCCTCAGGCCGCTAGCCCGAACTCCGCGGCTGGTGCTTTCATTTTATTTCAGACCACGTAGGGGGCTGACTGGAAGGGATGAAGCAATCCAGGTTTTCTAGGGAGACTGAACAAGAACCTTGGTTGGGGGTGGAAGTAGGGTGGTGGTGGAGATCCTGCCAGAAAACAACAACAACAAAAAAATCAGTTTCTAAGGACTGTGGAGTTCGGTTCAATCCCGCGGCGGCTCTGTTTTGTTTTGCTTTCTTAGTATATAATCCTACAGATACGAGGGTAATATAAATACTTCGGAAGATTGGGAAATTGCTGAAGAGTAGTAAGGGCAAGAAAAAAAAAAAGCCAGTCGGAAGCTGGTTATATAATGCGCGATGTGGCTACGGGGAACGGCAAGCTATTTTTATTTTGTTTACCGTATGCTGTGCAGTAGGGACTCCTCCAAACTGGTTCTGTCCCCGAAGAGATTCTTAGCTTCCCTGTGAGATCCACAGGATACAGTTAGCAAAATTATAAGACCCCCATTACACCCACAGAATCAAAACTAATGCCTTAGAGTGGCATACTCCCTGCACATCCTGTCGTGCATGCACGGGAATGTGTGTATGCAAATAAGTTCTCCTTTGGCAACTAGTAGTCACAGCTCAATGACATTTGTGTTTTATAATGCAGGGTGTTCTTAATATTTAAACATCATCCTTACATGTCGCACACAGCAGAGGGTAGTTACTTGAGGGTTATTTTTAGGCTCAGCTAGTTACTTTTCAACACTGTTAGCTAAGCCATTTCTGTTTGGATTTATGAGGAACCTTGCAGTTCCTAGAAGCCCCTGTTAAAGCCCACCTTGTGGTTTATTTGGTGGGCGAAGGAAGTTTGATACTTGAGTTTAGGGTTTTTTTTTTGTTGTTGTTTGTTTGTTTTGTTTTTGTGGAATGAAACGCATGCCTGGGGAAACCACCAGAGAGGAGGATGAGAAAATCCTGCACATGAACTCTTGGAAAGGATTGCACCATAACGGCTAATGCTGTGGCATTTAATCTCCTCTGACTGCCCTCTAACTGTGCATGCATCAGTCAGTATTTTAACAGCTCCACAGATAAATGGGCTTAAGTGCCCCCTTCTACATAAAGCAGAAGTTGAAGACTCCCTGAACCTCCTGCCTGCCTGTCTTTCTCCTCTTGTAGATATGGTCAGTGGTGTAGGTTTTCGGAGCACTTACTCCAACCCCATCACTCATGTAATTAGATCAGGCTGCCATGGCAACAGGCAGTGTTCCTCCTCCATTCAGGTGGGTTTGTTTTGTGCCTGGACTATTCCAAGTGTTTTATGCACAGTATTTGTGCTGCCCAAGCCAGACGAGAGAGGCTTCACTATTTCAATTGCGCCTTCATTTGGATGGGAGACACTGAATGAGTCTTATCCATACTCTTATAAAGGAGACCAACAAGCTGTTCTTACTGGGTGCAGTATGTAAATGCCTCTCCCAGACAGTGAAAGGAGCCCGACAATCCTGCTGGTGTTTATTGTGAACAGATCAACAAGTATTTGGTACTTGTTAGAAACCTTTCAGAGCTGACTGAAGCAACATTTCTTTTGCCTTCTGGTGCCATTGGCCTTGCAGGCATTAACCCTTTCAAGTGCGGAAGTGCTCGTCCGTTAGAACCTAAGTTACCAGTAGTCATGACTGGTTTTCTAAAGGGTTTACTCAGTGGAGTAATTTATTTGGGAAAGTTATCCCCATTGTCACATTTTAAAACTTTACAGCCATCATAATAGCAAAAAATGGGACTGACGGTAGGCAGCCATTCTGAATGTATAGATTCTTCATTTGGATCTTTTTGGCCATGGTCTTTAATCTGTGGTAGTAAGTTAAAAGATTTTTGTCTCAGGAAAGAGATCATATAGGCCTGTAGCTGGTAGACTGATAATGTGTGGTGCTTTTGCACAATAAACAACTTCTGCTCTATTTTGGGATATAATTTAACGAGCATTTAATCATTTAGAGAGCAGCAGTCCACTCTTTGTATTAGGGCACCACATCATTGAACCTGTTAAGCAAAGACAAATAATAATGTTACAAAAAGAAAAGAAAATTAGCTTTGGTTGTGGAAACTCTGTGTTACTCGGGCAATCCGAATAAAGGGAAGTATTTTAGTAACCTTGATATTTGAAAGTAAAAATAATTGAAATCACGCCTTGATTTACTTGTGACCCTGCCACCAGTCCCCAAGCTAAATTGGTAAATTCTTTGTCCCCCTGGGGCCAGGGGTGGGGTGTGGGGTTACCAGTTTCTACTAGTGAGTTTAAGTGTTTGGTAACTAGATTGTGGCCTACTCAGATTAAGCATTGCAGTGGTTAAAACGAGCTACCTGTTATTCACAGGAGGTAAACAGATGGGAAGCAAGGAGATAAAATAAGGTACAGAAGTGTAAGTTTTACACAACACCTTGGAGGTCCTGGATGATATTTTGCAACTTACAGAAAATCGTTTTTACTTGCCCTAAAATGTGAACATGTATTTTTGAATGCATAAATTCATGCTAAAGTAAGGGTGAGAAATGTACCTGGTTGGAAACTGTGGAAGTTAATATTTTTTCTCTCTGGATTTCGTTTTAAGAGGGTTTGGTAAACAGAAGTGATACTTTATCAGAAATATTATAAATTAGCTTCAGGGCTTCTGAATTGTCTTTTATTAGAGAAAGGTTCAAGAAAAACTCTTTAGCCATGGGATTATATGTCAAAGGCCTGTAGATGGCCCTGTGTTTCAATATACCTTACTCAGTTGTTTTGGGAGTCCTGGGAAAGGTCAGCCTTAAGAGATTATTAAAATGTTAGTGAACATATTCTGTGACTCCTGTTTTTGTTGTCATTACAGAGTTTAAGGACTCACATTCCTTTTGTATAATATGCCTTTATTTATTTATTTTTCCATTCTGAAATGTCAAGTGGATTTTACTTTGGCACTTAACTTCAATGACAGTCTGATGACTAACATATTGTGACACCAGCTCCCTTTGTTTTCTGGTAGAAGTTAGTCAATAAACATATCTTACTAAACTAGGTAAATGTAAGAGTGAATGTTAATTCTTTAAATTATAGTTGTTTGAAAGTAATAACATAGTTTAGGTTCTGGAGAGCTTAAATACCTGCATACATAAAGTGACATAGTGCCACAAGACAGAATATAATTTTTAGGGGTTGAGATAGATAATTTTATTTCTGTTGCTTTATGTTTTCAGAATAATTCAATAATTTGAATGGTTGGCTTCTGTGAGAGATTTAGATATGTGCAGTTTAATTGCTTCAAAGAACAGATTTAGTACAGGTCATACTTCCAGTTATCAGAAGCAGCCCTCCTTATTTTGTTAAAAGCATTGAAAATAATAAATCATCTAAAAATCCCAATAGAGAAGGCATTACATACAGGACTGCCCTTTTTCTTTTTCTTAAGAATGAGGTTAGAAAGCAATTGAAATTATGCTGTTCAAATTTTAGATTCATTAAATTCAGTTTAATAAAATACTCATTCAAAAATTCTTTAAGAGAGGATATAATAATGAGTATACTGAGTGCTAGTTTTAGAGACTATTTTTAAATGTTGGCTGAAAGAGTTGTAATTGGATATATATATATATATATATATATATATGCTTATATATCCTATAATTTTAATATGTGCTTAAAATCATAGGAGCAATAAAAAGATTTAGGTATTCCTGGTGGGTCTCTCAGTTGGTTAGCACATTGTCCCCATATATCAAGGTTGCAGGTTTGATGCCTGGTCAGGGAACATACAAGAATCAATCAATGAGTGATAAATAAGTGGAACAAGTCGATGGTCCTTTCTCTCTCTCTCTCTCTCTCTCTCTCCCTCTCCCCATCCTCTTTATCTAAAATCAATCAATAAAAATTAAAAAATGATTTAGCAAATAATTTTTATTTGTGAAAACAGTTCTTTAAAACCCCTTTTTATTTCATAATTTATATATTTTTTGTCTTTTATCACTGTATATATTTTATAATCCTTATAAATCTGAACTTTTCAAGTTAATGTACAATAAATATTTGTATTATATATTACCATCACTAATATGCTAAAACATGTTTAGAAATGTTATAGACAAAAAAGCAATGAGCATTATATTTTCTTTGACATGTTTGATGCTAGCAGAAATGTTTCATTGATTTTTCTATAACTTTTAATGCATCCAATTTGTGGAGTAATGAAAATGCAATGATAATTGCCATAATGTAAGCAAAAATTGTATCCTACCTGAAAATTACTTTTCAGAAAATTCTTTGTAGTGTAATCAGAGTTTGAGACTTAAGGGGACAGAGGCTCTCCTGATTATGGTGTTTGGATTCAGGCTAAGAGGAACTCTTTTTTTTTTTTTTTTTTTTACTTTGGTGCTCTTTAACATGACTTGTTTTGAGGGAGTCATTTAGCAGAAGTTTTTAATGATAATTGACACTGCTGCCGACCCAGAAGCATTTATGCTTCTAGCATTCAAAGAAAGTGTATTTTTTTTGGTCACTGTATATGGTAGTTTTTCTTTTATTGCAACCTGAGCTTTGGCCTACTCTCTCCGAAGTATTTATAGTTATCTCCCCTGTTTACATTATTTACCTATTATCTCCTCTTTATTGACCAACGCATAAATATTATTTAGGCCATCTTTCTTACTAATCTTCCACTATTAGTGGTATTTTGTTAGGTTGCTCTGCTTTTAAATATTAAATATTCCTTGTTTAGTGTATATATTGTATAAAACAGTTAATAGGTTATTTTCTTTTATATTGCTTGTATCATTTTGCTGTGAATCCATTCATTCTTGCTCTTGTGTATTCTTGTGTTTCTTTTAAAAGCATATAGCAAGTTATGTTAACTTTCTTAAGTACTTTAACTGATGTACAATACACATACTTTTTAAATAAGTAGGTATACCAATGAGAAAGTAAACTAATTATTTTACAGCATTTGCATCATGTTTGACTGTTCTCTGCACTTCAGCAGAATAGGAAGAGATCGTAATTTGGACTCTATAAAACCTTATCTGTCAGGTGATATGTAAATGGGGTTGTGTGCACATACATTGATATACTGGCAAACACCCTCACAATTGTTAGCTCAGAAAGCAAGCTGCCTGCAAATCTGCGGTACCTGCACCTTGTTCAAAAATGGTTATTCAGTATTCTGATGCTTCATTTGATGTTACTAGATAAAATCAAGACTCCTCCCCTTAAAATAATTACTGAATAAGAGTAAATAGAATTTTGTGAGCGTCTATTTAATTTGGCCACTATTAAAATTTGTAACCCAACAAGCTTTTTAGTAGAGGGATAGTGTCTTCAAAGATGTTTTAGTCTGGAACAGTTTACCTTCTTTTTCTGTACTCACAGATTACACCTGGTTAAAACCAAGGCCTGGAAATCGAACTTCTTTTGATTATAAGTCCCAGGCATGTAATAATAGATGCTTAAATAAATACTTGGTGAATGGATTAGTTAGAAGTAAGAATACTTTGGCTACTATTCATTACTTTGAAAAGTGTTGGAAAGCTACTGAAATTATTTTCCTTTCCAGCTGGGTTGTGCTCTTAAAAATAGTGAGTGTGTATGGATGAAAATAATCATGACTACTGAGATGTGTTGCCATGTACCCAAGGATAATTGGCTCACTACCTGTTTACAGATTATTCACATTGGAGATCATATTCATAGCTCCAGAATAGTTTCTTTCTGACTCCCAATATAATCCTGGGCTTTCTCCTTCCTACTGTTACCTGGCATGGGCTTAGGAAGCCCAAACTAAATTTAAAATCAGCCTAAACAAATGTGCAGATCAGTTCCAGTAATCAAAGACTGGAAATCAGTCCAGCGATGACTAGTTTGGGAATATTTAATAATAACTGTGCTGCTGATTCTGTAATGTGGAACTACCAGTATTTAAACATATTATTTTAATAGATGGGGCTGAAAACTGTGTTAGCAGATCAAGTCCTCAACTTCTTCCATTTCTATGTATAGGTCTTTACCTCACAAAAACTACAAGCACCAAGCTCCCTGATGGAAAGGTATATGGAAGATTCATTCATCCCCCTTTTCATTCATCCATTCACACATTCACTCATTCATCATACAGAAGAAAATTTTTACTTTACTTTACTGCAAGGCATTGTGGCAAAATGAAAATGAAATAGACATACATTTAATAATGAAATGCTTTAAAGTTTAGTGGAAAGTCTAGTGACTATGTGTATTCTTTTAACATTTTTTTCTGCCTGTGATACATTTTTCTATCCCGTTAGACTGGTATGCTAATAACTGTGCTTTTTTATGATTGTTCCTTAAGTTGCATGTTGATAGTAATATATGCCACATTAAAATTAGGCTTTGGCTCAATTATTATTCAATCCATATTCATTTTCACCTGATATTGTTGTGCTTACCAGCATGTGTTGATCAGATGATTGGTTAGAATCATTAGAGAACAGAATGACAGTAGTTGGCTCAAAGGGGGAGACCAAGCTCTTAATTTGATTGAGGGGATGACCTTTGTGTGTGTTGGCCTCCCTCCGAGGCCCCGTTGAGTAAAACGAGACCTGCCTTTTGAGCTGGCTGGTATCTGGGTGATTCTCTTGAAACAAAATGCAAAATTTGGTGTTCATAAGAGCGAAGATTTCAGTGGATAGACACTTAAGTGGAATTACTTTTTAAAACAATTTGTTCTGTTTTTCATTTTGATTTCCTCTTCTGCACTTCCTGGACCATTGCAGGAGCATCGTGCAGCAAGTCACCCAGGTGGTCCATTCGAACTGCAGACTTGTTTGTCATCCTTGTACAGCGGTCTCCTCCTCCACAGCCACTACAGAGAAGTGCGCCACATATCAGGTGAGAGTTTTGTGATGCTTGCTAGTTCCCATCTGAAGATAAAGTCTGGCCTGGAAAAATCGCCTACTAGCTATTCTTTAGCACTTGGTGGACTGTTTAATATAATTATCTTTGCAAACATATTGTGTTGGAGATAGAGAGATTGCCAAGAACGTTTTTATAAAAGTTGGGTTAAAGTATCTCTCTTTTTGGTTTCATTTATTTGGCTAATGAAGAAGTTAACATTTGATTTTGTGATGATTGACCATTGTGTGTTGGGCTCGAGCCTGATCATTTTAATTGTCACCTTTACTTAATGCAATGAGAATGCACAGTTTTCATGTTTTAGTTTTTTTGTTGTAGAGTGCCACATGTGCAAGAGGCCTCTTTGTTCAGTGGCAACCAGTATTTGTTGAATCTTGAGTTTCTCTGTGTCTGTCTGGATTTTACAACTTCCTGATTTCCTCACGTACAGTAAATTTTTCTGGCGTGGAAAGTCATGCAGACACCGGGTGTATGCAGGGTTGATGACTCATGCTTCTCTGTTGAAGAGAGAAGAGGATACTGCCTAAGGGGAGTCAGGAGAGATGGAAGTTAGGCACAAGTTGGGGCAACAAGGGTTTGGGAACACTGGTGTACGCAACCAAAGGCAATTGTGAAATAGACTCCCTGTTTCTATTTGCCTTGGGAGCAGTCCTGCTGGAAGCTGTGGAAATAGGCTAGTCCAGAGGTTCCTAAGCCTGGCTGGGCAACAGAATCACCTGGGAGCTTAAAAAAATAGAGTTTGGAACTCAACCCTAGACCTATTGAATAGAAATGCACCTTCATGGTCTCTTGGAATCAGACTGAGGCTCCACAGGCTTGGGAACTGCTGGGATGGGTGGTCTCCAGGCAGCTCTTCCTGAGTACTATTCTACTTCCTTACTTGGTGAGATGTAATCCCTTCTGGGACATAGTACTTCAATCACTCTTCAGTCAAGCTTCACAAATAAAAATATGGATTTTTTACCAAGCTTCACAAATAAAAATATGGATTTTCAACTAAGTTGTTACAAGATGGACATTTGCTTTACCAAAATATTCATCTTGAAAATGATTCTCCAGTTTTCTTTAAATAAAGAGCTCCCTCTCTCTATCTAAGATCCAGCTTTTAAGTTACATATACATTCTGTGGCATCTGAGATAAGAGCATGGGGCTCTGGGACCAGCCTGTCTGGCTTTACATCTAGAGCAGCCACTGTGACCTTGGACCATTCTATAACCTTTTGATGCCTCAGTGTCTTTGTCTTGAAAATGGAGATAATATTAGAACTTTATCCTAGGGCTGCTGTGAGGATGGAATGAAATAATATACATATATGGGGTAGCATAATGCCTGGCATATGGTTTATGATCTGTGAACATCAAGTAACATGTCTTGACAGGGTAATTTTGATATTCTTGTATTGTGATGGTTGCTCCCGGACCATATATGACTAGGAACCTTGGTCTTTGGACCAACCCTGTAGACATTTGCAGCTCTGCAAAACAAATGAGACTTATTAGTTTTTCTGAATTTTGTGTTCATCCAACTCTCTTACTGGGATAGGATTCACATGTATTGTTTTTATATTGTTGTAAGATGAACTGATGAGTTGTGTGCACATAATAAGTTATTTGTGATTTGAGTAAAAACAAGCAAAAAACCGGAGTGATTGAAGTACTATGTCCCAGAAAGGATAGTCAGAGAAGTCTGTTGAGGGGAGGGGAGCAGAGGAGGGAGGAAGTTATCACGTTATATCCTTGCAGAGTTTGGAACTGGGTACTTGACATTTTATTGGCTGTGGATTAGGGAAATGGTCTGTGAAAGGAATTAGGATAACCCTGCAGTTACATGCAAAGGTAAGCTGCTTTTGTTGTTGTTGCTGTTGGTAATCCTCACCCAAGGATATTTTTCCATTGATTTTCAGAGAGCGTAGAAGGGAGGGGGAGAAACAGAGAAACATCCTTTGGTTGCCTCCCCATGCAACCAGACCAGGGTGGGGGATGAGCCTGTAACCGAGGTATGTGCCCTTGACTGGAATTGAACTCTGGACCCATCAGTCTGCAGGTTAACACTCTATCCACTGAGCCAAACCGGCTAGGGCCAAAGATAAACTTCTTAAGGTCCTTCTTAAGGTCTCTGTCACCTGAATAAAAAATGGTGAGATGCCTCACTGTTACTTTATCTCTTAGGGATGTTACCCATTTTTACAATTATATGCTAGGCAGAAAATCCTCACATTTAAGCTTTTTAAGGAAGTAGTTTAATTGAATATGTGATTAATACATGTGCAATTTTTAAAAAAACTTGTGGTGTTTAAAAGAATTTTATTGTGAAAATTCAGGCATCAGAAAGTCATACCTCTTGGTCAATATGTGCAAACTTATTGAGATGATACTGAAGTTTTTACATTATATTAAGCAAGTCTACTAGTAAGTGTCTTACAAATATTTGTATTATATTACTGACAAAGTAGTGCAGAGTCACCTTGAATTTCAAGAACTGACATTTTCTGCAACTGCATTTAAAATGAGCTTAATAAAGCATTATTTAAACATTTTGCATAAATAATGTCCTCGATAGAGTCCTCACAATTGATGGCTAAATGTGGGCAGGGAAATCATGTCATTCATGTTGTACTCTGTTATATTCATTCAAGTTTTTCTAAAACCTAGATTATAGTATCCCTGGTTCTAGTTATTTTGCAAATAAGATATGGTTATAGGAAAGTTATGACATAACTTGTTCACAGGCACTTTCTCTATTAAGAAATGATTCATTCATGTATTCACTGCGTATTTTTTTAAACTACACGGTGCTGTGGGTATGAAAGTGAGTAACAACCACCCAAAAGAGGTTATACTCTATGTGTTCTTTGTGGTCAGGTAGGTGAAAGAAGAAATGCTTGGAAAAAAACTAAGACAAAGCAGAATGGGGTGGTTGTACTTCCTGGGGTACGTTCTAACTCAGAAGGAATTCAGAAGAATGATGCTGAGTAGGATGATGAGGAAAGACTGAGGAGGAGGGATCATCTGAGTTCAACTCTGAAGGCTGGTTAGCATTTCTGTGGGTAGAGATGGATGGAGCTGGAGGAAGACCATGGAAGTGGTTGGGATATGCCAAGGAGTGCATGGTTTGTAACTGACAAGGCCCCTTTGGCTGAAGCACAGGTACTGGTGGACATCTGAGTTGCAGGAGCCCAGCAGACAGTACAGGGTGTGGGAATAAAATTGCTGACAGGTCAGGTCTGGAGATAAATTTGGAGGAGTCATTGGCATAAAAGTGATCTTGGAAATTGGGCTTTGAGTTTTGTGTTTGGCAGAAGGTTTGACAGGCAGAAGGGGACGACTGTACTTAGAAGGGGTGACATCAGCTGGTGCAGAATATGTAGAGAGAAGGTAAGGGGCAGGGAAGAGAAGCTGGAATGTTGGAGTGGCACAGCCTTTGTATGCTTCCTCTTTATGACCTGTGGTGGAGGGTGGCTGGGTGGAGAAGTGGGGATAATGGTTGGGTGGGTAATAGGGGGTCTGCCATGGAATTGCAGGCACTTTGGAGTCTTGGCTCAATGAAATCTTATTGAAACCTTTATTCCTTTAAGACCTTTAAAAAAGAAAAGAGAAACATGAGCTAATTTTAGCTAAACCTAATATGTGTATGTATGAAAATGAATGTTGCTTTTGAAATTCTGTGCATGCATTATCTCTTGTCATTTAAACAAACCATCCTTCTGTTTTCCTCTAAACAGTTATATTAAGAGTATTTTCAGTGAAGCTCTGTACATAGTAACAACAATTCTAGCATTTCCTTTGATCTTTCCCACTGTTGATTTATTCATTTCACGTGATACGCGTAAATCACATTGTGCCACCTACTTGACTCTGGAGCAATTGTTCATTTTTGTGGCAATTCATTTACTGTACTTAGATAAATCACATTAATATGGATGTGTTTTATAACTTTAGAGGCTTTTCTGGAGGCTTTAGGCTTTATATGGACTCTTTTTAAATGTGACACACACACACACACACACACACACGGTATAGCCTTCTGAACAGTTTGGCTTCCCATTTATATTTATAGAAAAAAAGCAGGATTAGTGAGCCTTGACTTTGGAGTGGGTGAAAACTACTTGGCTCAAAATGACGGGGAAAGCTGGAAATTATATGGTTACACTGCTGTTAGTGGGCAGTCTGTTTAAATATAGTTAAAGAAAATTTGAAGATTAAGTGTTGTTTTTTTTTTTTTTACATTTGTTTAGATGGGCTGTTTGTATTCCCCTAAATGGCTCAGAATGAGGCAATGACTTACCTACCTTTCACAAAAGATAGGAAAGGTAGGATGGGGGTGAGAGGAATGGAAAACACAATTCCAGGGGCAGGTCACTCTGCAAATATTTAATAAGCATCTAATGTGTGAGAGGCTTTATGCCAGTTGGGCCCTAAAAGAAATTTAGAGATGATCAATAGTTCTCACTTACTGTGTGTTAACTCTTTTAATCCACATTGTGGTCTTCTGAGGTAGGCACTATTATTATCTCCGTTTCATGGATGGGGAAACTGAGGAACGGAGACAATAAGCGACTTGGTCAAGGTTGACCAGCTCTAGTGGTAACATCTTTACTTCTGCCATGCGTTGTCTCTGAAGGCCTAGCCTGTTCCATAAGAAGCTTACAGTTGAGTCCAGAAGGCAAGGTATGTCCAGGAGTAATATTTAAACAATTATAACAGAGGCACAGCATACTCTCAGAGGCCAGGATCAGGGAAGGGCTCATGGGCAACGAGCCTTCCTTTATAATGCTTGCCTGTCCGTTCCGAGCTGTGTACGGCCTGTCTTTGTGGTGTTTTCTTTCACTCTTTCTCATATTCCTACACATTTTCAATAATTATTAATTGCAGAAAATGATGACAGTGGCAATATGCTTATCTGTGTTTGGGCTCTAAATGTTGTTTGACATCAAGAGTCCCTGTGAGATGATGAACTTTTGACTCTTCAAAGAACTTCACTGGGTCATTGCTCAGCTTGCAAGATTTGGCAGATAGGAACTATTTATCTCTCCAGTTTGATAGGCAGTGGGGTGGTGCTAAATGCAAGCTTTAAGAACAAAACGTGCGTGAAAAGAGGTCACGCTGTAGTGGGGGTGGCTGTCAGGCAGCTCAGATCTACTATACCCCTTGTGCTCACCCCTCTCAGACTCTCATTTTCTCTCCTTCACTAGACCAGTGGATGAATCTTAACCAACTCATGCCAGGAGGACAAAGAAAGATCACTTTGCTCTTAGCCTGCTCAGCGAGGGCCAGTTTGTCTTTCTTACGTTGAATGAAATTTACCAAGGATTAAAAAAAAATGTCTTTAGAGCAACGTCTCTCGCTTTGTAGATACACAGAGCAGAAGAGGACTTGGGATTTTCTCTCCGTGCCCTAGCCTGGCAGCCCCAGCCTCCACCCCAGCTGTAATCGTATGTGATGCATTTTTATTTACAGATTAGGAGGCTCTGACTGTGGCATATGACTAACCGGGAAGCTCCTCCCTACAACAGTTGTATGTCATCTGCTTCAGAGAACTAATTGCTTGGCAATTCCCCTTTGGTAATTCCCTCTTTATTTTCTGATGAGTTACTTAACAGTGATGGGCTTGTTGAACAGAGTGTTGAGTTTAATGTGTGCTCCAGAAACTCCTGTAGGCCTGGGGAGGGGGAGAGAGGATATGGTTTTCAAATTCTGTTTAGCTTTACTGAGGGAACACTGAAACCATTATATGACCTGTTAATATTTCACTCAATACTAGGTTAAACACTGAGCCATTTTGCAAAAGAAATCAAAACCAGGCTTCTTTTTTAAATGTGCCCCTGTGCATTTGAAATTGTTAAAAAGGAATTTAATATTTATAGAATGTTTAATGCTCATTTAAAAATGTGATTTGGAATGGGGTAGCTTTCCAGTATTCCAGTCTCCTGCAGAGTGAGAGTGGTGTGCTGGGAAGCAGATGGACTGGTGGTTTGGACACTGAGTTTCTGTTTCCTACTCTGCTGCAGAGTGACTTAGGCCACTCACTCTCCTTTGCTGGGCCTCAGTTTCCCCATCTACAAAATAAGAGCTAGCTGGGAGAAATGATCTCCCAGGCTCCTTCTATCTTAGCACTGTGCAGTTCCGTGAATAGGTTTTATTGTAATTCTTCTTGGCTCCCCCAAGACCTTTGCTCTGTCAAACATCATTTGCTGTTGTTTGACTTTGTTAGGTCTTGTATTTAATTATAATTTACATTTTAGCTATTATTGTGTCATTATTTATAGAGTAAGTCGTAAGTGGTGCCTAAAATCATTTATCACCCCATCTATATTAGTTTCATACCTTAATCCTTCCTCTGTTCCTTTTTACTGTTGTTGCTACCATTGCCCCAAACAACATCCATTTCTGGAGAGAGGATACATTATAATTGGAAGGAACCTTTCAGCTAATTGTGGAGTAATTTTTTGCAAGGAGAGTGCAGGAATTCTTACCTTCTTTGTAGCAGTATCACGGGTGATATCCTGCTTTTCATTGGCAAGTAGAAATCCTTTTGATGTCATTTGGTTTTACCTGCAGGTACAGCTCTGAGTGTCAAGGTAATTTCTTTTTTCTTCTGCATCCATTTTTGCATTTAGTGTGGGCAGCATTACCTTGTCTTATTGCTTAATTTGTAAGCAGTCTGTACTGATATCTCTTGATTCATTGCAATTTGTATAGCTTTTTAGGCAGCTAGTGTAAATACAAGCAGTGCCATTTAAGAGTGGTTTCATAGGCAGAGAGAAAGGGGAGAGGCAGTATTCATGGTGGTTAAACTGAGGGCTCTGATAATGGGGAGATGGAGGTTAGAATTCTGGCCCTGGCTCCTGAGTTGTGTGATTCAAGCTACATTGCTTAAATCTGTGATCCTCAGTCTCCTCATCTGTAAAATGAGGATGATGACATCTATCCTGCTGGATTGTATGAAGGATCAAATGAGCATTCAGCATATATATATATATATATATATATATATATATATGTATATGTATATGTATACGTATACGTATATGTATATGTGTATATGTATATGTATATGTATATGTATATGTATATGTATATGTATATGTATATATGTATATGTATATGTATATGTGTATATGTATATATGTATATATGTATATATATATTGCATATAGTCGGATCTCAATACATAATTCTAAAAAATGAAAGACTTAAGAGCTGGGGAAAAAAAACAAGAACAAAGGAAAGAACTGTGCTTTGGGGTAATTCCAGGTATGAGGAGCCCCTCAGAGCCTGTCCTGGGCAGGGTTTGAATCCCAAATGGACCTTTGAAACTTGGGAAAGCCTAGACACCCTGTACTGATCTGGTCGTGACCTTCTCCGCAGGTTGATCTGCTCCACAGAAGAGGTTGTTCACTACTACATGATTGCTAGAAATATTACATGTTAAACATCTGTTGCCTATACATTACAGCAATAAAAGAAAGGCAATAAAAGCAAAAGTTCCCTTTGATTCCACCATCTCAGTCCATAAATCATGTTCACTTTCATGTGTTGTCTTCTGGTTCTTGACAATTTAACGCGTATCTTTTTCCTGTTTTGCTTTTTCCACTTAGCATAAGCATTCTCATTTGCAACCTAGACTTTACAGTTATCATTTGCAAGGGTTATATAATATTTTGTAAAGTTGTTTTATGTTAATTTAAGTTTTGTATCATTTGTTGACATTTGAGTTGTTTCTAATTGTTTACTATTATGAAGCGTCTTTGAATATCTTCATACACTTTAGTATTGACCTGAGACACAATTACATAAGAAGGCTGTTACTACGACAGAGGGGGCTTGCCCTGAATTGCTTTCTAGAAGGCTGGTACCAATTTACATGGTTACAAATGACAAATGAATGTGTCTTACTCAACCTGATTAATTGTGGGACTTACTATTTTTGGCTAATTGAATAGGCTTCTTGATTTTAAAATTTGCATTCCTTTGATTCCTCTCCAAGATAGAACATTTCCATCTATGTTTATTTACTACCTTCCTCTTACACAATTAGCATATGGGACTCTTGATATTCTCATCTACGTATATGAGTTCTTGAGGAGTTCCAGATATTTCTTAAAGTCGTATTTGCTGCAGGTATGTCCCTAGCCTGATTTTCTTTTATTTTTATAATTTCTTTCTTTCTTTTTTTTTTTTTTTTCTGGGAGTGTACCCCAGGCCAACCTGGAAGGGAGACGGAAGATTGGGCAGCTCATGCTCTGCACTAGGCCGGCCTACAGCTCATCTTTGCTGAGAATAGTTCTCATTCTCATCTGCCCACTGCTCTCCTTCGGAGCTGGACCCCCTAGAAACTCTAGTGCTTTCTGTTGCCAGGGGCCCCCTTTCCTCCTCCCCTCCCACCTGCTCTTCACTCCTTCTCCTTAACCTTTACCCACCCTGGGCTAGTTTCCTATCTGTCCAGGGCTCTGCCTGCCTTTGGGGTTCTCTGCCCTCTGCTACTGATGCCTGTTTTTCTCAGGAAGTCATGCCCTGGGATGTGCTGGGAGCCTGGAAGCCTCCCTCACGTGGGCCCTGGAGTGATCAGTTGGGAGTTTCATGCTGGTGGTGTCGGATGGTTATCCAGGGGTCCTTGGTTGGGGTCTTCACACCTTCCACTCATTTAGTCCCAGACTGCCCTGCTGAGCATGGGCTCCTTGGGTGTGACTGTCACCCATGTTACACTGGAGGGGACACTGCTGCCCTGCTTCCTTCCTGCTGTGGCTGCTCCTGAAAGTCGTTGGATGGGACGTTGGGAGCAGTTTCCTAGGCACTGAGCTTTGAAGAAGTCTGGTCTTAAGGCCTTAACTTGGGCTCGTGGCTTAGCTGGGCTAGGTGGTTGGGATGTACTGTTCCTCCTCAATGATCTTTCTAGATGTTCTGGTCCAACTCTTGTTCTGGTCCAAATCATTTTCCTTCAGGAAGCCAAAATGAACATTTCTTACTATTAAACAGCTGTTTGAATCTCTGTTTTGCTTCACCCTCCCTCCCCCCGATTTTACATGGCCCTTAACATAAAGCCCAGAATCCTTAACCTTGCTCAATAGGTTTGGGGGACTTTGTTTTCTCATCTGTTACCCCTTATTTAGTCATATTCCATCTATTAATATAGACCATGACTTACGGAATTGTGTCTGGAACCAGGATCTTCCCAGTGGACAACAGTGGTGGAAAAAGCTGTGGCATCTATTTGTTGGAGTAGCTTTGTGCATCACAACAATGTATGATAGTGGGGATAAGTCTGTGTTAGAAGGCTGTGCTAAGGAGAAAAAAAGGTCCAATGCTCAGTGATATTTAAATTTTATAATACTGCACTTACAACCACACAGAATTCTATTATTATCAAAATTCAGTGCAGGAAAAAGTTGCTTGGTGTTTGAATGTCTAAGACTGTGTTTCTTCTTATTGAAAAAATTCTTGCCCTGGCCAGTGTGGCTCAGTTTGTTGGTCCAATGCACCAGAAGGTCCCCAGTTGGATTCCTGGTCAGGGCACATGCCCAGGTTGCAGGCTGGATCCCCAGTAGGGGGTGTGCAGGAGGCAGCTGATAGATGTTTCTCTTTCACATTGATGTTTCTCTCTCTCCCTCTCTAAAATCAATAAAAACATATTTTTAAAAAAAGAAAAAATTCTGATTGAATTTAGGTTTCATGAGAATTCTTAGAAACAAAGCTATGGTTTTGAGTGAATGAGTTTGAGGTTGACCTCCCTCACATCTGTTCTTTGGCCTGGATCAATCTCCCTTAAGTACTCTTGTGATCTGCAATCTGGTGCAGGTGGAAGTTCCCTCTGAGATCACTATCCCAAAGAGATCATTTTATCTGGAAGAGAGTAGTGGTTCCGGAGTCCTGAGCAGGATTGGGCAAGTTGAGGTAAAGCACCACACGGACAGGGGAGCCATTCCGAGGGGACAAGGGAACCCTGCACCCCTCTGTGCATAACCCCACCCAGGAGGGATGACACTGCTGGGCTGGAGGGCAGTCTGACCATGGCATCTGTTCCTCTGAGTAAGCTGGCCATTTGGCCATTCACCTCCTCTTCCTTGCATATGAGTTCACCTAGAAGTTGCCTGTTGGTAAGTGAGGATCCCTTTTCCAGGTAGCGGGTATTAATGTGGGGGACTATGTGCTTTCTGATAGAGGTTTTGATGAGTATGAAAAAGGGAGCTTGACATTAGAAACTGAGGCCTGGGCCCTTTGTCTGTAGCATTGCCCTGGTGGGAAGTGCCCCAAAGTCCTTTCTGCCTAGCTCTGGTCTGGCAAGTTCCCAGTGTGGGCAGAAAGGACTCTGAATTAATTTTGTTTTGATTATGCTTCCCCTTTCTGGGGTTCCATTTCCACTCCATCCCTGCTGCCTCGGTCACTGATGCTCAGACCATTGAGAAAGATAACCCCCAAGTTGTAGGATTTGGGGGAGACAGCCTTTATATAAGGAGCTGGGAAAAGAATGTTTACCTATGGCCGCTGCCTCTGGTACCTGACCTGACACTATTCATAGGATTAGCAGGTGTTTTCTTTTTCTTTTCCATGGAGGAAATCTTGGGGAAAAATATGGTGATAACATCTAAGCCTGCATTTTTGTGTTTTATCTTGGCTTTCCTGTTC
Source organism: Plecotus auritus (assembly GCF_963455305.1). Lineage (NCBI taxonomy): Eukaryota > Metazoa > Chordata > Mammalia > Chiroptera > Vespertilionidae > Plecotus > Plecotus auritus. The sequence continues at coordinate 82,939,386 of NC_137771.1, forward strand.
TGTGGAAGCCTCTGCAACCCTCTGTGCCTTTCTCTACTCTTCAGAAGGAACTGGTCGTCTTTTTCATCCATCTCAGTTATATCTAATGAACTGTACTATTTTAACCATCTGTGTAAACAGATGCGAAAGGCGGGTAGACTACTTTTATTTTAACCCCTCCCAGCAAGCCTTAGATCCATTTCAGTCATCCTGGAGGTGAGAATAGGCCAATGTATATAGGAAGCAACGTTAAAGTGAAGATAAATATTTTTGCATGTGACCTTGAAACATGGGTTTTACAGTAGTATGTGAGCTTCTCCAAGCAAAATTCTGCAAATCACAGTTCATATCATCCTTAAGTCCTGGAGAGAGGGTTATATCTATGGAAATGAGCAAACGCTAGCTGTTTGCTATTCCGCTGTGCAGAGAACATTTGATGACTTGACTAATCTCAGAGTTTCTATCTCTAAATGGTATGTACTTTTGACTCTTTGCCCTGAAGTCTCAGGAAATGATTTCTTTAAAGACATTTTTTTTAACTTTCCCGTTTTAAATGTTCAGGGTCTTCAGAGACTTCACTGGGATGAAAGTCCTGTATTTTCCTGTTTCTCTGTAGGACTGCCCTTTTCTTGCAGTCTGAGCCTCTGATTTAGTAAATACAGCCTTCAAACCACCGTCATTAGACCCTGTGCAGTGGCTGGTGTGTCGTGGGACAACCTCCACCGATAACAGCACATCACAGAGGTCAGAGAGCCTTTCACTGGGGAGTCATGACTCCTGAGAAGACTGTACTTTTCATTTTCTGAAACCCAAGAGGTTGACCGATTTGCTGGGTTCTGGTGCCTTGAGCACATGGAGCCTGTGCTGTAACCCCAGCTTTCTGACCTGCAGTTCAGCTCCCCTCTCCATCACCTGGGCAGCCATGACACGGCAAGAATTATGCAGTTGTGTCTCTGCATCTGTAGACTGAAAAGACATAACTTTGCTTAATTAAATTGGCCCACTGGAGCAATTTTGAGATGGAGCCTGAAAGGTGAAGAAGTGCAATAGTACTGTAGTCCTCAGTTACCCCTTGAAACTTTCATTGTACATTCAGATAGCAGATGTTTTTGTAGTGCCTAAGCCTAAACTTGATGGATGGGTAGAGAATGTTTTCCCTTTTGCAGCCACTGCACCTATAGTGTTGAGCTGCTAGAACTAGATTTCCTTTAATGCACCAGTGTCAGCAAGGTTAAAAACACTGGGAAATCAAATTGATCTTGTATATGGAATCTTGGAATCTGATACCATCTTCTCTGAGAAGTCCTTTCCCATGTGGATCATTTTTATATCTGTAGGTCCCTACTGTCTTTCTGTTGGATGTTACAGAAGAGGGTAGTGGGAGCCATCCAGCTGCCTGTTGATCAGATTTATGCCTCCTGAGCTGTAGGAGCCAGTGTTGGACACTAAGTAGCTTCCATGACGAGTATCTACTATCCTACAACATCTAGCAGTTAATCTTTTAATAAAAGCAGTGTTCATCTTTTGTTGCCAGAAGCATGTGCACTAGTAATAATTGTTATGAAGTCTTTTCTTTCTTTGCAGAAGCTGACGACCCTGCTGTTAGTTTCAGAAATACTTAGAATGATTCACTTTTAGACTGGACTAAATCTAGATTTTCTTCGTGGAAGCCTCTTAGTGACTCTACAAATGAGACAAAGGCCATCTCTCTCTTAGGCATCTCCCCCACCCCTTCCCAATCTCTTTACACCCTTTTCCTAGGAGTTAAGGTGCTACAGCCTGGCAGGGGGATTTTGCTTGGTGATGGAGTAGCTAAGGATGTTTCTCTCTAACAGGTCACAGAGAGTGCTGGTGGACATCTCTTCTTGCCCCAAGATCTTCATTGGAAGTTCACGGGACTTGGTGTCTTTGTGTTCAAAGTATATATGAACTCACCAGGAGGCATTATGCATCACCATTTTATTTTGGGCCACCCTAAAGGATGACACCCAGCTTCCGAGACCTCCTCTTGGACATCATCCCTGAGAACCAGTGTTTTAGCTCTCCTGTTGTCTGGAATCTGTTTCCAACGGATTTTGAGCTGGCTCAGGCTTCGTCACCAAATGGCCAGGACAGTGTTGACTGTTCTGCTTGATCAGCTTGCTGTTACACACCTTTTGTCCCTTTCAGAGCAGCAACTCCCTCTTGAGCTCTTGTTGAGTCTTTACACAGATATGCTAGAAAACAGGCACCAGTCCTTTCTTTCCATCTTGGCGTTTGCCCTTAGGCCCAGTCCTGGGATGACCTGGAGTAGACCCAGTGGAGGATAAATACGTCTTGCTCAGACTTGTTCAAGCTAGTTCTAGCCTGTCTCTCACCACAGATCTAGCTTTTAAATACTCAAGTGATTGCTTTTGGGTAGGAATGTGTGGATTGTTGGATTGGAATAATTTTCTCCCTGGATTTCTAGTGTTTATATAAGTAGTTATAAAAAATGTTCTATCACTGATTTAAATAGCAGGGCTTATTTTAAAAAGTTACAGGTGCTTGGCGATGGTACAGAATAAAAATGTAGGTTTTTTTTTTTTTTTAATTTACAAGTTGTAACACAACCAAAAGGTGTATATTAATATTTGTCAGGAAAGGGTCAAAACTGAAAATTTGCAACAAAGACAAACCAGAATAGAACAAGTGCAAACAGAAGCTGAAAAATATATGCCCCTTGTTGGGAGTTCAGCCCATGGAATGTTATGTAGGACAAAAGGAATGGAAGAGGTATTTCAGTAACATTTTGTTCTCTGTCAAAAACCTTCTGAAATATAAATCTGCTGTGTATTGGAGAATGGATACAGCAATTGATTCAAGTTGAATAGCTTTCATTTAACTAGAATATCCCACAGAAAGCAGTTCTTGTTCTGACAACCATATTTTTGCTTTCTTTGACTTAAGGAAAATTGAATTCATGTTTACATATCTTATGAGATTGTTTTATGGACAAAGACACAGAGTCAAATCCCATCCCAGCACAGTGGCTATTGTTACAGCGAATAGAAACATTTCTAAATGAAATAAAAACATTTCTAAGCCATGGCCTGTGGCCCATAGTAATAATTCCAGGTTGGTATTATGAAACCAACTATAAATAATTCAGACATAAATGTACTTTTGAAAAATGATGTTTGTTTCGTAAAACTTATGTTCTCTTGCAAGCACACATACCCATACATATACCTCACCTATTTGCATAGTAGAGAAGGAAGAATATGAATATGTACAGTAGGAGTCAACTGAATTTTGGATTTTTTGGAATTGATCAACTTTTTTCTTCTCCATGATGGCTCTTTGGATTGTTTCCAATCATTGAAATTTCATAATTGCCCACAAATATGGGTATGTCCTTAATAGGCCTTGCCATGTCAGTCAACCCAGTCAAAAGCTAGTAGCCAGTGTTAGTGGTTTAAGAAGCAGACTCTCATTATTAGGGTGTTCTATTTTTATTTCTCATTTCTACACTTCTCAAGGAGAACTTAGGGGCTTGTTTTGTTTTTTCAATTCCCAGATCATTCTGGCATTGATCTGGGAGTCATTGCAAATGTAATTTTTATCAATAACTATGACTCCTGAAACATTTTGGCTCTCTGTAGCCTATGGTTCAGTAGGCCCTAAGGTTTTCCAGGTACACCAAGGACTTAAACCCAGAACATCTTAAAATTTGAGGGATACTGATCAAAAGAAAGCTTCTCTATGAATAAATGTCTGTCAGATTTTAGCTCTCTTCTTCTTTGAAGGATTTTAATTGGATGTCTTATATTTTATTTACTTTGTGTGTTTATACCAATTTGCTACTTGGGTTTATTGTTTCTTTTTGAAAACAGCTTTTTAAAAAAAATACATGGCTCTTCAAAATTTAAAATTGTTCCAACCTGCTCATTCTTTCCTTGACCATCTCTTCTGTCTTAATGCTAGACCACTGTTCCTCTTTCTTCTCTTCTAGGATTTTAATTTGCTCAGCAGTTCTGGTGTATGATTCTGAATTCTTTGGTTTGAGTTTCCTGATCAACTTCTCCTTGAATATGAGTCCATTTCCTGTGTTAAAGCTTTGGCATTCCAGTCACCAATCCCAGTCAAAACGGAAACTCCTAGTGCTAACAAGATTAGTCCTTAAAACACTGTTAATTTCTTCTTCTCTGTTTCTTACTCCTTTGCTATTTCTCCAAGACAAAAATGTATTTGCCACTACCCACCTCATTTGGGCCTCACTTCCTGAAGATCTCCTGGATTTTTCAGTGTCACTGATATACTCTGTTGCATCCAGCTGCAGCAACCATCAACAGGTCTTTGACAAATTAGTTGTCCCTACACATGGTTTACAATATTATACTAGCTCTTTAAAGATAATTAAACTTCTCTCGGTGTTCTTTGCTGTGGGTCGGGATTTTACTTGCTTTGCCATCCAACACAGAAGTTAATCACAAACGGGTCCTCTGAACCAAATAATTAAAAATAGAGCAAAGTTTCTGAACCAAGTGGTTGGCAGAAAAGTCTGTACTTCCATCTGTGCATGGTTAAGAAAATATTTCGTGATATTTAAATAGCATCAGCTTTGCTCTCTTTTGTGTGAGAGTGTATGTGTGTGACTGCGTGTAAGTCATTGCTTTGAGGGTTGGTTTGACTGTTAGCTAATCTTATATTTTAAAAAGGCCACTGGCAAGGAAATAGGAAAGCAAATCCAGGTGTTTTGTGCGTACATTCTTTATTTGCCAGCTTCTGTGAAGGAGGAGTAGTTCTGCTTTTGCTTTTCTCTCTAATGAGCCTTTCTCTCTTAGCATGTGCCTCAGAAAATTAAAGAGCGTAACATTTTTACTTTGGAATAAATCTTTGTCATTTGATCCTCCACCTTTGCTCATAACTTTTGCTCAAATAACCTTTGTTCATAACTTTCAGGATCTGTTCTTAGATACGTGAAATGCTGGTTTATCTATTTCAGTTCAGAATTAGGAGTTGCTGCTCTCTGGAAGGGGAATTTTGGCTTGGACGACACAGCAGACTCAAAAACACTTTATGATACAGGTACAGACCTGTGAGTAACTGATTTTGAGAGAAAACCCTTTAATGTGGATTTTCCTTTTTTTTTTTACCAGTCATCCATAGCTTATCAAATATTCTGTTTTGGCCAGTTCTGCTAGGATATGACTTCAAAAATAAATTTTTTTGTTTATAAGGTTTTAATTGCTGTATAATATAAAGATTATATATTTCTCTCTGGTATTTTTCTATTGCAACTATCTTTATCCCTGGAAAACTCTTTACTTTTAGGTTGATTTTCTTTATCCCAGGAGAGCCATTGTATTAAATAACATCTAATGCTCAATAAATACACTAAAGGGAGTTGAGGAATTATTAAAGGGAAAAGAAAGGAAATTTTATTCCTTTAGCTCTAAAATATATTTCTCACAGTCTCCAGTTTTTTAATGCTTCTAGAAACGTGGAGTTTAGGCATATTCTTAATACTATGATAATGGAATTAAATATAGAAATTAAGATTGGATTGACCTTGTTCACATTAATTGAAATTAAGGAAGGAGTAATACCTTTCATGAATTTTATTATTAATGGAGCAGTGAGTCCTTGAGTTTAGCTAGGGAGATCAAATACAGTCAGTGATTGTTTAATTCATGTAGACACTATGCTAGGCGGGAACAATAAAGTTGAATAAGTTGTTTATGGTTTCAAACAAATCAATCTTTGATTTTCTTTTCAGTATTATTTGGGGGGTGGAGGCAGGTTTTAAAAATATGTAAGTGGATTTGACTACATGTTATTCTTTCTCAGTGTATGATATTAGTATTTAGCATGTTTTGTGAACTCCAACTACATATAAAGATGAATGATGGTGTTTTTAAACTTTAAAGTTAATGCTGGTTTGATCTCTTATACGAGGCAGCTAACAATGTTAATATTAATTAGGCTTTTCTCAAAGGGTACTGGATACTCAGGTTCTCCATGCTTTTCTTGTGGGACTGTTCAGTTTGTTTTTCTCATTCATGTGGGCATTTCCTAGACAGTGACGTGTACAATTCTAGTGAAAAAACCCTGCATTTGATTGTTGATGTTTTTATTCCATAAGTCATTCAGTTAACAAATATGTATTTACCAGGTCCATGACTGAAACACAAGGAACAGGGTACACACTCAAGAAAGCTCATTGTGCAGAGAACCTGTTCTTATAATAACAATGGCTGTCTGGTGTATTGAGGATTTAGGATGTGTCAGTCATTATGTTAATCCCTTAATCCTCACAGTAAATCTAGATAGGTACTTATTATCTCCACTTTACAGATAAGGTAACTGGGTTAGCAGCTTGCCCAAGGTCACAGAACTAGTAAGTGGTAGGACTGGGATTCAGCTCATACCATTTTAACTTCAGACCCACTGCTCTTACCTCATTATACTTTGTTGCATACTACCCATGCCATTGTGGGACTTGCAAAATTGTTTTCGTAAATATTGAGTATATACAAAGGCATAGTCGCAAAACAAAGGTAAATTATAAAGAATAAGGATTCAGTTAGCACTCAACTAACTGTCTGCCCAGATTTAAAAATTACCGAGTATTTGATGTCCTCTAAATGGGACCCTCCCTTACCTCATCATTGATGTTTCTATCTCTCTCTCCCTCTCCTTTCCTCTCTGAAATAATATATATATATATATATATATATATATATATATATACATATGAAAAGAAAAAAGATGTTTTAAAATATTTTTAACAGAAAGTGCACAAAAATGCACGCCAGCCAGATGATTATTTTATCCTTCCTTTTTCTTGGCTCTCCTCTCTGCTTCGTCATCTCTCTTACTTCTTCCCTGTTTTTTCTTGCCTTCGTGGAGCATAAGAGGAACTGAGTCAGACCTGCGTAAAAAGGTCAGGAGAATGTTCCCTGCTCAGATGTTCAGGCCTAAGTGCCATAACGTGTTGGGAATTCTTGATGAGGCCATAGTTCCTCGTACTCACATCATAGTTCCCCTCCCAGATGAGCTTGCTGTGGAGGGACTACGGTAACAAGCCGACCACCTGAGGGAGTGATTCACTATGACTGTGCTGACAGATCTCTAAAAAGCTTGCCGGGTTATAATTCACAAATATTAAGGGCTATGGACACAAGGTTCTTTAATAGGCTGACTCTTAAAATAGTGATGCATTTTTGGTAACCAATCTGAAGGCAGTTCATAGCACAATAAAAAAAGCATTGAGTGGAACATGTTAAGATAATATAACTTGTTGTCCCTTAGTGCTTTAATGCAGTCTTTCAGTCAGTAGTAATACCTGGTACAGTATGTAAAAACCAAAATGGGTTCTGGCCTGGTGGGAATAATAGAATTCTTTCATCAGCTGGAAAATATATTCTAACCACTAACTATGTTTTAAATAAAAACAAGCACGTAAGTTTTTGTTTGTAAATTATACTCTGTTACATGAAATTTTTTTCCAAGGACCATGCATTTCTGTAGGAGGAGGTGGCAGTTAAAACAGAACCACATCTAGCCAGACATAAAAGTGCTTATAAAGGCATATGCGTCTACCTGTATGTAGTCATTTGCCCATACACATTTACATGTGTAGGTATTTTGTTAGTATTTTTCTGGTGCTGCATGCATTTGTATGTGTAAATGTGGTATGTGCCCTTTGTAGAACTGGTGTTAGGGGACCCTTTTATGAACCAACTGTATGATTTGGAGCTTTATCAAATGTAGTGATATTTTCAAAGTAAATGATTTTGACCTGTAATAATAAGTAGTTTGGTAATGAGGTTGAAGTGTATGTGTCTACCTATCTATATGTGCTATCTTTTTGCTTAGAGAAAAATCCATGTTGAAAGATACCAATGTGCCTATTAATAAGCTTCAAATATGAAAAAAAGAGCTACATATGACATTTTGTTACAGTTTTGTACATTGTCTCAAAAACATGCTGTAAAAATATGGAACTAGAAAAACCTTGGCAAATGTAGCTGAAGAGTGTAGCTGATTTAAAAGCTGCATTTGAGTATTCTAAGTACTGTTCTGACAGCTATTACTATAGAAATTGGCACCAGCTAAGAAAATTTATAGTTTAATACTTTAGAGCAAATAATTGCTCAGGATGCTTTAAATAGCACAGGAAATGTGTAGAGTGTTTACTTGACATTTGTTGTATAGAACACTAATACTGAAACAGATTCTTTGACCACAGAGAATGCCAGTGTAGGTGGGGTGGGGGCAGACAGGAGAAAGACAGACGAAAAACAGCCAGCACGATTAGATAAAAATTAAATAGCAAACGAGCTTTTTCATGATATAGAGATAACAGAAGGAAAATAAAAAAGCCCATTTGTTCGGTCATGTAGTCTTCCATTGTGATAGCAAAAGCAAAATAAAACAACTCCCTAGCAAGTGGTTTCTCCCTGGTTCTAAGGCACTGAATTATGTTCAAGTCTGTCTTCATCAGGGGTTCAAACCTCTCAGCCTTAGCTGTTCTCTCTCAGGTCCTGAAAGCAAGCAGAATAACCTCCCCTTTTATAAAAAAGAAGAAAAAAACAACCCTCTTATTATCGGTTTAATCTGCACATGCTTGTGAATTTTATTTTATTTTTTTTAATGACAGCTCTGGCGCCCTCATTTCTCTGTACTTGTGATGTTTTCCCCCTGAATGCTTCTTGTACTCCCTGAGTCTTCTCCACACTCTTCCCAGACTGTTTATGTGGGTCTTATCTTAGAGAGGGATCTAGTGCAGCCTAGTGCAGCTCTTACATGCAGAGCATTTCTTTTTGCACAAACTGCTTACCCTGCATAGCGATTCAGCTGCATTTAATGAAAAACAACAACATAGGGTATAGTTTAGGCTACTAAACCTCCTCCCATTCATATACTAGTATGTAGTTGAGTCAGTTATACAGTGTCTTTAAGAGTCTTTTAAATGCACATGTTAAAAACTAATTGGCATGTGTGATGGGTCTAGGAATGTGAAATTGTACAGTGTTAATGAAATCGGTTAAAAGCTGCTTCCTGCTATCTTGTCAACATGAGCTGCTTTTAAATACCCAAGGGAATTTTGAAAACAACAATGAAAAGTTAAAACTTCACCCTGCAGTGTGACCCAGCACCCAGAACACTCAGCAGCCCAGAGGCTGTATTAATGGCTTTTTCACTGACTTGAGATTTGACCTTGAATAAATCATGTTAACTTCTCCATGCTTCAATTAGGTTTTGAAAGATATGTGTGGTTATGTATAGCCAGTGGGAAGGCAATAACTAAAGTTCACAACAAAAGGAGAACTTGGAGGAACATTTTATTAGAAAAGCTCAGTGGGCATGAATGCAAGCAAGCCTCATGTAGTGTACTATTAATAACATGTCTTCCTAGGGGAGGTGGGGGGTTTTCTTGTAATACTCTTACCATATATTTTAGAATTACCCCCTTACTTCAGAAACTTTGTGTTCATACATCCTTTTATGTAAGTTCTGGCTGTCAAGGGATTTTTATTTAGAATTTTAGAATTTAAATTGCAATCATGCAGTAACAAATTGAAATTAATCACTTAATATACACTGACATTTAATTTTATTGTTTTAAAGGAAATTCCAAGTTGCTATTCATTTAAAAAGGTTATTTCTTTCTAATCTATTACTATCCCTGAGATGATCTGAATGTTTTTTTTTTATTCATTTTGGGTAGGAAGGAAGAAAAGTAATCAATGTTTATTATGCACCTACTATGTGCCAAACACACTGTTAAGCTCTTGGTCCTCAAGTACTTCATGTGACTTATGTTCAAAGGACCTGTTTACCCTTCCCGGTGCATTAGGGTGCAGTTGGGAGGGCCAGAATCCACAGGAGAAAATAAAATCTAACCAGTGCAACTGATAATCAAAAGAAGGGCCTTTTAGTTGGGGGCACCCAGAGCTCCACCTGGTCACATGAACCTGTGGGATCTCAGTAAACCGGCGAATTTCCAACCCGTGTGCTTCAAGAATCTTTAAACCAGTCAGGGGCACAATCCCTTACATCAGTGGTTCTCAACCTTTCTAATGCCGCGACCCTTTAATACAACCATAAAGTTATTTTCGTTGCTACTTCATAACTGTAATTTTGCTACTGTTAATGAATCGTAATGTAAATATCTGTGTTATCCGATGGTCTTAGGCTCTACAGCAGCAGTTCTCAACCTGTGGGTCGTGACCCACAGGTTGAAAACCGCTAGCAGTGTCACCTAAGACCATCGGAAAACACAGATATTTACATTACGTTTCATAACAGTAGCAAAATTACAGTTATGAAATAGCAACGAAAATAACTTTATGGTTGGGGGTCACCACGACATGAGGAACTGTATTAAAGGGTCGCAGCATTAGAAAGGTTGAGAACCAATGCCTTAGATTATCAAGTAAAAAAATGACAACCACCAACACAACAATAGCTGTCCAGTGTAAATCAATCAAAATTATACCTATTTTTTTGGTCAGATCTGCAAAAAAAAAATATATTGTTTGGTGTGCTGCAGAATTTTAGTTATTAGTTTTATGTGTGCCATGACATGAAAAAGGTTGAAAATCGCAGAAGTGAAGCAATTCTGATGAGTCCCCCAACTTGGAGACCTCCCTCAGGGGTAAATTGCTAGATTGCAAAATCGGGCCAAACCACTTCTCCCTGGTCAAGCCATTGCAGTTATTGCTTCATTGAAGTTACGTTGTTGTGAAAAGGACATAGGCACTACAAGTTGAAATGCTTACAATTTGAATGAGAGATTATGAGCTTTCGTGTGATTGAGAACCTGACTCACAGTCTCAGATGGAGTTTTGGGCTGAGTAAAGGCAACAGTTCCAAGTGTAGAAGAGAAAACATTTCAGAGCAAGTGTATAGGTTTAACACAGTATCCATGACTCACTTTCTCTGTCCAGCTTTTGAATGCACTCATTGCTAATCCCACAAGAAGGCTCCTTTTGATGTTTCCCTTTGGCTGCTTTGCAAAAAATATAAATATACACCTTGGGGGGGGGGTGTAAGAGTGTGAGAGAGAAAGGGCAAAGGTTATAGTTTTTAATGCTGGTTCTGCTGATAACAAAGTCTGTGACCAGATACTTGGTACAGTAAAGGAGGATGTTTTCAAATCCATCTCAGTTGCCAGGTGGCAGCTATCACTCTAGAAAGGCTGGTCTCAAAGTTTCTCATATGTCCGCTATGTTTGCATTGCAGTGGTACCTAAAGAACCAGCTGTCTGGAGAAGTATCCCTATAGGTTTGACAGCAGCTTTCAGAATCCTTAGCAATTAGAACTGAATTGTCAGAAGGAGAACCAGAAGGAATAAAAGCTGGGTGATGAGGAAGGGGGTGCCAGGCTATTCTGAAGTTACTCCAGACTTGTTGGAAGGTTAGGCTCATAAGGTCAGTTACCATAATTTTGGTATCTCTTGTGATTTGAATATGAGCCTGCCATTTCCTAGCTTGGCTAAGTCACTTACCCTCATTGTGCCCCAGTTTCTTCATCTGAAAAGGGGGTTATAATCAGTGAAAGGATTCAATAAATCAATATATGTAAGATACTTATAAGAGCACTTGGTACCTAGTAAATGTGCTTTGCACTTACCTGCTACTATTGTATTATTGTTCTCCTTTGGAGTTTTATAATTTATTTGTGCAGCATTTAGAGCCAGGTACCAGGCGTATGGGAGATGGTGGCCCAGGGGTTGGTGAGAGGAAGACCAAGGATTATAGAGAGTATGAAAAAAAGCTTGGTGTCTACCCTTTGCCTATACATATCATGTTTATTTGGACCACTGGGCTTGTTCCTGGTGTTCCCTAACCCCTCTGCCCTCCCCTCACCACATTCTGACCCACCATGAATGAGCCTTCCATCCGCCAGAACAGAAAGGTGTTTCCACCTCTATTTCAACCCAAACGAGTCTGCCTTGTACTGGCCTTCATTCTTGTGTACTTGTCTGCACAGATCATTTTATCATGTCATTGCTGCTTCCTTTTGTTCATCAGATGTCTTACTCCCGACATCCTCCAGGTGAGTGAGGCCCTTGCTCCCTCTTAGCATCCAGGGCAGTGAGGCGGAAAGAGCAAGGAGCGGGGAGGAAGGGGACCTGCTCTCTTCTCTAATAAACGCATTGTGCTCAAGGCATTTGCTCTCTCTAATCCTCAGAGCTTCTTGGATACAGTGAAGGTCTAGACTACATTTTTCCACGCAGCTCCATCATTTTAGAGTAGTACATGAGTGAACATTGCCCAGTCTGAAGTTGCCCAGTTGTGGCTGAAGTCATTTTGTGCTCAGTACATCCCTGCTTGGCTAATGGAGGAAACTGTCTATATGATTAATTTTGACTCTTTTATAAATAGTCTGGATTCATGTTCATGTCTGAGTTTATATTAATAAATTTGCTTATTAAAAAGATTTTCTATGCTAAAAATAATACAAATAATATCACAGACTAGTCAATGTTATGAGTACATAAGAAAGGAAAAATATATAAGAATGCATGTTAGAAGTTCCTATTTTAGGCCAGAGGTCTGGAAGCAGGGAACAGAATAACAGACCTCGAGGAGGAGGTGTTAGGGAGGAGGGGGCAGGAAGAGATTAAACAAAGAACATATATGCATATATGTATAACGCAGGGACACAGACAATAGTATGGGGAAAAGCTGGGTTGGGAAGGGGGGTTGTGTGGAGGGCGGCAAAAAGGTAGAAAATGGGAGACATCTGTAATAATGTCAATAATAAAATAAAAAAGAAGTTTCTATTTTATGCATTGTATGTTGTTTCTTATACAATTATAAATATATGGCACCCCGCCTCCCACCATGCGAGGAGGTACCTCGCGGGGGGCTGGGACCGCACCTGACTTGCGTAGCACCGGCTGCTGCGGGAGTCAGGCTGGACTGGCAATGTGGGAGGCTGGGACCCACGCCTGATGCCCAGCGTCCCCGGCTCCCCTGCCTTGCAGCGTTCCCCGGCCCCCCTGCCTGTGTCTGCTCCGGGACCGCCCAAGCCACCGTGCTGGCTTGGGCAGGCCCCCCTGCCTCTGTCTCCATCTTCGCTCCAGGCCTCACCTGCGCTTGCAGCCTCCTCCTGTCTGGTCGTGACCCATTATGGAGTCCCAGCCTAATTTGCATATTACCTCTTTATATATATATATATAGATAATATGAATATCCTATATAATAAAGAGGTGATATGCAAATTGACCCTCACACCCTCACAAGATGGCTGCCTACAATCAGGTCGGCAGGGGGGTTAGTGAGGGATGACCAAATGACTGAACAAGCAGGCTGCGTGGGGGGACCAGGCTGGCAGGGGGGTTAGTGTGGGATGACCAAATGACTGAACAGCAGGCTGTGTGGGGTGACCAGGCCAGCAGCGGGGGACAGTTAGGAGTGACCAGGACGGCAGAGGGGGGTAGTTGGGGGCAACTAGGCCAGCAGGGGGTGGGCAATAAGGGGCGACCAGGCAGGCAGGCAGGTGAGCGATTAGGAGCCAGGGGTCCAGGATTGTGAGAGGGATGTCTGACTGCTGGTTTCGGCCCAATCCCTGGGATTGGGCCTAAACTGGCAGTCAGGCATCCCCCAAGGGGTCCCAGATTGGATAGGGTGCAGGCTGGGCTGAGGGCCCTATGCACAAATTTTGTGCACCGGGCCTCTAGAATAAATATATAAATTTATATAAGTATATCAGTGTATAAGAAAGTACTTTAAAAGTTCCTATTTTGTACATTATATTTTATTATATGTAATTATAAATATATAAATAATAGATAAGCTTATATAAATATATAAGCTTTCATAGTCCATTCATTAAGTAGTCTATTATTTTGAAGTTTTTCTATAAGTACTTAAGAGACTTAAACCTATATTTATTTTTAAAAGTTTATAATTTGGACTTGTTTTCTTATTCATATTAGGTATCTTGCCTGAACTCCATTTACTGAATATGTATATATGTATATACATATTTTGGGATGTTTGGAGAATTGATATATATGGTGGTTGCAATTTTCAGCAAGTTTAACTTTGGAATTACTTTTATATTTCATTTATTCCTCTTCCTTAATATCTATTTTCAGATCCAAAATCAATCACTCCTTTATCATTTTGAAGGCATCTATTTATTATTTTACTGATATTTGAAATTTTTAAACAATTAATGAAAGATTTCAAACTGACCTTTATTTATTAGAGAAGGGGAAAGGGAGAAAAAGAGGGAGAGAAAAATAGATATGGAATAGAATCTGGCCACTTATTTATGTTTGTAACCGTCTTTGTACATATAATAACGCCGCAGTAGTGACTTCATAATAGAGAAGAAGTTTTGGTAATAAGATAGTATTTTTTTCAAATTGATATCACATTCTGAAAAAAATAGATTTTGAAATATTATTTGTTATACAAGCTCAGACCTAAGAGATAATATGTTCACTGTCTAATTAGGCTCCATATGGCTTGAACTGTTGGGAAATCCAACTGAAATAGGACCCTGTTAAGAAATTACTCTCTGTCATACATAATCAGGTTCAAGAGGTCTTAGTAATTTGCATTTAAAATGATACTTGGCATTATCCTTAAAGAATTCTGCAAAATTGGATGTTTTCAGATTCAGTTTGGCAGTGACAGTAAGATACACATTAAGCCCTGGCTGGCGTGGCTCATTTGGTTGGGTATTGTCCTGTGCACTGAAAGGTTGCTGGTTCTATTCCTGGTCAGGGCACATGCCCAGGCTGTGGGCTTGATCCCCAGTAGGGGGCATGCAGGAGGCAGCGGATCAATGCTTCAGTCTCATATTGATATTTCTCTCTCTCCATCTCTCTTCCTCTCTCTCTAAAAAATAAGTAAAAAATATTAGGAAAAAAGACATACATTAAAATATCTCTTAATATTAGTGGAAACCCTTCCAACTTTTTATAGTTTACAGAGTGTAAGAAACTCCCTCCTAGTGTTTCATCCTAATCCAGTGTTTAGAGTTTCATGTTATGACCAAAAAAAAAATTCATGTGGGTATTGTGAGGAGGGGGACTGGAGGACAAGAGGTCAAGAGGGTAGAGAAATATCAGCTGCCTTTATTTAGCAAATATTTACCAATCCTTCCTGCCCATGTGGATTAGCTCTTTGTGTACTTGGATCTGACTTGATCGAAAAGATCTATATTTATTGAGTTTTTTCTCTTAGAAATGCTTAGGCTTTATTTTGATGTTTTTTCCCTCTTTTTATAAAATGGTGCAGAGAAACATGGAATATATATAGTCAATTTGTATAGAGGTGATTCTCTCCCTCCCTTATCAGGGTATAAATACTACTGGAGGAGAGAACTGTGGGAGTAGGTACCAGCCAGAATGTGTACCCTGAGTACAAGTGACAATTGACCTCATTGGCCAGAGAAGGAAGAAAAATAGCTCAAAATATTTTTCACAGGATATATCAACCAATTTTCTGATTTTGGTTTCTGATTTGAAAACTGTTTTGTTTGTTTGTTTGTTTTAGCTGAACAAATTTACCATGAATTGAAAGATAAGAGTATTTCTTTGGCCTCCATATCTTTAGGCGGTGAGTCATTTCCATGTCTTTGAGAGATTTTCCAGCCTTTACTGCTGTGTGTAGTTCATGCTTTGCTCTAGATGTTTTGACTCCGTAAGAAACTCACAATAACAAATTAATAATCACACGTCTCTGGAATGAAAACATGCAGTAGTGGAGTAATAAACAGCAATTCTGGAACCCTTAATAAACAGAATATTTTGCTTTCATCCTTAAGAAGGCTCTAGAGAAGGAGTCCAATGTCTAACAGATACAACCATGATACACCATTTAAAGCAAGAAGAAATAAATGTGTTTTTCATTTTAATTATCCAAGGGACTGTGGTGTAAAACACAGCCACTTTCACTCTTTAAAATGTTAGTCATTATTTTTAGTCACCTGACCGACCTCTGAAATGGACCGTAATTTAGTTGACAGGTCTGACTTACTAAAGTGAGTTGTGTTTGGGAACCCCATGTTGGTCTGAACTCCGCCAGTTTTTGTCTTCCTCTGATGGGGCTGGGAATAATGCTGGGGCCTGGATCTTGGTGGGAAAGACCTGAATCAGCACAGTGCTAAGACCAAGTGCTGCCCGACTACTGCACATCTGTGTACAACCCTAGTCGGTTCCAGAAGTTTTTGGAATTTTTATTTCAGAGCGAGGTTGTAAATAGTTAGCTCAGTGACTCCTTTTACTCTATTCGTGGGGTGGCTTGCTCTGATTATGGTGGAGTAAACTGGATAGTCTCCCAGCAGTGAACACTTGATATGGTTAGAGGCCATTGTCATGAAGGATATTACAGCCCCTTTGTTACCTGCTTGGAAGGAAACTTGGGGCTTTGGATTTCCCATATATCAAAAAGACACCTTAAAGTCCTGGCCAGTGTTGCTCAGTGGTTGGAGCATTGGCCCAAGCACTGAGGTGTCTTAGGTTTGATTCCTGGTCGGGTGCATAGGCCTGGGTTGCAGGTTCCATCCCTGGCCCGGTGGGGGCATGTGCAGGAGGCAACAATCAACTAGTTTCTTTCACATTGAATCAATCTCTCTCTCTCTCTCTCTCTCTCTCTCTCTCTCTCTCTCTCTCTCTCTCTCTCTCCCCCCTCCCTCCCTTCCTCCCTCTCCCTCCCTCTCTTTCCCTCTCTCTCCCTCGCCCTCCCTTCCACTCTCTCTAAAAATAATTGCAAAAAATATACTCTGGTGAGCATTAACAACAACAACAACAAAAAAAATAGACAAAGAACTTGCTGAGATTCCATGAATTTTCTGTAGATTGCTACTGAGGAATTGGGGCTAGGAATTCCCCCCCCCCCACCCCCCATACTTGTGTCAGTTTCTCATGAAATCTGCCCATATTTAGCCTGCCAAGTTGAGAGGGACTGACCTTTCACTTTGTGCTTAGGACAAGGAAGTTCTTTCCTCACCTGGCTGGGATAGCTCATTTGGCTAAACTTCTAGTCTGAAGCATGTGAGTCAGACAGAGGCAAAGATTTAAATGTTATTACCATGAGAAAAATCTTTCGAACATGAAGTCATCATGCTTGAGGTTACTTTGAACTTCCCTCATAGTCTCTTTTATGATTTGTACCAGAATCGACATGCTTTAATTTTAAGCTAAAAGACAGTGGAATAAAAATGGACATGACTATGAAATTGCACGATGGCCAGGCGCTTTCATATTATAGAAATGTTATACTGTGATAAATATTTAGTGAAGCTACTTGGCTCATGGGCTATTTTCCAATGACTTCTGGGTTTAGGATTTTTGAAAGTCAGATTCTTTGTAATTTAAATTTTCTTTTATGCAAGGAAGTACACTATGTTATTAATTTTTTAAAAAGATATACTTAGAAGTTAAAATTGTATAATTATCTTAATGCTCCAGAGCCTCTTTTCTGAATAAACATTAGAACTTATTCTGTTGAATGCAGGGAATTTGTCCAGAAAAGCTCAAGGAAACTTAGCCTACGCAGGGAAATTTGCTAGATTTAAAAATAAAAGTCTTAACTAAATGATGATACATAACACAATTTTATTTTATGTATAAAGATTGTATTTGAGCTTTTTCTCTTGGTCCTTTCAGGATTGAGTAATAATTGTAGCTTACTTTTTATTATTGATTTGTAGTATTAAATTATGTCTAAACTGACTGTAAGTAATTGAGCTCCTTTTAACTGCATAAAGATAGATTGCTCCCAGCTGGTGTGGCTCAGTGGTTGAGTGTTGACCCAGAAACCAAGAGGTCCCAGGTTCGATTCCCAGTCAGGGAACATGCCTGGGCTGCAGACTTGATCCCCAGTAGGGGTGTGTGGGAGGCAGCCAATTGATGTTTCTCTATCATTGATGTTTCCATCTCTCTATCCCTCTCCCTTCCTCCCTCCCTATTCTTATCTCTCTCTCTCTCAAAAACAAAACAAAACACACACACACAATAAAAACATATTTTTTAAAAAAGATAGATTGGTTTTTAAAGGATATTAAACATATACATCTTTTATAAAGTTTAAATGTCCCTAGAGAAGGCACACCTGAGGTCTTAAAGTAGGAAAGAAAAATAATATAGTATTCCACTTTTTCTCTTGAAGGAATGCCCTCTTCTATTGAAAAAATAACTTTAAAGAATTCAAAGTTTAGAATATTAAGTTGAATAATTTATAAATCATGGCACTGACTTATTTAATTCTTAGTAGAATTCTCCTTTATTTCTAAGAAGCTTGCATAAATGTTTATATGAACATAGCATAAGTATTTTAAATATAACATACCAACATTACTTTAAGACAACTTTATGCATAACTATGCACATTCAAAGTTCTAGGTAAAAACGCTTTGTACCTTCTTTGGAAGAAAAAAATCTTATGGTTGTGTGTGTGTGTTTTCTTAAACTCTTAAATATAAGAGATCTTTTGGGGCAGAGTAGAAAACTAGTATTGTTACACTGGATACACAGAGCGAGGCACAAAACAATATATGGTCAACTTTAGCAAGTTAGACTAATTAACGAACTTGACAAATCTTAATTTTTATTGTGGGAAATATTAATAGTGTTTGGTAAAGCAGAGATAGACTCAGGTTTGATTCCAGTGATGACTCAGAGGCTTTATAATTTGACTATTTTCTCTGTATAATTTTAGATTTTTCTCTTATTTTGGATTTTTTCCTTATTTACTGTGGGTCAGCACCCACATACACATAGCCAAGAAAAACAATAGTTAGATGTCTCAGTGCATGGAATCAGTTTTATTGAACAACTCCCCCGCCCCCCCGCAACTTGTTTGTAGTTAGACTGTCCTTTGGCCTTTATCTATTTAAGTACATTTTCTTCCTTATAACTTCACACAAACCAATCATATAAATGCATTTCAGATTAAAAAAACACACACAACAACACAGGACATGTTAGTGAAATTAAAAGCTCATTGTTCCATTTTTCTCTTACAATTTCCAGTCCTTCCTATTTGTTAGCTCTGGGCCCTGTCATGCTGGCAGGCCCTGGCTGAGAACTGCACCTCTGGAGACTGGTTCGCCCCGCCCACTGTGCAGTGACAGTGTGAAAACTGCACAAGGTGTGCTTGGAGTCCTTACCTCCGGCTCCCATTTCCTCCACTCAGCTAATGCTGCAGAGTTCCTGAGATGACAGACCGCACAGTGGTGCCTAATTTGTAGGCCAGCCAGAGGAGGGGAGAGAAATGCTACTGGGTGGTCAGGCGAGGAGGCTGTGCTAACATTACAAGGTGGTTGTTGGGAATTCTTCATTTCTGATCACTGAATTTTTTCATAATATCCTATGGCTCCCCAGTGACTATATCATAGTGTGACATTACAGGCATATGTGTTTTTCTGTGGAGAGAGCTGCAGTTTTTATCAGTTCCTCAATGAATTCTCTGCTCCCAAAAAAGTAAATAAGAACCCACTAATGTAGAATTGAAAGATATGGATGTCTTTGAGGATAAGATGTTAAGGCTGAGTTACAGAAAACAAGCCATGGGCTACCTTTTATATTTGATTAAAAATCACCATGATGCTCGGCGGGTGTGGCTCAGTGATTGAGCATTGATCTATGAACCAGGAGATTCTCGGTTCGATTCCCAGTCAGGACCCATGCCTGGGTTGCAGGTTCAATCCTAAGTAGGGGGCGTGCAGGAAACAGCTGATCAATCAATGACTCTCTGTCTCATCATTGATGTTTCTACATCTCTCCCTCACCCTTCCTTTCTGAAATCAATAAAAATATATTTTTAAAAAAATGACCATGATATGGCCACATAGGAACTTGGTAAGTTGGCATTGCAGACATACATGGTACATACCAGACACACAGTTTATTTTGATACAGAGAAAAAATACCGTCTCTGGGTTTAGAGCGTCCACATTTTGAGATGACTCGGTGCTGTCACCTGGTTCATGGTAGCTCCTGTTTTTTTCTGTATTAGAGATTGTTCGGCATGAGACAAATAGGAGCATTTGGACATGGACTGATTGAGTGAAGAGTCCAATCTCTATCTTCAGAGAACTGTCTTGTGCTTTACATTTGTATTAAGAAGTATGCGGAGCAGGGAAACTTGAATGGTTTGGAAATGGGGAGCTGGTTATGTTTGTGTTTCAAGCACAGATCTCATATATTTTTACACTTGCATAGCACTTTACAGTTTGTAAAACTGCCCACTTACATGTATGCTTGATAGGGCAGACATTTCTTGCCTGGGTTCTAGCTGTGTCACTGTGCTGGCAGAGTAACTGGCCTGCGCAGTATCTGAAAACATATTTTGTAGACTAAATTGCTTCAATTGGCTCTCGTAGCAGTCCTGCCGATGTAGACACAGCAAGTCTCAGCATTCCTTTCTACAGACTCAAAGAGGGCGATTATTTACCCAGGGTCACATGGCTGGTTGATAAATGATCTGGGTCTTGCCTTTACACTATGCTTTTTATCTTGACCCAAATAACAAAAGTGGAAAAGCCACATCTGATTAACTGAATTTTAATAGAAGAAAGTGGGAGGGGCTTATAACCCTCAGATAGTTTCAAGAATGGTAGTAGCATGCTTGCCTTATAACAGAGAGAAAGTCTCAAACCAGTATCTCTTGATGATGCATTCAAGTTAAGCTTTCGTAATTTGGTGGGAGAAAAATAACTTTTCATTCTTATACAATCAGATATTTATTAACTGACTCCTCTGTGGGTGCGCTGGGGATAGAATGCGGAACAAAGGTGGTGGGAGTCCCCCCTCAGAGAGCTTTCCCTTCTCACGGGGAGACAGACCACAAGTATTTCCAGGCAAAAAATAGGGGAGAGAGAGTGATGGTAGCAGCAAGAGGGATTATTTATCCAGGGATGTCATAGGATGTGACATTTGTGCATAGACCTCTGTAATGTGAAGGAGCCAGCACTGGAAGGTTGGAGTGGTGGGGGTGAGATGAGAGGGATGAGAATTCAGGAAGAATGGCGGAACAAAGGCCCTGAGGTCAGAAACAGCCTCTGGGTCTGAAACTAAAGGCAGGAGGACATCCAATTTATCCTAAATGTGATAGGAAACTATATTAGTTTCCTAGGGCTGCCCTAACAAATGACCCAACTTGGTGTCTTAAGACAATAGGAATTTGTTCTCTCCTGGCTCCAGAGGGCAGAAGTCTGAAGTCAACATGTCAGCAGGGCCACACTGCCTCCAAAGGCTCTGGGAGAGTCTTCCTCTCTTCCAGCCCCTGGTGACTCCACACATCCTTTGGCTTGTGGAAGCGACACCCAATCTCTGGATAACTTGTGTCCTTTAAAACTTGGAAAAAGTCATACTGTTATGTGTGGAGGCATGAGTTAGCAGTTCTGGCCTTCTCCTCTGTGTCGGTATCTCTTGTCTTCTTCTATCTCTTATAAGGACACTGCCATTTAGGGCCAACCTGGTAATGCTGGATGATCTCATCTTGCGACCTTAAACTTAATTAAATCTGCAAAAACCCTTTTCCATAGATGGTCGCATTCACAGGTTCTGGGACATGAATTCCTCTTTTTGAGGGGTCCACCATTCAACCCATTACAGGAACCATAGAGGATGTTTAAGCAGAGGGAGTGATGGCATCTATTACGTTTTAAAGAAATGACTTTGGTGCTGTGGTTATAGGTGGATGAAGAAGCAACCAGGAAGACTGTTAGGGAAACTGTTGCAATAATCCATACGAGATGTGGTGGGGATGGAGAGGAAGAAAAATGGGTGAGTTTCAATCCTGCATCACAGGGGAGCAGATGGGGCTTGCTGATGGATTAGAAATAGGGAGAAAGGGAAAGACAAAAATCCATGGTGCCATGGTGCCTACCAGGCAAATCCAGGAAGGTAATAGCCTTCCTTGAGAAGGGGAAGACTGGTTTAGGAGCAGGCCAGGGTATTAGTGTTGACATCGAGAGTTCTGTTTTGGGCATGTGAACTGTGAGAAATGGAGATGTTGGGCATTAATTTAGATGTATGAATCTATAGCTCAATGCATATGTAAACTTGAGCTTTGTCATCCTAGAGATGGGTAATATAAACACACCTCTATCTAGGGACAGGGTTTTTCATGGAGTGGAGACTGTGGTTCATTAGTATGAAGGTCACCACCAGTTTCAATTTCTCACGGTAGCTCCTGACATTTATGGTAGGGTCCTAAAAGGGAGTGCAAGTGGGATGTGGGCCATCAGGAGAACCTGGCTCAGTTATCATGGCTGTCACAAAGGCGGTTGTGCAGTTAATTTTTATTTCAAGATTATCATTGTTTCCTTTGAAATCTTTCATTCTGATCCCGACAGGCCTGATTGGCAGATTCAGTGTCTGATTTTTCTCATTTTAGATTATATGCTTTTTCTTAAAACCATCTTCATCTATTAACCTACATTCATTTTTAATTTTAATGCTCCAATCAATAATTATTTCACTTGACAGCTTTTGACAGTCTGCTGCTACATTTAGCTGTTTAGCATGAATTCAAAGGTGATTTCTCAATTTGCACAAATGAAGTAAAGTTACTGTTTCATCCTGTGCTTTGGGGGACATAGGGAAATATACATGTTTATGGTGCTTTGAGAATCTTTGATGTAGAAATACTTAATAGTTTTCTATATAAGAAGATAGAGGACTATAGAGCACTACAGTTTTCTATGATGTAGCATTTTGCTTATGTCATTAATTAACTCAAAAGGTTGATTGCTCTTAATTGGAATTGATTTTGTGAGGTCATCCATTCAACAAATGTTTACTAAGTATATGCATTGTGTGTAAGGCACTGTGCTAACTGTGATGGGAAATTAATACACAGTCTCTAGGAAGTAATAGTGACCAGGAAAGCTAAGCCATCTCTACAATTATGATGGGTAGAAATACTTAAAAAATGACAATTTTATCTTGTTGAATAACTGCACTTACTATAATCCTACTTGGACATTCCAAGTGAAAAACTCGGAACAAAAATGCACGATCATCTTTGTATATGCATTGTACACACACACACAGGAACACATTATCAGCAAGAGCAAGCCTAGCTGGAGACTAAACAGCAGGGGGGAAGTGTTCTTTCTTACTAAAATCACAGTGTTAAAATTCTTGGCAGTTCAGATGGTCTCCGCCATAGCTGTGGTTTTACATTTTGATAATTTACCAACGAGCATATAATATTTGATTCCTAGTTGGACTGTGCAACTGAACACAGCATTTCCAGAGAAACACGCAGCAAATGTGAAAATGTTTTCCTTGGGAACTAGCGCCTTGCTTACTCCATGGGTTCTACTGTGGGTATGTGCGTGACCTGTAGGTTAGAAGTTCTGGAACAGAAGGAGGAAAACAGATCCCGTCACAGTTAACAGGAAAGGAGGTGCTGAATTCCCCTCCTCCTTTACAGTTAGCTCTGCTTTTCCTCCTTGGTCTGGGGGCCTTTGGCCTGGTGTGAATTAGGCGTCAATTAGGGAAGCAGGCACTGACCTTCTGGTGCCCTCTTTCATTTTACCCCAGGCATATGAAGAGGCAAAATTCATTGTCATGTTATTGTGGCTAAAATTTTTCTGACTTCAGTACTGAGCCTTTGCTTTTCAGCTTGATAAGGCAAAAGGTTAGCATTTTCTGGACATTATTGACTCTTGATCTCCTTTTAGGTTGTGTTTGTTTTTTTTTTGTTTGTTTTTTTTAAACCATGTGTAAACTTCATTGCACCTTATGTGGTGCTGTGCCAGTCACTAATTGGTACTCTGGGGCATTGGCTGTGCTTATAGTATTGGCTCTGGTTTTTAGATTATTTAGACATGGTGCCAGTTTTATACATGCCTGGGGATGCAGACATAAACGTTGTCCTGAAGCATTGAGCTCTTTGGCTTCCTTGTCCTAATAAGAGCTGTGGAAATCACTTGAAAGTGAGCAGAGCTGAAGGTGGTATGAAAGCCGTGTTGTAGAGAAGGCAGGCTGGATCTCCACAGACTCCCTGCCCTTAGTCCCTCCGACCAGAAATGGCTTCAGGCCTGTGTCCAGGGCTTGACACACAGACTCAGAGAGCTATGTAACGTATGAACCGGAGCTGGTACCGTTATGCCAACATGTTAATTCACAGTTTTGAACATCACTAAAGTATTCTCAGGCCCACGCGATCAAGCCACATGGGGATGTAAATAATAATTGGAAGCTACTATATTGATTTGCTTTGATAAATTGCTGTTCTCTGGATGCAGGTAGCAGCCGTAGTCACAACGCACATGTTTTCTAAGGAAACATTTTAGCTGGAGTCACATGGTTGCCTGGTGAGCCAGGAATCAGAACAAGGAAGTTGGATGCATTACTGTTAAGTGGTATCAAGCTAAAGTAAGTAGCCTGCTGCTCTGTTCATCTCAGGAGAAGGGTGGATTTTCTAGCGGGACCAGAAACACGTTAGTCGTTGGCTATAGTCTTTTCCCTAGGGTGGCCTTGTCAGTGAATCTTCTCCCTCCCCCTCTGCCCACAGTAGCTTTAGTCGCTCTACTTCCCTGAGCCATCCCATGCCTCCTTTTGGGGACAAAGTCTTTCCTTAAATATATGAATGTAATCCACCAGGTGCTGGCTAGAGCAAGGGACAGCTGTGGTGGTGGTGGTATTTGGCTTTCTTCCATTGATTTTGTATGTGCATGTTCTAATCCACTGGATCTTGTTCTTCCATGGACCTCTGTCTAGGGGGTAGGCAGTTGCTTTCCCCCATTTCCAAGTTCCGGGTAGGGGAGTGGTGGTGTGTATCTCCTTATTAGTTCCTTGAAGACTTTGGAATAGATATCCCATGAATTATATCTAGAGATCATATGCTGTGATCTGCTTAGCAACATGGAGGCATTTGTATGGACCAGGAGTAGGCAAATCCAGCCTGCCGCCTTTTTTTTTTTTGTAAATAAAGCTTTATTGGAACACAGCAATGTTCATTCATCTAATGTCTATGGGTGTTTTCACTCTACAACCACAGAATTGAGTTGAATATTTACAGAAGGGACTGTAGGCCAACAGTTATTTCCTATTGGGTCCTTTACAGAAAATGTTTGCCAACCCTGGTCTATAGAATTTGCAAATCATGGAATTGCAGCAAGTAAGAACTAAATGTACTCCCACCCCCTCCAATTCAGTGAGCAAATGGAGGAGCAGAGAAAGAATGTGACTTGCCTAAAGGACACAGAGCTGGTTAGTGGGAGGTCCAGAACCTGAACTCAGATCTTTTCACTCCTTGTGTACTTGCCTCCTACTTTCAGAGGAAAGACATTGTGAATTTTATGGTTTACAGATGATCAGTCATTACAATATACTGAACTAAAGCTTCTTTAGTGTTAGAAGCTATTTCCAAACTGACGACTTCTCCACATAAAATCACCAGCCAAATTGGCACTGATGAATCTTTCGAACAGCACCTATTGTATGCCAGGAATGAGGATAAGGGCTAGGGACACTGATGGATAAATACCACCCTTCCATTTGGAGGTTGGAATAGGGGAGTAGTCAGACATTTGCACATGTTTTTATTTTGCAGTGTGTTAAATGTCATAATAGAGACTGTTCACTGAAGGCTGTGACCATATAAAGGATGGATGTACCTTGAGGGGGAAGGGATGTTGTTAGGAATGGCTCCACAGAGTTGGGATATTTGAGTTGTGCTGCATCTCAAAGGAGGGAGAATTCTTTAGGCAGAGAGCTTCCATGGAAATGGCTTGGTGCCCTCTAAGCATGAAGTCCAATAGTTTTGGAATACTTGTCTACCACACTGAAAGTAGAACATAGGGTATGTGATGAGGGAGGAACAGGAAACTCAGTTGGAAGGGTAGGTTGGGGCCAAATTGTGGAACCCATGGCATTTCATACTAAGGATGTCAGCTTAAATGCTGGGGGTTTCTAACTAATAGATTCCAGAGCACATAGGAGAACATAGTTCTTATAAGGGAGGGCCTATATCCATATGCACATAAGCATTGTCTGTAGACTAATAATTAATACTACTAATACAGAAATAGGGGCTTTCCCCCCAATATATAGGGTAAGGCAAAAGTAGGTTTACAGTTGTGAATTTGTGAAACATAGAGTTCATTCTTGTATTATTATTTATTAATTGTATTATTTTCCATCTAAACAACTGTAAATTACTTTTGCCCCATCCTGTGTGTAGTTGACTGATACTGTGACTTACCAACCAAAAGTTCATTTAAAGTGTTACTAAACTAATAGTATCTTTTTGATCATTGTATATTTTCTTGACCAGTGGATATTAAGAGTAAAATATCTATTGCCCTAAGTATGCAAAAATTTTGATTGAAAAATAATATTGGGAACTATTGCTGTTGGTGGCAGGTAGTCATTACATTTTTGAGTTAACAATTGGTATAGGTCAGTGGTCGGCAAACTCTTTAGTCAACAAAGCCAAATATCAACAGTACAACGATTGAAATATCTTGTGAGAGCCAAATTTTCTAAACTTTAACTTCTTCTAACGCCACTTCTTCAAAATAGACTCGCCCAGGCCATGGTATTTTGTGGAAGAGCCACACTCAAGGGGCCAAAGAGCCGCATGTGGCTCGCGAGCCACAGTTTACCGACCACTGGTATAGGTTCCGGAGTCAGGCTGCTTCTGATTTTACAGTTGTGTGACTTTGAGCAAGTTATTGAACCTCTCATAAGCCTGAGTCCTTCTATCGAAGTTATTTAACCTCTTTAAGCCTAAGAGTCCTTATCTCTATCTTTACTCTTATTAGTAATCCTAGAGGCCCAATGCCCGAAATTAGTGCAAGAGTAGGCGGCTGCCTGGACCCCTCCCTTGCAGCCATTGTGGCTGCCTCGATTCCGAGGCTGCAGCCCCGGCTTTGTCTGGAAGGTTATCCGGAAGGTTGTCCGGAAGGACGTCTGGTTTAATTATCATATTATGCTTTTATTATTATAGATTAGAGGCCCAATGCGTGAAATTCATACAAGGGGCTTTGCCTCCGCCGCTGCGGCTGCCGCCTCTGCAGCCACCTCTGCCTCAGCCCCTGCCACTGGGGCTTCGACTGGAAGGTTGTCCAGAAGGATGTCCGGTCTAATTAGCATATTATGCTTTTATTATTATAGATAATAACAGGTGCCTTCTCAGATTGTTATAAAGATATAATATTATATGAACGCATGTATCATGATGTCAAGCACATGAGATGTACTCAATAATGTGTATAAGCTATTTTCATCATTTTTGGTTGCATGTGTATCTTACATCTAAACCAGTGTGGAGGATGAATTCAAAAGGGCAAGTTGTAAAACCTTTTGTTGTCCAAGTGAGAAATAATGGGCAGAGGTGGAGGTCTGGAGAGGAGAAAGTATACATCTGCTACAGGTAATGATGTGAGAACTGAAAAGACCTCTGTTCATGCCCAAAGCTGTGGACCAGGCAGGGATCAGAGTTTAGGGAAATCTAGTTCTCTGATTTCTTGGCACTGGATGATGTCAATTATTTGGCATGTTTCATGACTTTTAATTCCTAGAATTTATCTAGATAATAACTCCCCCAGGGTAAATTTTTTTAATACTTTAATGCATTAATAACATCTCTTTGGAACATATTAAAACTAGAATTAGAACATAAGTATCTTGTTTTATGATGATTTAATATAGCCCCGCACTGTCTATACCCATAGCAGAAATGTATATAAGACAGTATGTAGCATATTCCAAATTTTAAAAAAAATTAAGTATAGTGCTTAGATATTATTAAATATTTACAAAGCTAGGCTTAGAAATAAACAGGATAAATGTGAAGTGTCAACTGAGAGAGTTTTATTTCCTTCTTTGTCATTTCTGAATTTTCCAAAATGAACATACATATTTTTAAAAAGTGCTAAAAAGGGAAAAATACAAAAGGAATGGATCAGAAAGACCTAAGAGAATTTGCCATCCCTGTCTCTTTGAGCAGCTCTTTACAAATGCTAGTGGTAGTGAGCGCCCTCCCCACTCTGTTTCATCTCAGTCAGATGTTTTTCTAAATGATATGGGGGCTAGCTCATAAAGGTGGGTGGAAGTGAGAAATTGGAGGAGCAGCAGTACATGCTGATGGGGCCAGGCAAAGTTTGACTATTACATTTGATTGACTTAATTCTAATATTATGTTAGAGTCTGGGCTAAGACATACGAATCCTGCTATTTACCATAATTTCTCAGTCTGCAAGTTCTCAGACCCGTGGGTGCTTACACATATGCATGGGCCTACACTGTAGAGGTGCCAAGCCCTCACCATGAGCAGCAAGAGCACTGATTTGGAAATCAGGGCATGGGGGTCTGGTCTCAGCTCTGTTACTTAGCTTTTTTTGTGTGTGTTTTTTTAAAATATGTTTTTATTGATTTTTAGAGAGAAAGGAAGGGAGAGGAGAGTGAGATAGAAACATCAGTGATGAGAGAATAATCTATCAGCTGCCTCCTGCATGCCCCTTGCAGGGAATCGAGCCCGCAACCTGGGCATGTGCCCTGCCTGGGAATTGAACCTGTGACTTCTTGGTGCATGGGTTGATGCTCAACCACTGAGCAACACTACCCGGGCCCTGTTCCATACTTTTGTAGTAGACTAAATCATTAACCTCTCTGAGCCCAGCTTCTTCATCTGAATGAGGGTAGTTCTGAATACCTGACAAGGTTATTTTGGAAGTCCATTTTGAATGGATTATAAACTGCCACACATATGAGAGTTGTTTCAGTGATGGCTTGGCCACTCTTCAGCATTGTGGGTATGGGCAAGTGACATAGTTCTCTGCACCCCAGCACTGTAAAACCAAGGCAATTGAATCTTAACCTTTGTCCATCCAACACATCTGACAGATTTGGGGTTGTAGTGGGTCCCTTTGCAAGTTATATAAATGTGTAACCACTATGCCATACACATGAAACTAATATAATACTGAATTTCAGGTGTAATTGAAAAAAAGGAACAGTGGGGCAGAGGGGCATGTCCTTGGGCAGTGGATTCTCAAAATGAGCAGGCCTCAGAATCAGCTGGCGGCTTGTGAAACCCCAGATTCCTGGGCCCCACCACCAGGTTTCTGATTTAATAGGATGGGGCCTGAGAATACGCATTTGTAACAACTTTCCCTCATGATACTGATGTTGATGTCTCAGTGACCACACACTATGCGTGAGAGTGGGAAGGAGGCAGGTGGGAAAACAGTGTGCAGTATGAAAAAGCATCCAATTGCATTTGATATTCACACACACCACCCCCGTAAACACACATCAAAATCACCTGAACTAGAGGTTTCTGAAATTCTTTCCTTCTGAATATTTGGTTCTCTCTTGATACCTTTCCAGGAGAAGCAAGAAGTGACTTTGGATGAAGCAGTTCTCACACAAGTAGCCTAAATGGACAAATAATTGTTTCATTGCACGGCTTGAATTCAGATATGCTCATTCACATATGTGTGTGCCAGAGGCCAGTGGTGTCTTTTGCTCTGTTCCCCTTTTAAAAAAATCAGTGAGGAAGCTAATTCTATAGGAATGTCTTGAAAAGCTATTCCTGTACACCCAGCATTGGTGAGTTGAAATAGAGGAAGCCGTGCTGCTGAGGGTGAGCACAATCTTACTGAACTTAATCATGTAGTGGTCCCTCGGGATTCAGAGAGTTTGGATAGGAACCCTCCTACTCGTCCCTTAGCGCTCTAATGTATGGTAAAGTTCAATTTGCTGACCTACTATCTACTTTTTCAGCCAGGGTTAATACTTCTCCCTGATCTTTTCACTGGAGGGGATGAGGAAGAGAGGGAGAGTTGGCATTAATTGCTTCATCACCTGTTCGTGTGTGTGAGTCGTCTCTGATTTGTCTTATTAATTCGACTGGAAGGAAGAGAAATATTATCTCAGGTTCCTGAGGCCAGCTTGGGCTTCAGTTAGCGAGGATACTCCCTGGAAGGGATGCATCATCACAGTTTCATTCACTTACTAAAGGAATGAATAGGTTGTGAAGTTCATTATCCTAGCATGTGTGCATAAATACAGACATGGCAAGCTGCTCTTAACCTTGAGATGTTTATCAATGACCGGATGCCATAGGCGGGACGTTAGCCCTGGAAGGGCATTCTATTGAAGGTGGTTGCTTAAAAAACAAAGAAAGAAAGAGCTGTGTTCAGGTTCAGACCTCCACTGAATTCTCCTCTCCTTGCTTTCAATTTGAGTAACAGGGGTGTTGAGAGAAGAGAGGACAATTTCCAAATGAAACCGCCTTCAGTTCTCTTTGGGTTTAATGTGGTAGCTGGATTACTTCGAAACATAATTTGATGTCTCTCATTTTCTTCTTCTTACGTTCAGTTCACTCTGTCTTCCTGTTTGGCCTGTACCTTCCCCTTCTGACTCAGTCTTCTCTATTTCTCTTCTCACTCTGCCAGACCGCTGCTCTTTCTCTGCCTTTGGCTTTTCTCACTTACTGTCGCCCTTGCATGGCCTTTCTCACTGAAGCATGTCTCTGTTCGCTGTTTCTTTACAAAGATTATGGTTATCCCCAGGCAGGTGCTCCAGGTGGAAAGTACATCTTTATTTTAACTAATAAATTC
Source organism: Plecotus auritus (assembly GCF_963455305.1). Classification (NCBI taxonomy): domain Eukaryota; kingdom Metazoa; phylum Chordata; class Mammalia; order Chiroptera; family Vespertilionidae; genus Plecotus; species Plecotus auritus. Next base: position 82,969,893 of record NC_137771.1, read on the forward strand.
ATTTTTATTCAGGAAGAATAAACATACAGTGAATGCATAATCTTAAACATACAGTTCAATTAGTTTTGATAAATAGGTATATCTGTGTAGCCAGCACCCTAATGAAGATAGAGGCTATTTCCATCACCTCAAAGAGAGTCTTTATTCCTAGTTCTTGTCAACTCCCACTCCCCCCCCCCACCCCTTCAACTGGTGCTCTGATTTCTTTCACAGTAGATGAGTTTTAGCTGTTCTTGAACTTCATACAAATGGAATAATTTAGTATGTACTTATTTGTATTTGCTTCCTTTTGTTCAACATATCACTTTTGAGATTCACCCACATTGTTGCAAGTATCGATATTTCATTATTTTTTAAAATGCTGACTGGTATATATTATAGCTTATCCAGTCACTTGTTTGTTTGTGGACATTTGAGTTGCTTCCATGTTTTGACTGGTCTGAAGAAAGAAGCTGTAAACACTGCTGTGCAAGTCTTTCTGTGGGCATATGTTTTCATTTCTCTTTGGAGTGGTATTACTAGGACATAGGGTAGATGTATAACATTATAAGAAACCGTCCATTTTCTAAAGTGATTGTAGGGTTTTATGCTTCCTCTCCTAGTGTATGAAAGTTCCACTCACTCCACAACCTCACCAACACGTGGACTTCTCATTCTTTTTTAATTTTAACTATTCTAGTGGTTAAATGAAGTAGTATCACATGGTTCTAATTGCATTTCCTGATGACTAATGAAGTTGAGCATCTTTTTTATGTGTTTACAGGCCATTTGTATATCTTATTTTCTGTAGTGTCTGTTCAAATCCTTTGACTATTAAAAAAAAGTTGGGCCCTAGCCCGTTTGGCTCAATGAATAGAGCGTCAGCCTTTGGACTGAAAGGTCCCAGGTTTGATTCCGGTCAAGGGCACATGCCTGGGTTGTGGGCTTGATCCCCAGTAGGGGGCATGCAAGAGGCAGCCAGTCAATGATTCTCTATCATCATTGATGTTTCTATCTTTCTCTCCCTCTCCCTCCCTCTCTGAAATCAATAAAAATATATTTTAAAAAAAAAGTTGGTTCAGCTGCCTTTTTTGATGTAAAAGAATTCTTTATATATTCCGGATATAAGTTCTTTGTCAGAGATATATATTACAACATTTTCCCCCAGTGTTTGGCTTACCTTTTTACTTTTGTAACTGTGTTTTTGGATAAGCAGCTTTAAATTTTAATGAAGCCCAATTTGTCATTTTTTTAAGATAAATATTTTTTGTGTCTTTATAAAACTTTTGCCTACCCTCTGCTTACTAAGATATTCTTCTGTGTTTTCTTCCAGAAGCATTTTAGTTTAGCCTTACTATTTCAGTCTGTGACCCATCTCAAATTAACTTTAGTGTACGGTGTGAGGTAGGAATCAAAGTTCAACTTTTTTTTCGTATATTTTTGGAAATGTATGAAACAATTATTGAAAAGTTTTTCTCATCAAATTGCCTTAGTGTCTTGGCCAAAAATCAATTGACTGTATTTGTTTGTTTTAATACTACTGTATTTCATTGATCTGCATGCTGTACTTATGTCAATACCATACTGACTTGATTAAAATAGCTTTATGGGAAGTCGGGAAGTATGAGTCCTCTAACTTTGTTTTTCTTTTTCATGATTGTTTTGTGTGTTCTAGCTCCTTTAGAGCACTCCATATAAACTTTGGAACTCACTTATAATTTTAAGAAAACCTTTGAGACATTTGTTGGGATTGATTGAATTATGAAAGAGAAATATAGGGAAACTTGACGTATTAACAATATTGAGACTTCTTTTCAAAAACGTCATATATCTCTTTGTTCTGTTATTTGTTAATTTCTCTCAGTATTGTTTCTCTGTTTTGGTGCAGCATGTTTTTTATACAATTTAACTGTATTATATGTTTTTTGATACTATAAGAAGTTTAATTTTTTAGAACCTAATTTTCAAATCGTTTAATGTTTAGATAAGGAAATACAGTTGATTTTTTTTTTTTTGTATATTGACTTTTTATCTTGTAGACTGCTAAGTTTATTTATTGGTGAGAGAAGATAACCATGCCTTACCTTAAGGAGAAAAAATTTAGTCTTTTACCATTAAGTATGATAACAACTGTTAGATTTTAATAGTTTCCCTTTATTGGATTGAGGAAGTTTCCTTCTAGTTCTAATTTTTTGAGAGATGGTTTTCTGTGGGTTTTTATCAGCAATGGAATATTGAATTTTGTGCAGTTCTTTTTCTGCCTCTAATGAGATGTCATAAAGTTTATCTCTCCTATCTGGTAAATTAGATACGTGGTGGAGTGTTTCTGTGTTCACTGTTTTCTTTCTAAAAGAATTTTTGTAAGATTTTATTTCTTTTTAAATCAGCTGGTGAAATTCAGTAGTGAAACCATTTGGGCCTGGGGTTTTCTTTGTGCAAAGGCTCTAAAAACCATGCAGTTTAAAAGTTATCATACAGTAAAATGTCCCCTTTTGTTGATGTTGTCCAGTACTGTGAACTCTAGCACGTGTGGAGTTGTATGCGTTCACCACAGTCAGGAGACAGAGCAGTTGTAAGCACCAGAGTGCCCAGGGTTTTGATAGTGAATTCAGTTTCTTAAGAGATTGTTGACTATTTAGTTTTTGTTGTGGTTTATTCTAGGTTATGTTTTAGTAAGTTATATTTGCTAGAAATGTAGAAAGAAATTGTTTATTTTATCTAAGTTGTCAAATTTATTGGAATAGAATGGTAGCTTATAATATTTCCTTATTATCTGTTTAGTGTTGATAGGATCTCCAGTGATCTTTCCTTTTCCATTTCTAATATTGGTTATTTTGTTTTCTCTTCTTGTTTTTGTCATTAGTCTTGCTAGGAGTTTTATTTATCTTTTCAAAGAATGAACTGTTGCTTATTTTCTGTTTCATTGACTTCTACTCTTTATTATTTCCTTCGTTGTCCTTATTTTGGATTTAATTTGCTGTTATTTTTCTAGACCATTGATTTGAAATTTTTCTTTCCTGTTACTAGGTGCATAGACTTTTAGGATTGTCATATCATCCCTAATGCATATAGTACCCTTTAATTAGTATACGGTGGTTCTTTAACTCTGGTAATTCTTGTTGTCTACAGTCTGCTGATTAGGGATGTGGCCACAGCAGCTGTAGGCTGTTCAGCCAAGGACATGAGGTGAATCCTCATGTTTTAGCTGCACTGCACAAATTTTGATATGCAATATTTTTATTATTACCTAACTTAGTATATAGTAATTTCCATTTCATTTCCTCTAGGGATTGTTTAATAATAAGTTTAATTCCTAGAAACATGAGGAATTTTTAAGCTTTCCTTTTTTTCTCTTGTTTGCTAATTACATTTTTGATTTACCTAATTTTCTCCATAGTTGTTGATTTAAATATTTTGAGGACATTTTGTGAGATGCATATATGTTCATGATCATAAAATCTATTTCATTGATTGTTCATTTTCTTAGTATATAATGTCCCTTGTGGTATAATTTGTAATGCTTTTTACCTTACATTTCATTTATCTGATATAAAATGTGGGATCCTACATTTTTTAAAATTATTGTTCGTATTTTTTTTAAGCCCTTATTTCAGCTTTGTTGTATACTTTCATTTTAAATGGGTCACTTTTTTCCTACATATTGTGTGTCGTTTAAATGCAGTATATGTTTCTGTTATTTCATTAGTGACTTTACAACCAATTATACTTATTATAGTTATTTTTATTAAGACTTTTTAGCTGTGTTTAATGTTTTCTATTGCCATTGCTTTTCTTCTTTTTTTTTTAACCCCTTTTCATCCTTCCTTTGTATCAGTTGAATTTTCTTTTGCTGGTTTTAAAATAATACATTTTATTTTATTCTTATAGTGTTTACCTTAATCTTAACATAAACTTAGTTTTCTCTAAGACTTATCAATAACTTCATTGTTTCCCAAATCCCTTCCTACCTCATAACCATTGGACGTCTCTTGTCTCAATCTGCTATTTTCCCAAATTTTTCCCCTCCTGAAACTTAACCTCCTTTTCTCCTGCAAGAACTTCCCTGAATGCTTTTGTTAGTTAATGGGCATAATTCTGAGATGCATCAGCCTCCAACCTGTGCAACCTCCCCATCTTGATTGGAACCAAGAGTCACTTTTACTTTTAGAAAGTTCTTTCTCCTGGCAAAGTGGAGGACAGAATTGATTGGGGTGACATTGGAGACAGAGCACATCTATGGGTCTATTGTACCAGGAGAGTTTAAGAGGGTCTGTGTTAGGTTAGTGGCAGCTGGTGGAAGGATGGGTGGAACAATCAGTAGATCTCGGTGTGTTTGTACTTGAGGAGTGCAAGAGAAAAAGTGCTAAGCATGAGCAGCAAATATATTACATTTCTTTATTTCCCCCCCCATTCCCTTCCATGTTCCATTACATGATTTCTTAACAGAGCTTTGTTGGCAGTGTTAAATGAGGTAAAACATGTAACATACATGGCAATATCCTGGAATAGAAATGATAATTTAGAAAGATTGAATGCTAACTACTTGCACAACGCTGTCTCAGGTGACTCTGAATGGGTGTAGGGAAGCTATAGGTGACCTAGGAGGTTGTTTTTGTTTCTGGTTGGGCAGGAGAAAGTGCTAATTATTTTACTTCTTGTTATTTGAAATTCGAATTGCCAGTGGGACATCTAGATAGCAGATACTTAGATACTTGGATATATGAATCTAGAGCTGATAGGAAATAGGTATTTGAGAATAGTTAGTAACTAATTATAGGAGGTCTTCTAGCAAGAGATGATAGAGTTGAAATGAGAAGAGATCCTTGAAAAAACATTTATAGGGTGGACTTGGAAGAAGAAAACCCATTAGAGAATTAGGAGGCCTGGATTCTTACCCCTGGTTTATTTAAAATTTAGAAAAGTACTTAATCCGTTCAGGGGCTTCTCTTTTTTGCTTGCTGGTTGACCCTCCCTCTTCCTCCCCCTGCCCCTCTTCTTTTCCTTTCTATTTTCCTTTCTCCTGCTCTCTCTTCATTTTTCATTAATTCAACAAATATTTCTTAAATATCGATTATATGTCAAATTCTGCTCTAGGCACTGAGGTTAAAGCTTCAGATAAGATATGGTCTTTAGCCCAACTGGCGTGGTTCAGTGGTTGAGTGTTAACCTATGAGCCCTGCAGGAGATCAAGGTTCCATTCCTGATCAGGGCACATGCCCGGGTTGTAGGCTCCATGCCTAGTATGGGGCGTGCAGGAGGCAGCCAATCAATGATTCTCTCTCATCATTGATGTTTCTATCTCTCGCTCTCCCTCTTTCTCTTCCTCTCTGAAATCAGTAAAAATATATTTAAAAAAAAAAAAGATATGGTCTTTGAACTCTAGTGCTAAACAGGCAACACATTCAACTAGTACTTTGTTAAGCTTTATGATACCTGTGTGTTATAGAACCCCAGAGAAGGGGCATCTAAATGAAATTGATTGGGGAGAAAATTTGTCAGAGATTTTAAGAACATGTCTTTCAAAGTAAGCTTTTCAGAATGAGGAATAGTTTAGACAAGGATGTGCAAAATCATCTGGACAGCATGTGCAAAGAAAGGCAAAAAGAAGTGTAAAATAGTATGTGAATGGGCTGGAAGAGCAACAGGCGGTGGGCAGGACCCAAGTGAGGCAGGCCTGACAGCTCTGGAGAGGTTCAGGTCCAGAGGGACCTGTGTGCCAGACCCAGGAATTTGGATTTTATCTCCAACGTAATGCAGACTCATTGCAGGACTGTATGCAGGAATGTGAAAAATCAGGTGTGTTTTGGAAATCTCATTTTTCTAGTGCTCTGCATTTGTCACAATAAGGGGCCATGTGGTGGGCAGGGGAACCAGAGAGGAAAAATTTATAGGAATTCAGCTGGCAGAGGAATATTATTGAACAACCATGGGACACCCACCCTGTGCCAATCACTGATCTGTTTGCTGGAGATTCTACAGGGACCAGGGCAGACTGGCCGCTTCTTTTCCGGGAGCTTGCAGTGGCTGTGGCAGTGACAGAATGGGAAGCGTGGACAGGCTGGAGATATGTTAATGAGGCAGGATCTACAGGAAGTGATGATTAAGCATTGGAGGTGAGGAGAGAGGGGAGTTCTGGTTTGGGTCACTTAATGACACCACTCACTAAATTGGGGGACCAGCAGAAAGACTGAAGGGGCCTCTAGGTATAGAGGTGTCTGGCATGCACTTGGATAAACAGGAGAGGCCTCTGCCTCTCACTTGTTTACTAATGAAAGAGCTAAACTAAATGTTTACATTACTTGGTTTAATTCTGTTTCATGCTCAATTTTAGTCTCTGCCTATTACAGTTGCCTCACTGAAGACCAGGCTTCCTTATGAATCTCCCCATAACATAGTAAGGGGCCAGGCAAAACTGTAGGGTTAATCGTTGTTTTAGGTAGATCTGGAATCCGGAAACATTGATTTCATTGCTCAGCTGCTGGTCCCTACCTTTCCTCACTCCCTCCAGCCCCAGTGTGAACTCACTCCCTGGATTTTGGCTTGCTGTGTAAATTGCCGTGGGCAGTTGTATGATATTCATATTACCTAGACTCGCATAGTGCCCCAGCTGGTAGAGATTTTAGGATTATTGGGTCCCATGGATGCATTTTACAGGCAAGAGCAGAGGCCTGGGGAGGTTGTGAGGCTTCCAGAGTACAGTAGGGCTAAGATTAGATCTCTCCATTCACTGCTGTCTTCTGCACTGCCCCCCCCCCCCCTGCCCCCCACACTCAGTTCACACTGGAGTGCTTAGAGAGCAAGGCAGAAATGTTCTCAGGTGATCATTTGTGCAGAAGTTTGGAACTGACTAAGCCCGTGTGTGTAAGTTTGAGACTCTGTGTAAAGATTGTCAAGAAGAATTGAATTACCTTAGCTCTGACGTAGGGAGACAGTGTCCTCGGGTGTCATGCTTGGAGTCAAGCAGCTCTCTCTGCCTGCACGCCCTTGTTTGGGGCGCCCTCAGAAGGCTCCCCATAAGGAGTCGTTTTACCCCAGGTGTAGATCAGATTGCACTGCAACTTCAAAGTAGAAGAGGTGCAGAAACTACTGAACTGAGTGTGGGAAGCACTTCTTGTTGGTAAGAGTTTCAAGTGCTAGAGAAGAGATGTGTTGAAAGGACATTTACTTTCATCAGCTTAGAGCATCTGGTTTTTATTCTTTAAAAAGAAGCAACACCTCACATGATGGCAGTCCCCAGGCAAGTAAGCACTTGAGATTTGGATCTGTACAGATTCTTAGAGGGAGTGCCTCACAGGAGCTTTTAGTAGTGACTTGCAGCACTTGACCGATTCTGCAGAGTGACAGCCAATTTTTGTGGGGAAGGGGAGAGAGAGGCAAAGAGAGTCCTTAAAGAACTGCTCTGTGAAACGGCAAATAAGCCATTTCTCTCCAAACCAGGATAGAAGTGGAAAGTGTGCTCAACAGATCCTGGAGAGCAAGTGAAAGCAGATAAGGAGTGAAAACTAAATTCCAAGTTTTTTATTGTTAACTTAGTGCCCACCTCGAAAACATTCATACGCTGTAGGCTCCATCACAGTTCGTTCCCCCTCTTTTATACAGATTTAATTTTTTTTTTATTGTGGTGGAATGTACATAGCTTAAAACTTGCCATTTTTACCATTTCTTAATGTGATTTGGTGACATTCAGTACATTCACAATGTTGTATATCTCCACCATCCTGTAGTTGTAATTTTTATTTTTAGGTACAAATTTTCCAAATTAAGCAAATAGCGAAAAGCATCACCCCTAGCCCCAAGGCCCAGCATAACCATTATTAGAATTAAGGTGTTCGTCTCCATGTGTTTTTTCTTATTCATATGGTTTGCTGCAAACCTAGTTACAATGCTGACAGTGAGTTTTAGAGTTGTAAGGGAATTTAAAGATGGTTCATCCCCTCTCTCCCCAGCCTTCTTGGTTAAGAAACAAGTAGCTAAAGGGACAGTGGCCGGCTCAGCTGAACAGTGGCTGAGCTGGGCCTGGAGTCCAGGTGCTGCATCCCCTGAGCCCCGTACACAGGGCAAGTCTGTCTTTAGCTTCAAAATGTATTGTAAAAAATTCATGACTGGTTTATTTTTAGGGTAATCTCTCTTTTTTTTCTCTCTCTCGCTTTCTTTGTGTGGTTTCTGTGTCTGGATTTTTTTAAAGTGGCGTCTTCAAACAGGAATTTGTTTCAAATAAAAAAATCCCAACATTTAGCTATTCCTAGGGCTTATCACTCATGACCTAGACACTGACATTCACTCCTGTCTTGCCTCTGTTCAGATATGACTATATCCAGGATGTCGCTGCCTTTTTATTTTTCCCACTTGTTTTGCTGATTGTAGTGAAAGCAAAGTTTAAAGGTGATTAGTCATTTTCCCAAGTTGGGGTTTTAGCCATTTTCTTTTCCTCCTGAAGATCTATTTTTCACTTACAAATTAGGTGAAAACTCAGGGAGGCAGAGCCTTGCAGCTAAAAACAGAATGTCTGCAGTACCGCTTTACACCCTCTGGGCTGATCTGCCTGTTAGATCCCCTTTCAATCCTTTCCAGCTTCTGAATTCCCATCAGCGAGCAGTTTTCACCTCCTCCTGTCCACGGTGGAGTCTGTGGGAGGCGGTTAGGAAGCTGGAGGACTGAGGAGCTGGGGTATATTGTTTGGGTCGGCCATGGCAACCACAGCAGTAAAAGAAACAGGACTAGTTTTGTGCTGCTCTGTCAATGGCCAGGATTCAGCTGGTATCTCGGGACTTCTGGGCAGGCACCAGTCAATCTGATCTCCTGGTAAGGTTAAACTCGGCCTCCCCTCCCGCCCTCCTTTGATCACACTGTCAGCCAGGAATGGAGGGGGAAGGGAGGGGGCAGTCCAGAACGCAGCAGGGTGTGCACCCAGCAGAAACATAATAACCACGCAGGCAGAACTGGAGTGTTTTCTCATCTGTACCCCAGATACAGAGAAGTACATTCCCAGTCCTTGCCAGCACTCATTCTTAAAGGGTTGAGCACCTCGCTCCAAAGAGCCTGTCCAGATTACCAGCTTGCCTCAGGAAGGAGCAGCCACAGGCGAGTCTAGAAAAGACCCCAGAATTGGTATAGTCAGGGAAGCTGAAGTGCAAGGATTGCCTGCCGCATGTGCTTCATAAAATTGTAACTGAAGAGGAAACAGAATACAGAGTAAGCCTCCATTGCTTAATAATAAGTTATTTTTGACTCTAAATAACTTTTCATTCAGCAGCTCATTTTAGGTGTCATTCAGTTTATTTTAAGTCCTGTGTTTTAGCCTGAGCGGATTGAGAATTTTGTTTTTTAAACTCTGTACTGTGTTGCTGCCTAGTGGGGACTTCACTTTTTTTTTTTTTTAAATGATGATGAGCAAAAGCTATGTGGTCAAGTACTGAATTCTGAATGTTTTTCTTCTGAGGGGCAAAGTTGATTCTTATTCAAAATCATGCGAGACTGACATTGCATTTGGGGAAGTCTAAGGAACTTGGTGAGATCTTATGTTAATAAAAACAAGTGCCTCTTTTTCTCCTTATCACCGTTTGGTATCTGCCCCGTTGGCTCAGGCAGTGTGGTCTGGCTTAGCTCTCCCTGGAAGTCACTTCCCGCTTTAGAACTGTCTTTACTATGACCTACAAACAGTTTTCAGACTTCACTCTAAGGAGCCAGGGGTAAAACCTTGAATAAACAAACTGAAACAACATCTCCACTTTCTTACTTCGGCCCTCCCCCAAGCCTCTGAACTCTGTTAGACATGTTTGGTCTCCAACTTTTCCCATTCTCATCTACTCCTAACTTACAGGGGCCCTCTCCCCTTTTCTTTTTATATTTGTCATGTGAGTAGTAATTGACAGGGAAATAGTTACTCAATTTGTAAAACGTTGGGTAGTGAGGTCACAGAGTCTGAGATTAGCCTGTAATTTTTAACAGTCTCAGACGGATGACAGCAGGATTTTGCTTGCTTATTTCTGAGCTGTTTTGTTGGTCTTTTAAGTGCAGTTTAGTAGTGAGTAATAGAGAAGTTTCTGCTGTGGAGCTACCAAACCCTGGAACTAGCAGATCCTCAGATAGAGATGAACTTCAGCAGGCACCTAACATTTCTTGTCTAGAGGTAGACTGAACATTACACAGCCACAAACCAAAATGGGACTTTTTCTGGAAGCAGGGATCAGATATTAATTTCTGGACAGACTTTGTGTTGCACAAAGTTAAATTTTTAAAAATTCTTTTCTGGTTATATTTTCTTGACATATTTGAGCTTTTCTGCCTTTAAAAAATTAGCATACATGAAAAAAGCAGGCAGTATTAAACAGTGTATCTTATTAGGATTTGGAAGGACAATCATAGAATCAGAGTGTTAGAGCTGAAAGGGTTCAGTCTAACATCATGTTCTGATCTTACAGATGAGAAATCAGGTGGAGTGAAGTGACCAGCCCTTCAGTGCACAGCTTGTTTGGACAGGGGCTGAGTCTGAGAAAACCCAGCTGTCCCGAGACTTCTGGTTTTGCATTGTTTCTTCGTTGGGCACTGTTCTTTAGCTCCAGTTAGGGTCTTTTCCTGTTACTGAGATTATTTTACAAATGTGCTGGCCTTGAAAAATTTAGTATTTCAACCTCATGGTTCTCATACTTCTAGAAGACTAAAAAGCTTCCGAAACTAAACTTCATTACCACATACCTTGGAAAGGGCATGCACGTCTGCTGAACAGTTGTTAAGGATTGCAAGCCTGCCACACACATTTAGGTGTTTTAACCCCCTTTAGAAAAGGTTCACTTGGTTAACAAAAGCCTAATGTTGTGTTAAGTATAGACTTAGAACAATGAAGCATCACCTCCTAGGTGCTGGGAGGAAGAGTGGGAGAGGCTGGGCGTGGCCAGTCCTGTGGGCAGCCCAAACACATTTTGTTCTAACCTCCTCACATGTTAATACAGTGAAGTCCTTCAGTGAGTGTCACTCATGGTAGAGTGATGTGTTCAGACTTGAAGGTTCTAGGTGCTGCTCAAATAATGAACATGGCCGTTTGCCATGCAGGAGGTGCAACGTTAATCACTGAGATGGAAAGGGTTGTCACCTCTGTGGCGTCATCACTTGCTTTGCCTCGGGAAGGGGTGACTGGAATGGGCAAATCCTCCTAGCAGTGGGAAGGCCTCGTGGGTGGGCTGTCTGCAGAATGGCAGCCCACGCTCAAGAAGGGACCTCCTTCGGTTCCTGGGGAGAAGCTTACCAGGGCCTGGGGGCTCTGTGCCTCCTTGTCAGTGGGGTAGAGGGGTGGTGCAGCTGTTTATTGGTGAGAATGGTGCCCATTGGCTATCAGGACTTGATTATTTACTTGTATTTAGGTGTTGTGAAGAGACTTATTTTGTGCTGTTTGATCCATGTTTATCTTTGTTAGAAGTGCCTTAAAAATTTAGAAGGAAGAGCCCTGGCAGTGTGTTGCAGTGGTTAGAGTGTCAGCCCATGAACCAAAGGGTCACAAGTTCGATTCCTAGTCAAGGACGCATACCGGGGTTTCAGATTCAATCCCGGCTCCAGTAGGGATGCATGCAGGAGGCAACCAATCACTATGTCCCTTTCACATCTATGGTTCGCTTTCTCTCTCTCTCTCTCTCTTTCACTCTCTCTCTCTCTTTCCCTTACACTCACTAACAAAAATTAGAAATGGAAAAAAATATCCCAGGTGACAAAGAAAAAAATAAAATAAAAATTCAGAAAGAAGAGATGTTTTCCCCTTTGGGAAAGCAGGCTGGTCAGTTATCTAGAGAGGACTGTACCACATTAATGGCAAACACATTAGAGGATGAAACCCAGTGGGAGATTTGTCTCTTTTATGAGAGATTTAGGGGATGGGGGCAACTGTATGGAAAGGAAACATAGAAAAAAAGAATTTTAAAAAGGAAAAAAATTAGGCTCAGCTTTCCAGAGACCACACCAAAACATGATTGAAGTGCAAAGACTCTAATAAAAGCTTGGAAGGGTTTTAAGTAAAAAACAACAACAAAAAAACAACAAAAAAAAGTGCCGTTAAAGAACAAACAGCTGTACTCTAAACAGCATCTCAATAAGGGATGTGAAGGGAAAAGAAGTCCTGAGAAGGGTCTTAGGGAAGTCCAAGAGCAAAAAAGTGAATAGATATTTAAAGAAGTGGAAATTATAACAGTTTGTTAACAATGGACTTACTTGTACTTAGAATTATTTTGCCCTTAATACTTGATAATATGCTAATAATATGCTGAAGAATTTTCCTGATTTATAATCCAAAGCAAATTTACCTCTTGTATGTGCTGATGTTGAAATCTACTTAAAACAAAATGCATGGTGGCCCGACCAGCATGGCTCAGTGGTTGAGCATTGACCTATGAACCAGGAGGTCACAGTTCGATTTCTGGTCACATCCCTGGGTTGTGGGCTTGATCCCCGGTGTGGGGCCTGCAGGGGGCAGCCGATCAATGATTCCCTCTCATCATTGATGTTTCTATCTCTCCCTCTCTGAAATTAATAAAAAAATATTTTAAAAAAGATTTAAAGTGCAGGATTATTAATATAAAAATGCATGATGGGTGTATTAGTCTCCCTGCTCCTCGCTCTGCTGGGGTGTTCCCACTTTAACCTGGTGTTGTTGGTACCACTTGGCGCCAGTGCAGTGTCATAGAGGGGCAAACACGTCTTGCCAGAATTTGAGTGGATAAAAAAGCTGTGGTAGATTTACACCATGGAATACTAATGCCTCAGTAAAAAAGAAGGATCTCGCCCTTTGAGACAGCATGGAGGGACCTGGAGAGTATTATGCTAAGCGAAATAAGCCAGTCAGGCAAGTATCACATGATCTCACTCATATGTGGAATCCATTGAACAAAATAGATCCAGAGACACAGAAGCATGAAACAGACTGTACAGACTGTTAGATCTCAGAGTGAAGGTGGGGGTGGGTGGGTGGGAAGAGATCTACAAAGAACTTGTATGCATATATGCGTCACCTACGGACACAGCCAATAGGGTGGTGAAGGCCTGGGGTGGGTTGAGGGGCGGGCTAGAAGGGATTAAGTCGGGGCGGGGGGGGGGGGGGTGAAGGGGCGGGGGAAGAGGACATAAAAGGGATTAAGGGGGGGGGGGAAAGAGGACATATGTAATTCTTTCAACAATAAAGATTTAAAAAATAAAATAAAACTTAATTAAAATAGAAAAAATAAATAAAAGTTATCGATGGAAGTGCCCTCTCCACATAGGAAGGATGTGTAAGAGAGAGAAGAGTTGAGAAAGTATTGCATTAAAAACATATTTGGTCTTTTCCTCTTTTAGCTTTTAGGGTCAAAACTGCTTTTCTCTTAGGAATGAGAAGAGGAAGAAACCCCTTTTCCACTATTTCTCTGAGAGAGGTTTCACATGTCTTCTGGTCCATCCAAGCCCAGGGCTCACTGACAGCTGCACCTCCGGCCAGTAGGTCAGAAAGTGAATGTATTTCTCTCCTTCAGAAGTTCCTCCATGAGAGAATGCAAAACCATCATTTGAATTCCTTAGTGATTATTCACTTTTGTTCTTACTTCAGAGTTCTCTAGTAAAGATTTAAATATTTAATTTTATACACTCCTGAAATTAACTGCTTTCAGATAATATGTTCATTCAGAACATTTAAATACATCAAGTGCTGACATTGTTAGAAGGGAAAAAAAAAACAACAACCCCAAACACACACACACACACAAACCCCCTCAACATTTTCAGGCAGAAGTTACTGTAAAATACGGTATAAAATGTCCTAAATAGAGTACAGTATAGTAAATATAATTTAATTTTTTCTTGGTGATTTATTGTTTCTCTGAAGCAATTGCACTGATATGGTAGAGTCATGATGTCCCAGAAGCCCATGATTCTTCTTGATGCCGCGGCCTCTGTCTTAGCCACTTCTCTTGATTTCTGTCTTAAAGCTCCTCTCATTTGCTTCTATCTGGTCTGTCATAAATGTAAGGGAAACCAGATAACCAAGCTTATAAAATTACTAGACTGAACCATTCCAACCTCTCTTCTACCCTCTACCCAGTTTTCCCTGAGGCAGTCCTGGCCACATTAAGGCTAAGAGATTCAGGGAGGACGCCACAGGTTAGGTAGGACGTTAATATATAAAGTAAGGGCTGTCAGTATGCATGGCATTTAAAAAATTTAACAGTCTAAATGGCATTGGATAAAATAATAAAAATAAATAGTCACTTCTCTGCTTAAACCATTCACGATTCAAGTTGAAACAACTAATCCAACATTTTAGAGGACTTAGTTGTTTACTGTAACAACTGTTAGGTATAGACTAGGAGGGAGCTTCAGGAGCAACCTCAGTCCCAGGCTGAGCCCCAGCTCTACAGTAGCCCCACAAGGCTGGCTGGCGCGTGGGGGTTCTTAGGGAGAGACGCCAGGGAGACCTGTGACTCAGAGGAATCTCGGAAAGCAGAGGAAAGATGGTCATCTGAGTAGTCTGGGTTTGCTAGCTCTGCCACTTCTGCTTCTACGCAGCTTCTTTTAGCTGAGGGAGGAGGGGCTGTGGGATTTTTATGCATGCTCCAAAATACTTACTCGGCTCATAAGGTAGATAAGGAGACAGAGTGATAAATTATATCTTGTGGGGTTTCTTTGTGTGTGTGTGTGAACATATTTTCTCCACAAGTAGAAGCAGTGATTTATAAATGGATTCTTTCAGAAAGATTCTCGGTCCAGAACTCAGAATATATTTCTCATAGAAACAGTGTATGTTATAGCTGGTTCCCAAGAAAGTCCATGAAGTCCCTTCCATGTTGTCCTTAGGACTATGCCAGTCATAGGCTCCATGGAGCCCTGGTGCCCAAGAGCCCCTTCAGCTGGGGAGTATGTGACTGTGAAGAATGGCCATCGTGGTTTATAGGAAAACAGTGAGAAATGTGAATAGAAACAGGACACACACACACACACACACACACACACACACACACATTTGTTGTGGCTGTTAATCCTCACCCGAGGATATTTTTCCATTGATTTTTAGAGAGTGGAAGGGATGGGGAGAGACAGAGAAAGAGAAACATCGATACACATGGATTGGTTGCCTCCCACACACAGCCCAGGGATTGAACTTGCAATGGAGGTATGTGCCCTTGACCGGAATCGAACCCAGGACTCTTCAATCTGCGGGCTGATGCTCTATCCACTGAGCCAAACCAGCTAGGGCCGTATTGAACTGATACAGTGGGTAAGACCAGCAAAGGGCCTGATGGGGTGTGAAATCACTGACTGCAGTGGTTCCAGGGGGCCCAGCTGAGAACTAAGACAGGAGGGAAGTTAGAGGTAGAGACTTAGGCTTCACTTGAGGAAGAAGGTTCTAACATCAGGACTGCCTAAAAATAGAACAGGCTGGCTGACGAGGTAATGAAACCTCTGTCATCCGAGATGTTCAAGAAGAGCTGGGAGGACTCCCTTCTCTGGGACTCTCCGGAGCGAAGCCATGGACTGAGTAGAGGGCTATACTAGACCACCACTCCGTTTTTTCCTAACCTTGAAATGTGGTACTTAAGACTCAGTTTGTGTCCCAGTTTTTCATTGGAAAAATGCTACAATAGCGTTGAAATCATTTTAAGATAGGCAAATAGTCATACTTTTACAACACTAACACAGTATAACTTTTTACTTTATTTATTATATTCCTCACTAGCACATACCTAATTTCTTTAAAACAGGGGACAGAACTAAATGTTATGTCATGGAGTGTAAAATTTACTATTACTCATCTTTTTTATTATTTTAAAAATATATTTTTATTGATTTCAGAGAGCAAAGAAGAGGGAGAGATTGAAACATCAATGATGAGAGAGAATCATTGATCAGCTGCCTCCTGCACACTCCCTATTGGGGATCGAGCCCACAACCTGGGCATATACCCTTGACCAGAATTGAACCTGGGACCCTTCAGTCCGCAGGCCGATGCTCTACCCACTGAGCAAAACCAGCTAGGGCTTTTATACTTCTTAAGTACTGATAATAAATATTAATGTATTTAACAATATATTTATGTTATTCCTTGTTCAAATTTTTTAAGTTCTTTATTTGCAAAACGAACATCATATTTGAAATATGTAGGAATCTTACATAATTTAAATTTTTCATTGTTTTAAGATTGTTGCACATTGGTGGTCCTTGAGGATTATGCAGGACAAAGTCCTTCTGAGTTTTAAAATTAGCGTGCTGGGTTCCCTGTGTTCCTACCCCAGGTGGGCTGGACTTTACAATAGACTCTGGTAAAGGGTGATTGGGGGTGGGATGGTGAGGAGAGGCTCCAGTTACTAGAGAACCTGCGACTTATTCTCTGTGCTTTCCCTAGGTCACCAATTTTCAAAGAATTTGACTATAATTAAATACACTTCATAATAAACTAGGCTGAACATAATTTAATCTTTCCCTGAAGGTACTTCAGTCTTGGAGAGCTGTGGGGTCATAATGAACATCAATTACTTTCTCACGGTGGGTGTGCAGAAGGAGGTAGTTAATAGAGTTCCATTTGATCAAGTCCTGAATGCCTGGAGATTTGTTCTATTATTATAGGGAGTCCAGTATCAAGACTTTGGAACCAAAGCTTAAGTTAAACTCTCAGGCAGGAAAGAATATAATAAAGATGATCTCTTTAGTTTTGAGAGGCTCAAAGTTGATGATAATAATTCACACGGACATGGTGGTTTTCAGCACTTTTTAGTTTCCAAAGTGTTGTCCACACCTTGTCGTCCATTACCAGTTTCCTATGGCAGTCCTGGGAAGGAGCCTAGGCAGTTGGCTTCCTATTTAAAAAAAATATATATTTTATTGATTTTTTTACAGAGAGGAAGGGAGAGAGATAGACAGTTAGAAACATCGATGAGAGAGAAACATCGGTCATCAGCCTCTTGCACACCCTCCACCGGGGCTGTGCCTGCAACCAAGGTACATGCCCTTGACCGAATCGAACCTGGAACCCTTCAGTCTGCAGGCCGATGCTCTATACACTGAGCCAAACCGGTTAGGGCTGGCTTCCTATTTTTGCAGATAAGGTAAATGAAAACCAGAAAGTTTAAGGGACTTGGATCAGGTCACCTCTATACCCTAAGTCAGTGGTCGGCAAACCGCGGCTCGTGAGCCACATGCGGCTCTTTGGCCCCTTGAGTGTGGCTCTTCCACAAAATACCATGGCCTGGGCAAGTCTATTTTGAAGAAGTGGCGTTAGAAGAAGTTTAAGTTTAAAAAATTTGGCTCTCAAAAGAAATTTCAATCATTGTACTGTTGATATTTGGCTCTGTTGACTAATGAGTTTGCCGACCACTGCCCTACGTGACCATTACGACCGAACAACCGGAACGACCAGAATGACCGGTTGACCAGTTGCTATGACGTGCACTGACCACCAGGGGGCAGATGCTAAATGCTGGAACTGCCCACTGGTGGTCAGTCAGCATGCTCCCACAGGGAGAGTGCTGCTCAGTCAGAAGCCGGGCTTAGGCTGGCAAGTACAGCTGCGGCGGCGGGATCCCCTCCCAAATCCGCGGAATGCTACCAAGCTGCGGCAGCAGGCACAGCGGGCTGGGATGAGCTCAAGCAGTGCGGCACCTGCCCTGGCTCCGGCTCTTCCCTCTTGGCGCACTGCTACATCCCCTGAGGGGTCCCAGATTGCGCCAGGGTGCAGGCCAGGCTGAGGGATACTGCCTCCCCACACTGCACGAATCCGAGCACTGGGCCTCTAGTACTATGTAAGAGGCTGAGGCCACTTGACTTCAAATTTAATGTACTTTTTAGCATTCCCAAGGATACTAAACATTTGCACATGGTAATATTTTTGAGTGTGTACTGTGATTTCTGTGTTTATTAATTAATTTCATCCTCACAACAGCCCTATAAGTCAGCGGGTGTTAGCTCTTTTGCTACTACTATGATTCCCATGTTTGGAGATGTGGGCACAGAGGCACGGAATGGTTAGGGTAAGCAGCTATAGTGGCAGAGCTGAAATTTGAACCCAGGAGCATGGGCTCCAAAGCCTAGGCTTTCACTGTATGCCATATGACGGCTCAATGTACAGGAACACCTATGTCCAGTAAATCAGAAGAGATCGTCCATACTGATGTTGCTATCAATAAAGGTCTCTGCCTGTATTCCAGGTCTGGGGTCATTCTGACTGAGGTTTTGAACTCAGATCTGCCAATCTGAGATCTTGGGCACCTCACTTAGTCTCCTAGCCCCAGTTTCCTCATCTCTAAAGTAAAAATATAGGGCATCTAATGTCCTTATAAGAACGAGATGGGATGCATGTAAAGCACTGAACATAGTACTTAATCCATAGTCTTCATTTTTAACATGGTTGTTGCTATTATTATTATGCATTCACAATGGCCAAAATCATATTAAATTTTTTAAAGAATAAGCTATTTGTGTTTTCTTCCTATTGTATGAATATCTGTGTATTAGTTGGATCTAATTGTCTTTCTTGAGACTTTAAAATAGGCAAATTTTATAATTATATTTGTTAATATTATTCTACCTACCGACACTTGATTTGTAAGTTTATTTCATTAGAGATCTAGCAAGTTGTCTGAGAACCTAAAGTCATAGCCCAAATTATTTGTTATACAATTAGTGACTATAATATAGCTCCTAAGATAGAGGTTCAAATTTAAAAGCAGAGAGAGAAATGTTTGTTTCAGTGGTTTTAAACAAGTCAATCAATTATCTAAACTTCATAGAGCTTATCAGAAAATACAGTGACCACTTTTATTCTGTCTGAACACACAGTGCCCAGAGCTTGCATTTATACTCAATTCCAACTACATTTGCCTGTTTTTATTTATTTGTTCAGGGTGTCTTCTCTGTTCTGTTTGCCACCCTTTAATATGTTTTATTGACCTTGTGCTTCAGATTGTAAACTCTTGATAATACAGGAAACTTTTTGGTTTAACTAATAGTACCTACTTAATGGATATAATTCATAGTAACGGCTTACTTAATAGGTGCTTTACATTTTTAACGTACTTCACCTCTTTATAAATACCCCAAAATGCTCTCTTTTAACATGTTCTTACATTTTAATTAGGTATTTTTCATTTTCCCTTAAGAAAATGATAATACTGCATATGCATTTTCAGAATGTGCATATTTTGTCTTCATTCCTTGCAGGAGTTTCAGTGTTCATTCTTTCAGTAAATGTTTCAGTAAATGTCGCAACCCACAGGTTGAGAACTGCTAGCAGGGTCGCCTAAGACCATCAAAAAACACAGGTATTTACATTACGATTCATAACAGTAGCAAAATTACAGTTATGAAGTAGCAACGAAAATAATTTTGTGGTTGGGGGTCACCACAACATGAGGAACTGTATTAAAGGGTCGTGGCATTAGAAAGGTTGAGAACCACTGCTCCAGGGGCTTTGCCACCATACCTAATTATGACAGTAGTGAAAGGAGCAAATAATGATTTGGAACCTCATTCCAAAAGTGACACCTGCGGTGAAATTTGGACCAAAAATCATCCTCATCACTATAGAATACATGAAGCTGTGTCACATCATTTCATCATACATTTACATGTAATGAAAGACGTAAGTGGTGTTTGCAAGAGCTAAAAATAGATTGTCCTAGACTCTTCTTTTTATCTCCCTTCTTACCTCTCCTTTTTCCTTTTGTGTCATTCTCATTCTCAGTTTTTGAAGCTTAGTCACTATTTCCAAGTCCTTTTCTAAAGTGTAATCGGACAAGCTAAGGGCAGGAGACACGGGCTTGAACTACCGGCACCAGCATGACTTACCAAGGGGACTGGATGGAACAGTGTGTGTGCCACGCTGTTGTGGTTAGGTCCTTAGGCAGTGTTGACAGAATTTGTATTGAGTTGAGTATGTCTGGGCAAGTCACCCTCTCTCTTTGTATCTCCCTTTTTTATTATCGGTATCAGAAGTTGAAATAGAGGGATTTTTCTAAGGCCCCTGCCAGAGCTGCAGTTCTGTGATTCATATGTTCCTGAAGAGTTGAGTGTACTTTCTCTCAATATGTGCAAATGTATTTTCCAATGAGCCTGGAAATCTATTTTCCAATTATCCTCTCCCCTGGTTTATAACTTATCATCAATGTGTTGTGGTTTCTAACACTGTTGCTGCTCTAAGCCCATCAAGAGGTTAATTACCTGTGAAGAATGAGGAACTGCTGGAGAGCTGTAAAACATTCAAGAGAACTCTGGAGTTCTTTGGTAATGTGCATAAGGAAATGGCCTTCATGTAGCTAGTTTTCCAGCAGAGGCATAACAGTACTGAGTTATATAGGCTGGCGGAAGTCAAGTTGCCGACAGAGGTGCGTACTGAAGGTCATAATCAAGCTCTTAAGAAATGCCCTCTGTCTCCTAGAGGTTATCCAATCAGAGCACAAATGGTACTTTTAAAAAATAGCTCAATCCCTCCATGTTCCCTTAGGAATCCTAAAATTCCCATTTTGCTTTGTTTCTTCTCAGTCTCCTGTAGTGGATAAAACTCCCAATGAGGGTTTTGTCAAAAACATTTTTTTAAATTTAGAATACAAGTTATCTTCTTTTCCATCCGAAATAGGACAGCTCCAGCCCTAAATTTGTTTTCCTGTGCCTTAAACATTGCAGTCCCATAACACTGTCCGATTCACAAGCCCTGTTCCAATGAGTAATTATTGTCTTTATTTGCACTAAAATATGCCAGACAGGAAATTCCTGCTGCATGTAGGAAAGGTAGCCTCCCTCCTTCCCTCCCTCCCTCCCTCCCATCACCAAGCATTTCTAACTCCATGTTTTCTTTCAGTGAAGCACCTGGAACAATGAGAGAGTTGTCTAACTCTAAGCAACTTTTTTTTTGGTGATTGTCAGGGATATAATTCGTGGGAATCTCAAGATATTACATTTCATTTTATGAAGTAGTTAATTGGTGGTTTTAGAATGGCATTCCCTTTTAGATAGCCCCATTTATCATGGAGCAGAAGGAAAGCTGTTTGTATGTCACTAAGAATATTTTGTGGAAAGCGGACATGTAAAGAGTTCCCTTTTTCCCCTATTACCCTTATGTTTTTGGTTTGCTGTATTCTGTTGAGTCAAGCTGGCTATATTCCATCAACTGGATGTTACAACTTGTCAAAAATTATTCAGTGCTAAGCAGGTACTTAACCATTTTAAGGAGGCCAGAGTTAGGAGATGTGCCTGTCATTGAGATAGAGACCCTCAGCCAGGGAAACCTTGAACTGTTAAATCCGTTGGTATCTGGTACCAACTTGCCTTAGGAGTTGAGTTTAGAACCCTATCTCCACTTATTCTTTCTGTAACTTTGCAACCATTTCAAGAATTATTTATTTATTTACTTGTACCAAGTGTGTTTTCTCAAGTTACAGGGAGGGATGGACTCCCAAGAGACAGACATTGCATTTGTGCTTTTTTATTTTTTAACAAGAAGGTTTTTTTTTTTTTTTTTAAGTAAAGCTGTTAATGAGATGTCTCATATTCATGGAAATTCATCAGTATTGTTTTTGCCTACTTTCCCTTACCTTTACTTTAGGTAACCACTGTGATTAAGTAAACACAAATCCCTGGATCTTGGAAATAAACTTAGGAGCTAATGTCATTGTAAATTCTGAACCCTTAGTGAGACAGGAACCCAGTGACACATAATCCATAGGCGGTCCCTCCATGAACTAGGTTTTCATGGGGATGTCATATACCTGTGCTGTGAGAAGCATGATGGTGTTAGAAGTGGCCATATGAAAGTATAATTTCTTTATGTTTTGTTTGGTGAGGATTTTTGGCATAGGATAATTTTTTAGCCTCCTGGTTGCTATGGCAATACTGACTTTACAGAGCTTTGGTGACCTCTGCAAGTGCCAAATGAGTTAGGTAAGATAAAGACATGAAAAGGTCAAGGAAGCCATGTGTGTCCTAAATATAAATATATAGATTAAATTTGTATATATCTTTCTCTTCATTCCTCATGGTGCTTGTTTGTGTGTGTGTGTGTGTGTGTGTGTGTGTGTGTGTGTGTGCCTTTGATTCCAGGCTGTTTAGAGAAAAATGCTGATTCATAGTGTCATTATCTTTTGTTTTCTCTGGGGAAATTCTGAGTTTGTTTCTAAGTTCATTTTTCTACAACCCTGAGTTTAATCTTTTAAGTTTAATCTTTATTTTCCCCCCTCTACAGACACAGGCACTTTGCTTTGTTTATGCTAATAAATGCCAGGCTAGTCTCCAATAATCAGAAGAAATGCCAGTAATTTTGTATGGCTTTTGTGAATAATTCTCCCCCCCCCCCACATCCACCCCTGTTTCTTTTTTTTTTTATTTTTTATTTTTTATTTTTTTTTTTATTTTTTTTAAAAATATATTTTATTGATATTTCACAGAGAGGAAGGGAGAGGGATAGAGAGCTAGAAACATCGATGAGAGAGAAACATCGATCAGCTGCCTCCTGCACACCTCCCACTGAGGATGTGCCCGCAACCAAGGTACATGCCCTTGACCGGAATCGAACCCGGGACCTTTCAGTCCACAGGCCGACGCTCTATCCACTGAGCCAAACCGGTTTCGGCGACACCCCTGTTTCTTAATACATTGTACTTTTGGAGTTTACGTTTTTAGGTGTCAGGAGGTGATTTTAGAAGATCCTAAAATTTTATTGGCAGCATCTAGACTTTGTGGTCCTCTCAGGTATAAGATATATCTGTGTAGTAGACCCTTGTGGATATTTTCTCATCACAAAAGTAGGACACTCAATTTTGGAGAGGAAAAGGTTTTTCAGATATATTAAATAGATTTTGCTACAGGGAAGTGAGTGGTACTTTCAGTTGAACATTTCTCATGTACCAGCCAGCAGACAGCTTGGCTTCCTGGTTGTAATTACATGCCAATGGCTTGGTAGTTATTATTTTAGAAGTTGAATTCATCATGGATTCCCTGAGCATGTGGAGTAGCACACCCTGATTATTCACTTTAAGATTGTAATTCCATCCAAGGTTTATAGTGTCATCATAGAAACTAGATGAAATTACAGCCCCATGCACATTTTGGAATACTACATTATTTATTGACATACTTTATAGAGTTAAATAATTTTTTAAATATCCTGGGAGTTCATGAAACTTAGAAACATATAATCCTGACTACATAGAAAGTTTTTAGTAAATATTTGTTGTCTTATTTGATTGATTTCATTTACATCTTTAAATAACCTATGTTTTTAAAAAGGGTCTGGAGAGGTTGTATTTAAGTATTTGTAAGGCTTAAAAAAATACTGCCTTAAAATGCTCATAAGTTTCTTGCTTCTTATTGGTGGGAAAATTGGCTTCTCAGATGAATACAGGAGTGGGAAAAATAAGTTCACAGTTGTTAGTATGGGAAATAATACAATAATTAATAAATAGTACAAGAATAAACTCACATATTCATGACTGTAAACCTGCTCTTGCACACCCCTGTATACTACTTAATCTTTTTTGTTTCTAGTAGTATATTACTGAGTGGTTCTAGTGGCCAAGAATCTTTATTTCAGGGAAGTCCACCTACACTAAGTAATTCCTCTTATGGAACATCTCTCTTCAACACAATCCTCATAAACCTGTGTGTCGCATGCCTCTGAGCTGGACTCCTATTAGGTAATTAATGACAAAACTAGAAACTTTGGCCCTCTCTTGGAATATTGGATGGATGCCTTTCTTACTGGTTTTAATTGGGACAAGAACAATTAAGGTAATTCACTAATTCATGGTATGTTACCAGATTTTAAATGGCCTGTTTTTCATACGTCTGGATATCCTGTTTCAGAAGAGTATAAGGTGGAAAGTTCAGAAGGAGACATTATTTCAGAATCTGTTATGGTCTTTAAAGTTTAGACTCTGTTATAATATTTTAGGATGATGATATATAATCTGTGTAATGAGGTGTTACTGATAATGTTATGGCCTGTGACACCATGCCCTGGATGATATAGTAGCAAGAAGCTAAAAGTCAATATATTTTGAGTAATTTTTATTGAATTTGAATTTTTGTGAATTTACATGAATGTATGCAAGATTCTTCAAAAACACAGAAATTTCAATTAAGGAAATTCTGTATTGTGACATTCTTTAAATTATCAGAAATAATTAAAAATATTATAAAATTACCTTAATCATCTATCATTTATAACTTTTGTCCCTGGAAATATTTCACTTTTATAAATTTGTAAACAGAACAGAGATAGCAAGTAAACATACTGGTACAGCTAAAGTCAATGCTTTCTTAAAAGAATTTATTGGAAAAGAAAATATTTTTACTCTGTGAAATTTCATTTTTATTTAAGGGCTTGCTAACACATGAAGAATGTTTCAGCTTTTAACAGTTGAAAGATTGAACAATGACTGGTTCCTGTTTCCTGATTGGTTTTGATGTGAATTCGTACTTTTTTATCACCTGTAAACACTGTATGTTAGCTATATAAATTAGACTCAGATTTAACGAAGTATAACTCCTGGGTACACCTTATCATGAATTAAAAGCAGTATTCTCTTTCTCAGCTTCTAACAGGGAGTGCTGCCGGATTTTATGTAAGAAGCTGACTTTAAAAGTGGTGGTTTTGCGTGTGGTGTGGGTGTTGCAGAGCAATATTGTGCATTCCTTTCAAAATGTGCAAGGTGCCTCTGAGTCTGTGGGTGGGGGAACTACCTGTGGTGCCCTCGCTCATTACTCATTCAGTTGTTCCTCACCAGAAAAGGGAAAACCCAGTGCTCCAGGCCCCACTCATTCTGAATAACGGGGGTGGGGGATGGCGGTGTGGAGGTGCCACTCTCATTTGGCAGAGCCTTCGTTTTAGAATAGTTTAGCAAAATGCAGTTTTATTATTTAACTATCAGTCTATATTGCAAGCTGATATATAAACGACAGTAGTGATCAAAATGGAGTACAATGGTGAACAGAAATTACAATGCACTTCCACCTTCAAATGACACAATAGTGAAAGCTTTGAAATTCTTTGCCACATTGTAAGTAATCCCTGGAGTAAGAAGTTGAACTGTGTGTGTGTGTGTGTGTGTGTGTGTGTGTGTGTGTATGTTGCTTGTAGAAGTTAACAAATATGTTAATTTATTGACCACTTCGTTGGTTTTTCTAAACAGGAATTCATTCAGCCCAGCCAGGATGGCTAAGTTGTTGAGCATTAACCTATGAACCAGGAGGTCAGGATTTGATTCCCGGTCAGGGCACGTGCCCCAGTCCCCAGTGTAGGGGGTGCAGGAGGCAGCGGATCAATGACTCTCTCTCATCATTAATGTTTCTATCTCTCTTTCCCTCTCCCTTCCTCTCTGAAATCAATAAAAAATATATATTTTTTAAAAAAGAATTAATTCAGCGTGCTTCTGATTTATATCCCACAAAGTCTCTATCTCTAGATTATGAAGGTAAATTCATAAGGAATCCTTAATTCTTTTAGAAAACACTCCTAATTTAAGAAAGGTGACATTTGCATAGAAGACTCTAAAAAATTATAGGTTTTATAATAAATTCAAAGCAATTGAATCATATATTCATTAAGAATACATTATCTTTATTAGCAGAGACTAAATGATTATGTTTTACTGAATACTAAACACTTAGGAAGGACAGGTAGAGAATGGCCCTGGTCTGAAACACTGGGAACTGTAAAGTTTTAGGCCTGTCATTGATGGTAGGTAGTGTAGCCTTTGGCAAGTAACCTAACTTCTCTGGGCCTCAGGAAAGTGAGGGAGTTGCATTACACCAGTGTTTTTCTAATGTGGCTTCACAAGCCCCTGGAGAGCTCTAGGTCTCCCACCGGCCTCTACTGAATGAGTCAGGGACCTGTGTGGTAGGCAGGTTGAGGTCCAGGGATTCTAGATTATAATAGCTATGGTTTCAGTTCATGGCACTGCTAAATCAAATAATCGTTAAAATTACTTCCAGCTCTTATATTTAATCCCTATAAAAATAGTCTTTGGTCAGTAGGAAGCAATTCAATAAGGAACACTTTAACATGGGAAGGGGAGTGTTACGGATTTGACTATCTCTGAGGGCTGCTGCCTACTGGGGTCAGACCAGTCTGAGACCTTTTCCATGGAATAGGGAGGAGAGCAGAGAAAGGTCCTTTCTCTGTATCATCTCCCTGGGGAAGAAACTAGGCGATAAGTGGAAAAAGATAATTCCTGGATTTGAGGATGACTTCTAGATGTCCTTGTGCCTTCAGCTATCAACCGTGAACTGGATTTGTTATCCCAGTGGTCTGTGTTGGAGTAACAGACAAATGTCAAAAGTGGCCATTTTCTGTCATCATGCCAGACAAAGGAGGGGCCAGGAGGCGTGTGGCATGAACCATGCCCCTGCCAGAGGTGCCCACAGCTCCTTGGCACCCAGATGCACAACCCTCCACCCTTGCAGCCCTTGCAGCCATGATATGTCAGGGGAAGGGGGACTGGGACCCAGGGAAGAAAGGAAAGTCCAGGTCCCGCATGGGAAGGTCCATAGTGGTGGCAGAACAGTTTGCCCAGAAGAAAACTCTCTGGCAGTGGATGCCAAGCATGTTTGTACTAGAATGGTGTTCAGAAATTCAAACAGAACACTGTCTGTTTTTAAGGACTCTTGTGAAAGGTTTGTTTGTCCCAAGCCCAAATCCAAGAGTCTATTGGTCATAAATACTCTTAGGTAGTCCCGAACCACTTGAATATAATCTCCAAAATATAGAAGACAAAGGACTCAGGTCTTTAGCTCTCTAATGAGGAGTGAGAAATTTTTCTTCTGAGCAACTCTACCTTATGAATATTAAGGAGGGATCCAAGTCAAAAGTTCCTGCAGGAGAGCTAACAGAGGTGGAAAGTTGAAATAACCTTAAAAGCACTGAAGCCGAGAAACTGCCCTCTTTATCCTAACAACCACAATTAGTGTTGGAAGGCTGTCAGTGGAGAGAAGCCGGGCTGGTAATTCAGAAAGCAGCTGTGTTGGATGCCTCCAGTGTGCTGGCCCATTGGGCACCGTGTCTCTCCCACAACATGTCCCAATTCAAGGTGAGGAAAGCTGCATCTGGCTTGGAGCTAGACTGACATAGGGACATCTGGATTTGCACTCTGAACACACTGGAAGTAGCTGGTTGCATTATAAATGGAGTTCTCTTTGGTAAAGAATCTTTTTTTTTTTTTTTTTTTTTTGAAAACCATATGGAAGAAAGTAAAGGATGCACTTTCTTTAGTGTTTTGGAAACCTGGATCTCATCAACTTTCTGGTTGGTTTTGGCTGTCAAGGCTCCTTCTGTCAGAGTCACTATGAGCCAGGTTTCTGAGGTTCCTCCTGATCCATGTTGGCAGCCTCTGAAAAATAACTGTCATTCCAAGTTCAGCTAAAATATATAACTTAACAAATAAATACATATAAAGTATATGATTAGAAGTAGGAAAGTGAGGATTAACAGGCCAGAGAGTAACAGTCCTGCCATAAAATATACTATAAAACAATCGCAGGAAGGTTCTTGCTTATGTTATTACTTGTACAGTGAATGTAGACGCTTTGACCCAATTCTCATGATCCATCATTTCCCATTTCTCTGCTGGGATGTAGCTGATCCCTTGCAAATTTTTTTGGAAAAAAAAAAGAAAAAACCCCAAACAAAACTTCACTCATATTTGTCATTGGTTTATCCCAGGCAATGAGTAGAAAGCGGTTCAGTGTCCTGATAAATGAAATTAAATGTTCCTTTCAAATTTGCCTTTCTTTTCTTCTGCAAATATGCTCTATTAGTTGGAATGGGAAACCCTCAAATATATAATCACATAAGTTTTGCTTATCTTGAAAATGAAATATGAGAACAAATAACCGAAAGGAGAAGGGCAGTTCTTCACATCGGACCCAGTATTCACTATGTTGAGATACAGATGTTGACAGGTGCGTGGGGCGCTCCGAAGGAGAACACGTTGCTCACTGAGAATGAGTTCAAGATTCTGTTCTGTGCTTTACGTTGGATTGCTGCAATATATCAAGTCTCTTGTAGACATTACTGTGTGGGGGAAAGATGACATTGAAAACTGTTTTATGGGGAGTTCTGTGTTGCACGGCGTAGCTTTGATTTTCAGGGCTTTACTATACTCCAAAGAGTAGACATTGCTAATTTCATTGTGTATCTTCTTTTCACCCCAACTACTGTTACCTGCCATGTATATATCTCGTTTGGCATGTAAGTGCATGGTTCCTAAAATTGCTGGCAAATAATCTCCATTACACATTTTGCTGGCACTGTGGTCTCACTGTAAATGCTCTCTGTATGTTCTTGGGAAGATGCATAATTGCAGTTGCTCTAGTTTACTGTGCAATATGCTCAGTGACTAATGGCCTAATCAGGATTTGAAAAAATGTATAAACAGTTCAACAGAAGCAATTGATTCACTGAGCGCTTTTCATCCAGACAAGGGTGACCTAATGGGAATTAAAAAGACGGAGGTGTGCAGCAGTGTCTTCGATGCATTGATGTTAGAGCATTCCCACAATTCCCATGCATTATTGCTCATTGATGGCGGATCCGTTTCCATATGCATGAGCCTGGAGTGCCAAATGGTCATCCTAATTGCCTCTGACTTGGTATTCTTTAATGTGGATGTTACACGTGTTACAACGTTTTACTCTCCTCTAACTGCATCTGACTGACAGCTTTGGAGAAGCAGCCTGTCTCATGTGTCCCCTGTGGCGTCACCCTCGCCCTGGTTGTTTAGGATAGAATTACAGTAGAGACTGTGCAAGCAGGACTGCAGGGCTTACCTCTGTGCATTGTTGATTGGCACACATTCTTGCTTCTGTGTCCTCAGGGACACCGCTTCTTCCAAAATGTCCAGCTGAGATGCACAGATTTAGAGATTTTGAACAGGGACTAAGTATCCCCTCAAAAACCCAGGTGTCTACTTGGAGCAGGGTCCAGACCAGGAGGACTAATAACAATCATCATTGTCAAGTCTGCTTTCCATCGGAATTTATTAGGTAGCCCCTAAATTCCACATCTCTTCCCCCATTCAACTTTATAAAAGTATGTTTTTATTGAATTTTAGAGAGAGAGGGAGATGGAGAAAGAGAGAGAAAGGGGGAGAGAGAAGAGGGAGGGAGGGAGGGAGGAAAGGAGGGAGGGAGGGAGAGAGAGAGAGAGAGAAGGAGAAAGAGAAACATCTGTAGGTTGCCTCCCACATTCACCCTTATCCCGGACTGTACCTGCAGTGTGGGCATGTGTCCTGATCGGGAACTGAACCGGAGACCTTCTGATGCATGGGACAACATTCAACAAACTGAGCCACACACTGGCCAGAGCTCAACTTTTTCTTATATAACCTTTTGTCTGCTAGCTTGACCACTAATTTAATTTAAAAATTTTTCATGACATCATTCAATCTCTAGAAGCTAGCGTCTTATTGATATAATACTTCAAACCATTCCTGAAGAAATAATAAATGATGGAATACTGAATTTTGTAAAATAATGAAATGGATTGTTTCCTTAGGCACTGCTGGTTTGTTTACAAAGGGGAAGAAGAAAAGGGTCCTTGCTTGCCCTGTTTTCTGACTTTTTAAGGATTTTATGGCTGACGGGTTCCTCATGTATAACAGTGAATAACACCCATCAATGCTACTTGTTTCACTTTAGATTTTAAGCTGGGGCATAAGACAGTACCAGTTTTTCATGCCTTCCGGGACCCCTTTGTCCCTTTTTCTCTCTTGGTGACACTCTATTCCTATCCCGGTGTTGGAACTGCCCTGGCCCCTCTTTTCTTGAAGAATCTGATGATGTTTGTATCTTAATTTGTTAGTCCTTCCAGAGGCGTGTATGTTTTAGAAAAAGAAGCTGTAAAGTACAGTGGAACTCAGAACATTATGGATTAGGGTTCACACAAAAAGGAAGTGGAGTAGAAGGGGATGTGGGGGGCTGAGGCGCCTTTCTGGGGCTCCTGAAAGCAGTAGGTGTTCAGGTCATCACCTTGTTCCAAGGCTGCCTGCAGCTCTGCACCTTGGCCCTCCACACAGGCCAGTTATCCAGGTGCTCTCACCAGAAAAGCCAGATACAGAGAGGGAAGCAGAGCAGCATCTTCCCAAAATTATTTAAAATTTATGCATTTTGTGGGAAATCATGGCAAAATATTCCAAAACAGTGGGACCCGAGAAAAAAAGAGGCATATTGGTACTGATTTGGTTATGTGCTTTAGTTTTTAAAGTATTAGCCAGATTAAATGTTTTTAAAGCATTAATTTATGTTTTTATTTATTTATTATTAATTTTAGAAAGAGAGAGGAAAGGAGGAGAGAGAGAAAAACATCAATTAGTTTTTCCATTTATTTATGCATTCATTGGTTGATTCTTATATGTGCCCTGACTGGGGATTGAACCCGCAACCTTGGCATGTGGGAACAACACTCTAACCCACTGAGCTACCAGGCTAGGGCATAAGGCATTTATGTTTGAAGTGACTCTTAATTCCACTACATTAGGAACGCAAGATGTGAGCCACAATTCCTTTAACTACAACAATATTAATATGCATTTAAGTTAAAGCAGCTTAATATTACAACAGAATGTAGGAAAACCTGCTGGAAAGCACTAGTGCTTCAACTAATTTCTCCGATTATTTTTTAAAAAGATTTATTTTTGATTTCAGAGATGAAGGGTGAGGGAGAGAGATAGAAACATTAGTAAGAGAGAAACATTGATCAGCTGCCTCCTACATGCCCCCATTGGGGATCAAGCCTGCAACTGGGGCATGTGCCCTGACCAGGAATCGAACCATGACCTCCTGGTTCATAGTTTGACATTCAACCACTGAGCCATGCTGGCCAGGCTAATTCCTCCATTTAATTCCAGGGATATAATACTTGTAAGAGAGGAATGATTTGAATGTTCAGACATTTGTGTGCAGACCTGCAGTGAGTTCTTCCTGTAGTCTAACTCAGTAGCTTCCAGACTTCAGTGTACATCAAGCATGTCAAACTCAAAGGCTAATATGGGCCAAATAAACAAGGTTTAAGTTTATGTGGGCCGCAAAAAAAAAAGCTTCAATTTTCATAGAAACGTAGGTTTATTTCGATAGAGACATGCTGAATACAAAGGGCTGAAATAAATGAGTAATAGTTAACATAAAATAATAGAACATTTTAATAAAAATTAATATTTTTCTGAACATTAACTTACCAGACACTGAATAACTGCGCAAATTAATAAGTGTAACACAAATAAGCTTATTTTTCTTGTTCTCTGAAAGCGAAATATTTCCTGTTGCGCACACCAAACAAGTCAGTCCAAGACTAATGACGTGGCAATCAGCTGCTAAAATATTCACTGCTAGTATTAGTGGAGAGAAAGGGAAATGAATACAACATGATCATAGTAATCAGTCATTAGTGAACATTGTAGTTTGTTATTAATAATTATGTGTAACAGGATATTGTAAAAATTAAGTTAGAAATTTTTTATTAAAACATTTCTTAAATACTGTTATATTGTCTGGGCTGCAAAAATATTCTTTGTGGGCTGCATGCGGCCTGCTGGCCACGAGATTGACATGCTTGGTGTACATGAAATTGCTGCGAAGAGTTGTATACACAAAATCATGTTTTCAGTGTCTTATGGAAAGTTAAGGGATTTTCAAAGTTAATTTGCATTACATATCACTTTTTCTGAACATTTGAATTTAACCTCCCACATAAAAACTATTATTGGTTCCTCCCCTCCTCCTTTTATGGACCTCCATACCTCCCTCCTTACTTCCATACATTCCTGCCTTTCTTCCTTTCCTTTCCTTCTTCCCTCCTTTCCTTTTGATAGATTAACTTTAACTGATTTTTGTGTGAAATTAAAATGTGGTCTTTACTTATATTCAAATCAGAAAATCACTAGCATGGTAAATATTCAGATTTTCTTAGAAAATAAATAAAGAAGAAAACTGTTTCATAAAAGTCTGCCTGTGCTCCTATTCAACTTTCTTTCTTCGGACCCAGTTTTAGCTGGAAAAGTGTACCAGCCAAAGGACAGCCAGGTTCTCTGTGCAGCAAAGCACTTGAAACCATCCTATCTAATAAAGAGGTAATATGAAAATTGACCATCACTCCAACACACAAGATGGCTGCCCCCATGTGGTCAAAGATGGCCGCTCTCATGTGGACACAAGATGGCCACCACAAGATGGCCAGCAGGGGAGGGCAGTTGCGGGCAATCAGCCAGCTGGGGAGGGCAGTGGGGAGGGACCAGGCCTGCAAGGGGGAGCAATTGGGGGCAATCAGGCCTGCAGAGGAGGGCAGTTAGGGGTGACCAGGCTGTCAGAGGAGGGCAGTTGGGGGGAACCAGGCCTCCAGAGGAGGGCAGTTAGGGGCAACCAGATCTGCAGGGGAGAGCAGTTAGGGGCAACCAGGCCTGCAGGGGAGGGAAGTTGGGAGTGACCAGGTCTGCAGGGGAGGGCAGTTGGGGGCGATCAGGCCTGTAGGAGAGAACAGTTGGGGGGGGACCAGGCTTGCAGGGGAGGGCAGTTAGGGGTGACCAGATCTGCAGGGGAGAGCAGTTAGGGGCAACCAGGCCTGCAGGGGAGGGAAGTTGGGAGTGACCAGGCCTGCAAGGGAGGGCAGTTGGAGGTGATCAGGCCTGTAGGAGAGGACAGTTGGGAGGGACCAGGCCTGCAGGGGAGGGCAGTTGGGGGTGACCAGGCCGGCAGGTGAGGGCTGTTAGGGGCAATTGGGCTGGCAGGGGAGCAGTTAGGCATCGATCAGGCTGGCAGGGGAGTGGTTAGGGGGCGATCAGGCTGGCAGGCAGAAGCGGTTAGGGGCAATCAGGCAGGCAGGCAGGCGAGTGGTTGGGAGCCAGCAGTACTGGATTGTGAGAGGGATGTCCGATTGCCCGGTGGGATCAGACCTAAACAGGCAATCGGACATCCCTCGAGGGTTCCCAGATTGGAGAGGGTGTAGGCTGGGCTGAGGGACACCCCCTGCCCCGTGCACGAATTTCGTGCACTGGGCCTCTAGTCTATGGATAAGAAAGTAACATTTTGGCTTAAGAGCCCACTTTTGATATAAGAATGAAAATGATTATGATTGATAGAGTATATAGCATTTTTAGTAAGCCTTTGAAAATAAGATTTACCCAAATAACTGAAGATACTCAGTAGTTGGTTAAAACTTACAAACATGTACATTTTGTCAAATCAAAAGAAGTTAAACTAGATACTCAAGAAGTCAGCTTATAAAGAAGAAAGAATGTCAGTGAAATCCCAAAAGTAATTTAAGCGTTGGCATTGTATATATTTCTTCTATAGAAGAATAATTTAACCTGCATTTTTGCCAGGTGATATCAATCCCTCAACTTTCTTCCTACCATTTCTAACTGGCACAATTAAAGTAATTCAGTCTAATAAAGAAGACTTTTAAAATGTTTGCCATTGTTAAAATTAAGTGCCAAATTAAAGATATATCCAAAGTTATTGCCAGAATTTAGAAACAAACAAACAGCATTTGGCTCAAGCAGCAGATCTTCTTAGGCCAATAGCCATGGATAAAAGTTGTAAGAAAAAAAAATCAGTTAAGTTCATCATGCACTGCTTTCAGACGATCATTTAATTTTTTAAAATTTCACAATTTTAAAGTATACTGTAAGTACAGAAAATAGGGTGTGCTGATTGATGAAAACAATGAATTAAGACTAGTAAAGTAAAATTTAAACAGTTATATCTGAATTTCATCAGTTGCCTTTTGCTTACATTCAGTATTAGTCATCTGGTGAAAAAAAAAAATAGGTGAACATATAACTGCATAAAAACGAATTAGCTGCTTGAAAGGACAAATGTTCATGTCCAATTTACCTGAAGAGTAACCCTCAACGAAATACTACATGAACATGTCAACTTTTACTGTTGTGAATGATACCAGATACAAATAAAATGGGTAAAATAAACATAATTTGGAGAAAAATCCTAGTACACAGGTTTTTCTAGCTCTTTGTGGAAAAGCTACTAGAAACTTCTTCAGAAGTAATGATGAGACTATGGAGAGGAAATAAGTCAAGGCTGAAAAATAATTTCATCTAAGGATTACGGATCAAACATGGTAGCATATTTGACTTTTAAAAATAACATGGCCAAGCTTTCTGTGCCTCCCTGTTCTCTTATCTAAGAGGGATTTTCAAAGAGCACTCATTCTGGGGAGGGGAGTTTAAAAATAGAAGGTTCCCTTCCCCCGGTGCACATATAATTAATACCTGTGTTCCAACTTGGAGCCCTCTGCCTGCCGAGTTCTTGCTTGCCTCCCAGCACTCACCTGCATTCCCCTAGGTTCACATGAACCCTATTGTTTGTTTACATGTTTGTCTCCCAGACTAGGGTTGGAAAGCTTCTTTAAGGACAAGGACAATCTCTTGTTCCTTTTTCCATTTTCCATGGTGCTTCGCTTACTGTGGCCAGACATTATTCATTGATCTTTTCAAATTGTTAGCTAGTAAGTGCAAATAAACTAAGCCAGCAAAATGAGATAAAAAGCTCAGATGTGATATGTTACAAAATATTGTAGAGGGTAAGTGAACACAGGAGAAAATGAACATGTGATTCCAGATCTCGTAATAGAAGAAAAGCAGTTCTTAATTCTGGTGTGTAGCTTTTGTCAGCTGAATGCTCCAGAGTAGAGGCCAATTTTGTAGTTAAATCTGTTATGGAGATGTTTCCAGCCCAAAAGAATCATACTGAAATCCTCCGGTCACCACGAGCGAGCCACAACAAAAAATACAATTTGTGAATTGGGCATCATGGTGGGAACCCAACTTTATATATTTTTGAATAGAAAAAAAAATCCATTCTGCCTTTGTACTGCTCTCCTCTTTTATAGACCAGGCACACTCTTTGCTATTGTCTGTTTATTATCCCACCACTAGATGGAGAGTGCAAGGAAAGGACCACACTTTATTCACATATATCCTTAGGACCTGGCACAAAGAAGTCATTCAGCAAATGTTGAATGAAGAAATAAGATTTCAGTTTCCCTAATAGCTAAAAGGATGTATAATACCGGTGCTAAGACCAAGAGTTGGTTTTATATGCTCGTAATTGTAGGTTTGAAAATAAGGAGCTACTTTATACAATATTTTTATATAAGCGTGTTGAATACCTGAGTAACTTTCAAAGTAAAAGTTTACAGTTATGGGATATTCAATCTGGCAGGGACTTAAAATCTGTAGTAATTCAATCCACTTAAGAGCGTTCCCCTGCTCTTCTCAGCTAGCCATATACTAAAAGGGGTGAATGTGGGTTGGGAAATAATCCTTTATAAATCTTAGTTTGTATGTATTTTCATCAAGTTGCAGACTCGCCCACCCTTGCTGTTTTACTGCTCTGGAAGTGTGGGTACTAGCCTGAGGAGGGTAGCCTGGTTGGAGACACAGGCTCCATGCTGTTTCCTGTCTTGCTGTTTTCCTTCATAATGCAACACTTCCAAATTTAGTATTTTCGCATATTGGGGTCCATGGATAACGATGTCCAAGTTTCTTTCCTCCCCACCCTGTCTTCTTCTTCCCTGGCAGTGCCCTGTACCCCAATTTAAAATAGCATTATAAGGTTTCTCTTCGTCTCCCCTTGAAAACTCTTTTCCTGCCCCTTCCTTCCTCGTGTGCTAATTGTCGTGAATGCTTGAATTTCAAATCTTCAGAACAAGTCGAAAATGTGTAACATCTTCCCAGAAGGTAAAAGAGAAAATGTGTGTCTATGGTTGTCAGCGCTGCATACCACGAGGCCAGCATCGTTACTACTCCCTCCCCCTGGAAGTAATTGTAAAATATCTGAAAGGAGGACAGGGAGTGGAATCCTTAGTGAGTGCAGTGCACCTTGGCCCTGAGGTCTCCAGTTCTGGATGTGATGTTCTTTTCAGACTTCAGGAGGATGTTCTGCACTTGGAGAAAGGCCTCTGAGAGAAAATGTAAACTTCGAAAGTCTTAGTATTAATTAATATGGTGGTATTTGATGGAGGGCTAATCTATAAAGGTTGCAGTTCAGCTAATCTGTTAAAAAGCCATGGGTTACTTCTAGTTACCAGAGATGTGAATGCTGACATTCCTGGGAGAACGTTCTGTAAAGCCACTGCTCTCTGTAACTCAGCTGCCTTCATCTAGACTTCACAGGGCTCGGATGGGCTGTAGCTTTCCATTAGATGAGTTGTGATCCTATGAATGTCACATCCAGTCTTGGAAGCTAACTGAAGGGCTGTGGGTTTCGATTCCGGTAAAGGGCAGGTACCTTGGTTGCAGGCTGGATCCCAGGTGTTGGTCGGGGCAAGTGCGGGAGGCAACCAATAGATGTGTCTCCCTCACATCAATGTTTATCTTTCTCTTTCCCCCTCCCTTCCACTCTCTCTAAAAATCAATGGGAAAAATACCTTTGGGTGAGGATCAACAACAACAAAAAAGATTCCAGTAAAAATGGGAGCTATGTTAGCATTTGATGTTTTGTTGTTTTGAGATCAAAATGGCAAGTTTGAGCAGAATTAAGAATTACATAAAAGAGGATCCTTTAGCTTCATTGTTTAAGTCATTTTTTTAAAGATAACTTGTTGAGGAAATGATTTCTTCTTCCAGAACATTGACTTTGTCCCCATACCTATGCCATGACATCTGTTCTGTTATCAGATTCAGGCTTTCAGTCAGCCATCTGCAAATTTGGTCTTCACTGTGTTGCACCTGATTGAAAGGATTTTTATTAATGATGTCCAGGTAATAAGGGTGCAGAGAGCTTTAGAAAGTTCCTGCTAACAGTCAAATAGTGAGCTTTGGCCTAGTTAGCGCCTTCACAGCAGCAGACTGGATTGTGAGCTCATTGGCAGGCGTGGGTTGTGGGTCATTGTGGAGAGGCCATGTTTCCGTTGCCTGTGGCTGGGAATAAGTGTAGTAGGGCCATTAAAAAAACCCTGTGGTTGAGTTTTGACTTAGAGCTGTTTTAAAATGCCAAACAGACTGAATTCATAGGCAACTAGTTTGAATGAGACCAGATGCAATGTAAGAGCATATGCATACACGTGTGGGAGACTTCCTCTATGGGAGGAACTTGTGGGGGGAGCAGCAGATTGCTAGGTAAACTGACATACGCCTTAGGCCGTGGATCTCAAAGTGGCCTGGGCCACTTTGCCCCCCACAGAGGATATTTGGCAATGCCTGGAGACATCGTTGGTTGTCACAACTGGGAGAGGGACTGAGTGCTACTGGCATATAATGGGTAGAACCAGGGATGCATGAAGTGTCCTACAATGCACAGAACAGTCTCCACAACAAAAGAATTGTATGGTCCAAAATGTCAGTAGTGTTGGAGTTGAGAAACCTTGACTCAGATCCTCTGTTTCTGTGGTTTTCAGTGATAAACTAGTCTCTCTTGGTGGAAGGTGCGAAGGTAAGCTGCAGGTCTGAGTGGGAAGAGCAGAATAAGGACAGAGATAGATAAAAGAAGTGTCTGCGTTGTTTGAAAATTAACTATTTGGGCCATGTTCCATTTGTATCCAAACAAATATTTGGGATTCTGTCTTTATGTGTTTGGGAAGACTAAAAAGTATGTGGGCCATCACCTTCTTGTTAAAGCTGATCTGAGTCTTTCTTTCATAGAACCTGTATTAGCTTCTTATTGCTGCTGTAACAAATTACTACAAACCTGGTGGCTTAAAACAACTCTAATTTATTATCTTATAGTTCTGTAGGCCAGAAATTAAACATAGGTCTCACCATGCTGAAATCAGGGTGTCAGCAGTGCTGTATTCCTTATAGGGACTCCAGGGGAAAATCCGTATCACTGTCTTGTCCAGTTCCTAGAGGCCACCTGTACTCCTTGGCTTGTGGCCCCCTTCCTCCATCTACATAGCCAGCAATGTTGCATCTCCCTGTACCTTTCTCCCATGATCACATCTCCCTTTGACTCTTTTCTGGTGTCTCCTTTCACTGTTAAGGACCCTTTGGTTACATTGGCTCATCTGTACTCTCTCCCTATCTCAAGATTCTTAATTTAATCACATCTGTGAAATCCTTTTTTCCATGGAAAGTAACGGTCACAGGTTATGGGCATTAGGATGTAGGCATCTTTGGGGTGGAGGGTTATTCTGCCTACTGTGGAACCCAAAGCATTTGCCAGCAGCACGTTTCACTGACTTGAGCTAGGTAGTATAGAAAAAGAAGGGTTGTAAAAATGGTTTGAAATAATCCTGTTTTCAGCGCTGCAATTTCAGTGTTTTAGAAGCAATTTTTATTTTAGGTAATGTAGTGTGACACTGAAAACATTTGGAGGATGTTGAAGGTAATCGTTAAAACTGGCAAAGACATATTCCAATAAGAGAAAACAAGGGGGAGGAAACTATAGACAAGGGGCTCAAAAACTTGAACGTTCAACTAGTATTCACTTGGGGGGAGGGGGAAACTTGTTGAAAATTCAGATTCCTGAGCCCTAAGAACCTAAGTAGGGTGGGGCCCTGGGGTTTCATTTTTTGTTGAGCAATCTCCTGTGATGTATTTAACATAAAAGGTTCTTGGATCACACTTTGAGAAATAAAACCACTTTTACTATATATATCCTATATAATAAAAGCCTAATATGTAAATTGTCCCCTCGACCAGGAGTTCGATTGGGAGTTTGACCAGTGGGTGGGGCTGGCCAGCCAACCACCCGAGGCCCCTCCCCCTGGCCAAACCCACCCCAGCTGGCAGTGGCAGAAGGCAGCTGGGGGAAGGGAGGCCCCAGCTGGCAGCCAACAGCCGCTAGGGACCCTACCTGTGCATGAATTTTGTGCACTGGGCCTCTAGAGCGTGTGTGTGTGTGTGTGTGTGTGTGTGTGTGTGTGTGTGTGTGTATTATATATATTATATATAGATATAAAATGTATATGTGTAAAATGAAACCATTGCATAACACTGATGTTAGAGGACAAAATAAATAAGTATATTAGATTTTTGACAGTCTTGTTATTTCAATTAAATTTGGTGGGAAAGGGGTTTGTTTTTGCCATATCCTAATCTTTGTTATATTAAGTCATACTCTTTCAAAATTTGTAATGACTTTGACCATTGATTGTTCTTGTTAAGACTGTCATCTTCTCTGTGTGATTAATTGTTGTGTTGATATAGATGCGGGTTTGGCTTACTAATGTTCAGCAAATGGAAATGTCAGTGACTCTCTGAGTCTTTTTGAAATCAGCTATAGCCAGGCTATCATTAAACGTTTGTTTGGAAGCTTAGAGATAACATTGATGAATTCCTTAACACATAGCAGTTACTCAATAAATGCTAACTCTAGAGACAAATGGATTAGTTTGAGCTTTTCCTGGCACTTTCATTTTAGGAATAGAGTTCAGAATTCCCACCATCTAGTCCTTAAGACCTGCCTTCTCTGTGCACTCCTCCTCGAGACTCTCTCCTGCATGAAACAGCTTCCTCTCCTGACATTCCATAACTCTTCTCTTATTTTCTTACCTTATGGCAAAGAAGCTGTGTCATTTGCGTACATGCTCTCTTCCCAGATGGAGAATTACCTTCCTGAGGCATGATCCATATCAGATTATTTTTATTCCAGACAAAAGCCAGGAGAATTGCTTTCCAAAGTACATATTCAATAAGTGTGGTGGTGATTTCACTAACAGACAATGAGGTTATCAGGTTACTGTTTTTCAGATATTATTACTTATTTAGGAATTTAGAACTTTGCAATGACTTTTATAAAATCAAATTTAAGAAAAGTTATTTACTGCCCTAGCCCATTTGGGTCAGTGGATAGAGCATCTGCCTGCGGACTGAAGGGTCCCAGGTTTGATTCCAGTCAAAGGCATGTACCTTGGTTGCAGGCTCCCTAACCCTGGTCGAGTACATGCAGAAGGCAAACAAATGATGTGTCTCTCTCATATCAATGTTCTCTCTGTCTCTCCCTCTCCCACACTCTCTCTCTTAAAAAAAAAAAAAAAAAAAAAAAAAAAAGGAAAAATATCCTCGGGTGAGGATTAACAACAACAACAAAAAAGAATATTTACTAAGTTTTTTCTGAAAACTAACTTGAGTCAATCTACTTGAATGAGATGGTATGTTATCTAGATGACATGTTCCACAAATAACGTCCAAATGAAATATAACACTGAGTTGCTGTTGTGTGGTTGTGGTGAGCAGAAGCAGTTATTATACATTACTTGGTAAAATTCATATTCATATCTTGTCAGTTTACAGTGAGCCAGAGATTAAAAATAACATTTGTTTCTGTTTTAGTAACTGCTTTAAAAAAACATCCCAAATCATTTTATTTCTTTAGCTTGACTTCGAGTAGTGTTTTTAATATGTGGCCTTTCAAGCAGTAATGAAATGCATCAGTGCAACTTGGCAATGCATAACAGGACATGCTTCTAGGATTATTTTTAATGATTAAAACTCAGATTGAGTTTTTTAAAAAACTGACACAAAATACAGATGAGCCAAGTAAACTCAGAGAGAAATCTGTGAATGAAATGTTGGTCCTTGGCCCTTTGCATATCCTTCACATCTGTTTTCTCCAGCTCTCTTCTTTCCAGCCGGATCACAACAAAAGGGGAAGGCTAGTGGATATAAACGTGTAATTTACTGATGTGTTTCCCACTCCCCCTTCCTCGTCAGTGATCGTTGGAAGAGTGTTCGGGAGTTGTGTATGGTTTTCAGTATAGTCATCAGGTCTGTGGGTCTGGTGAGTTGATTAGAGGACCAGGAGAGCACTCGGAAATCTAGGTGGAAAGGCAGGAGGAGTGAGTGAGAGTAGAGGCAGTAATGCTGGAGGGTGCACAGGTTAGGATTCAAGTAGAATAACCAGGAGGTAGAATTGATAGGATTTGCAACCAGCTGACTTGTGGAGTAAAGGGGAATGCAGAGGTATTGATTTTGGTGTTTCCAGTTTGGGCAACTCAGTGATGTCAGGGTACCAAGAACAGCTTAGGGGACACATAAGAGCAATTGGATCCCAGAGTCTCATCACCCAACATTGCTCCACTGCTTTTCTTGATCCATTATGTTACCCTTCCTCAGTTGGTGTGTGGGGGGGTCTTAACTCGTGGCACATTCAGCTTCAGTTGGGTGGTCTGGGGGTCAGGTGCTCAGAACTGAGAACAGGTGGGTGTGAGCAACACAGATGTGAAAGTGGATGGAGGCATTAGGGAAGTGTTAGTCTAGCATTGTCCTATTGTATCATATGAAAGGCTGTTTTGAAAACGTTGCCAGCCTAGGCTTGCTCACTTCAGATTTTAATAGCAATGGGACGCTGGTGTCCACCAAACAAGAGACCAGCCTTTCCCTAAGTAATGCCAGTGACTCGGAGAGCTTTCTTTTGTGGTGCAGCGCGCTGAGGGGTCTACCAAGACAGAAAAAGAGAACAGTGCTTCATAAACTATAATTACTCCAATGTTGCCATAAGTAAATATTTTAAATATACTAAAATGGCAACATCAGGAAATGTGACTAAGAAGTCAATGTGTGACACACCCTTTTCCCCACCTTTGTGGTGTTGAAAATTTCCACCAAGAATGATCTATGCAAAGAAGGCTGAGATCAGGCTGTTGCATTTCAGAGGAAGGCCCGATTTACATGGTTCTGCAAATCCAATGATGGGGCTTACATGTGGGAATCCAGCACTTAAGTCAGAGTCTGTCACAGTGATTAGATGTGAGCCATTACAGCGACTTTCCTTTCTTTAACCTCTGCACAGAAGTTTGACATGGTAAAAAAAAAACAAAACAGGTTCGCTCCAATTTATTTGGTTTGTCTGAGGGAAATGGGAGTTTTCTAGGCGACTGAAATGCCTCATGAGTTTGGTGAAATGCCTCATAGAAGGGCTGTTGTTATTATCACTTGATATTAGGTTGTATCATTTTATACGAAGTACGTAGCATAATTTTTCGAAGAGTAATTATGATGCTAATGGAATGAGCTGGATTCTCCTGCAGTATGTGGTCCACGGACTTTTTAATATTCTTTCAAAAGC
This sequence comes from Plecotus auritus, assembly GCF_963455305.1. Lineage (NCBI taxonomy): Eukaryota > Metazoa > Chordata > Mammalia > Chiroptera > Vespertilionidae > Plecotus > Plecotus auritus. The sequence goes on from NC_137771.1 coordinate 83,011,821, forward strand.
TCTGAGCCAGCTGTGGCACTCATGTTGAAAACAGAGATGTACAGACCCCCTCAATGGGACTTGGGCCTGCAGGTAATGGATGTCATTAAACACAGCTGAGTGTGATGAATGGATTTCTGAGTGTACCCAGACGCATCTTTTTATTTTTACTTCTTTTGTCAGCAGTTCTTCTAAAACTAGTTCACATTAGGATGGACCTCATTCTTTCTACTCTGAGAATGTCACATAAATGGCATGCAGCTTCCTTCCCAGTGAACACCATTGATTGCAGTATAGACTGCTCTTCTCTTAAAAAATATCTACTATTTCTGGTTGAACTATACGGCTAATTTTGTTTCATGTAGGACTGAAGGGAAAATGTGTAAAAATCAATCAACATAAAAATACATGCCTGTGTCCTTTAGTCTCTGCCTAATTGGAGAAAAATAGGAGCAAGCATGCTATTTTGTATCCAGCACCGTGGGAAGTGCTGTGAGAGATTCTCCAGGTCTTGAGATTACTCGCCATCTACTAACAGTTGTGAAAGATGACACACAGAAATGAAGCAATATTACCCACAGTTTCGGAGTGCAATGTAAGCCCATACTGACGGAGTCCCTCCCAGAGGTCCTTTGGGGACAGGGAGAGCTGGAGTGGTTCTGGAACAACAAATGTCTTGAGCCGGGTGTTGGAAAATGATTATGACAAATCTAGAAAGGTATTCAACATATGTTGAATGATTCCAGGTTAGCAGAAGGAAAGGCATCCAGATGGGAGAAATAAGGGTAAAGGGGACAGGTGCAGCATGAACAATCTGACCTGAGGGAGCTTGGGGTTTAGAAAGCACCTGGAAAGGCTAATTAATACGACCTCCTTGCCTTTGGTGCCTTGCAGATGACAGGCCTTCCCATTGCCCTCGTTGCATTGATGTGTTTGCAGAGAAAAGAAAGAGTTCATGCAGGCTGGGGGTACGGTGGGTTTTGTTTACAGAACATGATTACCAGTGCTCCTGCCTCATGACCTTTTAAAAATCAAAAGATTGGACTTCACAGCACCCAGCATATGTAGCTTTTGAGAGAGACTTCTTTCTGGCTGCTTTGGGGAAGGAATCACTAAGCAGCTCGTTACTTTGAAATGCAGTCATTCCCCCTTATCCACAGTTTTGATTTCGGTGGTTTCAGTTATTTGGGGTCAACTGTGGTCAGAAAATATCAAATTGAAAATTTCAGTAATAATCAGTTTATAAATTTTAAATTGCATGCCATTCTGAGTAGGATGGTGAAATCTCTCCTTGTCTTTTCCCATCCTGCCCTGGATGTCAATCACCCCTTTGTCAAGTGTCTCTATGATCTATAACCCCCACCCCCACCCCCGAATTAGTCACTCAGCTGATTAGGTTATCAGATCCACTGTCCAGGTAACCCAGGGCTTGTGTTTAAGGAAGCCTTATTTTATTTCATAATGGCCCCAAAGTGCAAGATTAGTGAAGCTTACTTTATGCAAATAGGTGAAAGTTCTTAACTTATTAAGGAAAGAAAAAAAATGCAAAGATGACTAAGATCTCTATCCATGAAATTGTGAAGAAGGAACAAGATATCCCTGCTAGTTTTGCTGTCGCAGGGCAGCTGCCATCTGAGGCTTGCCTGCGCCTTGGGCCTGCTCTGGGTGGCTGGGGAGCTGGGAGGACTGGGGGACTCCAGAGGCAGGCATGCGGCAAGGCCAGGCCTGCCTGGGGGCGGGCCTGGCCTTGCCATGCACCTGCCGCCCTGCCCGGGGCTGAGGGGACGGGGCACTGCCATCTTGTGGCTGTGGGTGCCGCCATCTTTGAGGGTGGGGCAGTCAATTAGCATATTCCCTCCTTATTGGCTGTGGGTGCCGCCATCTTTGTGATGGCGTGAGGGTCAATTAGCATATTCCCTCTTTATTAAATAGGATTGCATTGCATGTGTACATTAATACCCAAAGTTAACTAGTGTTGTTTAGTAGTTCCTTTTTATTTCTTAACTAATTAGTGGTTTTTAACTGCATAGTTTCTTCATCAACTGATTTCATGAAACAGGTCTTTTTGAATGTCTGTCAGGATACTTACAAAGTTCATTGTCTTCATTTAAAACAAATCCTTACTAGATTATTAACGCCTAGGTTGGAAGAAAGTATTTACTAAAGAAGTCTAAAACCTACACCTTTCACAGATTCTTACCTGGTAAAATCCAAGTAAACAGATGTTTTCTTCAGAGCTAACCCTGTCCTACTGTCCCCTCATGGTTCATGTCAGAGCCATGGCCAGCCTGGGTAAACAGCCCTTGTTGGGTTGGACCTGAAGTTCCGCTAGAGAGCTAGGCCTGGCTAGACTTGCATAAGCCAAGAGCAGGAAGGCAGTTCAGTTCTGTGGGAGGGGTCTGTAGAGCTTAGAAGGTCTGCTCAGTCAGCAGTTCTCACACTGAGAACCCAAAAGATGTTTGGGACTGGTGAGAGGTGCTCTGCAAGGTGAAAACTATTTTTATAACAGTACTCAAACATTATTTACCTATTTCATTCTCTCACAAGTGTATAGTGGAGTTTTTCAGAGGCAAAATGATGTGTGATGATGTGAATGAAATGTGTCCATTTGGAAGACCTGCATACCTCAGTGAACTGGTCTTATTTTCCAGGTGATCCGTGCCTGGTGTGACAAAATCCTGCATGGTAAAAAGTCTGTCCTAAGTGCAAGATAAACCAATGAATTTTAATATAAAAGATTACAAGGAGTCCATTGAAATGTTTCAGATCCCAAATTGCCCTATCCTTTAAGAAACTACCACTTGTCAAGTATCAGTGTAATATGAAATAATTTCCACAATTAGCTCAAAATGAAGGCCCATTTTTTCCCTATACTTCAAATAACATATCATAGCAAATTGAATTTAGAGACACATTTGAGAATTTTATTGTTTTCTGTTAAGCCAGACATGAAAGACATTTGCAGAAATTTAAATTAGTTTCATTCTTCTCACAAACTTTTCTGTCTTGAAGAATGTTGTCATTTTTCCGTAAGATATGCCATTTTATGTAACATGCAGTGGATATAATTATTATTTATACTAAATGAATTATTATAAATATAAATGGGCCAAAACACATACTCTCTTCCCTCTTAGAGATTTACAATACATACCAATACATCAACAGCCCTCAAAAGTGTTTCCCAAATTTATTTCGACCTTTTTAATCTAACTCTTTTTATCTTTGGCATAATGTAATATTCCACAGTGGACTATAGCATCCCAGAGAACACACTGGCTAATATATGATATATGCTACTCTCTCCCTATTTTTCAAAAATAAAAAGCAAGATTTAGCAGGTACTTTTCTTCAAATCAATGCTTTATTAAGAGAATGGCCCATAAAAGTTTACCAGCTAACCTAATTCTCCTTTTAAAAAGAAAACCACTCATATTTCATCCTATTATACCATTTTGCTTATAGTCTTCAAAGCTGTTTCTACTTATGTTTCCAAACTCATATGTTTTAAAAACCCTGTTTTGGATATTTTTGTGTGTTAATTAGTAGCATCTGCTCCTGTGTCATAAAACAAAGTGATCCCGTCCCACACTGATTGCCCAAATTGCAGGTTAAGTCCTGGCAGCCTAGCAGTGGAGCTATTACTACTGTTTGGTATTTTTAAATGGCAAAAAATACCATTCATGATGCATCACATGCCTTTATAAAACACAGTCGCTTTTTGTAACAGAAGGATTTACAAATGGCAGTGGATTTTTGTTGTATTTTTATGATATTTTATTTCCAGTCCTTTGGTTTCCATTGGTTGTGGGCACAACACTAACAGTTAAAGCAAAAGTATTCCGCAGAATGAAGAACATGCTCCTGACGGCTATGTGCTGGGCATTCCCCTTCTACAAAACAGGGTGATAAAACAACCAGCAAGTTTCTTTCTGACAACAATGCCATTCTAAATTTGTCTCGAGGTAGAAGTGTGGAGATCATTTCTTTCGCTTTCTGTGCTACGTGTCTGTCAGGCCAAGAATGGGAAAGTCTTGATTTGTGATAATAATTAAAGGGACAATAGCCATTGTACTGTGTATAGTTCAAGAGCTTTTTTATGTTTTAGCCTTGCCAGTCCCTACTTAAAAACTTAATATTGTTTAAATCCTTAGTGACTTTCTATTGCAACTTTGCTGCTGCTTCTGCTTATAACTGTTCAGAAAATTATCACAGAAATGCTACAAAATTTTCCCTTATCACTTAAAAAATTCAAGCAGAAATTTCTGTGGCTGTCTTCTTCAATATCTTGTTTTTTAAAAACCACTAAGTAATTTTAGGGAGAACTCTTTACATGTGCCAAAGGACACTCAGTCTGTAGGAATACCTATTAGAGCATTTGCAGACCGCACTGATGATTCTCTCAGTTAAATTAGCCAGATTAACCAGCCTGAAATTAAAGGACCATGCTTTTACTCTTCACACAGCAAGAGACCACCTTCCCATCTTTCTTTTAAATATATTTTTTATTGATTTCAGAGAGGAAGGGAGTGGGGGAGAGAGATAGAAACACAATGGTGAGAGAGAATCATTGATTGGCTGCCTCCTGCACGCCCCACACTGGGAATCCAGCCCACAACCCAGGTATGTCCCCTGACCCCAAATCGAACTATGACCTCCTGGCTCATAGGTCGACGCTCAACCACTGAGCCATGCCGGCCAGGCTTCCTTCCAACTTTTTTGACAATTGAGTACAGATTGTGGTATATTTGGGAAATCAAAAATAGAAGAATTGTAGAGCTCTGTGGCCGGTTAAGAAGTTGGGAGAAGATGCACATGGGCCATTGTCGGTATAAACTAGTGGAGGGAGCGCTTTCTGCAGTGAAAGCTTGTTTATACAGCGACTCTCAGTGCTCAGGCATATCTGTGAATGCTCCAGGCCCCTGGTGTTCTTTCCTCCTTTCTAGACTTTTGGTCTTATCTCTATTTATAACTTCACCTGGCAAATAAGAATGGGAGGGCAAAGGAGAGGAGAGGCAAGCAGTTTGTTTTGTTGGTGATTAGCGGACTGCTGAAAAGTTTGCTGAAGAAGGGAAGTGTATTGAACCTCTGCTTAAAATGAGGTGTGCAGAATTTTCAGTGGTTTTCTTTGGATAAAAATCATCTCATTCTTGTGGGACTATGTGTAATTGAGGGTCAGCTATAAATCACAAAATAAATCACTTCCAACTCCTTCACCTTGACAGGGATAAGAATGGAAAATCTTGTCATTGAGATGGTCCTTTTTTTTTTCTTTCTTCTCTACAAATAGTATAAGCCTCTGGGCATCAGACTTTGGCAGCCAGTGAAGGGCCCTGAGCTAATAATGGAGCTGTTCTGCTTCTCCAAGTTAGATTTTGCTCTACTTGGTGACAAGAATATAATCCCAAAATGAATTTATTTCTTTAGGGCAAAAACAAAGCAGAAAAAGAGAGAGAGTGTGTTTTCAATACCATGAAAAAGTGTTGTGCTTTTGATAAACTTTTCAAACCAACACCATATTCCATTCTGTTCAATAACATTATGTCCAGTAAGAATCAGTGGGCATGAGCAATTAAACCCAGAGTCTAGTCAAGGCACAAATTAACTTGCTGTGTGACTTTAAGAGGGCCAGCAGCTTTATTTGCAGAAGAATTTTGAACTAGATGACAAAGACCCTTCCTATTCTAGAATACCAAGATTCAGACCTGGTAACATATAAGAGAAAGGCAACAATTTATTTTTAGTAAAACAAGATTGATATCAGCCAGTAACTGGCAGTGGGCTTGCCTTAAGTCCTCCTCTTTCCAAATTCTGTTTTTACCAAAACTGTAAACTAAAGACAGTTTGTCATGCTTTGAACTTCCTGGCTTATGTTGATTCCTATCAATATATTACTGTTACACTTTTGAGTGGGAGCTGATTACATTGCATGAAAAGTGCTCAGGAAACGAATACAATCGTTACAACCCCACATTCAGTGAGAATTGATAGAATCGAGACAAGGAAGAAAGACTGTCCTTGTCAGGCAGTCGCTCCTCCAGCTAGACTGAAAATATAATGGTCTTATTCTCCACTCACTTGTTTAAACATTAACCAAGAGCAGCTTTCTCCTCCTCCAAAATTTTAAGTGCCTCCATGAACTTAACCACAGTTATATACAACCCCCCAAAGTCCTTTTCAAACATGTCGAGTATTCTATAAAGCAGAAGCTTCAGAAGTCTTTCAAGGAACTCATTTTGCATACAGCAGCCTAGAGAGGCATAAAAGTATACCAGCTTTACAGCTAGGTTGTTTGATGGTGAGGTCTTGGTGATTGCCCAGGGACCTTTGGAGATGCGTAGAGTGTAGACTTACAGTAGGAAGCAATCAGGTAGTTAGAGAACTGGGGGACAGCCAATGGACTTTCAGAATAGCTGAGGAAGAGCTCGTAAAAGGCTGAAAAAGGATGCAAACATTTTTTGAAGACAGTTTCCAAGAGCTCAAATGGGCATTGTCAAAAAACAAACAGTGGGGTGGATTTGACTAAGCATCTGGAGCTAGAACAACGCCCTGTGACAAGTGAGCGTTTTTAAAACTCTCAGGCAGAGGAGAACTTTTCAGAGCGACCTTGTCACACACAGTTCGAAGGCGTAGGCTTTGCCAGCTGCTCTGAGTGGGGTAAAGAGGCATGCATATTTTAACCGTTCATTTCATATTCAGTGTGTTAAGTAAATGCTGTTTTCCAACTTGGGTGGAGAAGGTCTTGATCAAGATTTATCAAGAGTCAGAACGAAAACATTAATTTCTTGTTTGCAATGGAAATTTTCTTCTCTCTTATACTTTGTTTTGTTCAATCCCATTAGCCCTTTATTTAAAAATATTAATAGTAGTTCACTCAGTCTGAGTTTAATGGGCAGAATCAGGTGGATTTTAATTTGAAACAAAACTCTCTCTACTTTCTACTCTTGAGAAACTGCATTTTAGTATCTTTAATTATTTAAACATAAGGAATCCTTCTTTATTTACTTATTTCAATTAGTAAACTTGAAATTTTCCAGGCACATTCCCACTGGTGTATATTATAATTTTCAGTACCTACCCAGAGAGTGCTTTGTTTCTTCTTTTCTGTACCCCCCCCATCCAGTATTTTAGGGTACCATATGTAGATCCAGTTGCAAGATAGCTTCATTCTAGTAATTAATATGCTTGTTTGAGGTTATAAAATATACATCTGACAAAAGCCAGGGATTTCCCCCTGAATATCTACTGACTGCTTCAAGTGGCATTCTCATTCTGAGTTGGTGTTTTGTTTTGTCTTATTGCAGCATATTGGAGCAAAATGAGGGAGTTTATTTTGAGACCTCCAAATTAGTGCTGCTCCGGACCATGAGCAAGAGAGAAAGTGTGGACTTCAGCCTGCACGAATGGTCTTGAAACACAAGTGGTTTTGGGTAAGTCATCTGAAAGACTTGGCCTTAAATTTTATCAGTCACCATTTATTTGGTGTCCCAGGACATCTTATTCAAGTGCATGGCTATTTCTCTACAGCCCAAGCCACAGGATGTTTGCAAAAGCTTTGTTCTATTGAAGGAGAGCAATGAAATTTACTTAGTTGTGTTAGTTTCTCCCATGTGCAGAATAATAGGATCTGAGTAGAATGCATTTATCATTAGAAAAAGACCAAAAAGAGAGAGAGAAAAAAACTCCAAACAACTAAACACACACACACACACACCCCCCAAACAAACAAACTACATTTCCAGATACTTCATTTTAGCTGAGAGCATAAGGCAGTGGTTCCCAATGTGGGGCACATGCCCCACGGTGGTGGTGGGGGGGCAATTTGACTTTTAAGGGGGGCAATTCAAGAATGAGTTATTAATTTTTTGCATTTCTTATGGTTCTAGGGGCCTCATATATAGTATATAAATATATATTGTGACATATTTATGCATTTCAGTTCTCTATTACATGTTTTGAAACCTTATTTGCTATTTTCATATTGCATCATATTATTATTATTTTTAAACAATTTCTTAGTGATTTCTTCTTCAATACTTCAACTGTTCTTTCGTTCTTTTATTTTTCTCTTTCATGGATGCCATGTGCTTTGAAAGCATGTTAAGACCAAGTTAATGGCCTTTTAGGCTTCCTTCACATGAATAGGAGTTCACTTTTTGAATAATAAGTATTATATGTCACAGGGTGGGTGAGGCATCAGGATTTTAGAGATGCTTAGGTGGGGCATGGCCGGAAAAAAGTTGGGAAGCACTGGCATAAGGTATTCACCATACAAGAGACCTCAGATTCAATTTGATGGCAAGTTTGTGACCCTGTTATGAAGTAGTGGGATGGGCAAAGATGAGAAGCATTGGGAGTTTCCAAGTCCTGCTCAACAAATGTTTATTGAGCACCTTTTAACTAAACACGGTACCCTGAATGACGGTCTTGGTTTGGAGTGAAATTTAAACACTCTGAACTATAAATAATTTCAAACCACATACCAAAATAATGTGGACTTCCAAGAAAGCTTTGTCAGCCTACTAGCTCATTGTATTTTTTGGAAACGGAGTCCCTAGGTGGAAGCCCAGTTCTGCCCACCTATTTTGGTGACCTCGGACAACTTATTCACCTTCTTGGAGTGAGTCACCTTAAAAACAGGAGGACATGCCTCCGGGATCACCACAGTCTTAATGCAAATTTAAAATTCAACAGTCCACCCTGGTGAAGTTAATTGAATAATTATACTGTTCGATTGAGTTTTGCTCCACAGAATTTACAGTAACGAGGGACAAAATTAAAGAAATTATAAAGCACGTGATTTTAGCAAAATACCAGATGCTGGCTAGAATTGGTGTTTGGATTTTTGCTCAACAGAATTTACAGATGACCCTAGTGGGTCATCTCTGCAGAGGGGCTCTAAGATCAACCCACGTGGAGGAAAGGGTCAGGCACGGGGACCCCCTGCCTCTGGCACTGATCTTGTGAGCCAGCCCTTGGGTCAAGCAGGCCTTGCACTGTCTGTGGTTAATAATTCATTCCTTGCAGCACAGTGTTAAGTGAATATAATATTTGAAAACATGTGATAGGCTTGTGTTGAATGATTGTCCTTTTTGGTTGGGGATCTGTTTCCTTCTGTGTTTGCTCTCGCCGTGTTATGGGTTACCTGCCAGTCCTTGAACCTCGTAGAGCCCCAATCCTTGAGCCATAGAGCCCCAATCCTTGTTTTATATTGATGGCTCAGATATCACTTGTTAGTAGGTAGCTGCCTCAGAGTGGTACATTATTTGGGTTTCATAACGGCATTTTTTTTTCTCTTACAAATGTTAAATTATGAAGTGCAGGATACCACATGAAGGCGACAGACAAAATGCAAACTGTATTATCTGGAAATGCCAGTTTTATGATTCTCCTGGTGACATTGTCCTCCCTGCAATCAACATTGGAAGCTTCGCTACCTGTTCAGCAGTGTCTTCTATCCCAGGCCAGCTTCATTTAGGCCGCAGGTGTAGCCACCGTGGCAGACTGAAGCAGGAAGTTTGATTAAGATGATTGCATGGGGCTGTCCCTTCCTCTCCAAGTTCTGTCTGACCCCTAAGCCCAACTCTCGTTCACAGAGTCTTTCCTGAATGCTCAAGGCTTCACTGCCCACCCTTCTTTGTGAACTCCTATAACATGTAGAGTTCGCATCATAAACGAATGTGTGGCTCTGCCTTGCTTTTGGGTGGCTGCCCTCACTCCATCTGGTTGTAGACTGCTTGAGGGTAGGAGTCAGATCATAGCCGGTGTTTCTCCAAAGTAGTCCAGCTCCAGGGCCTCCTGATAGAATCACCTGGCTGCATGGATTAAAGTTGCAGATTCAGCAGCACCAGGCTGGATGAGTCAGAATTGCTGGAGATATTGAGCCCAGGAAACTCACCGCAGATCTCTCTCTTGCACACTGAGGTTTGCTAACGACTGAGTCTGCTTCTTCACCCTCCTCTTTGCCTTCTCACCCGCAGCATAGGGCCCAGGTCTCAGCTCATAGCTGCCCAGGAAATATTTGCTTGTTGATCTGAGCATCATCAAACCATGATGGTTGCATTCACTCTTTAATGGCCTCGCCTTTCAGTATGTGGAGTCAGCATATCTCTGAACCCTTAAAAACCCCAATTTATCTAAATGTGTAGTGTTCCCCCCAGGTCCAAGGCTCTTTTATGTCCCTTTCTCTTCAACCACTGACCCTGGCTGTCCTTAGTGATAGTGTTACCCCCTGCCTACAGTGATATGGCAGGAAAAGCAGATCTAGGGAGCTCATCTGGACTGATGGGGTAGCAGAGATCTGAGGATGACGGTGCTGTGGTACCCAGAAGCCTTATCCTTGGCTCCCAAAGCCACACCTGCTGCCCTTGGCAGGTTATTTTGAGTGAGATTTCTTTCAGCTGTTAGGGCTCGCAGGTGGTAAGTTTTGGTGGCTAGAGAGCAATCCCACTGCTGAAAGGGATAAAGTTAAGCTGCAGTGGACACACATCAAAGCGCCCACGGTGGCAGCGGCCGATTCAGGATTCGAATCGATGTTAGCAGACTGTGGGGGTGTCTCCTGGCCCCCCTCCTCCCCTCCCTCCTGGCTCCAGCAAGGGCAAGCCTGGCCTTGGATGATGCTAAATAGATTTGCAGGGTGCCCTTGCTCCTGAATGCCCTTGCTGGTGGCTACAGCCCTGGTAGTAGATATGACTGTTAGTTCAAGTGGAAATCCCAACAGAAGAACTCAGAAGCCCAGCCAGCCTATACAGGAACAAGTGGGGTAATCTGGAAATTTATTAGCTGTTAAGGTAACCACAACCCAGTGCATTCAACCTTTTTTCTGCAACTTTTCTTTGGCTCTTGCCTCTTCACAGTTTTCCTCAGAGAGGTTGTGTGGATACTGAACTGAGTGTGTGTTAAAAGGCGCACTCATGCACAGTGACTGGAAAGCATCCTCTTCTGGGTCTGCATCGAGTTTTGACGATGGGAGGCAGCGGAAAGGTGTAACCGAGTGGATCTGGAACCGGCTTTTTCTCATGTTCTCAGCGAAGGGAAGGAAAAGCAGTGTTAAGGGCAAAAGAGGCTTTTTAACATGTGCTTTATGGAGACCTGGCTAGATTTTCCTCTGCACAGCTTCCTCCAGCCGGGCGGTGGGGAGGGGGCCGCCTTTGTCACGCAGGAGGTGGGTGCACAGTCTGTCGGCTGTGGAAGGGAGATGTACAGTTGTTGATGTAACTGTCTTTGAGCCTTTGTTGAAGGCTTTCAGGTAGAGGAGTAACGAGGGACAAAATTAAAGAAATTATAAAGCACATGATTTTAGCAAAATACCAGATGCTGGCTGGAATTGCTGTTTGGCGGCCTTTAGCCATGCATGGAATATTTCCTTAGCAGTAGCCATCCGCGCTTGGCAAAGAGAAAAATTGGTTCTAAAGGAGCATTTGTCTGGTTAGAAACTATGTCACTTGTCCTGCTGACCATGAGGCCCCCTGGAGCATTGCAGGATTTCCAAATGGTCACTTAAACCCTGGGCACTGCTTTCTCAAGGCAGATACAAGTAATTAAAGAGCCAGGCCTGTGTCTTCCCTGAAGGTCATCATTAGAAAGCTCTTTAATGCTTTCCAGCTCAGGGGAGTCAGATACCCATCATGTACCTGAGCCTGCGTTCCGTAAAGCATACCCAGCATACGCCTTCTGTGAAATGTGTTATAGCTCGCTCCTCTTGCTGATGCTATCACTAGCTAATTGCATCAGTCCTTCAGAGGAGCCCTGTGGTTTGGTATAACTGTGAGTAAAACCACACCGGTTCAGGAAATGCAGTGCATTGTCTTATAATAGGCATCATCAAAACAGATGTTGATTTACTTGGAAGATACCTTTCCTTGGTGACAGTTTGAGAGCTTTGAAGGGAGGTGTTTGACGTGCATCAAAATAAGTTAGAATTAAACTGCCACGTTGGCACACTGTTGGAGTGAAAACTGAAAGAAACTCACCAGTATTTGTTCCTGAACACGCTCTCCCCTAAGGCATCATCATGCCATGACATCATTGTCAACTCTGTTCTGCAGACGATCCTGGCTCTCTCTTTCTCTTCTGAGTTAAGGCAATTGGCTTCCAACTTCCTCCAAATAACTTCAGTTGGATGTCATATAGGTGCCTCCAACTTGAGGCTAAACCTACACTGTCCCTTTCCTGGATCCTTGTTTAGAGAGACAAGATCAGCCAGTCATTGGTGCTGGACACCATCTTCTCTTCCTATGTAGTTCATCCCTTGACCACATGCTGTAGTTTTACCTGTTAAATATTTCTTTTACTCACTCGTCTTCCACCCCCTTGCCATTGTTCTGTTTCAGGCCATTAGCATCATGTGCCTGGACTACTGCAGCCACTTCCAAAATAAGCCACTTGCTTTAAGTCCTTCCTGTGTTCTATTCATCCCACTATGTTGAGAATTATTTTCCTAAAGAAATGGGTGGTTGAATTATTCCCATTCCTGAAAAACCTTGATAGCATATGGAAGTATGGAAAAGTATTCTAGTACAGTGTTAAGTATAAAACTCATACTTCAAAATTGTATATGCAGGGGGTCCCCCAAAAATGTATATATACTTTGAATATAATTATAAAGGCAGTGTTTATTAAAATACATTTCATTTAGCAGCTATCAGTTGTTAAAGTATATATGCATTTTTGGGGTGACACCCTGTATATATGGAGTACAAAGAACAATGAAAATGTACGTCTGTCAACAAAGACTAGAAGTAAAGCAAAACTGAAGATGTTCGTCGTATTAGAGTGGTTAGTACTTTTTTTTTTTTTTTTTTACAGACACTCCTTTGGTATTTTCCATAAATAATGAATGAATATGATGAAGTGAAAGGAAAAATTGAAAGGATTTTGTTAATTTCCCTTTCCTAGAAGGTAAAATGTGATCTTCATTGCATGACATTCAAGACCCTGAGGAATTCATTATCAATTTACCATTTAAATCTCATTGCCCATCCTTCCCATTTCTCCACACAACACGTTTTTTCTTTCTAAATATACTATATACTAGAGGCCCAATGCATGAAGATTCATGCAAGAATGGGCCTTCCTTCCCCTGGCTGCGGGCACCACCTTTGTTCCGGCTGGAGCACCTTTCCACCTTCCCACACTGCCCAGAGGCCCGGAGGGGCTGGGGTGGTGCGGAATGCCTGCTGCGGAATGCCTGCGTTGCAAGCATCCTGCCCTGCCCCCGGCCACTCAGCACCAGTGTATGCAAATTAGCCCACCATCTTTGTTGGGTTAATTTGCATACTCACTCCTGATTGGCTGGTGAGTGTTGTGAAGGTATGGTCAGTTTGCATCTTACTCTTTTATTAGTGTAAATTTTAATAACCATGCCTTTCTTCATGTTGATTTTTCTACCTAAAATTCTCTCTCTCTACAAGGTGACTTCCTCATTCATTAAGGTCTAATGGAAATGTCCCTTCTCCCTATGTTAGCACTATGCATTGATATTTTTTGTTTATGTAGATATTTTTGTGGCTGGTTCATGCAGGTAGTGATTGCTTTACTTTTAAACCTTGTATTGGTAGTATTAAGCCAATTTCTGCACATAATAAAGCTTAATAAATATTTATGGATGATAAGAAAAAAAGAAAGAACTAATTCAGAAATATACAAGTAATTCTTCAGGTAAGATTTAATTTTTTTTTTTCAGATAAACTCAGTGCTAATTACCGTGTTGTAAAAATTACAAAAAGTGGATGTTTTTGATTAAGCAATTTTTACAAAAGTAGTTGGATTCAGCGTCAGGCCATTTCAACTAAACTTCAAAAGTGATTCTTTAGTATTTGGAAATTCTGTCTTCAGCTTCTTAGGCACATTTGTGAAGTTACTAGAAATTACCTTTTAAACTGTTTTGTGTCATGAAAAACCCTATCAGCCAAATCAGAAATCCAAAGAGCTGACACATCCAGAGCTGGCAACATGACATGAATGTGTGATATTTTTTTTCTTAAGCAAATTTAAAAAGCCAAGACTGGATAACATTAAAGGATTGATGTAACTTTTTCAATTATGAAAGGCTATTCTACTCTAGGAATATACCAGTACTTGTTACTTTTTTTTTTTTCATTTCTAAGAATTCTATTTAGTTAAAATAGCAAAGGAGAAAAAAAATCTTGGCTTAAATAAAATGAAAAGTCATCTCCAAAATTAAGTTGGCATCATCAAAAGATTTTTTTTTGAAAGGGAGGAATAGGATGCTTTATAATATCACATGATAAGAAGCCACTAAAGAAAATCATCATTTGCTAGGAATTCAGAATGGGATTTTATGGTGATTAATATGTGAGGCATGCTATACATCTTTTTAGATAATCTTTTGACATTAAGTAGATATATTTAATACTATATATTTTCTTATTCATATATATATAATATTTTCCCATTAATATTTTAGTTAGAATCAGTAAGTTGGAAGAGAATTTCAACTTGAGATTTGCCAGTTTTTTTGCATGATATTTTTACCCAATTTTCAGTTTTCATGCCTATAAAATCATGACAAAAGTTGAACCATTGTTAGGTTAACAAGTTAACAACATGTATTGATTAATACTGTCTTGGAAACATTACAGACCACATCACTTTTCAGCATTTCATACAGTTGATCTTTGTTTTGCACAGTGAAGAACCTTTGCTGAATTTCTTAATTTTTTTCTGTCCTGAGCATTTCATGCATTTGAAAGCCTGACACTTTGACTAGTTAGAAGATCCGACAAGAAATCTACCATGGCTCAGGTGAATGAGTGCAGACTCACAGTTCATCTTTAGTTATTCTCTGCTGCACCATCTATGGGGCTGCAAACTTTTCTGCTTACTACTGTTCATTTACCAAGAGGTACTGGTTGTCGAATTGCTCTTTTGTGAGAGCCAGTACGTGAAAGCAACCTAAATATCTAGTGACAAAAACCCAAGAAGGCGATAGACTGTTGCAGTTTTCATTACAGCTTCAGGTGCTTCTCGATGTAGTAGGTGCTTATCTCAGCTGCCCTCTGCAGACCAGGTGTATGGGTCCGTGGAGTGAGATTGTGGCTGTAGCCTAGCTAAGGTTATCTAGCATGGGTTAGCACAAGCAGAAGTAAGCATAGGAACCTCAATTAGGAAGGCTGCAAAGGAGAAGACAACTCTTCATGACACTTTAAGGATATACATCCAGAATAGAATACCTTGATGACTTCAAAGTTTCAAAATCCAGCCCTTAGGAAATGGTTTACAGTCATGGTTAATTTTTCTAGTCGTACATAATAAATCGCTATATAATGCTTTGGGGAAACAATATAATGCCGTGCTTAAGAGCATAGGTTCTTGAGGCAAACTTCCTGGGTTTGAATACATATCTGCCACTTAATTATATCTGACATTTAGTAGTTGTGCAATGTTGAGCAAGTTACCTAACTGCTCTGGGTCTCAGTTTATCCATCCATGAAATGGGAAAAGTAAAATAGCCTCTATCAGAGTTGTCAAAACGAAAAGAGTTAATGCATGTAAAGCTTTTAAAAAAATGTTAGCTGTTATTATCATGTCACTTTCCGAGTATTCACTTAGACAGTTACTTAGTTCATAATACAATTTTTCAGCCTTGACTTTATTCTTAGTGGCTTCCTTCAAATTGAATTTATGATTTTTTACTCAGGGAAGGTGAAACGTGACTGAGTTCAACTAGGGAAGGTGGGAACACACAGGAGTGAGCTGTTTGGTCTAGTTAGGGAGTGGCGAGCACGTGGAGGAGGTATTTTGAGCTGCACTTTAACTGGTTAGGATCGCAAGGGCCAGAGATGGGAGCAAGGTGTCCCAGGCGAGAGGGTGAGTGAACAAAGGTGAGGAGAAGGGCGAGGGCAGTATGTGATTGAGGAATGCTGGGGACCGGTTTGGGACAAGTGGAAGTTTTGTGAGGTGGAGTAATGGGAGATGGGGAGAAAAGGCAGGTCAATTTGCTAATTTTATGATAATAATTAATATGGCCCTGGCCAGGTAGCTCAGTTGGTTAGAGCAAGCATGTTAAACTCAAAGGCTAACACGGGCCAAATAAACAAGGTTTAAGTTTATGTGGGCCGCAAAAAAACCCAAAAACTTCAATTTTCACAGAAACGTAGGTTTATTTCGATAGAGACATGCTGAATACAAAGGGCTGAAATAAATGAGTAATCGTTAACATAAAATAATAGAACGTTTTAGTACAAATTAATATTTTTTCTTGAACATTAACTTACCAGACACTGAATAATTGCGCAAATTAATAAGCATAACACAAATAAACCTATTTTTCTTGTTATCCAAAAGTGAAATATTTCCTGTTGTCTACACCAAACAAGTCCGTCCAAGACTAATGACGTGGCAATTGGCTGCTAAAATATTCGGGGCTAGTATTAGTGGAGAGAAATGGTGGGCCTGTGCGTAAGGGAAATGAATGCAACACGATTATAGTAATCAGTCATTAGCGAACATTGTAGTTCATTATTAATAATTATGTATAACAGGATATTGTAAAAATTAAGTTATGAAATTTTTATAAAAACGTTTCTTACATACCATTATATTGGCTGGGCTGCAAAAATATTCGTTGTGGGCCACATGCGGCCCGTGGGCCACGAATTTGACATGCTTGGGTTAGAGCATAGTTCCTATAAGGCAAGGTTGTTGGGGGTTTGATCTCCAGTCAGGGCACATACAAGAATCAACCAATGAATGCATAAATAAGTGGATTTGTTGTTCCCCCTCTCTCTCCCTCCGTCTCTTCCTCCATTCCCTTCTCTCTCTAAAGTCAACTTAAAAATTATTACAATGAACTGTTAATTGAGTAGCTACCTTACACCGGATTCTGTGATTGGTGCTTTACATCAATGAGCTCAGATCACAACTCCCCATAACAGTTATAGCCCCACTTTTACAGATGAAAACAATTGAATTAACCCCATGCTAACGGCTGGAAGTTGCTCTTAGGTGGTGGCAGGCCATTGAAGGCTTTTGAATGGGAGAGGTCACGATCAGGGTCAGCAGTGATTTACTTACCTGCTTTGTGAGACTCTGAGTTCTTTGAAATTAAAGACATGACACCCTCTATGTTCCCCAGGAGGAACAGCCCTGTACTCTACTCCTGAAGAGTCTATTTTAAAAGCTCCCTTCAATACAACTTGGAAGATACTGTGTACATTTTTCTTCTTAAAGAAGAAACTAATTAATGCATGGAATAATAGTCAAACTAATTCCTTTGTGCCTGTACATGTTTCATCTCACCTGATCCTCACAAAAAATCTTAAGGAGTATGACTTTTACATTCATATTACATGTTATTATAATGCATGCGGTTATTGGTGCTGAAGAAGATTACACAGTGTTTGGGAGTAAAGCTAGGATTCAAACCCTGGACTCTCAACCCCTAGCCTGTACTCGGCCATCACCCCGTACATGCTATCAAACTATCAGACCTCTCCTGATTTCCAGTCTCCAAGAGGGTGGTGCTTTTTCACAGGTTTAAGACCACTTTGCTAGCTCTCTGTTGCTTTCAGAGAAACTAAAGCTCCACAAGGAACTCATCTATTTTGTAGAGGTTGATGGAAAGAAATTATTTTCAGCTGTCCTCATGACCAGCATCCTTCTAAGTGACCTGCTGGCAGGTGGCCCCTCTAGGAGCCCATCAAGTTAGCCACTTGTAGGAGCCCGGTGTCCTGTGGTAGGTAGGCACGCAGAGTGAACTTGCTCTTGGCAGTGAAATGGAGTTTGGGAGTGAGTACATCTCGAGAAACCTAGATGTATAAGGTAGGTACTTTGATTGAAACCAATTTATTATACTGAAAACACTCAGCAACAGGCAGAGCAACTTCTGCTTACAAGGGCTGAGTGGAATTTGGAATGACACTTAGTGAAAGGGGAAGTTTAATTCCAACTCTCAAAGGTTGTCACCAGAGAACCTAAAAGCACATATTATGTAAATTCAACCGAAATCTGTATTTATTAACTTGACAAATTTTGGAGTGGTTATCTGCTCTATGACATTGATCCGCAGGAAGATTCTCCAAAATATCAGAGGTTTAAATTAGGACTCTTAAACATTTGGCACCTGTGCTGGTTCCAGTTTCCAGAGGCTTAGCTCCCCTGCCTCGGTAAACACTTTGCAGGAATGGCCATGGTGCTCTCTGTTTTCCTGGGGAGTGTCCACATTGGTCTCATCCCTTCCTTTACCGGCACTGCCCTCATCCACTTGGGAGAGTCAGTGAGCCAACAGCAATCTGTCTTGGGGACCCAGCCACCAATCCAGCACTGCACTTTGAAAGTGTCCTTAACATGATTTTTCAGTGTATACAAATATCTGTCTATCTATGATTGTGGTAAATATATAATGTAAAAATTACTAATTTAACCATTTTTAAGTGTATAACTCATTGCATACATTCACAGTATTGTGTAACCATTTCCACTATTCATTTCCAGAGCTTTATCATATTCCCAAACAGAAACTCTGTACCCATTAAACACCAATACCTCATTCCTCCCCCTCCCCAGCTCTTCTTTCTACCTCAGTGAGTTTGCTTTGTTTGGGTAGCACACATACCTAGAATCATACAATATTAGTCCTTTTGTGTTTGGCCCGTATTTTTTAACACGTTGTTTCACGCATACGTGTTTTGTGTGTGTAAAATATTTATTTTCAGTACTTTATTGTATCAATATTATCAATAAGATGTAATATGCATTCGAATTAAGAAACTAGGTTCTATAAGGATATGGGTAAACAGAAGATACAGAAAATTTTCCTCATAGTAAGTGAAGAAAATAACCCTTGTAAGACAAAAACCAGACTCCGGCCGGCTAGTTTGCCTTCCTCCTGGGAGCCAGTTGGCCCTCACTTTGGTTCTATCTAGCCCCTGTTTGGCCTGAGTCCTTAGCAGCATTTCTGTGAGCAGGCTTGCATTTCTGTAACACCTCCTGGAAATTTTTAGGGACCATCTCTTGACTCACTTCTGTTTGACTCCTCTTCCCATTAATCTTTTAAGTTACTCATTCAGTCTCCCTGCCTGTGTCCAGCAACGGGCAGAAACGTGATGGCTGCTGGTGAATCACAGCCCTCCACTTGCGGTGATGCCACGCAAAGCAGAAGTGTGCCCTTCTGCACGGAAGCAGAGGCATTGTAACTTTAACTACTGCGTGGAATTGTAGTTGAGGTGAGCATAATTCTCCTGTTTACATCTTACAGAGCCACAGTTGAAATAGTGAGTTGGTGCATCGGAGTGAATGTGTTCTTTTCAGATTTCTGTTCTAGCAGTTGCCAGGCTGGTCCAGGCTGTATTTCATGAGCACCCCAGAGATCAAGGGCCGAAGAAAGCAGGCCCAGGAGGGTCTCATCTCCTACTGAAAGTTAATGGGACAGTAATGACTTTCTGCTGTGCTAAGGCCGAGATTTGGCTCAAATCCCAGAAGCCTGTGATTCTCAGATCTTCTCTCACAGTACATCCTTTTCTTCTGGCAAAGGCTCCATGGATTGATTTAAAGTTGAGGTGCTTAGAGGGCTCACTCTCTTCTTCTTTTCTCTCGCCGTAATGAACATGTTCTGGGGTGCTCTCTGTTGTGGAGCGAATGTGAGTGAACAACCACTGAAGTCCAAACCAAATTAAAATTTAGGGAGCTTTTATTAGCCGGCCAGCTGGTCAGCCAGCAACTGCTCTGCCTTTCTCCACACAGGGAATCCAGAGAGCAGCCCCGACCCTTTGCGCAGGACCACTTTTAAGCACATTAACCATATCCTATTTTTGCAGAACAAGTAACCCAAGACAAAACAGTTTTTCCTAAGCAACGTCAGGATCATGCCATTGACGACCATGTTATTTACAGGGTCATCCTGTTCTTCAGAAAGCTGACAGTGTTCTATGAAAGAAGGCCTACGTGCTGGGAAGGGGCCATGAGACCGTATCTCAAGGCCTGGCCTGGTGTCAGCACTGACAACTCTATCTGGGGCATAGTCCACGGCCTCTCTGGAATGGTAGTAGAAAGCATGCTCAAAAATTCCCACTCTCTAACACTCGCCCTGCGTTGGATTTCCAGCAGGGCTGAGCAGAACATTGTTGTAAGTGGCCCTTTCTCCAATGAGCTGTTTGACTGAACCCAAACAGCTCATTGATTTCAGGGGCACGGTGCTAGGCCATTCAGCCCATCCCCACCTCATCACATTTCATTATAACCACTGAGTGTAGTAGCACCGTGACACTGATCTGAGGTACTCCCTTCGGAAACTGAGATGGTTTTCACAGGCTAGGCATCGCTGTCTAATAAATTACTGTGGACGTCAGGTTTTCCTGACGAGGTAGTCAAGACACATACTGGAATAGCCCCTCTAAACAGAATGTGGAAACCATTTGAACTCAGCAAAACAGTGTACCACAGTATTTATGATACACTAGAGGCCCGATGCGTGAAATTCATGCAATAGTAGGCCTTTCTTCCCCCGGCTGCCGGCACCCGGGACCTGGGCTTCCCTTGCTGAGGAAGGCCCCCCACCTGCTGCAGCCCGCTGGTTGGTGGCCTGGGCCTCCTTCTGCAGGGTGATCATGGGGCGATGTCCAGGCCCCCGACCAATCGCATCACACCCACCTTGGCTGGCCTGGCACCAGTGGGTGTCATAGTGTGGTCATCTGGATGGTCGTTCCACTGTTCAGCTGTTCGGTCGATTTGCATATTATGCTTTTATTATGTAGGATATGCTTGGCATTAAGGAGGGCTGTAAGGAAATATGGAGATCGCCCTTTACGGGTGTCTCCGCCCTCGAGGTGCATGCCTACATGTGAATGTTATGGACCAGGCACCCTGGTCTCCAAGCTGGTGACATGTCAGCTTCCAAGCCTCTGACTCGCACAGGCCCCTTCTAAGGCCTGGTATCCATGTTGAAAATTTTGTGAACTTTTACAGAGCTGCCCCCATACTCACTAGACTGGATTCACCCCTTGTTAGGAAAACCTATGCATATGTTAATGGAATATAGTTATTTCTCCTTCATACTAATATGTGAAATTCCCCCAAATCTGCCAGCCCACAAAACAAAAATTAAGGGGCTGTGCAGAGCCTTTCGTATCTTCCCCAGTTGTTTCTAAGGAAGTTTCTATCTTGGACATTTACCAAATAGTAATATGTTTAACTGGTGGTTACTATGTCCTAAATTTCCCAAAACGGTGAATAGCAATTATGATTCACATATTCCTGGGAATCCCCTTCCCCGAATGCCATTTGTCGGGAGTGGTGAACTGCATGTCAGTTTCTTAGGAGTTGAGGAAAATGGAACTATATAGCTTCTTATCTTGTCCTCATGCTGCCTAAAGAAAACGTTAATTTAATGGCTATTGTGTGAAACATTTCTTCCTAGCTTGACTTGGTTATTTTCTCTGCCAAGAAGTCACGTGTTATAGGTAACTTTGATTTGAGAAGTAGCTGTTTTCAGTACGCTAAATTAGTTTCTTTCTTCCCTTTCCAGGAGTTTTTTTTTTTATGATGCCCAGCCTGTTGTTAGGTGTAAAAGCTAACTTAGCTTAGATTATTTTTTTTAAATGCACCTGGTATGGTATTCAAGCTGTGACATTTCCTGTTGAAATAGCACTGCTCTGGCCTGAAAGGAAAAGACCCCAAGATGATATAACCCATTTTTTTAAAAAAGGAATAAACTATTTTTCTACTTTGAAGGTTTTAAAATAACTCACAATATTTATTAGCCATTTGACTTACTAGTCAAAAATCTTAGGGAGGTGTGATGTCCGAGACTGTTCAGGGGAGTGACAGTTGGCGTGGGCCGAATCTGTGGGGTGCAGTGCAAGGTGACGGCAGAGTGGAACACGGCCCCGTATATTTTGTCCTGCCTGAAAGGAGGAAGTCTGTCCAAGGGCCTGCTTGGCAACAAAACTTACGTTGATGACCTAGCAGCCACAGCGAAGGGCTGAGGCGGGCAGAATCCAGTTGGCGGGATGAGGTGGAGTTGGGGGAGGAAAGTGGCCCCACAATCGGGGTTTCAGTTCCTGGTCTGTCCCTAATTTGTGACCTTTGGAAAGTTACTAATCTTTCTGGAACAGTTTTCTCCTGTATAAGCCGAGGGCAGTAGCCTGGGTAACCCTGGGAGGTTCCCTTTGCCTGGGACATTCTGTATCTGAGGATTGACAGACACCAGACTTACATGGGAAATGAAAACGGTAAGAACAGAAGTGGAACAGGTGGAAGGGAGGCAACTATGTGGACCAGGCATCCTCAAACTATGGCCCGCGGGCCACATGCGGCGCGCTGAGGACATTTATCCGGCCCGCCGGGTGCCGCTGCCTGTCCTGCTTAGCAGCCGACTCGTCCTGGGCCCGCAGTGCGCACAGGAATTTGTTTATAGTTTGTTTGTTTTTTAAACTATAGTCCGGCCCTCCAACGGTCTGAGGGACAGTGAACTGGCCCCCTGTTTAAAAAGTTTGAGGACCCCTGATGTGGACAGTGGTCTGGATTCTAGACCTTTCTGGCCTCACAGACCACAGGTTGGCGACCGCTGGTCTAGAAAGCAAGTTGGAAATATCCCCAGTATGAATTCAGTTGTATGTCTCTCTCCGTAGGCAGGTGACTTTTATTTGAGAACTGAGCGCTGCCTGAGGTTAGGGGTGAGCTCTGGGCTAACTTACTTGCGCCTGGAAAACACCTTTCGAGGACCTGTGCTTCCCTTGCACAGCCTGTGCTCCTGACCTTCCACAGCACAGAGGCTTATCTTTGTCTTTGCGCCCAGTGCTGTGCTGGCTTCGATGCCTCCCCCTCCTGCACCTTCCCACCGATGCCTGGGGAGATGCTCCTGGGCCCCAGTAGGTTTTCTTTCTCCTTTTGAGCCCTGTTGAATTCTGAGCCCTCTCTGCAGAATCAGATGCATTTATTTATCTTGGCATTGTCCTATTTGAAGAATCAGATACTTTTGTATTTGTTTTTGCCAGAACTCACACATATAAATGAGCTTTCGAAATCAGCAGGGTAGGTTGACACTGAAATACCAGAGTCCTTGCCAGTTTGCTACTTAGTTGCTCAGTTAACACTGAATTCTGTCACTGCTCTAGTTTCTGTGTAAGAATAGCTCCTTCTCTTTAGAATTTAGTTACCAAGTGGGGGAGACGAATGCAAATGCAAGCACCAGGAACTCAGTAATAGCAATATTAGTGATGCTCATGAAAGCAATAGACATTTTCTGAGTGCTTACTGTGTACCAGGAATGTGCTAATAAGCACTTTACACGCACTAATTGTGTGTGTCCACATACATAGAAACACATTAAAAATAAATGTTCAGTTTTCACAACAACTCTACGAAATAGGGATGATTATCATCCACCTTCTTTAGATGAAGAAACTGAGGCCCAGAAAGGAGAGGTACGCTTTAGGCATGGGTAGGATTAACTAACATTGAGAAATAGATGTTTTGCTAGGTAAGCGCTAGGTCTGTTGTGTGGATACCAGAACTCTAGACAAGGTTAGTTTAGATGGGATAAAGGGGTTTAAACCCTGTTTTGCAGTAAGAAAGAACCATGATTGTGTGATGTGGGGAACAAAAGGGCATTTCGAGCAGGAGATGATTGCTCGTTAGGATAGAGGGTAAACAAGTTGGACCACAAATAGGTTTGCTCAGTTGGAGTGAAGACTGTCCCTCTGAGTGATGGGAGCTGTGTAATCAGATTCAAATGAGTGAGGAGCTATTTTGTTAGCGGTAGTGAAGTCATCACCACCATCAGCAGTAGGTCAGCACCTTAGAAAATGACTCCAGAGTATAGACATGTTTCCAACAGAAATGTGTTAGTTTGCAAAGCAAACAAGGTGCAGGCATTAACTTCCTGCCCTTCGGAGATTTCTCCTGAGTTCTCTTTGCCACATGACATGAGCTTCACACCCTGGCTTCTAGCTGTCACCATCTTTACTTCAGTTTCCATTAATTAGTCGTAGGTCTGTAGTCACTCGAAGCAGCTAAGAACTTATTCGCTCCAACCCCCCTGGACAGCGTGGGATATTTGTCTGTTCTGGCATGTCTGCCTTGCCCTGGCAGCCATATTATACACTCTTTAGAGGCAGGTGCGTCTCAGGGAGGGGAGTGTAGTATCATCTGTTGGCGAATATGCAGCAGCAGCCCTTTAAGGACTCCAGTTGGTAGACATCAGGTAAGAGATTAAAACTTGGGCAAGGACTGAAAGTAAACTGGGGAGACCTGGATTTGTGGGTGCTTGGGAAAAAGACATGAAATGTATAATAGGTCATATTTGTTTCAAGGGGTTTTTCCTCCAAAACTGGAAGGGGGGGGGGAAAGAAAACATTGGGAGGGATTTCCCCAGGCTTATCAATGGCTGGTTTGTGTGTCTAATTAAATACATAATTACTTTGTTTATAATCCTTATTTGGAAAAGATTTATGGCAGTGCCCTAAATCCCTCACTCTATCAAACAAGAAAATCTTATGAAGTAACCAAGTTAGAAAGCTACATGTGCCTCTTTTTAAATGTTTCTTTTTAACGAGATGAGTATATAATCAACAAGAGAGTAATGTAGTTACATTTCTCATCTGTTTTTCACTTTAAAAAATGTTCTTTTCCTTTAAACTTCAAATTGCTTAGCAATTTAACATGTTCTTGTTTCTGAAGAGGTTGGTGCTTGTAAAACTCTAGGACTGATAATGGTAACTCTTGGGCTTTTTTCTTTCCTCCCTCCCTCCCTCCCTCCCTCCCTCCCTCCCTTCTTTCCTCCCTCCCTTCCTTCCTTCCTTCCTTCCTTCCTTCCTTCCTTCCTTCCTTCCTTCCTTCCTTCCTTCCTTCCTTCCTTCCTTCCTTCCTTCCTTTTTCTTAAAGCCACTCCTGTTTAAGAAAAGCTTTGGAGTGCTATGAATACAACACGAGGGGGCAGGAGGGGCACCTCTGACCGTGGGACCCTTACCGCCTGCCCAGGCCCCCGTTACCTGGTCATGCTCTGCCTTGTTGCATGGCTTCCTGGAGCTGAAGTGGTTCTGGATATTAACAAAACTCCTTCCTGTAGGAATTTGGATCTGAGCTTTGGAGAGCAAAGACTTAGTATCTTCCTCCTGCCCGCAGCCTCAATGAAAGTCATACATAGTGTTACTAGCATTTACCTCCTAGCTCAGTCCATCCAGCTCTCATGTTGCTATGTGAAGTCCTCAGAATTCCGTGTGGCAGTATTGACAGATGAGCAGGCTTTGTAGGGTCACCCTCAGGGGCCGACAAGACTGATGCGGTGCCCGTCCCACTGCTCTAGCCTGTGGAATACGGGCCAGCAGCTGGGGATCATGTGGGGAGATAGTGAGGGAAAGAACAGCAAACAGGGGAGAGAGGCAGTGCACACAGTCCACTCCTCGTTGGCAAACAGTGGAAAAGAAGGGAACTTTATCCTGTGCCAGCCACCTCGGTGGGAGCATCACCTATACCCTCCCATGAAACCTTTTAATAACCCCAGGAGATGAGCACTGTTGCATTTTGTTTTACAAATGATGCAGGACAAAGGTTAAATAAGATTAACAGCTCCCCTGTCGTAGAACATAGAAGGATTCTAAACCAGCTCTGTCTGACAAGAAAGGTATGCTATTTTCAAGCACGAGTGGGTTATTTTTGAGCTTCTCTTCCTCTTCTGATGCTTGATTTTTAGTTATTTCATGGCAGATTGAATAAATCTCTGAAAGGATGGATAGGGCAAGTGGAGGTATTCGACACAAAGCTGTTACCACTTAACCATCCTAATGAAGGTTTATGGCTATGAGAATTTCACAGTCACCTAGGAATGTCAGAACACTGGATTTAATAACTGAGAACTAAAGCAGGGAGGGTCCTATGGAAATGTGGGTCACAAAACCAAAAATCTGAATGAGGAGTGGTGAGGAGGAATCCAGGCGACTTAGAGATTGACGGAATGTCCAGTGAGACCTGTGGGGTAGATGTGGGGCAGATGGTGGGACTGTGATGGTTTAGCTTTGCAGTGATATGGGGTTTTGATTTGAGGTACCTGTCTGATTTTAATGCTTTGCACCATAACAGCTGGCCAGAGTGTGGCACCCATATCTGTGGCAAATATGGGTGCCATTGAGTGGGAGCAGATAGTGAGCTTTTCTTACGGGGTGACCAGTCTTGCCCATCTAGAAAGATTTCTGCTTAGAAGGTCACTGTACAGCAAGCATGTCAAACTCAAATGCTAACATGGGCCACATGCCTCGTTTATTTGGCCCATGTTAGCCTTTGAGTTTGACATTCTTGCTGTATACCCTCTGGGGCAGCGGTCGCCAACCTTTCGGACCTCACAGACCACCGGTTGGCGACCACTGCTCTGGAGCACTATGATCATGATGAGGCCAGAGTTTGGACCATCTGGTATTCACAACAGTGGGAAGAAGCATGGGCAGGGGTCGGAGAGACAAGAATTCAAATCTGGGCCCCATCATTTGTTAACTGTGGACCCTGGGCAAGGTGCATCCTCTGAATGATAAATGGGGATAATCGTGCCTCTTAGGACTGCTGCACACGGAACAGTCAGCACAGTGCCTGGCACACAAAAGTACCTAATCGTTGTCATTATTACCTAAGAGACTGTTATTATCTAAGAGCAGCTAAGAGCGTAGGAGGTCTTTTTTATCATGCTTGTGAAAGCTCTGGTATACCAATGAAAGGGCCCCTTAATTTAGTGAGAGAAATCCTTGAAATTTCTGCTACAGCAAAAATGCAAATTGCTACTGGATACATTTCTGGCAGACATAGAAACCATTTACATAATGAAACCTCTCTGATATTATTTCTATTAATAGCCGCACTTCTAAGTATCAATCTGACCATTTTGTATTGAGACTCATTCTCTCTATGAACAGGTTCCATTTACTGCAATGCCTTCTTCATTTCTTCTGATGAGTGTCATTATCTCTTTACGTCATATTGTAGTGTTGATGATTTAATGAACTCTTCAAATGTTAGTTTACTCCCCAGGGAGCTCATGTTAAATAATCCTCTGGTAAGCATGGTACTTAGAGAACTAGGTTCTCTGTGCCTTTATGCACCTACATCATCATTTGCAGTGAAGCGGTTGCTTCTGTTAGCATTTTCCTAACCGATCCCCCGTGATCAACCCACTAAATACTTCAGCATGTTTGTTCACCCATTTGGTCTACACTGTCATCCCCTCAGGCCCTTGGATTTCTTTATCCATGTGTGAGATACATGGTTATGGGATCAGACTGAATCTGTAAATTGGTCTCACAACTTTAACTGCACAGCTGGGTCTTGAAGAGGTGATGGCTTGCTCCTGCTGGCCCCTGGCCCCTAGCAAGAGAGTCACCAAATGCAGAGGCGCTCCGTGCTTGTTGAATGAGGTAATGAGAGAGGACTTGAGGAAATGCCCATGGCGGGAAGAGGATTGTCCTGGTAGGAGGGTTTCTAAGATCATCATGTCCCTGAGATTCTATCAGTGTGGACATGACTTAGGTGACAGGGAAACTTGGCAGGCACTCTCAGGAAGCATTTTCATCTTACCTTTTATAATAGCTCATGAGTGGTCAGGATTTTTAAAAATTGCCCTTTCCTCAAGGGGGTTATATATAAAGGCTCTAAGCAGGCAACATTGATAAACTTTAAAAAGATTACGTTTTTATTTTAAAGACACTACTGCTTTTCTGTTTGTTTTTGAAATGTGATTTTACTAATTAGTACTCTTTTAATTGCCCATAAGGGAAACTCATCAGAGGCAGCTTCAAGGAAGTGGGAATTTTGATAAGGACATGAGGGTGTCTGTTGGATTTTGGGGAAGGGTGGCAGCTGGGCCTTAGGTACTAAAATCAAAACAAACCCCAACCCACCAATCCACAGTGTATCTGGGTTTGGGTCATGTAGTGTGAACAGGACTGTTCCCACCTTTGTGGATAAGGCAATTTCCAGAAAAATAGATGCCAAACAGACAGTTCAGTCTGTGTCCCTACGGAGATTGTACCAAGGGTATGTGATGCTTTATCTTTACTTGTGCTGCAGTTGAAGATTATGTAATCGTTAGTGCTAATATTGCTGGGGAAAATGTTCATTAAGATGTCTATTCTGTGGGGGTAATTTCTATTTGCAGGGCTCACTAACATTTTTTATCAGAATGGACAGCTCTTTTCTGGTTGGAGTACACTAAAATCAGTGTGTTCTGGTTCCTTCTTCATCTCGCTTTGGCTCGCTGCCCTCCAGCTGGTCCCCTCAGTGCTGGGTGGTGCAGGGATGCCGAGTTGCAGTGGGCATCTCTCTGCCATAGGAGCCTTGCTGAGGGAGGATCTTGTACTTGGGGTGATGCTGGGTGATGTTGAGGAAATTGCTCAAAAGCAGATGGGACCTGTTTGAGAAGCCTCAACATCACTGGATGTGGTGAAAGAAAAGCAGCCACACCTCACTGTCGTTCCTGTCATATCTCAGAAGGCAGCATTGAGTTCACGCACGGGGTCACACAGTTCCAGGTCACCTGAAACTCAAGAGTTTGTGTAATCCAAACTTCTGTCTTCAAAGGAGGAGACAGACCTTCCTAAAGCAGTGAGAATGGCTTGGCCAAGAAGAGGTCAGACTGGACCCAGAGATGGGCATATGGACTCCTGCGTCCATTCTAGCACTCTTTCTGTGGCTTCGCATTATCTATCCAAAATGATCACTCACTGGGCCATAGCTCTGTCCTTACACAGGCTTAGTATCTGTAATCCTCTGCTAGACAAAGTACCACAGACCCGGTGGCTTAAACAACAGAAATTTATTTCCTCACAGTTATGAAAGCTAAAAATCCAAGTTCAAAGTGTCGGCAGGGTTGGTTTCTTCTGAGGTCTCTCTCCTTAGCTTGTAGATGGCCGTCTTCTCCCTGTGACCTCACATGGTCTTCCCTCTGAGCATGTCTGTGTTCCAATCTCCCCTTCTTATAAGGACACCATTTATATTAGATTAGGGCCCCACCCCAATAACTTACTTGACCTTAATCACTTCTTTAATGGCCCTATCTCAAATATGGTCACATTCCAAGGTAGTGGGAGTTAGGACTTCAGAATATAGACTGGGGAGGGGGGGGGGGGTCACAATTCAGCTTATAACAGTATCTATAAATTACTTTGATTCATTAATTTAATTCCATAATTGATTGGTTATGGATGATATTCATTACCCAGTCTTTTTATTATTTTTTTTAATCACAGAAGGATATTTTTTCTTTTCCATTGCTGCTGCAGCCTTTTTTTTTTTTTTTTAGAGAGAGAGAGAGTGGAAAGGGGGAAAGTAGGAAATATTGATGTGAGAGAGACACATCGATTGGTTGCCTCCCACATGTGTCCCTACTGGGCCAGGGGTCAAACCTGCAACCCAGATATGTGCTCTCAACCGGGAATCAAATCCAAGACGCTCGGTGATTTTTGTGCAACAATATGAATGTACCTAACACTGAAAAAAAATGGTTAAGATGGTGAATTTTATGTTTTGTGTATTTTACCACAATAAGATATAAATATCGCGAAAGTGGAGGTGGCTGGCTGTATTTTGTCTCAGTATCAGGTCATGTTCAAGCAAAGAGTTCTTTTTCATCAAGTCACAGACTGTGCACCATTGTCCATAAGGTCAAATAAGTTATTGGGGCGGGGCCCTAATCTAATATAAATGGTGTCAGCAAGATGACACTCTAACCACTGAGTAACACCAGCCAGGGCCATTACCCAGTCTTTATTTATTTATTTGTCGTTTAAAGTACTACATATGTCTTCTTTTTCCCCATTGATCCCCCCCCCGGCCATGCCCACCCCCCAGGAC
The DNA here is from genome assembly GCF_963455305.1 of Plecotus auritus. Lineage (NCBI taxonomy): Eukaryota > Metazoa > Chordata > Mammalia > Chiroptera > Vespertilionidae > Plecotus > Plecotus auritus. The sequence continues at coordinate 83,041,590 of NC_137771.1, forward strand.
AAGCCCTCGCCACCCCAGTGTCCCTGTCCATTGGTTATGCTAATATGCATGCATACAAGTCCTTTGGTTGATCTCTTACCACCCTCCCTTCCCCTGCCTTCTCTTTGAGGTTGGACGGTCTGTTCAGTGTTTCTTTGTCTCTGGATCTACTTTTGTTCATCAGTATATGTTGTTCATTATATTACATATATGAGTGAGATCATGTGATATTTATCTTTCTCCAACTGGCTTATTTCACTTAGCATAATGCTCTCCAGGTCCATCCATGCTGTTGCAAATGCATTACCCAGTCTTTAAATGACCATTTCAACAGGCTTTTCAGATATCCATTTTATTATAATATGCAGTCAGCTAATTTAAAATGCTAATACCATAAATGTTTTTAATTGCTTACTATGTTCCAGGCACTGTGCGAGGCACTGGGGAAAACTGCATGCCAGAAAGACTCACTTCCTGCCTTTTTTGAGGTGAGAGTGTCAGGAAAGGCAAGCATTTCCAAAAAGGAATTTATGAAACTGTCACAAAAGTGGACATGCAGGTGCCATCTCTAGATCTTACAGTAAAATCACTTTTTTATTCAAATCTCCCGTGATGGCAGGCTCACAGTAGGGTCAGTGGGGGTTGTTGGAGTATGCTTGTATCTGGAATGGTGTGGTTCTGAAGATAAAGTTTCGGAAGACATCACTGTGTTCTTTCCAAATATGTAGGTATTTTCGTGGCCAGAATGCTCACTGAGTAACTGGATTATTTATGTGTGTTCAGTGCAGCTTTTTTTTTTTTTTTTTTTTTTTACAGGGAAAGTTGTTGTTTTTACCATCTAGTAGTGTTCTGAAGACTCCACTACAAATGGTTCTATGCTGAACCCCATCCATTTCTCTTCTGGGACCACGTCTTAGTTACATTGTGTCCCTAATGTCTGGCATAGTGCCTGGCATTTAGTAGGTCTGCAGTGAATACTTGTGAATAAATGTGTACTGATTGAAAAGTTGCCTGCTATGACTAGCTTTCTGCACAAGATAAATGCCTTTCATCTCCAGAAAGATTGTGGGCTTCTGAGAAGGAACATCATGAGTCACACATTGTCTACCTGACTCAGCACCTTGTACTCGTAAATGATAGGTAATGCCATTCCTAAGTACTCTAGCCTGCAGAGGGGCCAGTCATCCCTGCATCAGGGACCATGGATGAGCCTTAAAGATGAAAAAACAGAAACAGGTTATTGCAGACATGCATTAAAAATGTAATTTGTGCAATTTACCGTTTTTGGACCTATGGACATAAATTAAAACTCATTTCTTGTCTCCGGGGTACATAGTACTCTCTTCTCTACTCCATTCTGCTGTAATCACAGCTGCCTTCATTATAGAATCATAGATGAGTGAATTAAGGTGAACTTTGAAAGAAGAAAGAGATGTAGCTCCTTTGAGCCATGTGGGAGTGGGAGTGGGAAAATTGTTCTAGGCATAAAAGATGTCATCAAAAGAGACTTGGCTGTTTTTCCATTTTCAGCAATCATTGGCAGTTTATTGTTTAACATTTTTAAAAGTATCCTCTGAACCTCAGGATGTTCAAAAACAAGTATTTCATGGTAGAGATGATGTCGCATGATAAGAGATCCCTTATTTGATTAGTGGCAGAAACAAAGGTTGAAGCTGCTGTGTGATGAGAATTTAAACATAGAGAAGTAAAAAAACTCAGGAGTTAAAGTGTGACTCAGTTCCCTTGGCCATATGGTGGCAGCATTTTCTGAATCGTGGCATATTCTGTTAGACTTAAGCCCTTGTTTTTGCAAAGTTGTTGTGTCAAGGTTGCAATGTGAGCAGCAACTTGAGACTTTCATGATTTTTTTTATCTTCTTTTCACCCACAGTATGCTGTTGTAGCGTTTGTATGCTAAAGTTTTGGTATTGCTTATAAAAACAGCAAAAAAGTGGTGCAGTGCTCAGTCTGTGACTTGATGAAAAAGAACTCTTCTCTGCTTGAACATGACCTGATACTGAGACAAAATACAGCCAGCCACCTCTACTTTCGAGATATATATATCTTATTGTGGTAAAATACACAAAACATAAAATTCGCCATCTTAACCATTTTTTTTTTCAGTGTTAGGTACATTCATATTGTTGCACAACCATCACTGCCATCCATCTCCAGAACTCTTTGCTTTGCAAAACTGAAACTCTGTACCCGTTAAACAATAACTTCCTACTCCCTCCTTTCCCCAGCCCCTGTCAATGATCATTCTACCTGCTGTTTCTGAGTGTGACTACACCAGGTACTTCATATAAGTAGAATCATCCAGTATTTGTCCACTTATGTTTGGCTTATTTCACTTCGCTGATACACTTTTAATAACAGCTTTCCTGACATATAATTCACAAACCATAAAATTCACCCCTTTAAAATGTACAGTTCTGTGATTTTTAGTATATTCATAACTGATACATATTTGAAAAGAGTAAATTGAATACTTTTTTCTCTGTTCTCAAAAATGCACACATGCTTTTTATCTGGCAAGTCCAGATATAGAAATGTCATGAAATGAAGGGAACAAAAGGTTAGGGGCAAATACCGAGATTATGTTTAATTTGGTTCATGAATTCAGATACCCAAAATATTTTTGTAAGCATGTTCACTGTAATTGAAACATCTTTATTTTGCATCCTGGCCTCAGCAGTATGTGACTATTGATTGTTGTTCTCGGGAGGGCATCGTTGCTTGCAAAGTTGATAGTGATGAGTTAGCCAGAAATTTAGAACTGAAATTTCTTGAAGTCTGTATTTATTTAAAGACCAGTTTTGAAATGAGGGAGGCTAGATGAAACTGGCCCTGGAGTCATTTGAGATCTAGAATTCCAGTGCCAAAGAGGATATTTTGATCTAAGTTAGAAAAATGGCATTCCATGCTTATATACTGCTGGTGGGAGTGTTACTTGCTATAAACATTTAGGAAAACAGGCATTATCCAGGAAAGATGAATGTGTATATCCTTATGACTTGGCAATTTTCCTTCTAAATTTGTCCCTTAGAAAAACCTCTGTAGATGTGTACCAGAAAGCATGTATACTGTCCGTCACAACTTTCCTTCTATTAATAATCATTTAAAAAATAAACTGAAACCACCCAAATGTTTATCAAAGTAGAATGGATAAACAAATTTGATATAATTATAAAATAGAATACTGTGCAACAATGAAACAATGATCTAAAACTACGCAGAGCAGTATAGATAAATCTTGACAACCTGATATTAAGTCACAAAAAGTAGGTTGCAGAAAAATTCATATAAGATGAATGATTCTGTTTATCAAATTTGAAAAAATATGCATAACTAAAAAATAGAATTTCATCCTGAGACAGTCAAGAAAAGGCTGAAAGCCTAGAAAAGCATCTTTTAAAACTCCTTTCCCTCTGTTCTAAGGATATATGTGGAAATGAAAGCTACTGGCTATTTCTGCCATTTAAATGTGCATATGGAATTTCTAGGAACCCTGCATAGTAACTTTTTAAAATAACACATGCACACTATTAGCAGGCTAAACACAGAAATATAGCTGGCAAAAACAACAACAAAAAACACACACCACGAATCTTCATGCAGAATATTTTTATTTAAAAAACTTGAATTCTTGAAATGAATTTCTAGAGAAAAGCTTTTCTTGAATGATGTTGGATTGAAGGCTAGAACTAAAAATAGATCTATAATCCTATCTAATAAAGAGGGAATATGCTAATTGACCCTCACACCGTCGCAAAGATGGTGGCGCCCACAGCCAATAAGGAGGGAATATGCTAATTGACTGCCATGCCCTCAAAGATGGCGGCTCCCACAGCCACAAGATGGCAGCACCCAGTCCCCTCGGCCCCCCAGCCGCCCAGGGCCGGCCTGAGGCACAGACAAGCCTCGATGGCGGCTGCCCAGCTAAAGCCCAAGGTGCAGGCAAGCCTCGGATGGCAGCTGCCCAGCCGCCCAGGGCCGCCCGAGGCTCAGGTAACCAGGGCTGGCTGAGGCTTGCACTGTGGGCAGTGGCAGCAGCAGAGGTGTGATGGGGGCGTCGCCTTCCCCTGAGGGCTCCCAGACTGTGAGAGGGGGCAGGCCAGGCTGAGGGACCCCCCGGCTCCAGTGCATGAATTTTCATGCAGTGGGCCTTTAATTTTTAATAAGTGAAAATTAGGATTCTATAAGTACTTCCTGTGTTCAGTGCTAATTTTGTCACTTTAGTTAACATGTGCTGTGCCTATACTCACATCCCTTGTGCTCTACTTGTTTGCTTATCATTATGAGATGACTGCCACCTCATCACCATCAGCATTATCATCACCATCATCATCATCTGGGCACATGCTTTTGCACGTGCCTGAGGTAATAACCAGCTCCTTAGGAAAACCTATTGAATGCAGTCCTGTTCCTGCCTCAGGGCCTTTGCCTTACTGGTCTCTCTACTTGATTTCTTGCCCCTGCAGAGACTCATGACTCATTTCCTCTCTTGATTCAGGCTTTTGCTTAAGTTTCACCTTAAGTGAGAGTTAACTCTATAATAACATTCCCATCACTTTCCACCCCTGTAACTGTTTACCTTTTTGATTCTGCACTTACATATATTTGTTTGTCTCTCTTCTTCCACTAAAGTCTAAGAGACTTGGCATTCATAGAAGTGGAGGTCCTGTCTTCTCTTGCTCTTGTATCTCAGCATTTGGCACTGGGCCAGGCACATCTAGAAGTTCAATAATTACACATTGAGTAAATGAATGACTGAATCATCCTAGTAACTCTTTGAACTAGATATTATTATTACCATCTACAGATTAAAAAAAAAAATGAAGACTGAGATAGCTTAAACTACGTGCCCATATTCACACAGCTGGGGGATTTAAAGCAAGAGTGCCTGGCCCCAAAGCCCCTTCCCTTTTCTGCTTTTTATCTGTCACTGGTTCTGATGTGATTTTTTTTTTTTTTTGCGGAGAACATCTTTCCTGCTTTTTAATGTTGCAATCAATTGTTCAGTTCCATGAATGCACCTTTATAACAAATAATTATGTCCGCTTTCAGGACTATTTTATTTTGCATATGCAAAGATTTCCCCCACATTTCAGATTCAGCGATCCCCTCCCCCCCCCTTTTTTTTTTTGCCATATTGTCTTCTGCAGTTAACAGCCTGCACTGTGTTTAGTGAGTTTGTCTAGGCTTGAAGACACAGCGCGTGTGTGAGAGCAGCGGAGTAGACTTCACTGGGAAGGATTTATAGATAACCCACTGAGCTGTGTTATCACCTAAAGACATGTGTCGTTAGACCAGTTTGGATGGCATTTTATGACCTTGTCCTGGACATGTACTGCCTTGAAATCTGTACTCATTTGTCACTTTCTACACTGCTGGGTTTACTGAAATAACATGGATCTGGGAAGTGAAATAAATATTATGGATGCCTGGAATGCTTTAGTTATTATTTTATTTTTCTCTGTCTTGTTTTGGGATATAGGAGTTAGCTTTTTTTTTTGTAATTATTGTTGAAGGTATTATAAAAGTCCTTCCTCTCCCCCACCCCCACTTCACATTGACCCTCTCCAGCCTGCTCCCACCCCTCCCCAGGCCTTCACTACCCTATTGTCTGTGTCTATGGATTATGCATGTATGCATACAAGGTCTTTAGTTGATTATCTCCCACCCACCCAGCCTCCCCCACCTTCCCTCTGAGATTCCTCACTCTGTTCCATGCTTCTGTATCTCTGGATCCACTCCCTTCATCAGTGTATTTTGTTACTTAAATTCCACATATGAGTGAGATCATGTGATACTTGTCTTTCTCTGACTGACTTCTTTCACTTAGCATGGAGGGACCTGGAGAGTATCATGCTGTCTCAAAGGGTAAGAGATTCTTCCTTTTTCACCATTGCATAGTATTCCATGATATAAATGTACCACAGCTTTTTTATCCAGTCATCTATTGATGGGCACTTGGTCTATTTCCAGATCTTAGCTATTGTAAATGGTGCTGCTATGAACATAGGGGTGCATACATTCTTTCTGGTTGGTGGTTTGGGTTTCTTAGGATATATTCGTAGAAGTGGGATCACTGGGTCCAATAGCAGTTCCATATTTAATTTTTTGACGAAACTCCATACTGTTTTCCATAATGGCTGCACTAGTCTGCATTCCCACCAGCAGTGTACTAGGGTTCCCTTTTCTCCACATCCTCTCCAGCTCTTGTCATTTGTTGATTTGTTGATGGTAGCCATTCTGACAGGTGTGAGGTGATAACTCATTGTCATTTTAATTTGCATCTCTCTAATGATCAGTGACTTTGAGCATTTTTTCATATGTCCCTTGGTCATCTGTATGTCCTCTTGGAGAAGTGTCTATTTAGATCTTTTGACCACTTTTTAATTGCTTTGTTTGTCTTCCTTTTGTTAAGTTGTATAAGTTCTTTATATATTTTGGATATTAACCCTTTATCAGATATATCATTGCCAAATATGTTCTCCCATACAGTGGGCTCCCTTTTCATTTTGTTGATGGTTCCTTTTGCTGTGCAGAAGCTTTTTATTTTGATATAGTCCCATTGTTTATTTTCTCCTTAGTTTCCTTTGCCCTAGGAGTTGTATCTGTAAACATATTGCTATGAGAGATGTCTGAGATTTTGCTGCCTATGGTTTCTTCTAGGATTTTTATGGTTTCCCAACTTACATTTTAGTCTTTTATACATTTTGACTTTATTCTTATGTAGGGTGTAAGTTGGTGGTCTAGTTTCACTTTTTTGCATGTATCTGTCCAATTTCCCCAACACCATTTATTGAAGAGACTGTCTTGACTGCATTGTATGCTCTTGCCTCCTTTGTCAAATATTAATTGAGCTTAATGGTTTGGGTCAATTTCTGGGTTCTCTGTTCTGTTCCATTCATCTATATGCCTGTTATTATGCCAGTACCAGGCTGTTTTTATTATAGTGGCTTTGTAGTATAACTTGACATCTGGGTTTTTCTTTCTCAAGATTGCTGCAGCTATTTGGGGTCTTTTTTGGTTCCATATAAGTTTTTGGAGAACTTGTTCTAGATCTGTGAAGTATGCTATTGGTATTTTAATAGGGATTGCATGGAATTTGTAGATTGCCTTGGGCAGTATGGACATTTTAATTATGTTTTTATTAATTTTATTAATTTACTAATGACATTTTTATTATTTATTGGGTAGATCTGCTATGCCTCTTGATCTCTGGTGCAGGACAGTGTCAAATGCTGTTTTTGTCTGATTAGGTCAGACAGAGACTCAAAGCCTCCAGAGACAGCCTCTGATTATAGAATGATAGGATTCCTCTTGAATTGACCTCAGGCAATCATCCTCAGGTGTGGGGAGAGTTGTTTTTTTTCAACAGGGTGGTATAATTGCTTCTGCCAGGAGGCTAATTGTTACTCAGTCTTTTAATGGGCCCAGAAACTCCATATCATGGAGCAAGGTGTTTTCCAGTAGGGTGGGTCAACTGTCTTCCCCCCAGGCAAGGCTGCCTTTATAGCAATTGTCTGTGTGAAAAAGATGACCTCTGCAGCCTGAGGGAATGACTCAGCACAGAAAGTGGGGTGTCACCTTCTGAGCTCTAACCCTAGAGCCCTCAATCCTGGCTTCTGCTCACAGAGCTCCAGTCCACTCTGCCCTGCATCTGCCGGGCACAAGGTGTGTGGTTCCAGAGGGAATTTTATGCAATGGCCCTTTAAGAAGGTACCTGAATTTCCAGCAGTCTCTCCATGGCCAATAGCAACCCCACTGCTTTTCATAGCCAGATACTGTATGGGTACCCTTCTCAGTTCTGGTGCTCTCTGCTGGGGGCCCCTGCTTGGGGATTAGACCCCAGAGTTCTCAGTGGCAACCCCCCATAGCTGAGATACCTGTCTGGAACTTCAGTTGCTGTCTGTGGGAGCCTGGCCAGTCCTTTTGTGCCTCCAGCCCTCCTACCAGACTCTATGCGGTCTCCCCTTTCTGTCCTCAGTTATCAGGGTCTTCTCCAGTGAGTCTTCCATTGATTATTCAGGGAGTTTTTCGGTATTTTAGTTGTAATTCCAGTTTGGTCCTGGGAGCATGTTCATGCAGTACCCACTTACTCTGCCACCATTTTTAATCTCTGGAACTAGCTTTGAAGTTAAGTATAAAACAACTAATGATAGAAGCTGAGGCTGTCACCATTTTTAACACGTTAAGCACCCCAGCCTTAACTGATGTCTTCCGGATGGAAAGTATAGTGTCAGTCACTGGTGATACACATGGCGCTTAACGTGTTAATAGAACCTGAGATAGTGTGGGGGCCCCAAAGAGTTCTCATTTGGTGAGGAGAGGGTGGTCTTGCAGGAGTTCATGCACAGCTGGTGAGTGGAGTGGTTGGGGTCTAGAACCTGGGACCTCTTTTCTGGGCTCCTTCCTCTCCACCGTCTTTTCTTCAGCACTTTGCTCGCCCAGCTGTAAAGCCATGCATGCCATGGAAGTTATAAGCCTTTTCTTGGACCACGTGTTGGCCAACTGATTATCAGTAGCCTCTGTTCTACTAGATCATCTGGCTTCTTTATTAAAGCCTCCTCTGTTTACCATGGTGGCCTATTGGCAGATCTCAAATGATCTTCATTACGGCTGCATATTAACTACTAGAGGTCCGGTGCGTGAAAATTTGTGCACTTGGCGGGGGAGTACCTCAGCCCGGCCTGCACCCTCTTGCAGTCCTGGAGCCCTCAGGGGATCTCCCACTGATGGCTTAGTCTGGGCTCCCTCTGTGGGAGGCAACTGGTGGGCCGATCTGGGGAGGCGCCAGCGGCGAGCGGCTGGCCCTGCCCCCCCTCCCGATGGCCCCTCCACCACTGCTGATCACTGCTGCCCCCGATTTCTGTCCCCTTCCACTGCCCACTGGCATGTGCCTTGGCTGGCCTGGTGCCACCTGCTCACTGGCCCCACCCCCCGCCGACCGGTTGTTCCACCGTTCGGGTGATTTGCATATTATGCTTTTATTATATAGGATTGGTCCAAACTTCTCAGGAGCTTAGGACATCTTGGTGTGTGTGTGTGTGTGTGTGTGTGTGTGTGTGTGTGTGTGTGTGTGTGTGAAGATGCTGTTGGGAGAGAATGAAAGAATAAGAGAGAGAGAACAGAGGGAATGAATATGAATATTTTAACATTTTAGATCTACAATCTTTGAAAACTTCTACTTTCCCTCTGGCATAGGAATAAGCCCAAAGTTTCTTCTATTGTGACAAGTTGTTTTGAGAGGATATTGTTTTAAAGTCAAAATGATACTAATATTTATTGATCTCTTACTATGGTTCAGATATTGTACTAAATGCTTTAAATACATTCTAAAAGTCAATTGTCACATCAACCCAATGAGGTATTTATTGTTATTAGTCCCATTTCATGGATGGGGATGTTGAGGCTCAGAGAGGATAAGCAGTTTGTCCACGCTTGCAGAGCTTAAAGTGACAGAGCTATGACTTGTATCTAAGCAGTCGAATTCTAGAGCCTGCTTCATCTATTGTCTAATTTTTATATGATAAGGGAAATGGTGTATGTACATTTAGAGAACTGGAAATACAGAATAGAATGAAGGGCAAATCCAGGAACATTGTTAGTATTTCTAGTTGTATGCCTTTTTTAACTGCAATTACACTGATTGTCCTGTTTGTGAGCTGCCTTTACCACTGATCCATATATTGTGACATGTTGCTATGCCATTTTCAGTCCCATATAGCATGATTTTATTGCCTATATGCTTTTCCATCTCTTATCTATACTACGGTAATAAATGGGTAATATGCTAATTAGACCAGGAGACCTTCCAGACGTCCTTCCAGACGTCCTTCCAGAAAAAGCCATGGTGGCGGGGCCGAGGCAGAGGCGGTTAGGGGCAATCAGGCCAGCAGAGGAGGGCAGTTGGGGGCGATCAGGCCAGTGGGGGGGGGCAGTTGAGGGCGAGCAGGCCGACAGGGGGAGCAGGCCAGCATGGGGAGCAGTTGTGGGCGAACAGGCCAGCAGGGGGGGACAGTTGGAGATCAGGCTGGCAGGTGGGGGCAGTTGGGGGCAATCAGGCAGGAAGGGGGGCAGTTGGGGGTGAGCTGGCTGGCAGGGGGGGCAGTAGGGGGTGAGCAGGCTGGTGGGTGGGGTCAGTAGGGGGCAAGCAGGCTGGCAGGGGGGCAGTTGGGGGTGAGCAGGCCAGCAGGGGGGGCATTTGGGGGTGAGAAGGCCAGCGAGGGGGGCAGTTGAGGGCAAGCAGGCTGGTGGGGGGAGCAGGCCAGCAGGGGGGGCAGTTTTGGGCAATCAGGCCGGCGGCGGGGGGGGCAGTTGGGGGCAATCAGGCCGGCGGGGGGGGCAGTTGGGGGCAATCAGGCCAGCAGGCAGAGTGGTTAGGGGCGATCAGGCAGGCAGGCAGGTGAGCGATTAGGAGCCAGCAGTCCCGTATTGTGAGAGGGATATCCAACTGCTGGTTTAGGCCTGCTCCCTGCAGTCGGACATCCACTGAGGGGTCCCAGATTGGAGACCATGCAGGCCAGGCTGAGGGACACCCCCCTCTGTGCACGAATTTCATGCACTAGGCCACTAGTCTATATAATAAAAGCCTAAGCGACTGTTACAGTGGAATGACCGGAATGACCAGTCGCTGTGATGTGCATTGACCACCAGGGAGCAGACGTTCAACGCAGGGGATGCCCCTGGTGGACAGTGCACTCCCTCAAGGGGAACGCCACTAAGCCAAAAGCCGGGCTCACGGCTGGTGAGCACAGCTCCCACAGTGGGAGTCTCTCCCGACTCTGCGGCAGCACTACCAAGCAGCAGCAGCAGGTGCAGCTAGCTAGCCGGGGTGAGCGTGAGCAGCACGGCACCCAGCCCTGATTTGGGCTCCCCCCTGGCCGCCTGCCGTTTGGTGCATGCTACATCCCCCGAAGGGTCCTGGACTGCAAGAGGGATGTCCGACTGCTGGCTTAGGCCTGATCTGGTGAGGTTCTCTGTAGAAGGCAGTCAGCCTGAACAGATCAGTGACTCAGGGAAGCACAGGGAACTCAGGGTGAGCCTGCCTCTGCACTTAACTCACCCACTTGATGGGATTTGCAGGACAAACCATGGTGGCCCAGCCCGAACACATGCAGCCATTGCTGAATGTCAAGCAGCAGGCCGAGCAGCAGTAGAAGGCCATCCAGCCACAAGTCAGCAGGTGGACATCCCACGAGGGGTCCCCAACTGTGAGAGGGTGCAGGCTGGGCTGAGGGACCCTCCCAGTGCATGAATTTCATGCACCAGGCTTCTAGTCCTATATAATAAAAGCCTAATATGCAAATCAACTGAATGGTGGAATGACCAGTCGCTATGACACGCACTGACCAACAGGGGGCAGATGCTCAACACAGGAACTGCCCCCAGCCCACAGGCCCCAGGCCAGCCAAGGTGGGTGCCAGAAGGGGGCCCCCAATCTCCCTGTCCACTATTGGTTGGGCCTAAACTGGTAGCCAGACATTCCCTGAGGGCACAGGCCAGGCTGAGGGACCCCTTTGCCCCCCGTGCAAGAATTTCGTGCACTGGGCCTCTAGTAGATAATATCCTATATAATAAAGAGGTAATATGCAAATTGACCCTCATGTCACAAGAGGGCCGCCCCACATTGTCATAAGATGGTCACCTCCATGTCATCATAAAATGGCCACCCCCATGTCATCACAAGATGGGCACCCCCATGTTGTCACAAGATGGCCACCTTCATGTCATCACAAGATGGCCGCTCACATGTCACAAGATAGCCATCCCCACGTCATCACAAGATGGGTGTCCCCATGTTATCACAAGATGGCCACCACAAGATGGCCACCCCCTTGTCATCACAAGATGGCCGCCCCCACATTGGCACAAGATGGCTGGCAGGGGAGGGCAGTTGGGGGTGACCAGGCCTGCAGGGGAGGGCAGTTGTGGGTGATCAGGCTGACAGGGGAGCAGTTAGGTGTCAATCAGGCCAGCAGGGGAGTGGTTAGGGGGCTATCAGGCTGGAAGGCAGAGTGGTTAGGGGCAATCAGGCAGCCAGTCAGGTGAGTGTTTAGGAGCCAGCAGTCCAGAATTGTGAGAAGGATGTCTAACTGCCAGTTCTGGCCTAAACTGGCAGTTGACATCCCCTGAGGGGTACCAGATTGGAGAGGGTGTAGGCTGGGCTGAGTGCATGAATTTCGTGCACTAGGGCTCTAGTAATTTACATAAGTAATATGTGTCAAACATTTAATTCTCTTGATTTTTACTATTGTTAATAATGCTGTGCTGGATTTCCTTGCATATGAATCTTTTTCGAATATATCCAGTTGTTTCCTTATGATAAATTTCTAGAACCAGAAATGTTGGCTCAAATAATAAGGAGATATTTGATAGGTATTATTAAAGTACTGTATTTTAGCACTCACCAACCATGAGAAAGAATGTCCATGTGTCTGCACTCTTGCATAATACTAAGTACTGGAATTAAAAGACCGAAATACACAAATGCTTTGACAGTTTGATGAGTTAAAAATTATATCCTATTTTAAATTTTTGGGTGGGGCATGTGGTTTTAAGAGGGGTTGGACATTTTTTTTCTGTTTTTTTTTTTTTAATTTTTAAAAATAATTATTTTAAAATTAGCTATATGTGCTGATTTTTGTTTTAGAACATATATCTTTTACTCATAATTTTTATATGTTCATTTTGAATTAAAGATAATTGACTATCATTTTATTAATGAGCCTTAGCCAGTGTGGCTCAGTTGGGTGGCATTGTCCTATGTAACAAGAGGCCACTTGTTAGATTCCTGGTCAGAACACATGCCCAGGTTGCTAGTTCGATCCCCAGTAGGGGGTGTGCAGGAGGCAGCCAATTCATGTTTCTCTTTCACATCTAGGTCTCTCTCTCTCTAAAATCAATATAAAATAAAACATATTAAAAACATTAATGACATATAAATATATATTTACTTTTATACCTAGAAAAGCCTTCTCATTCACTAGGATGAGACAAATATGCATCTGACCTCATTTTTCACTTCTTTTATTATCTCATAGTTTATATTTAGAATTTATTTTGTTATATGATCTTAGGCATGAGACTCAAATAAACTTGCCAAATGGTACATTTGTTATTCTTATATCATTTATTTAATATTTTTTTGTCTCATCAACCTTTATTATGTACTAAATACTTTTATGAATGTGGGTATACTTCTGAACCTTATATTTTGTTCTCTTGATCTTTGTGGTTTTGCATTTTAGTTTAGGTTCTACAGTTTTAATAGTTCTTAACATAAACAATTTTGGATACTTCCATATAATTTTCTTTTTTCAAAATTTCTTAGCACTGTTTAGCCTATTCATTTATTCTTTCATGTGAATGTAGACTAATTTTGTCAGATTTTAAAACATCTTTTCAAAATAAATTTTAATTGTCATAGATCACATACCATTATGTAGAGAATTAATTCATTACACTCTAGTTGTAACTTTTGATTAATGTACGTAGTCTTATTCAAGACCTCCATTGTCCTTTAGTAAGTAAAGCATTGCTGATTTTCATAGTATTTTTGTAGTTCTTGCTAAGTTTTCCTTAGAGATTTTGCAACATTGGTTATAATTGTGATTTGATCTTTTTCTTTATATTTTCAGCTTATTGCTGGTTTATGGGAAAACCATATACATATGTGTTCCTAAATAGGCAATAATAGCATTTCTAATAATGAAAATAATGTGTCCTATATTTTAATGTTTTTAACTTTCATGTCTTCCAGAACATCCCAATGCTATCCTATCTAATAAAAGAGTAATATGCAAATAACCATCACTCCACTACACCCACAAGCCATGCCCACAAGCCACGCCCACTAGCCAATCAGGAGCAAGTATGCAAATTAACCCCAACCAAGATGGTTGCAGCCACGGAGAGAGCAGGAGGGAGGCTTGGGTTTCCCCAGCGATGGAGGAAGCCAAGCTTTCTTCACACCCTGGCTGGCTCAGGCCTCTGCCTAAGGCTACAAAGTTTCAATGATAGAAGATAAATAAATCCCAACAAAAATGATGGCAGCCACAGAGCTGGAGAGAGCAGGAGGCTAGGGTTGCCCCTGGGGATGGAGGAAGCCAAGCTTCTGCAGCCCTGGCCTGCTTTGGCCTCCACTTAAGGCTACAAAGTTTCAATTATAGAAGATAAATAAATCCCAGGTACCAGGGCCTCCACTTGGGTCGCTGGGGGGTGTGGCCGGCCTGCAAACCACCACAGGCCCCTCGCCCAGGCCACCCCACGCCCCAAGGGAACCCCCACCGTGATCTGGGACACCCTTCAGGGCAAACCAGCTGGCCCCCACCCCTGTACCAGGCTTCTATCCTAATAAAAGAGTAATATGCAGATTGACCGTCACTCCAACACATAAGATGGCTGCCCCCATGTGGACACAAGATGGCCAGCAGGGGAGGGCAGTTGGGAGGGACCAGGCCTGCAAGGGAGGGCAGTTGGGGGCGATCAAGCCTGCAGGGGAGGGCAGTTAGGGGTGACCAGGTCGGCAGAGGAGGGAAGTTGGGGGCAAACAGGCTGGCAGGGGAGCAGTTAGACATCAATCAGGCTGGCAGGGGAGTGGTTAGGGGGTGATCAGGCTGTCAGGCAGAAGTGGTTAGGGGCAATCAGGAAGGCAGTCAGGCGAGCAGTTGGGAGCCAGCAGTCCTGGATTGTGAGAGGGATGTCCGACTGCCCGTTTAGGCCCGATCCCACTGGTGGGATCAGGTCTAAACGGGCAGTCGGACATCCCTCGAGGGGTTCCACATTGGAGAGGGTGCAGGAGGCTGGGCTGAGGGACAACCCTTCCCCCCCCCCCCCCCCCCCCCGTGCACGAATTTCGTGCACTGGGGCCTCTAGTGTTAAATAATAATGGTACAGCAGGTATACTTGAGACCTCATTCCTGAACTTAATTATTAACTTTTGTTCTTAACTTTTAATATGATGTTGGCTACTGGTTTGTGGGCCATATCCGTTACTGTGGCAAATAACTAGTATTCTAATTTTCAGTACCCCTTCCTACAGAATTTTTTTATAAAATGTCTTTTTAGCATCTTTAATAATTATATTTTTTCTATTGAATATATAGTGCTATGGATTGGTAATGTAATGTATGTATTATGTCCATTTCTGAAAGATTTGAAATTACCTGTCCCCCAATTATTTGACTCAAGTTTATTTTTGTTGTTGTTTTGTTATTAAAGTCCTCCCCCATACACAAAATATTTTTCTCCAGTAACTTTTACTTCTTAAATTAATATTACAGATTTTTATTTTTCTAGAAAATTTGTCATTTATTTTTAAATTTTATTAACATAGTCAATATTACATATTCATAAAATTAAAAATCTCCTTAATATTTTTCATCTTATCATCTCATTTTTACTTTGTTTAATTGTTCTTTCTTTGGAACATCAGATTAGCCATCAGTAAATCTATTTTATTTTTGTATATTTTTAAGGACCATCTTTTGAAATCTTTTCTATTTAAAATTTTCCATTTGTTTCTGTCATTGTTTTTGTGTACTCTACCTTCATTTTACTTTCTCTGGGTTTATGTCCCTTTTCTAATTTCATGATTGAATTCTTTAAAAAATTTTTTCTTAATACATTTTTTTATAAACAAACCTGAGCTTCATTTTATTTTTTTTAATACATTTTTATTGATTTCAGAAAGGAAGGGAGAGGGAAAGAGAGAGAGAAACTTCAATGATGAGAGAGAATCATTGATTGGCTGCCTCCTGTGTGCCCTCTACTGGGAATCGAGCCCATAACCCTGGCATGTGCCCTTGACCTGAACCGAGATGCTCTTGAGCCAAGTGGACTAGGGCTAAAGTTTTCTAAATGATGAAAATATTTAAGGTGTTTGCCTCTGAGTGTTGGATCCCTACGTTTGATACATAATATTCTTTTTATCTTTGTTTCAATCTGCAATTGTATAACTTAGTATCTCTTAGACTTTATATCTATTTAGAAGAATGTTTTAAAGTGTATACGCTTATTTTAATTGTTCATGCTTTAGTTTATTAATGTGGAGTTTTATTGCACTCTGGTCACGGAAGACGGAGAGGGAGTGAGGTTCTTTGATGTCCCAATACATGATTAGTCTTTGTTAATGTCCCATGAGCCTCAGTATGGAAATGTGTGCTGTAATTATCAGCTTTATCTAGTCCTCAGATCAGCATTATTTATTATTTTACCCTACTTCTCAATATCCTTATTAAGTTTTTATCTGCTTATTTTTTCAAAGACTAAAAGCAGTAAGAGACTTCAACACTATTGCATGTCTCTCCTATCTGCTTATTTTCCTTTATTCATTTCTCTGCTGTATTATCTTGACAATGCAATTTTAACTGTTCTTTGAAATATACTCTTTGTCAGTAAAAATGGCATTTCTGTTTAATACTTTAAAAATTTCATTCTGATTTTATATGAACATTATAACTCTTGCTTTTTTTATTGTCTAAAGTTTTACATATGTCTCCTTTTCCCCCAGTTGACCCCCCCACCCCACCCCACCCCACCCCAGCCATTCCCACCCCGGGCAAGCCCTCACCGCCCCAGTGTCTGTGTCCATTGGTTATGCTAATATGCATGCATACAAGTCCTTTGGTTGCTCTTTAACGCCCCCCCCCCCCACACCATTTGTCTCTGGATCTATTCTTGTTCATCAAATTATGTTGATCATTATATCCCACATATGAGTGAGATCCTGTGATATTTATCTTTCTCCGACTGGCTTATTTTGTTTAGCATAATGCTCTCCAGTTGCATCTATGCTGTGGTAAAAGTTCCTTCTTTTTTATAGCGGCATAGTATTCCATTGTGTAGATGTACCACAGTTTTCTAATCCACTCATCTGCTGATGGGCACTTAGGCTGTTTCCAAATCTTAGTATTGTAAATTGTGCTGCAATGAACTTGGGGGTGCATATATCCTTTCTGATTGGTGTTTCTGATTACTTGGGATATAGTCCTAGAAGTGGGATCACTGGGTCAAATGGGAGTTCCATTTTTAACTTTTTGAGGAAACTCCATACTGTCTTCCACAGTGGCTGCACCAGTCTGCATTCCCACCAGCAGTGCACGAGGGTTCTTTTTCTCCACATCCTCGCCAGCATTTGTTGTTTGTTGGTTTGTTGATGATAGCCATTCTGATAGGTGTGAGATGGTATCTCATTGTTGTTTTGATTTGCATCTCTCTGATGATTAGTGACTTTGAGCATGTTTTCATATGTCTCTGGGCCTTCTGTATGTCCTCTTTCAAAAAGTGTCTATTTATGTGCTTTGCCCATTGTTTGATTGGGTTCTTTTTCTTCCTTTTGTTAAGTTGTATGAGTTCTCTGTAAATTTTGGAGATTAAACCCTTATCAGAAATATCATTGGCAAATATGTTCTCCCATGCAGTGGATTTTCTTGTTGTTTTGTTGATGGTTTCTTTTGCTGTGCAGAAGCTCTTTATTTTGATGTAGTCCTATTTGTTTATTTTCTCCTTAGTCTCCGTTGCCCTAGGAGCTGTGTCTGTAAAGATATTGCTACGACATATGTCTGCTATTTTGCTGCCTATGGAGTCTTGTAGGATTTGTATGGTTTCCCATCTTACAATTCAAGTCCTTTAGCCATTTTGATAACTCTTGCTTTTTAATGTGCAGTTTTCTGGTATTCCTTGCCCCAATCCTTTTTCTTTTTACTTTTATGGGTTTCTCCCAGATAGCATGGAGGTCATTCTTAATTTCTGATTCTACCTGAGATTCTTTTGCTTCTGAAAAGAGAATTAATACCTATCTGCAGTGTTCAAATACTTGTTCTAATTTCTGTCATCTTTTTATTCTTTTTCCTTTTATTATTCCTTGATGCTTCCACCATTTTCCATTTTGTGTGATATGATTTATTCTTTAACAATTTTCAAGTTTTACAATTTTGAGTTTAATATTCTAATTTTCTTAAATTTGAAATAAAATATGTATATATTTCTGTACAAACAATGTCAAGAAATTTACTGACCCTACCTCCTCCTTGTGTAGGGTGAAATCAACAAATTTTTATTCTCCTTTGGGATTCCTTTTCTCTTTTAAATGATGGACATACAGCTATTTTGGTCCAGTTGATTACATTTTTAATATTATGCAAATTTTCCTATATTCCTATATTCTGTTTCCTAACTAGTTGTTTATATGGTTTGATTACATATCATAAACTACTTCAAAGCACATCAACCACTTACTCTTTATTTGTTGTTGTTGTTAATCTTCACCTGAGTATATTTTTTCATTGATTTTTAGAGAGAGTGGAAGGGAGAGGGAGAGACAGAGAGAGAGAAACATCTATGTGAGAGAGGCACATCGATTGGTTGCCTTCTGCATGCACCACAACCAGGGCTGGAGATTGTGCCTGCAACTTTGGTACCTGCCCTTGATTGGAATAGAATCTGAAATGCTTTTAGTCTGCCTGCTCTATCCACTGAGCCAAACAGGCTAAGGCACACCTTATTACTTAAAATAATTTTTTTGGTTGACACCAGAACTTCAAAAATGTTTTTATGAAGTAAATTTTCTTATTGATTTTTTTGTGTGCAAGAATGCCTTTTTCATTTTTAGCTCATATACCACAGTAGAAAACTTGATTAGTTTAGAATTATTGTATCAAACTCTTTGCCATCAGATCTGTAGTTTTATTGCTTTATTTCTCCTGCTGTCAAATGCCAGCCTGATTTTTCTCTCATCTTATTGCTCTGGGCACCTGTCTTTTTTCCTTCCTCATTTGATGCTGAGGATCTTCTTACTTTGACCTCAATATTCAGCTTTCACCAGGAGGTAAATAGATGACAGTTTTCATTAATTTGTGTGTGTGTGTGTGTGTGTGTGTGTGTGTGTATACCAATTTTCATTAATTCTTTTCTTGTGCAGAGTGAGCTTTATTTTCTTTTCTGGCCTGGGAATCGGGTATTTCTTAAGTTCAGAAAAGTTTTCTTACATGATATCTTTAATAATTGCTTCTCTGGTATGTGTCCTGATTACTTCAGGAATCACAAATACCTTGGCTTCCTATCTTGACTTGAATATCTATTATAATGTGTCTTTTTGCTTTCCATGTTGATATATTTTTTTAAGTTCTTCACATCACTGATTTGATTTTACAGAGTATTGTCTTTCCTTTTTTTTGGTCCTAATGTAGCTTTCAATTGTATTTTTAAAAAATTATAATTGAAAAATTCCTTTCTTTGTTTTGTTTTGCAACTCAGTCAGTTTCTGGTTTCATTCACTTGTCATACCTTATCTTTCTTGTCTTGTTTCAGAGTCAGGATCTATTCTTTTTTCTTTTTGCAGGCAAAGTCATATCTTATCTAAAACTTATTTCTATTTCCAGTAGTAAATATTTTTCAAAATTGTCTTCTTTCATTTCTTGGATGTTTTTTGTTGTTATGCCACCAAGTCACCACTGTTGCCTATTTTTAGTTCACTCGTCATTTAATGGTGAAAGGTGTAGCCTGGCCTGGAATTTGTTCTCAAATGGTTCCTGTGCTGTCTGGAAAAGATTCGATTCCTCCTCTTAGTCGGAAGCTAAGAGCTTGGTTCTTAAAAATCTAGCAAGCCAGGTATGTGTCCCATCAGCCAGCTGTATAGACTGGGAGGGAGCTGGCGCATGGGCAGTCTCTATTGGGGTTCTCTGTGTAGTTTCTGCTTTGTGTTGGGTGAAGCCAATGTCCATGTGACCATCTTCTGATCCTGGATTTCTCCCTCACCCTAGCTTCACTCCACACCCCCAAACCTGTGATGGTGACTGAATTCTTCTGGTGTCAGAACCCTGTGATGTAGGGAGACCTCACAGCGGCAAAACCTCAGACACGGAGGGCGCGTGCTTGGTTCTCGTCCTTATGCCTTCTGTCTCTTGACCAGCCCTCACCTGCAGCTTTCACTCCCCCAGTTTAGGACGATTACTTACTAATTTTACCTCAGGATCTCTCCTCGAGATGCTGCACCACTTTGTCAAGGAGAATCATGAGGGATAACTCTGGGTCAGCCTTTTATGTTCTGCTTCCTACGATCTACCTGGCAAAAATGTGTTCATGGTGATGGCACATGTCTGTTGCCCTCTGTTTCCCAGCACTGGTCCATATCCCCCCTATAACATTCTTCTGGCCCTAGCTGGTTTGGCTCAGTGGATAGAGCATCAGCCTACGGACTGAAGGGTCCCGGGTTTGATTCTGGTCAAGGGCACGTACCTCGGTTGCAGGTTCCTCCCCGGCCCTGGTTGGGGCCAGTGCTGGAGGCAATCAATGTATCTCTCTCATATTGATGTTTCTCTCTGTCTCTCCCTCTTTCTCCCACTCTCTCTAAAAATCAATAGTAAAATAACCTTGGGTGAGGATAAAAAAAATAAAACATTCTTCTGTTACTGGTGTTGAGATTGAAGATATGCTCTCAAGGCAGAGAGAGTAGGGGTGGGGAAGAGATGTCTTGAAGAAAATCTGATATTCCAAAACACAAACAGAAACAACTATGAATTTTACAAAACATTTATGGAGCTCTCTGAAGTAATGTACTCCCCCAGGACACTCGGCACATAAAGTACTTTAGGAAAGTTGGGCTCTCACAAAAATTGTCAGACGCGCAGCCTTTGCATGTAGTAAGCTGCACCTGTGCCTCTGTAATGGTCCCCGGGAGTGCCGTGCTGCATGGTCCAGTTAGGTACAGAAGGACCCCCGCGGAGCAGCAGCCACTTGCCTGTGATAATGTTTATGGTCCAGAATGATGCCTGTTTCCCCTTTGCACTTCTCCCTCTGGTGCTGGCAGTCGGGATCTGGTTTCTCAGCCTAGCAGCAGAAGGCTTCACTCCAGAAACTTCAATAATTCTTTTTTTTTAATATATATTTTATTGATATTTTACAGAGAGGAAGGGAGAGGGATAGAGAGCTAGAAACATCGATGAGAGAGAAACATCGATCAGCTGCCTCCTGCACACCTCCCACTGGGGATGTGCCCGCAACCAAGGTACGTGCCCTTGACCGGAATCGAACCCGGGACCCTTCAGTCCACAGGTCGATGCTCTATCCACTGAGCCAAACCGGTTTCGGCCAGAAACTTCAGTAATTCTTGCAGGCCCTCTCTTACTAGGGAGAGCAAGAATACCCACTTATTTTAAGGAAACAAAGAACAATAGTGTCACATGTCTGAGTAACGGTGAAAAAAATGGTTCTCTCCACATCTGAACATAGAGTAGTCAGAAGCGACAAAATAGAAGTGAAGTGCATACAGGTAGAGGCTGGGCCAGGGGAGCAATGGGACCAGAGGAGCTTTATTTATTGACTAGCATTTTCTCCCCGCTCATTAGTCCAGCTTCAATTATTGTCAACAAAGGGGACTCAGAAAAAGTGAGACCTTGTAGTGTGTGTGTGTGTGTGTGTGTGTGTGTGTGTGTGTGTGTGTGTGTGTTGCCTGCTGAGGCATCAGGTCACAGGGTGTTCTAGAACAGAGAGGCAGTATTGCCGGGTTGCCGAGGCTGTGTGGAACAGGCCTGAGCGAATGAATGCTCAGGCTACAGCAGAGTCAGCGGCTCCTACTGAAATGTGCACCAAGCAGTTTCAGCTGGAGATCCTTTTATAGCATAAGACACACACGGACTTCTTTCCTTTCCAGACTCTGATCTCACATTTGCTGATGGAGTTATAAGGGGAGGGTTCGTGATGAGAAGACATATGCACAGCCCTGTTGACTCACCACAGGTGGAGGGGCATGTGTCTGCAGACTGGACAGCTTCCTCCTCTGCAGCTTGGGGTGTCACACACCGGCTTGTGGTTGCCTGAAAGGATGTGTTGTGAACTGCATTCCTGTGGTCGGCCACATTAGGATCTGTGATCGTTTTCTTAGATATGTTTTTGGATGTGAAAAATAAGCAAGAAGCTATCATCAAGGATCAGAGAGGAATGCTTTGGACATACCCTTGACCTATGGTATCTTTGTTTTCTATGAACACATTTTGATGTAAATCAAGAGGTGTTTCCTAACAATTGACCATGGTTGCCTGAGGCAGACGGATACATTTTCCTGTGTTTGAAATGTCAGAGGGAAACAGACTTGTCTATTACAATTGTTCCTTAGATTTCCCACTCTAGACACTGACATTCTATTTTCAAATTATACCCGAATATACTACTGACACTTTGGAACATGCTTTCCAAGGTTATCTATGAAATAACATATCCCTGGCCTTGAAATACCTTTTACCATCCAAGTACCCACCACATATGTTTAAAGGTGAAGATTTCTTAGTGGCACTACACAAGAATTCTGTAGTAAAGAAATATTGATTGAATATTGAATATTGATTAAGTATATGTGCTGTGCTAGGTGTTATTAATGTATAATTTCGCCGAATCCCACAGCTTTTTGAATTAGTATCATCATACTCATTTCATGGTTAAGGGAATATAGACTTGGGAAGTTTCTCTAAACTGTGTTAGGGCCACACAACTAGTATGTTTTGAGGGTCATTCGTGGATTTCTGACTGAATAACCTACAATTTTTATTTTTTATTTTTTTTACTGTACTACATCGCATGGACTCTCCTATTGACTTCCTTACAGGGAGTCTGTAAGTTTTTCTAAAGATCATATCACCCTAAAGTTGCTTAATCTAGAGCCCCAGCATCTCTATCCCCGAGCTTACCCTTTCTCCGAGTACCATACCTGTTTCTTTGGTCCTCGAATATTTCTGAATGGTGAGCAAATGGTTTTGCAACTTGCTGGAAAAGGGTTTGAGTCCCTGCGGCCTCGTCTAAGCACACAGTATTTTAAGGACAGCCTAGGAGCAGTACGGGGATCACAAGCAGCCTGTTAATATCCTCAGCTCTGACCTAAACTAGTTCTCTTATGGCCTCAGGAAAGCCATGCCCTCTATAAGTCTCTTACTACATCTGTGAAATGAAAGAGAGTAAGGGATCTCCCTAATGTCCATTCTGGTTCCCAAACTCTGCAGTTAACATATATCACAAAATAGGAAGCCTGAACATATAAAACAGAATTTACTGTTGTCATAAAAAGGTAACTTCCATAACTGATGTTGCGCTGCATGGTAGTTGGGCATTAGTGGAGGAGAGGCATGGGTAGGACTTAGATGCTCTCAGGCAGGAAAAGGAGAAAGGTAACTGGGAAAAGGACTAACCTCAGTTCCGCCTTTAGGGGGCGCCTGGTGCCATGGCCTGAGGCCATGAACTGCTAGAAACTGTTAAGAACCAGGCTCTTCCAGTTCCCAGTGATTCTAGGCAACTTGAGCCTATCTGGCTGGGTCAACCTGAGCTGCACTTAACCTGCTCTAGAATCATTGTGTTCTGTCTGAGGTAATGTAGGCTTTATATTTGCCAGCAGCTTCATATTTATTATCTCATAATTATTATATTATGTTACATGATATTATAAGAATTCCTACTTTACAAATGCATAACTAAGGCTCAGAGTTTGGTCACAGAGGAGCATGAACCCAGCTTGTGGTTTCAGCATATTTACATCTTTATGGAAGGCCTTAAGATGAAGCAAAATAAACTTTTAAGATTTAGGGGAGTTACCTTAACCTGTCTCTCAATTCAGAATGTTGGCTGGCTAATATTGGAATTTAAAGGCAAGTAAAGCTTTTGATTTCCTCAGTTAAAAATGAAAAGGTTTAAAGCACAGCCCTAGCTGGTTTTGCTCAGTGGATAAAGCGTCGGCCTGCAGACTGAAGGGTCCCAGGTTCGATTCCGGTCAAGGGTACATGCTTGGGTTGCAGGCTCGATCCCCAGTAGGGGATGTGCAGGAGGCAGCTGATCAGTGATGCTTTCTCATCATGGATATTTCTATTTCTCTATCCCTCTCCCTTCCTTTCTAAAATCAATAAAAATATATGTTAAAAAAAAGGTTTAAAGCACAAATATTGTTTAGGGGGCAAAACAAAGACCGAAGTGTATTCATACTGAAACGACGTAATGTTTCACTGTTGTTAATGTTGACAGGGCAGGGGTGGAAAAGAATTACAGAGCAGAAACCCCTGGAGCCTTAAGGGGAGGCACCTTTAGGGGACTAAAGAGAAAGGATTCTGTGGACAGACTTTACCTACCGTACAGTGTGGGTCAGGACAGCTCTGCTTCAATCTTCCTCTGGGATCAGAAGAATAGATGTTGGGCAGGTGCTTTTGTTTAGGCTTAGCTCACAAAGGGCAGCTTAGTGTGGGGCTATATTAATTCCCTTGGCATGGATTTTGAAAACTTTAAGATTTATGTTTTAAGAACCTTCACTCGGAAGTGCATGAGAATTTTCTGCTTGCAAAATAGATTCCACTTGCAAAAATTCTAGTTGTGTTTCTCCTCTGTGTCATTGAAACATTTTTCGGTGTCTGTCCGGTCCTGGAATTGCATCCTGTTAGAAGATCAGGATGGAAAAGGTGGGTATTAGCAGTGTTGCTGGAAGAATAAACTCAAAGCCCCTGGGGAGCCTTGGGCTCCACCTCTCATCCAGTCTCTTGCAGGCACTTTTTTTTTTCTTACTCTTGGTACAGTGTCAATTCTAGCACTGAGTAATTTGCTCTATGTGCCTCATTAGAGTGAAGACATTTATATTAATATTAATAATCTCATTTTCAGTGTTTACATTTTGATGTTTTTTTTTCTTTTCTTTTCTTTTCTTTTTGGACTACCTGTATAATTTCAGGAACAAACCAGGCTTTGTTATGCTTCCTTAATCTTACCTCACCTGGCCTAGATAACGTGCATTCCAAATTGTGAGTTTTCAGCAAGGCAGCTAAGCAACAGGCCTCACAGCTGGGTCATTTTCTAAGAATTAAAGGACATGACTTCAGTTTCCAGGACTGGCTTTGGTTGGCCTGGTGAGAGCTGACATTTAGCTCATCTCAGCCTGTGCACTTGGGGATGATTAAAGTTGCTGCCTGATTCATAACGTATAGGTAATTAAACTTGTAAAGTATTTTGAGGCCTTCTCTTTCATTCATTTATTCAAACAAACATTTGTTGCTGAGTGAATGATGACTTTGATTTAGAAACACTATACACACATAAAATACTGGCAGCTTGTAGGTAGCAATTTTTTTATTTGCTCTCCTAAAGGAATTTCATTACCAAATCCTCGTGAATTTTGAACCTCAAGAAGAATAATCCTTTTCTTTGTTGGAGTTTTAAATTTAGAATAATCAGACAATAGTGAAGCATTCTGTTCAGAGCATTCCTTTTAGGTGACCCATTTATTATACACTGCTCTTAAGAAGAGATGAATTTGATTAGCATTGAACATTCAGTCGGTTTTTGCATAGCTAATACCAAGGAGAAATTTTCAAAAGTTGTGCCTCCTGTTTAATATTATTATGTGGGCAACTTTTAATTATCTGTACTGATGAAATATAATAACTGATGTGTACACTCTAAAATCAGGCTTTGGGGAGTATTGTATGATGCTTTTACTTACCTTTCATTGTGGTTTTGCTCAGACTAATATTAAAATGTGCTGCATTCTTTGTGCACACAGCTCATGATAGGAAGGAAGGAGGAAATGACTCAAAAGTATACCAGAAAAAGGTCAACTGGAATTTTAAAATTTATTTCAGATAATGTTTCTAAGTAATGTCACTGCTTATTGTTACTGCTTATTATTAAAAATACCTCTCTCCTTCCTATCCATTCAGGTTAAGCTTGTTTTTATGGCCAACAGTTATAGAAGGAAATATTTGGAGGGTTTATCTAAATATTTAGTGGCCTTTGGATTCTGAAAGTCTCGGCCTAAAAATATATTTCCGCACCAGCCTAGTCTAGAGCCCTTCCCCTCCTACCATTTTTAGCCCTCCCTGATTGGTCCACTCACCTGAGCAATTGGTGAGATGTGTGGTGCGATGCTTTGGAATAGGGGTGGGGAATGTCTGACCTGCAGGCCATATAATGCCTGCGAAATCATTTGGTCTGGCCCTGCCAAGTCTTTAGGGGTGAGTTAATTACCCGTTTGATCAAATATAGCAGGGTAGTTTTTAAGTTGACAGTTTTGTATGGCCTGCAAATGATGTTATAAATATTCAAATGGCCCTTGGCAGAAAAAAGGTTCCCCACCCCTGCTTTGGAAGATGGTGGTGACTGGCTCTCCAGGATGAGATGAGGGATGATCCCTGAGTATGGAGGTGCTGATGCAAGGAAAAGAAAACCATCTTTGGCTACACATTTTGGTGTAGGACAGTCCTTGGTAAGTCAGTGGGATGGTGTCCACATCCACTCACCTGGACTATGGGTCAGTGGGCTCTGAAGGCATCGCTGGGCTTCAGCAAGGTAGAAGCTGCATTAGTGTCTTCTGCTGGCTTGCCTGCCTGCCACCTGGTCACAGCTTCACCTGCTCCCACTCCCTTGCTGTGACTCTGTAGTACCACTGTTCAGATGTACCCCAACTTTTCATCTCCCCAGGAGGTGAGACCTGGCTATTTGGTGCAGGTCCATTTCTAAGATCACAGTCTTGCTAGCCAGTCAACATTACAAATAAATGTCAGCCTGCAGCAACCGTGTGCCCTGGAGCAGAGATGACCTCACCACATTGGTGAGATAGATTCTGTCACCAGGCTCCAGGTGCCCTTTTCTCCTACCACCCCCATCCCCAACTTTGCTGACCTTACCGTTTCCACACCAGGAAGCCAGCCATTCTTATTGTTGTCCTCACTTGCTCCCTTAGCATGACCTGCTCTAAAAAAGGGAGAGAAAAGCTAGCAAGCTAGCATTTGGATATCTACCATGTGTGTCGTCTGGGTGCCACATAGTTTTATATACATAATTGAACTTAGCTTTGCACCCACCTTCTGAGACAGGTATTTGTCTCATTTCACAGCTGATGAGTTTAGGAGTCAAGCCAGTAAATAACCTCCCCAAAGTTATAGAGATGGCTGGTGCTAGATTTAATATTCAGCTTAGATTCAAAACCTGTTCTCTTTCCATATGTGTGTCTATTTCTTTTCTCTTTTTCTTTCTTCCTTTTTTTGGATATCTGGATATTCCACTTCCAAGGTAGCATACTTATCCTGATATTTAAAGAGAGAATCTTTAAACCAAAGGTAAGACTAATTATGGAGTTTCAGATATCGGTGAGTTGTTGGAGGGTTGTTATCTTAAAAGCATACCATATTGGCAACTAGCTCCTGCAAGGTGTGAGGAACTACCGAACATGCATCAAAGTATCATTCTTCTTTGTGGACTTTGCCGCTTTTACTTAATTCTAGATTGCTGGAAAATGGCTTCAATTTTCCACACAAATTAGAACCCAGCTGCTTTTCTTTGCTGTCCCTGGCCCGAGTTGTGTGCTTTCCTGATTTCCTAATAAAACTTTAGCTCATGTTAGAAGCCCAGATATTTTACTTCCAGTGGATTTGGCAGCACTACATTCATGAATATGCTGTCTCTTCCATTGAAAATAGCTTTATGCTGCTTATCAGGGGCCAGCAGTGTCCTCGAACATGAGAGACATTCTTTTCAGAGAAACATTTTCCTGCATCGCTGCCATAATTGTGACCAGCTTTCAAAGGTGCTTTCCACATACGCCCAGCAGGGCTGAGGGGCCCTGGGTGAGCACATCATTCCTAAACCTTGGAGACAGTTGCTGCTGATGAAGTTCCTTTACAAAGCCCAAAGGATTTCTCCTCCTTCCACCAGAGGTGTTTATAACCTCTAATTTGCTCACCATGCCTCTTGTAGAAAGGAGTAGGAGCTCAGCTTCTGGCAGGCGGCCACGGAGCTGAGCCGCTGCGGGCTCCTGTCCCAGATCGGTGGCGCTCCCCAGTGGGTGCTGGGAAGCTCATGTGGTAGGAGGAGGGGGGTTAGAGCAGCAGCCAGTGGTCCCTCCTCCTCAGAGCCCTGGAGGTGTGGCCAGAGCCTGCTGGACAGCCAGTCATGGGGCAGGAAGGCGGGCCCTGTGGCAGCAAAGGCAGGAGAGGAGGAGCTGATATGTACAGTGGGTGGGTGGTCCAGCTTGTTGAAACAGCTCCTTTGCAAGATCTTATAATGAATGTTTAGCATTTCTGTACTGTGCCCTGACCCTGGAGAGCATAGCCCTGGCTGAAGATTTGTCCTCATCCCCGTTTTGCCTTGGGAAAGGGCACGCCTTTGTGCTGCTGTAGTATTTCATGCAGCCTCCACCTGGTAGGAGGTCCTGACCTCACTTCCCATAGGAGTTTAAAGGAATAGGGGGAGGATTTATTAGTCCCTCTTGAAACACAATGAAGTACAGAATTCTGAAAAGATAATCTAGACCAGTGGTCGGCAAACTTGTTAGTCAACAGAGCCAAATAGCAACAGTACAATGATTGAAATTTCTTTTGAGAGCCAAATTTTTTAAACTTAAACTTCTTCTAACGCCACTTCTTCAAAATAGACTGGCCCAGGCCGTGGTATTTTGTGGAAGAGCCACACTCAAGGGGCCAAAGAGCTGCATGTGGCTCGCGAGCCACGGTTTGCCAACCACTGACCTGGAGACAGCAGGCACTTTCCAAGCACGGATCTAGATATTTAATTTGCCATCAGAATACAAAGTCATTTTAAATACAAGCTTTTTGTAGTTATGGCAAATAATTACATTTTAATACAATTAGTGTTGCAAAGGGATTCTTTAAAATATGATTTTAATAATTTTGATGATTTTGAAAGCTATTTTGTAATATGGAGTGTCATCTGAGGTTACAGACACATTCACAACCCGCCCGCCCCCATCATATATATGGTCACCCAGTGCCAGGTACTATACACTAAGTGGCCAGATCATTATGATGTCTGAACGCATAATAATCTGGCCACTTTGTGTGTGTGTGTGTGTGTGTGTGTGTGTGTGTGTGTGTGTGTGTGTGTGTGTATTAGAGGACTGGTGCATGAATTCGTGCATGGGTGGGGTCCAGCCAGCCTGGCCAGGGGGAGGGGACATGGGCGGTTGGCGGGCCTGCCTGTTGGAAGAAATCCTGGTCGAGGGGACAATTTGCATATTAGCCTTTTATTATATAGGATATACACTGATTGGCCAGATTATTATGCGTTTAGAGATCATAATAATCTGGCCACTCAGTATATATCAAAATAGGGTTGCTTTGTTATCACACTCTTAGAAACTAAACAGAATTGGGAGAGCTTTCTTGACTAACAAAGTCTTGCTCCCTCAACACTGCCTGGCTAGTTTACTGGATTGAAAAGAGAAGGTACCACCACTGAGATTAAAATAAGGTCCCTTAACCCTGGCCGGGTGACTCAGTGGTTAGAGCATCATACCATACACCAAAGGTTGTGGGTTCGATTCCCAGGTAGGGCACATATTCAGGTTGGGGGTTTGATCCCCGGTGGGACACAGAATGGGTGCAGAAGCAACTGATGAATGCTTCTCTTTGACATGGATGTTTCTCTTTCCCTTCCTCTTTCACTGAAAATCAATAAAAACATATCTTTGAGTGAAGATTAAAAAAATAATAAAAATAATAAGGCCCCTTAGCCCTAATTAATTAAAGGAGTGTGAGAACCTAGCTCTGGCCAGGGAGCTCAGTTGGTTAGAGTGTCATCTGGATATGGGAAGGTTGTGGGTTCGATCTCGCTCAGGGCACATACAAGAATAGACCATTGAATGAATAAATGGTGCAACAAATCTCTCTCTCCCTTCCTCCCTCTTTTTCCCCTCTCTCTATGAAATCAATTTAAAAAAAAAACAGTGTGAGAATCTAATAAAAAGCATAAGACCTCACTGATAGACACCAAAAAATCCCAGATAGGTGCTCAGCAGGCACTACAGCAAATACTTGTTGGTTTTACTTTTTGCACATTCAGTTTTTCAGAGACATCCATTGTATAGGGGAAGGCCTCCAATTCTTCCTTCTCCCCTCACTGCTTGCCTTTCAGACACAGGCCCTACTTGTTGGGGTTCACCAGTAAGAAAGAGACCAGAATGGAGAAAGTGTGAAAACTTTAGTGGTCAGGATAATTTAAAATTCAGCTAGTGGTTACTACTACTAATAAATGCCTATGTAAAAGAAAGTCAAAACTGTTAAAAATATTAGCCAAAACTGATTGTCTTAGGGACTTCTGCCCTAGTCTCACTGCATGTCAGTTAAAGAAAAATAGACTAATTCCTCTCCTAATACACTGCAGTGTCTGCTATGGGTTCTCCTGCTACTAGCTCATTGTATTCTTTGCCCCTCTCCCCTCCCCCCCTCTCCCCCATGCTCTTTTTTTGCTGACTCTACACTCAGACTCTTGGCTACACATGGGGAAGAGATGTAGAACTGGCTGATTTGGAGCTCAAACTTTGACCTAGGACTATAGGTGAAATCGCCTCAAACTCTGACCTTGGTCTTTTGGAGAGGGAAGAAGCCTTTCCCTCTAAGCCAGTGGTTCTCAACCTTTCTAATGCCGCGACCCTTTAATACAGTTCCTCTATTGTGGTGACCCCCAACCATAAAATTATTTTCGTTGGTACTTCATAACTGTAATTTTGCTACTGTTATGAATCGTAATGTAAATATCTGTGTTTTCCAATGGTCTTAGGCGACCTTGCTAGTGGAGAACCGCTGCCGTAGAGCCTAAGACCATCGGAAAACACAGATATTTACATTACGATTCATTAACAGTAGCAAAATTACAGTTATGAAGTAGCAACAAAAATAATTTTATGATTGGGGTCACCACAACATGAGGAACTGTATTAAAGGGTCGCGGCATTAGAAAGGTTGAGAACCACTGCTCTAAGCCTAAGCCTGTCAGAACCTCCTTGCAAAGGTTTGTATGATTTGCTATTCTGAAATAAAAGCTAGTGAGGCTTTTCCTTATCTCAGTTATCTCCTCCTCTGCTTCTCTAATATTGAAAGAAATAATTCTCTTGCTTTGCTATAGTTTTGTGTATTTTAAGTTGACACATGACTTCCTGTTTCACGGGCAATTTTGGTCCATGGGCCCTAATGTATTCTAGAGCATTCTTGGATACCTTTGGTAGCCACCTTGCTTAAGAATTGAATGATTAGGAAATGAAGCTATGTGGAGCCTTCAAATTATTTATCTTCATTCCAATCTTAGTTATTAGTTAATGTCGTATTTAAAGGTGGAAAAATTAAGTATATCTTAGGAAGTAGTTCATTTGTTTAGTGAGGACCAAAGTATAAACTCACCAATGTGTGAGAGAGAGATAAGACGTTTATTTCTTTATGGATATTCGTGACTTGAGCCTATACAATAAAAACACAACTTGTAGGTCAATTAGCTCTCCTCCTGATTTTAAAACAATTTAACAGTTTAGAAAATGATTGGGTGCACTACTGTAGGAGTGTAGATTGGCATAGCCATTTCTGAAAACAATTTTGCAGTATTATGTAAGAGTGTGAATATTCATGTAACCTGTGACCGAGCCCATCCATTCTTTGGTAGCACCCCAGAGAAACTTTGCTTATTTGTATTATTTCTAATGGAAACAACATTGTTTCTAATAGAAAAAAAAATAAACAAGGTAAAAAAATTAAATCCATCAGTAGAAGAATAGTGACAAATTCACACAAGGGAATACTATACAGCAGTGAAAATGAGTGAACTACTGCTACTTGCAACAACATATTAAATCTTAGATACAGCATTGTGTGAAAACAAACACAGAGAAGACAACATACAGTATGATAAAAATGGTTCATAAATTTCAAAATCAAGCAAAATTATATACTAAGGGAATAATACATTCAACATTTAGGATTTTGGTTTCCTCTGGAGAAGAGGAGAGGGAGGGAGAGTGTGGGAAAGTAGCACATAGGTAGATGCAGCAATACCTGTAATATATTAAATAGGATGGCCGGTTTATGGGTGTTCATTTTATTGTTATGCTTCATAGATCATATATATTATATATGTCCTATGCATCCTTTTGTATGTTTCAAATTTTGCATAATACAAATATATTTTTGGATTTAAATTTTTTTCCAGTTTTATTGCGAATAAGTGTCATACAGCACTGTGTAAGTTTAGGATATACAGCATAATGATTTGACTTACATATGTCATAAAATGATTATCATAGTAAGTTTAGTTAACATCCATCATCTCCTGGAGATGCAAAAAAAGAAAAAAGAAAGAAAAACATATTTTTCTTGTTATGAGAACTCTTAGGATTTACACTCTTAGCAACTTCCGTATATACCAGAGAGCAGTGTTTACCATAGTATAGTCATCATGTTGTACACTACCTTCTAAAGACACAAATATTTTAAGGTGATAATATAAGCCAGAATTTTCCCTTGTTGCTCCCACATTCTACCTATTTCATGTCATAGTCCCATTTCATAGTCCCCCATATCTTGACATCACAGAAGGTGTGGTCTGACAGGAAGTCCCTGGAGTCCTTTGGGTGGCTGAGGATACAGGGTGAGGCTGACAGTTGCTAAATGGAATGAGAGAGAAGACACAGGAGCCCTCTGTATCCCTCTTCCTCCTGAATGCCTAGAAAACCACGGGGCCTGGAGGAAAGAGAACCCTGAAAAAAGGCTTGGTGACCGCTTGGAAAATCCACGTTTATTGTCCCAACAGTGACTAATAGTTTCGAACGTGGAAGATCAGCCTGGATAGGTTACGATGAGAAACTTGTTTTGCTGCCCACTGTTCTTTTCTGGCCTTTCGAGTGAGGTAGGATTTGGCATGTGGATGATGATGTAATATGTTACTCAGCCAGGCAAGTTGTCACAGGCTAAAGGTTTGGTTTTGAAAAATGAAAAGCGGATACGTGAGAAAGTGGTCCATGTGGGAATAAGAATTACAATAAAAGGGAGAGATGCTGTCTGGCGCTGGTGTGTGTTTCTCCGAGCGCTGAGGTTCTCTGCTGCGGAGGTTCATCACTGAAGTGCTGGCCAGTACTGGGGAGGTGGGCGCACCTCTCCTGGGACTCATCAGCTTTGTCTTAAGCAGCTGAATAAAATAATTCGTGATGTGCTGGTGTTGTGGAGGCAGAGGCTTGGTCTCGATTTCCATTAAATAAGTGTGTGGAATCAATACCTAACTGAATGTTTGTCACGGGAACACCCTGAGGCCCCTGTGTAGCTGGTATTTTTCAGACTAATTCTCAGACAGGAAAATGTGCAGCATGTCTCTTCTCTGAAATAGTTTCAACATCTTTTATGTAATGCTGATGCATCGGGAAGTGAAAATGCTAAGAGTTTCATTTCACTAAAAATGGATTTTTTTTTTACTTTAACCTTTAACTTTAGATCATAATTAGTAGCGTTTTAGTCTTAAGAGCATCAAAGTGTATATATTCATTGACACGTTGAACCAGTATTTAGTGAGAATGTTTATATGAAAAGAACTGTGTAGGTTGTTATAAAAAAATGCAGAGACCTGGTCAGTACTCTCAGGAGCTCAGAATCTGGAGAGGGAAATAGATCATTGCACAGCAGGACAAAGGCTATGTATGTGGGAGCATATTACAGAGGAAATGACATCTGAGCATTTGAGCTGCATTTGAAGGATTTCAGATATAGGAATCAGCATAAATAAAGAGGAATTTTGCCTTATATTCGTAAGGTTTCACCAGATTTTTTTCCTACAAGCATACGATGAGATCAATAGTAAATTCAGATCAAAATTATCTAAATAAATTAAGACTTTTTGGGCTAAATTTGTCCTACCTTTGCGTCTTAATTACATTCCAGAGAACAATATATTTGCAATAAACTGGTCAATGGTTGTGGCCAATGAATAGAATTGTAATTCAGTTTAAAAGTAGTGTAGCATTCTAGTGGTAAAACAATTAGAAGTTAAGAACTTAGCATTTTTTATAATATTTTCCCTCTGTAGCTCTAATACTTCTCAGAAAATGGTTAAGCTCCAATTAGAAATCTGACTTGCTTTGGGTTTTATCAGTTATCAGAGAGATAAAGATGAATTATTAATAGAAATCTCAAATGCAGTAATGATAGTACCTTATATGTCAGTAGCACACAGTATATAAAATACCTTTGAGGTCATTATTTAAATTTGGCCAGTATGTCAATAAAAGGGCATCATAGGACTGATAAGCTTCTTTGTAGAATAAATTACTACCAGTTCATTCTGCTCAACTGTGCACTGGTAGCATTTGTAAACAATTTCAGTCTGACATTATTTTAAAAAATATTGTTGCAGAATTGTCTTGCCTCTTTTTCCCTCTTTGCATAAGTCTATTACATTAAATTTCAACAAATGTAAATAAGAATAGCTCTTAATAGATAATGTGTTTGCTCTTAATTCATATACTTCCTGGCATATTAATTAGGCTAAAACATAATATTTATTTATACTAGTAGAAGTTATATTACTCTGTCCAGTAATTAAAAGAAATGTATATCTACCTTGTTTTATTAGCAAAAGAAATAATTTGCAATAAACATTCCTAATTCTTTAAGGTAAATATTTATGGCATTTGAATGATAATATTTGGTGTTTCTATCATTTAGATTTTATAGATAATTTCTGAACAGCAATACATCTTCTGTGTTGATGCTTTCTGCCTTTATACATCTACTAGAGGCCCGATGCACAAAATTCTTGCAAGAGTAGGCCTTCGCAGCCGTGGGCGGCTGCCTGGATCCCTCCCTCACAGCCATTGTGGCTGCAGCCCCGGCTTAGTCCAGAAGGACGTTTAGGGGGACGTTCGCTCTAATTAGCGTATTACACTTTTATTATTATAGATTGTAGTGAGTAAGACTCACCTTTATCCTTGGTTAACTGAGTGTCTCTTCAGCCATTTTTACGGCTTTACAGAGATGTTAATGCTAATTAATGTTTTACTGGTAGTAGGAAGAGGCATTGTCAAATAAAACTTAAATTTGAAGCATGAATTACAAATTCAACATGGTTGTCCTAACGGTAATATTGACAGTGATGGCTATACAGTTACTATTTCTAGGTGCTTCTAGTGTGCTGGGCTCTGTGCAAAACATTTTACTGGTATAATATTTAATTTTCCCAACTATTCTGTGAGGTAGGTGTTATCCCCATTTTACAGATTAATTTATAACTGTTATGCGTCATACCATTTAATAATAATTAAATATACTATATTAATATATTTTAAATAGTGAACTGTGGACCTTTGCACATATGAAATATATACTTTCATTCAACAAATATTTATTTGTTGACTATTTATGTTCTAGGCTGATGTGCTAACTCTGAGGATAGTGTGATGAGGCAATACCCCCCCTTTGCCTTTAAGAAACTTGAGATGCATTGGGAGAGATAGACTTGCTTAAAGCACAAGTACAAGAAAATACGATGATTGGTTTTTTAGCAGAGAGTGTTGTAGAAAAGTGGGAAAAGAGGGCCTCAGCTTCCCAGAAGGTAGTTGAGAGGTCTTCACAGAAGAGCAGCCCTCACTGAGCCTTGAAGAATGAGTCTGAGTTTGAAGAGGTGCTGAGCAGCGGGAACAGAGTAGACCAGAGTGTGGAGATGAGTGGGAGCCAGGCAGGGTTGGTCAGGGCGCTGCAGGGATTCCAAGGTGCTGAGGGTCAAGCGAAGCTGGAGGAGCGGCATAGCTGGCTGGGGTCAGGTCCAGGGGCCTTGCATGCTGTTCAAAGGAATGCAGACCTTACCCTCTGTGTCGAAAAGCCATCAGCAGATTAATTCAACAAACACTAATTATGATAATGGTTGTTCTTCCATCCCTCTCTCCCTCATTCATTCACTCAGCAGGTTTTTATTGAGTGCCGATAATGTGCCAAGCATTGTGTTGATATTGAGGATAAACAGGTAGACAAAAGCACACGTGTTCTGCTTTCGTAGAGTTTACTAATTAGTGGCAGAAACAAGCATCAATCAGTGAATCTATCAAAAAATGTAAAACCTCAAAAGTGGCCAGTATTAACATAGGAAAATGATTCTATAGAAGTATAAGAAGATAGTGACCTGGCTAAGGAGGTCGGGAAAGGCTCCCTGAGAACAGGACTGAGCTGAGAGCAGAAGGAGAAAATGATACAAGGTCATTTGATGAAGAATGTGGATTATTTGGGAAGAGACCTCAGCAGTGAGGACTAGGAGAACAAGGTGCTTTTAAAGGCTTAAAAGTAAGGTAGAAAAGCTGGAGTGCAGGCTGGAAAAGAGCATGAAGGCTGGACTGCACTGCGTCTGGGGGCTAGGGTAAGAATCTGAGCTCAGTGGAAAACTATGCTAATCAAAGGGTGTGGCATGCTCAAAAGCACAGAGGCATAATCAGAACAGTGTACACACATACCTACATATATGTAGGAATACAAAAGGGAAATCAATATGTGACCCATTAACAACTTTGATGTGCTTATATCTATTGTGTGTTGCAGTGATTCTAAGATCTGTATATAGTATGAAGAATTGTAAATAGGTAAACAAGTATTTTTTTTACACCATAGATATATTATAATGTATAGAAATTCCTCTCTTTAATTAAGTATCTTAAAAAAAGAATTTCCATATGGCTCTTGATTTTAACTGCCTTCTTCCTAATAAAATTTAGCCAGTTAGGCAGGACTTGGATTTTAGGTTTTTCCTTAGTGTGTTGGCACCTAGATTTGGGATTAGTTGGTACTTTTTATTTACTAAAATAGCTATAAATCTGCCCTTAATTGTAATATGAACACGTTGATTTCAGTATGGCTTGGGAATTAAAATCGAAGGATAGTCACATCCCAAAAGAGCAATGCTAAGACTTAGGGGGCCTGTAAACTCTGGGGAAAATAAGATGATGTTGATTTGATGTTTAACTTTTTTTTTGTAATAAATAAGTACAGGCGTGTTGATAGCAAGATCAGTTTTGGAGAGATGGTATAGTACTGGAATCTGGAATTATGAGCATGGCCTCCATGAATAATATTGGCTCAGCAATGGGGCCTAGGAGACCAAAGTGCTGAGCGTCAAGTGCAGCAATGACTCTGCTTTTTGGTCAATAATAGTGTGATGGGGTGGGGGTGATGGGTGTGAAGTATTAACAAAGTGCCAAGAACAAAGTTAGTGTTCAATAAATGTTAGTGATGAGCTTGAATGTCAGTGATACCATGCTTGACCTGAGTCACCAGTAGAGGCACCTACAGTTTTGAAAATGAAAGTCAAGCTATTATGGTAAATACATGTATTGAGTTTGTTTAACTTTAGGACTAATAGGAATCATAGAGATCATCAAATTCAGTGATGCTCCTGAAATTTTCTGGAGGAGAACTATTTTTTATTTCTCTGAAGTTTGGGAATCATTAGGCGAGAAGGAGGGGAAGAAACAGGCTTAATTTGTTGGTGATGCCCCTAAGGTCAAAAGATAGGATGGGAAGCCTATCATCCCAGGAGAGGTGAGTGAGTGTGTGTGTGTGATGTGTGAGTGAGTATGAGTTGTGTGTGTGTGTGTGTGTGTGTGTGAGTGAGTGAGAGAGAGAAAGAGAGAGAGAGAGAGAGAGAGAGATTATGCACATGTGTTTCTTTTTTCTCTGACCAGTTAATGTGAATGAAGGTCACAGCAAGCTGCCTCACTCAGTGGGAATATTGTTTTTGTACTTACAGGTCTAGGCATTTTACACTGAGTTTTCTACTGCCACCCTTTCTACTCAAGCAAAATCCATGTGAAAAGATCTGCTGGGAAGGAGCCGACTGCTTATGTTTCTCCATTGTGATGAAAGCACATGGTACAGGTAAATATCTCCAAAATCTTTAACTAAAAATAATGATCATTTAATTGTCAAGTCCCCAAGATAGTGGGGGAGATATATATATATGTATGTATGTGTATATATATATATCTCCTACACATACATAGACACACACACACACCAACAGACAACATAAACATAAACTCTAGATTCACATATTCTCCGTTTCTTTATTCTTTGTCTCTTTTATAAAAATGGAATCCTTATGGGAAAGAAAATAACTTCTGTGTATGTTGAAATCACTGATTAAGGTGGATGCCAAGACTGATAAGAAAGGGATGATTTGGATGATGGTGTTTATAAATTTAGCTAGAGAAACTACCATCAGATGGTAGTAGGGACCATTATAATATATTCTAACACCTTTCATCTAACATTTTTATTCCTCTTAATGTAATAATGAACATATTTTCATAGCAACATATTTATCTGCAACAATATTTTTAATGATTATATAGCATACCATTGAATGCATATCCTACAATACATTTAATTGATCCTCTCTAGTTGGACATTTAATTTGCTTCTATTTTTTTTTTTTTGCTCTTATGTTACCAAGAATGCTCTGATAGCTTTAATAGAGGCCTGGTGCACAAATTTGTGCATGGGTGGGGTCCCTCTGGGTGGCCTTCAGGGATCTGGCCGAAACCTGCAGTCCAATGGCACCTGCAGCTCTTACCTGCTGCTCCCGCTCATCCCGGCCCCACTGTGCCTGCCTCGGGCTCGTGAGGAATCAGTCCTGATTGGGAGAGGCTTGCGCTGCAGCGCTCACCAGCCATGAGCCCTGCATCTGGCGCCCTCCCAAGGGGAGTGGCCTGCGGGATTGGGCTGAAACCAGCTCTCCAAGGGGTCCAGGATTGAGAGAGGGCACAGGCCAGGCTGAGGGACCCCACCAGTGCACCATTGGGCCAGGGAGGGACCATGGGAGGCCTCCAGGGCATGTCTGGCCCATCAGCAGCAAGCTAACCTACCAGTCTGAACCTCTGCCCCCTGGTGGTCAGTGCACGTTATAGCGACTGGTTAACCAGTTGACTGTCTGCCCCCTGGTGGTCAGTGCACATCATAGTGAGTGGTTGAGCAGCCTTAGCATATCATTAGCATATTACACTTTGATTGGTTGTTCGGTTGTTCTGCCATTCGGTCTATTTGCATATTACCTGTTTATTATATAGGGTATTAATTGCCAGTATTCATGGCTTCCTTAAGATAATTCCTTAGCAGTAACTTGCTGAATTTAAGAGTTTTTCAGTTTTAAAACTTTTGCTACTTGCTGCTAAATTCCTTTCCAATAAAGTCATATCAGTTTCTATTTCCAGAGGCAGTGTATGAGAGTACCTATGCCATACAATTTTATCAGTAATAAGAATTTTGAAAACAAAAAAAAAAAGTCATTGCTAATTGAATATGAGATATGGGATCCCCATGGTTTTTGGGGGAGGGCACTTATTAATAAATCATACTGTTTTTAAGAACCTTCCTGCTGTAGATAGTGGCATGTGTACATTACCAGTTTTTGACATTTGAGAAATAATACTAAATCAAGAAGGTATGGAAGGGCCCTAGGGAATTTTAAGTTTTTATCCTTTCATAGCCAAGTATTTTCAGATGACCACAAGATCACTGGAAAGCGATATTTTTTCACTGGAAAACATAGTTTTTCTTTCTATAACAAGAATAGGGGGCGCCGGGAGGGAATCAAAAAAAAAAAAAAAGAATAAAAAGGTATTTCATAAACAGCCTATATTAAACATAGATCTGAAGTTGTATGCTCATTAGTTAAAATGTTATGTGGGTGTCTATATACATACACATATGTGCATATATCTCTATATGCACATATGTGTGTACACACACATCTACACACACATACAGACACGTATCTGTCCAACGTTGGGAGCATGATTAGATATAACTGTGGCAGCACCATATTGAGCAGAGGCTGGGGACCACAGTGGGAAGATGCCAGGCTCCAGACTTCCTGGGCTCAAATTCCAGCCCTGCTCTTTTTCTGAGATGTGATGCCCAGGATGTTAACTTTCCATCTCGAAGTCTAAGTTTATAAAATTTAGATAACAATAGTACCCATTTCATAGACTGTGGCAAATATATGTGAAATATTGACAATCATTATAAATCCTATTTCAAAAGAATATCTAATGATATGAGAAAAGGGTCATGGCAGAAGCAACCAAACAAAACAAAAAACAAAAACAAAAACAAAGTATGACCCTGACTGTAGTATAATCTCAATTAAAAAGTATTTTTTAGTATCTTTCCTAATGCCTTCAATTTTGATAAATGGAGTAATCCCAGTCCTGGATAAACGGCCTGACCAAAGGCGGCAAGTCAGAGACCCAGTGGTCACAGAGGTGTCCTGCCATCCGGCCAGTGGGCCCCTGATTACAGCCCTCATGTGCGAGCAGAACCTGAGCACAACCCTGGCTGCCTTGCTGCTGAGGTGCGGCCAGCACCTGGGCTCAGGCAAGCTTTGGGCCTCTTTAAGCTACGCCTGCCGAGTCTAACTGTCCGGCTCCATATGTGAGCTGCCCTACCAGGCTCATCGTTTTTTCTTTTTAATTTTTTTAAATTTAAATTTTTTATTGTTTAAAGTATTACATAAGTCTCCTTCCCCCTCCCCCACCATTGACCTCTCCCGGCTATTCCCACTCCCCAGCACATGCCCTCACCCCCCTCCTGTCTGTGTCCATGGGTTATGTTGATATGCATGCATACATGACCTTTGGTTGATCTCTTACCCCACCCCCATTCCCTCTGAGGTGGGATGGTCTGTTCGATGCTTCTATGTCTCTGGATCTATTTTTGTTCATCAGTTTATGTTGCTCATTATATTCCACAAATGAGTGAGATCATGTGATATTTATCTTTTTCCAACTGTCTTGTTTCGCTTGGCATAATGCTCCCCAGGTCCTTCCATGCTGTTGCAAATGGTAAGAGTTTCTTCTTTTTTACAGCAGTGTAGTATTCCATTGTGTAGATGTAAAAAGGAACCGTCGTGCGCTGATGGAGGGAATGCAGACTGGTGCAGCCACTGTGGAAAACAGTATGGAGTTTCCTCAAAAAGTTAAAAATGGAACTCCCATTTGACCCAGTGATCCCACTTCTAGGAATATATCCCAAGAAATCAGAAATACCAATTAGAAAGGATATATACACCCCTGTGTTCATAGGAGCACAACTTACAATACTAAGATTTGGAAACAACCTAAGTGCCCATCAGTAGATGAGTGAATTAAAAAACTGTGGTAGGCTCACACCACCCCCCCGCCCAATAACTGCATGAGCTTCCTTTCACTAAATACGTGAAAGAGAAAATAGAATGGGAGACCCCCGCTCTTAGGAAACATGCTTTATCTTACAGAAAGGGGAAAACTGTGGGGTTGTAAGTCCCTTGACCTTTAGCTGCATCATAAGCTTGAAAAGTGGAAGGAATAAGGGTCAAAGAATTACTTGGTGTTAAGAAGACAAACAGTAGATGACTTGTCTGGCTTCAGTTAATGTTGTTCACTAGACACTGGGACTTGTGTGTGTGTCGATGCTGCATTGTTTTGGCCCATAATGTTTGAGCAGCTCTGTATTTTTCAGTAAAAGAGGAACATCTGAATTCCTTATTAGGACAGTTTAGCTTAAGAATTCCTCTTTAACGGGTCATAAATATTCTCCTCCAAATGAGGATGAATAAGCAAATAAACTTGTATTTGTCCAATATTTATATTGTTTCAACAAAATTAATAATTTTGTAAAGGGAGGGACAGCAACAAATGTATCAGCAAATATAGGTCAGAAAAGGAGTTCATGATGTTCTGCCAAACTCCAGCGAGGTGCCTCGTGAGTGTAGGTAGACAGGCGCAATGTTGCGGGAGTGAGAATGGCAATTGCACTACCATATGGAACATTTGGTATTTGGAAAGCACTTAAATTCCTCCTCAACTACAGAATCAATAGGGATTCAAACAGAGAGGAAGAAATGGTTCTCTCGCTGTGAATCGCTGGCTGGTGTGCAGAAATGCGGACGTGTTGACTAGCAAGGGCTTATCAGGACGAAGTCCTCCAGGGAGGCCGAAGAGGGGGGATATTTCAGCATATTTCACTGGGCTGTGGCCTTGGGCCTTTGGTCCAGCAGTGTTCGGTGGTCTCCATCACCAAACCACTTGTTGCAATGGTGTAGGAAATCTCTCTGCAAGATCAGGCCACCTCAGTTTTGAAAACTCAATACATGAGTCCTATGGGGTCTTCAGGATGCCTAAACATGTTGCCAGTATAGTGGGGAAGCAAGCTTTTGAATTGTAAGAAACTGAGACAGTGTCTTTAAATGCTAATCTGATTCAGTCAGTCGTCATTTATTTATTAGGAAAATACCCCTATTGAGAGCTACTATGTACTGGTACAGTTCTAAACATCGGAGACATTCAATGGGACAAGACGGACATGAGGCCTGTCCTGATGGAGCTTCCATTTCTAAGGGAGGTAGATTTGACAGCATCATAGCCTGGAATGAAGGGGATCAGGGGAGCTGAACAGGACCTTCCTAAAAGGAGGGGAAAGTGCATCTGAAATGAGAAGCTGGAGACACCAATGGGGAAAGACCTGTGAATCTAGAAGACAGAAGGCAGAAAAGCCAGAGACTAGCCAGGGTGAGGTTGTGACTATTGACAGCGGAACGACGTAGGGAAATAAACGTGAGGCAAGAAGACAACTATAAAACTTTGTTTGAATGCACAATTGTCAGAGCCAGTAAAAATTATACAGCTATTGATCTCTCAGTTTAAGTCATCTAAGCTAAGGATGCTATTGACAGTCCATATTTTAAGAAATTGTGACATGAATACGTTGTACTCTATGACTACATAAACATGTTAGAGTGCGTGGCTCATGATATATGGTGCTACTTTCTTTTTCAACCCCCACTCATAGGAAGGATTGGGGTGGTGGCTCCACCGGAGTGCATTGATCTTATTCCAACTTTGACTTACTACGTCCCATTTCTTTCTTTTTTTTTAAATATATTTTATTAATTTTTTACAGAGAGAAAGGGAAAGGGATAGAGAGTTAGAAACATCGATGAGAGAGAAACATCAGTCAGCTGCCTCCTGCACACTCCCTACTAGGTATGTGCCCGCAACCAAGGTACATGCCCTTGACCAGAATCAAACCTGGGACCCTTGAGTCCGCAGGCCAATGCTCTATCCGGTGAGCCAAACCGGTTAGGGCTATGTCCCATTTCTTACCCGGTCCGCCATCGTTCCCGTTAAAGAGGTTAATTACGTAATTAATTCTGCCTCCTGTGTACAAACATAAGTAACATTATTTAGTTAACTTTAAACAGTTTTAAATTCCAGATCAAAATAGCCTGCCTAGTCGTCACCTTTTGGGCTCTTTAGGATTTGGTGCCTTTCACTCAGCTTGTTAGTAGGATTGCTCTTTTTTCTGTCCTGTACCCATTTGGGTGCTTTTAAGGGTTTCTTAAATAATAAACTCATTCAGAAGTTTCTTTTATTTTCTTCAGCCTTCAACATGGGTTTGGTAAAGGCTACATTTTTGGCTTTGGATTTATAATCATTTCCTTGTTCTCGATTTTGTCCCTCCCTGATCACCTGCTCTCTTGGGGTTTAACCCTCTGCTCTATGCTTTTCTCCAACCCTACCCTCCCAACCACACACACACTTTGCATTCTGGGATCTGCAATGTACATTTCCATGGTGAAGAAAACCCTATTGATGCTCATTAAGTATTTAAAATAGAGATCTCCTCAAATACTATCTTTCAGCCCAAACATGTTCTTTCCTTTTCCACTCCAGTATCTTCCATCTGAAGGTAGCCTCTATAGTTCTTAGCCAGTTTGGAGGAAAGTGTCATTTTGAGGCATTTCATGATGT
This sequence comes from Plecotus auritus, assembly GCF_963455305.1. NCBI lineage: Eukaryota > Metazoa > Chordata > Mammalia > Chiroptera > Vespertilionidae > Plecotus > Plecotus auritus. The sequence continues at coordinate 83,085,135 of NC_137771.1, forward strand.
TTTCCATGGCAGAATGAAGAAGGCAGAGACAAAGATTCAAGAGTACATAGCTTTTCAAACCTATTCTGGTATATATTCGTTTCTAAAGTAATTTACCAGACTTCTGTAAAAAGCATTTTGTTCTTTGAAAGTCTGATAAATAATACGATTTACCGTGTCAGTGCACAAACTTTCACATACTTACTTTACCTTTCCTGAAATGAGGGAGAACATTTGTCCTCTGCATGAGTAAAATACATGAGAAGATGTATACCGAGGCCTCCCATGTGTCTTTCTTTGAGATGCTCGAGCAGGATGCCACAGCCTCCCTCCCCTCTAATGCAGGAAGGCTGCCCTGGAGGTTGGCACACTGCGCCATTCAAAGCGTGAGCAACCACTAGGAGTGGAAATATCAAAGTGTCGGTCGTCTGCGGTACTTTTCAAATGACTATTTTTTTTCTTAGAGTTTATCAAGTGAGATGGAGTATTTAAATATGCTTCCTGAATTCTAGAATGTTAGGTGTTATAGCTTTTGATGTTGTACTAATTAGAGGTGGAAGGAAACATGAAGAGCATTTAGTTTCTTCGCCATCCCCACCCCGACTCAAGACCCCCCTAATGTATCATTAGCACCTTTCATCTCACCGGTGTTCAAATAGTGAATCACTGGTTGTTCATTCATTACTGAAAGAATCATCATCATTATGAGATCTAAATAATATACAGAACTTTTTGGGAGTAATAGAGTCTTTCATTTGCGTTAGGGAGAAACAGGCTCATGCCCCTGTATGTCAAGAAGGAGCATCTCTATAGACAAAATGAGAAACATAACACTGATATTTAAGTTTTCACTAAATGTTTTAGTAAAATTTGGGAAGATAGTTTCTGTGACCTGGCTGTTATATTCTGTTCCTCCTGTTTTCTCTTCAGAAATATTATTTCTTCTCCATCCCTCTCTCTCTCTCTCTCTCTCTTTTTTTTTTTTTTTTTTTTTTTTTTTTTTTTTTTTTTTTGCCTTATACAATGAGGATAACAGGTACCTGTGAAGATTATATACATATATCCCTTTAGAACATTGTGAGGCCTGGCACATCGTTAATGCTTGATAAGTATTTGCTACTGCCACTACATCTCTGTTTTTTTGTTTGTTTTTGCTTTTTTTATTATTTTAAATTTTATTGGGGTGACATTAGTAAACATGAATATATAGGTTACATGTGTGGATTACTAATTTACAAAATCTGTATATAGGACCATATGCCCACCACCCAAAGTCAAATCTTCTCCTGTCACCTCATATTAGGACCCTTTTCTTCCCCCACCCCCATCCCTCTGGCAAACACCACACTGCTGTTTATGTACATAAGTTTCAGTTTTATATTCCACATATGAGTTAAATCATATTGTTCTTAGCTTTCTCTGTTTGACTTATTTCACTTCGCATAATATTTTCAAGGTCCATCCATGTTGTTGTAAATGACTCTATTTCATTCCTTCTTATGGCCGTGTAGTACTCCACTGTGTATATGTACCATATCTTCTTTATCCAGTCCTCTATCATAGGGCAATTTGGCTGTTTCCAACTCTTGGCCACTGTGAATAATGCTACAGTGAACATAGGGGTGCATATATCTTTGCCTATAAATTATTTTGAGTTTTTCCGGCTATGTAACCAGGAGTGGAATATTTGGGTGGTATGGTAGCTCTATTTTTAATTTTTTGAGAAATCACCAGACTGCTTTCCATAGTGGTTGTACCAGTCTGCATTTTCACCAAGCAGTGCACGAGGATTTCTTTTTCACCACATCCTCGCCAGCACTTGTCATTTGTTGACTTGTTGATGATAGCCATTCTGAGAGGTGTGAGATGGTACCTCATTGTCATTTTGATTTCCATCTCTCGGATGATTAGTGACTTTGAGCATGTTTTCATGTGTCTCTTGGCCTTCCTTATGTCCTCTTTCGAAAAATACCTATTTAGGTCCGTTGTCCCTTTTTTTAATTAGGTTCTTTATCTTCTTTTTGATAAGTTGTATGAGTTCCCTGTAAATATTGGAGATTAAAACCTTATTGGTGATAACATTGGCAAATATGTTCTCCCATGCAGTGGGCTTTCTTGTTATTTTGTTGATGGTTTCCTGTGTTGTACAGAAGCTTTTTATTTTGATGTAGTCCCATGTGTTTATTTTCTCTTTAGTTTCCATTGCCCTAGGAGCTGTATCGGTGAAGATATTGCTTTGGCATATGTCTGAGATTTTGCTGCCTGTGGATTCCTCTAATATTTTTATGGTTTCTCGTCTTATGTTTATGTCCTTTATCCATTTTGAATTTATCTTTGTGTACGGTAAAAATTGGTGGTCTGGTTTCATTTTTTGCATGTATCTGTCCCATTTTTCCAACACTATTTATTGAAGAGACTGTCTTGACTCCATTGTATGTTCTTGCCTCATTTGTCAAATATTAATTGAGCATAGTGGTTTGGGTTGATTTCTGGGTTCCCTATTCTATTCCATTGATCTATATGTCTGTTCTTGTGCCAGTACCAGGCTGTTTTAAGAACAGTGGCTTTGTAATACAGCTTGATATCTGGTATTGAGATTCCACCTATTTTGTTCTTCTTTTTCAGGATTGTTGCAGCTATTTGGCATCTTTTTTTATTCCAGGTAAATTTTTGGAATATGAAATATGCAGTTGGTATTTCAATGGGGATTGCATTGACTCTATATATTGCTTTGGGTAGTATGGACATTTTAATGATGTTGATACTACCAATCCATGAACATGGTATGTTCTTCCATCTGTTTACGTCTTCCTCTATCTCTTTTTTCAGTGTTCTGTAGTTTTCCAAGTACAGGTCTTTTACCTCCTTAGTTAAATTTATTCCTAGGTATCTTAATTTTTTTTTGGTGCAATGGTAAATGGGATTGTTTTTTAATCTCTCTTTCTATAAGTTCACTATTGGTCTATAAAAATGCCATAGATTTCTTGGCATTAATTTTGTATCCTGCTACATTGCCAAATTCATTTATTAAGTCTAATAATTTTTTGATGGAGTCTTTGGGGTTTTCTATGTACAGTATCATGTCATCTGCAAATAATGACAGTTTTATGTCTTCTTTTCCCATTTGGCTACCTTTTATTTCTTCTTCTTGTGTAATTGCTATGGCTAGCACTTCCAGTACTATGTCGAACAGGAGTGGTGAAAGTGGGCATTCCTGTCTCCTTCCTGTTCTTAAGCGAAATGGTTTTAGTTTTTGCCCATTGAGTATGATGTTGGCTGTAGGTTTGTCATATAAGGCTTTTATTATGTTGAGGTATTATCCCTCTATTCCCATTTTGCTGAGGGTTTTTATCTAGAAAAGGTGTTGGATTTTTGTCAAATGCTTTTTCTGCATCGGTTGATATGACTATGTGATTTTTATCTCTCAATTTGTTTACGTGATGTGTCACGTTTATTGATTTGCAGGTATCGTACCATCCTTGCATCCCCGGGATAAATCCTACTTGGTCACGGTGTATGATCTTTCTGATGTAATGCTGGATCCGATTTGCTAGAATTTTGTTGAGGATTTTGGCATCTATGTTCGTGAGGAATATTGGTCTGTAATTCTCTTTCATTGTTTTGTCTTTATCTGGTTTTGGGATTAGGGTAATGCTAATAGAATGAGCTTGGAACTCTTCCTTCCTCTTGAATTTTTTGGAATAGTCTGAGGAGGATAGGTTTTAGTTCTTTTTTGAATGTTTGGTAAAACTCCCCTGTGAAGCCATCTGGCCCCGGGCTTTTGTTTGCTGGAAGTTTTTAGATGACTGCTTCAATTTTCTCCATAGGTATTGTCCTATTGAGATTTTTAGATTCTTCCTGATTGAGTTTCAGAAGGTTGTATTTTTCTAGGAATATGTCCTTTTCCTCTAGGTTGTCTAGTTAGTTGGAATAGAGTTGTTCACAGTATTTTTTAACAATCCTTTGTATTTCTGTGGGGTCTGTTCTTATTTCGCCTCTTTCATTTCTCATTTTGTTTATTTGGGTCCTCTGCTTCTTGGTGAGCCTGGCTAGAGGTTCATCAATCTTGTTTATCCTTTCAAAGAATCAGCTCTTGCTTTCATTGATCTTTTGTATTTTTTTTTTTGGTCTCTATGTCATTTATTTCTGCTCTGATCTTTATTATCTCCTTCCTTCTGCTCCCTCTGGGCTTTTCTTGTTGCTCTCTTTCTAATCCTTTAAGTTGTAGAGTTAGATCGTTTATTACCATTTTTTATTGTTTTTTGAGGTAGGCCTGTAGAGCTATAAACTTCCCTCTCAGGACTGCTTTCACTGTGTCCCATAGATTTTGGATTGTTGTGTTTTCATTGTCATTCGTTTCCAGGATGTTTTTAATTTCTTCTTTAATCTCTTTGGTAACCGAATCATTGTTTAATAGCATGCTATTTAGCTTCCAAGTGCTTGAATTTTTTTTATTGCAGTTTATTTCTAATATTATGCCATTGTGGTCTGAGAAGATGCTTAATATGATTTCAATATCCTTGAATTTGGAAAGACTTTGCCTGTGACCCAATACGTGGTCTGTCTTTGAAAATGTCCCATGTGCAGTTGGAGAAGAACGTATATTCCGTGGCTTTGGGGTGAAATGTTCTGAAGATGTCAATTAAGTCCATCTGATTTAGTGAGTCATTCAGGATTGCTGTTTCTTTGCTGATTTTTTGTCTAGAGGGTTTATCCAGTGATATTAGTGGGGTATTAAAGTCCCCTACTATGATTGTATTATTGTCAATCTCTCCTTTTATATTTTCCAGGAGTTTTTTTTAATGTATTTGTGTGCTCCTGCATTGGGTGCATATATGTTTACCAGGGTTATATCCTCTTGTTGTATCGATTCCTTTAGTATTATGAAGTGGCCTTCCTTATCTCTTGTTATGGCCTTAACTTTGAGGTCTATTTTGTCAGATATAAGTATTGCTACCCCAGCTTTTTTTTTTTTTTTTCCATTTCCATTTGCCTGAAAGATATTTTTCTATCCCTTCACTTTCAGTCTGTGTGAGTCCCTTGTTCTGAGGTGGATCTCTTGTAGGCAGCATATATATGTGTCATGTTTTTTTGTCCATTAAGCCACTGGATGTCTTTTGATTGGAGCATTTAGTCTGTTTACGTTTAAAGTTATTATTGATAGGTACTTGTTTGTAGCCATTTTTATTTTTTGTGCCTTCTTCCCTTTTTATTTCTTCTTTTTACACCAGCCCCTTTAGCATTTTTTGCATTGCTGGCTTGGTAGTGAAAAACTCCCTTAGCCTTTTTTGTCTGTGAAGCTCCTTATTTCCCCTTCAATTTTGAATGATAGCCTTGCTGGATAGAGTATTCTTAGATTCAGTCCCTTGCTTTGCATCACTTTGTAAATTTCCGTGCATTCCTTTTTTTTTTAAAATAAATCTTTATTGTTCAGATTATTACAGGTGTTCCTCTTTTTTTCCCCCTAGCTCCCCTCCACCTGATTCCCCACCCCACCCCAGGCCCTTACCTAACCCTGCCACTGTCTTCATCCATAGGTGTAAGCTTTTTGTCCAGTCTCTTCCCGCACCCCTCACACCCCCTCCCCCCTGAGAATTGTCAGTCCACTCCCTTTCTATGTCCCTGATTCTATTATATTCACCAGTCCATTCTGTTCTTCAGATTTTTTATTCACTTGATTTTTAGATTCACTTGTTGGTAGGTATGTATTTGATGTCATCTTGTTGTTCATAATTTTTATCTTTACCTTTTTCTTCTTCCTCATCTTAAAGAACACCCTTCAGCATTTCATGTAATCCTGGTTTGGTGGTGATGAACTCCTTTAGCTTTTTCTTGTCTGTGAAGCTCTTTATCTGACCTTCAACTCTGAATGATAGCTTTGCTGGGTAGAGTAATCTTGGTTGTAGGTTCTTGCTGTTCATCACTTTGAATATTTCTTGCCACTCCTTTAGCTTTTTCTTGTCTGTGAAGCTCTTTATCTGACCTTCAACTCTGAATGATAGCTTTGCTGGGTAGAGTAATCTTGGTTGTAGGTTCTTGCTGTTCATCACTTTGAATATTTCTTGCCACTCCCTTCTGGCCTGCATAGTTTCTGCCAAGAAATCAGCTGACAGTCGTATGGGTGCTCCCTTGTAGGTAACTAACCGTTTTTCTCTTGCTGCTTCTAATATTCTCTCTTTGTCTTTTGCCCTTGGCATTTTAATTATGATGTGTCTTGGTGTGGTCCTCTTTGGATTCCTCTTGTATGGGGTTCTGTGTGCTTCCTGAACTTGTAAGTCTATTTCTTTCACCAGGTAGGGAAAGTTTTCTGTCATTATTTCTCCTAATAGGTTTTCAATATTTTGCTCTTTCTCTTCTTCTGGCACCCCAAAAATTTGGATGTTGGTACGCTTAAAGTTGTCCCAGAGGCTCCTTACACTATCTTCATATTTTTGGATTTTTTCTTTTTGTTTTTCTGGTTGGGTGTTTTTTGTTTCCTCATATTTCAGATCCTTGGTTCGATTCTTGGGGTACGTTGATCTACAGTTGAGTTTCTGTATATTCTTTATTTCAGACAGTGTATGCTTAATTTCTGACTGGTCCTTTTCCATTTTTTTGGCATTCTCATTAAGGTCCTTGAAGGTCTCACTAAGCTCCTCGGAGGTCTCATCAAGTTTCTCGGCGGTTTTTAGAAGATTCTTGAGTAACCTTATAAATGTGGTTCTGAACTCTATGTCGTCCATTAGTTTGCTTTCCTCCATTTCTCTCATTCGTGACATGTTTCTTTGTCTCCGCATTTTGTTGCTTCCTTATGTTGATGGAGTGGCTTTGTGTGGTAGGTGACCTATAGGGGCCAGTAGCTCAGCCTCTGCAATCACCTGAGGTGGACGCCTTTGGTACACCCCTTTGTGGGCTGAGTGCAAAGTCTTGGTGTAGTTAAGCCTTGATTGCTGTTGGTACACTGGGAGGAATTGACCTCCAGGCCAATTGGCTGTGAGGACCCACTGTGTCTATAATGGAAGAACTGCTGTGCTGGAGACACGCTTATGGTGCAGGACTTGTTTCAGTGGGGCTTTGGTGCTCACTGAGTCTGCCTCTTGAATGTATCACTTATGGATGTGAGGAGTTGAAATCTGGTGTCTCACACTGACCACTAGGTACACTGGCTTCTGGATCTTCAATGGGGTGCAGGTCAGCTACTGTCTGAGGCCACCCAGCAGGAGCTACAGCAAGAACTACAGTTTTCTCCTCTTTGCTTGGGGTTTGGAGGTTTTGGAGCTGTCTGACCAAAGCTGCAAGTTTGCTAGGTTAAGCTGCTATAGGGCAGGCCATTCATATGCTAAAGCCGCTGCTTGGAGCTTGGGTGGGTTCGTAGATTGTGCAGGGCGGGGTCTCAGGGCGTGACTAGGCTAGGGCGTGGCAAACAGCGATGGCCAGTAAGCCGGCTCTGCATCTCCGACCTGTGTCCCCGCATCCCCGGTCCCAGCACAATAAACAATTGTTCCTGTGCCAGCCCTGCAAGCAAGCCTCCCTCACTTTCCAACCCCACGGCAGACAGTCCAGCTTCTCCCCGTAGGAGTTTGGGTCCCCCGAGTCTCCCCAGAAACGAGTTCGGAGTAATCGGGAGCTTATCTCCCTTCGGGTTGAAAACAGCAGTGCTCCCAGTCACCCGTCGCCAGCCCGATTCTCGCGTCTCCGTACCTCAGCTTTTCAGCGCTTGTGCACCCCTCAATGCTGTTTGCTCTTTCCTTCTAGTTGTAGAACTTCCACTCAGCCAGCTTTCCCGTGGTTCTGGGTGATAGATGTTTTGTCTTTTAGTTGTAGTTTTGAAATTGTTGTGCGAGGCAGCAGTTTAGGTGTTTACCTACGCCGCCATCTTGGATCTCTCCCGTGCATTCCTTTCTGACCTGATGTGTTTCTATTGAGAAATCATTTGATTATCTAATGTGAGATCTCTTGTACATAACTTTCTCTCTCTTGCAGCCTTTTAGATTCTCTCTTTGTCCTGAACGTTTGCCATTGTAATTACAGTGTGTCTTGGTGTGGGTCTTTTCGGGTTCATCTTGTTTTGGACTCTCTGTGTGTTTTTTTCTGGTAGAGATTTTCTTGAGTATCTAAAACAAAATAATAAAACCAAATAAAACAAGAATCCTAGAAGCTGGGGCTGTGGGGCTGTAATTGATCCCCTTGACAAAGATGTGATCCCCTGAGTTGTCTGTGGCTGAACCCAAGTTCAAGTGGATTGGTTTGGGGATCAGGAGGGCTTTGAACAAGTACTCACTTACTCTGTGCCTCCAAGTTTTGAATCTATAATATGAGTGGGTTACTCTCTGGGGCTTCTTTTACTTCTAAACATGATCATCATCTGACATCCTTGATGTTTTAAGCCTTTGAAATCCCTGTAGAAAAGAACATATGAAAGCCGTCACTGTTCATATTCTCTCTGTGCATTTGAGTGGATGCATAAAGTGTTTTTGGTTTGTGTCCTCCCTCATGCTCAGGTGGACTTGCTCCTCCAGTGGTGATGATAAAACAAAATAAAACTCTCCTTTCCTGCACAAAGGTAACCCCATTCCAGATGCTTAACCCCTTAAGCTTGTGTTCAGATGTCACAGAGGGAGCATCCTTTGCTTGTCGCTGAAATACTGCTGTCTCTGGAGAGAAATTTGGCAGCTGTGTGATAGTCAAGCTGCAGTACTTCTATGACAGTTTGGGGAATGGAATAAGACAGAAATAGCAGACTCCAAAATAATCTAATTAAAACAGCAGGGAACGCAGGATCGCGCAACAAGAAGGGAGCATTATCTCTGATTACCTCTGCTGTTTAGACGGTGTGGACTTCACCTCCAAAAGCCACATTGGTGACCCATTGATATCCCATTGCACGATTTTGTGATTTCTTTTCTCTGTCTTTTCCCGGTGGTCTAATGATCAGGCTGTGTAGGCACTGAAATAGATCTGTCTTTTTAGAGCCACCTCCTCCTTTTGCCCCCTGCATAGGATAACCTCGGGTTCAGTATTTATGACATCAAGAATGTGCTATGCTGAGAAATTATGTTAAGGCACCTTTTGTATGGCTTGGGAAGGGTGAGTTGGCAGACCAGAAAACTCTACTCTTTAATTCCAGGATCTTGGTAAATAAAAGTGAACAGGAAGGAAATTTTAAGAAATGGACCTAGTAGACAAATGCAGATGAATAAAAATGTATAATCCTTTAGATTTTTCTGGAGTAGAAGTAACCATTGTGATAAATATTAGAATAAGACCGTGGGAGGACTGGAGGACAAAATTTTTACATACTGGGCAATGTGTGCAACAGTTTTCACAAAAAAGGAAAGGATTTGCCAACAGAGAAATAATCAGCTAATAGGACATCAGAAGTCTCAAAAGGGAGATTCCAGGGAATAGAGGAAGCAGATGCTGAAAGAACTCAGGCATTCTGTAAATGGATACTAACATGGGATGAATGCAAGTGACTTTATGTGTGTGTTCATGACTGTGCGTACATTTGTGCCAATATCCACAGACACGACACATATGTGCGTCTGTTGTATATATCCCCACATCGAAAAAACACATTGGCATTAATTAAAAAGGGTGATACGAAACAGTGAAGATAAAATTCCTTTGGGCAGCATTTACAAAATGTAATTAAAGTGCATGATCTAACTTTGTGTGTGCATGAGAGAGTTTGCTTATTCATGGTTTAGAACAATAGTAGGAGTTAAATATTAACAGATTTAAGTGTCAATAAGTGTCTAAAAATACAAATTCTCTATTGTTAGCTGTTCTTACAATACGGCAGTGTAGTTAAGATATGTCTGCGCTTGTTTGGAATTCAAATGATTTGGGTAAAGAATGTTGCGGAGTGTAATTTGTGGGAGAAAATGTGCCCCGATTGTTTGTTTATTATTCCTGAGGACATTTGCAGGGCTGAACTATCACTCCGAGAAAAGAACAGCTTTGTTCAGAGCATTAGGGGCAGTCCAAGAAAACTGAGTTAAGTAAAGAAACTTAGAGAGTCTCTCTTTGATTGATGGTGCTTTTTGTTTGCTCTTCATTATTCCCTTTGAAGGAATAAAAACTATGAAATTGGATGTGAAAACTGAAGTAAGACAAGAGGCTTCTCATATATTTTTACCTCAGTCGTTTGTAGTTTTCCTAGTAAAGCAGTCATATACAGGATGGGGCAAAAGTAGGCTTATAGTTGGTTGTATAGAAAATAATACCATATTTAATAAATAAGAATATAAGAAATTGTTTTGTGTACTCAAAACTATAAACCTACTTTGCCCCATGCTGCATAAAAAGTCTATGTTTACTACATTAAGTCTTCCTGAAAAGTGTGCCCATGAGGTTTGATTTTAGGAATTATGTAAGAAGATGCAGAGGCAGTTTGTACGTGCTGTGTGATGGGTTTTGTCTCTAGATATTTTATATGCCTACTTATTTTTATAGAGTGAGCAGTGTAGTAAAAGGGGGCATAGCATACTGCCTTACTTCAGAAGGTCTTTCCTGCCTACTTGTCACCTTATCTATCCCCTTTTCTCCAGGTAGAGTTTACTATATGCACGTTTAAGCCATCACTGTACTCTAAATGCTTTTATCTGGGACTTGGAGACAAACATGAGTCTCTATTAACTAGGCTGTAAACCACTTGAAAAAATGATTTTTAAAAAATCACTAAATGTTTTAACAACAATATTTAGTAAAAATGTAACTGTAGCACCTAAGACAACCTCCTTAACATATAATTCGTTGAATGAATCAATGAATAAATCAATAAGATACCTACTGTGTGTCTATGATTGTCTTCGATGCAAGAGACAGTGTTTAAGAAGTTTAATGTATGGTCATATCTGCTCTGAAGTAGTATAAAATCTAGCTGAGGGTTAGACCAACTTGAATAATGAAATAAATATTGGATTGTAACAAAGAATAAAAGGGAATAATATCATTGAGTCCATAGTATATAAATAAATAACTGAATAAATAAACGAGGCAAAAGAGACAACTTTCTTACAGAGGAATTTTAATTAACAAATAAACCTGAGAGAAATAGAAAAGCATCATTAGCACCCATAGAATAATTGCCACAGGAAAGTTCTACTGATGGATGCTAAAATTAGTGGGCAAAATCTTATATTTGTAGAGTTTCAAAATATCTCCCTCCAAAATGTTTTGTAGTTATGAAGAGAAAAATGTAACTCTAATTGTAGAATCCTGGCAGACACCACCTTAACTAAGTGATCAAGGTTAGCATCACCAATAATACATACTGACATGTGTCCCTTCATATGAAGCACTGAGAAGGGCACACCACCTGTGTGGTATCGTTCCCAACGATGTATAATCTCACTCTCATCACAAGAAAATATCAGATACCTCCAAATTAAGGACATTCTAGAAAACAGCTGACCAGTACTCTTCAAAGTGTCAAGGTCTTTAAAGGTAAGGAAGAACTAAGGAACTGCCACAGGTTGGAGGAGACTAAAGAGACAGGACATCCACATGCAACATGAAATCCTATATTGGATCCTGAAGCAGAAAAGGGACATTAGTGGAAAACCTGGTGAAATCCTAATGAATTCTATAGTTGTGTTGATAGTATTGAACAAGGTTAATTTTCTAGTTCTGATCATTGTTCTTTGGTTATGTAAGATGTTGACATAAGGGGAAGCTGGATGAAGGGCACAAAGGAACTCGGTGCTATTTTTTAAACTCTCTGTAAATCTAAAATCATTATGAAAATCTAGTTGAAGGTGCAATACCAATCCACAAGAAGCAATTATAGAACAATACATGACAGTATACAACTAAGAATTTGCAGTGGTGTGGGGGCAACTCTGGGTTGAGTGGGGATTGAGGAGGATGGAGAGAGCTGGTGATTGGAGTGGTCAGGAAAAGTTTCATAGGAGAAAGAAAACCTGACTTGTATCTTGAATGGTGGTGGAGAGATGATGGGTGGGGCAAACTGAGGGGTTGTTCTAGGTGCAGGAACAAAGGTGCAAGGAAGGGATGCAGACAGCCCATGTGGGATGTGTTAGAGAGGCTGACCGAGTGATGTGTGCATTTTTGCTGGAGAGATGTATGAAAGAAAGTTGGACAACTGTGGGGAAGACAGAAGAGTAGAGGATCATTAAGACCAGGCAGAGGAGTTTGAAGGTAATGTGATAGTGTTACAAGTTCTTGTTCAAGGAAGTGACTCAGTGGCTTGATATAGATGTGAAATTGGTGACAGGTATCCAGGGTGGCTGGAGTTGGGAGAGATGAAGGTAGGTGAGTTAGGAGTTAGAAGTAATGAGAGCCTATTTATTTGGGGCCTGGGGTGTAAAGGGGTGGAAAGTCAGTAAAGGTAGAAGCAGCAACATACTCCAAACCATTTGAAGAGGTAGAATTATAGAACTTAGTGATTGATGGATGTGGGGCATGAAGACGGAGGAGTCATGATTCTTGGGTCAAGCTTACAAGAGGGGTGATGCTGGTGTTCATAACTGAAACAATTCATTCAGCAGATATCACTGTCCACATTGAAGAATTATATATTTTAGATAAAGAAGGAAATTAAAAAGAGTATAAACATAATGTCTACCTACAGTGAAGCATGGAGCAGGAAAGCTCACGGCTTGAGCTGGACTGCATGAATTTATAGATGACCAGTCAGACCCACCTAAGGGGTCTCTGTCCTTCCAATAAAAACGAGGACCTGGCCGGTGTGGTTCAGTGCTTGAGCATCAACTTATGAACCAGGAGGTCATGGTTAGATTCCCAGTCAGGGCACATGTCCGGGTTGCAGGCTTGATCCCCAGTAGGGCGCATACAAGAGACAGCTGATCCATGATTCTCTCTCATCATTGATGTTTCTGTCTCTTTCTCCCTCTCCCTCTTCCTCTCTGAAATCAATAAAAATATATTCAAAAAAATAAATAAAAAGTAGGGACAGGTTGCTCTCTTCCTAATAGCAGCATGAACAGTGTCAGAGTATTTTTCAAGTTGGCATTGTCTCTGCTTGATAAAGATGTCAAGTTTACTCTTTGGATTCTGCTCACCAAAACCCCTCTATATTAAATCGCCATTCTACTTAGGAAAAGTCCACACGTAGCCCTTTAACTTTGTCAAGCTAGAGGTCCCTGGGTTCCACAGGTCTCAAACATGAAAATTTAAATACCATAAAAGCACAATGAACTTTATAGAAAAAAGTAAATTGAAAAATAAGTATGGGTGCTTAAGTTCCAAACTCCCAGTCTTTAGGTCTTTTTGACTTGTTTTATATAATGCTGCCCACTGAGCAGGCCCTAATTAATGCTCTTCTGTACAGGCGTGGCTATGTTATCCTCTGCTCTTGGGCTTGTCCTTCTCTCTGTGCTATTTAGGAAAGAGCTTCTGTAGCCTCTATTCCCTTGTTTTCATCAGTTATTTCACAGATTTCCACATGTAGGTCAAAGATGACATTTTCTCTGGGCAGCACACTAGTAGCTCCTCATCAGTAATTGTGACCATAGAGTTGGAGTTCACCTTGGGGCTTGAGTAACATCAGGGTAGGGGCAAAAGAGTGGCTATATTCACCTTGTGCTCACTTGGGCGTACATGTTTAATTATTGCTGGCAGTAATTGTATTTACATATTAAAGACCTTTGAAGATCTCCATTTCTCTGTCATCATTTAAAATTATTCCTGAGGAGTCCTTATCCCTTGTTTTTAAGTGAGGTGAAATTGGTATATGGCATATCAGTTTCAGGTATGCAACATTGTAATTGGGCAATTGTGCACTACATAGTGATCACCACCAAAAGTCTAGTTGCCCTCCTTCACCATACAGTTGACCCCCTTGACCCATTTTGCAACCCCCAACCCCATTTCCCTCTGGTAACCACTACTCTGTTCTCTGTATCTATGGTTTGTTTTTGTTTTATTCTGTTTGTATGGTTTTGTTTTTGGGTTCCATATGTGAGTGAAGTCATGTGGTGTTTGTCTTTCTCCATCTGACTTATTTCACTTAGCATAATACCTTCAAGGTCCATCCATGCTGTCCCAAAATACAAGTTTTCATTCTTTCTTATGGCTGAGTAGTATTCCATTGTATAAATATACCAGGTCTTCTTTATCTATTCATCCATAATTGGACACCTATGTTGATTTCATATCTTAGCTGTTGTAAATAATGCTGCAGTGAACATAGGGATGCAAATATCTTTTCAAATTACTCTTTTCAGATTCTTCAGATAAATACCTAGAATTGGAATAAGCTGGATTATATGATGCATCTTAATTTTTTTTAGGAATCTCCATAGTGCCTGGACCAATTTACACTCCCACCAACAGTGTGCAAGGGTTCTCTTTTCTCCACATTCTCTCCAACACTCGTTTCTTTATATAATGGCCAGTCAAACAGGTGTGAGGTGATTTCTCATTGTGGTTTTGATTTGCATTTACCTAATAATTAGTGATAACCATTTTTTTCATGTGCCTGTTGGCTATCTGTATGTCTTCTTTGAAAAAATGGCTATTCAGTTCCTCTGCCCATTTTTAAATTGGGCTGTTTGATTTGCTTGGTTTTGATGTCAACCAATGATTAGGCTAAATAATATTTTATTGACAATAGGCAACTGAAGAGAAAATTAACTCCTTTTATGGTTAAGTGTAAATGGAAGTCACTTGATATTTTTGAAAACATTAAATTGTGGTGGTTCTGATTCTAGTCCAGAATTGAGCATTGAATGTAGCTTTTGCAGCATGTAAATTTAATATTCAAATATATTTTGTTGTTGTTAATCCTCATCCAAGGATATTTTTCCATTGATTTTTAGAGAGTGGAAGGAAGGGGGAAAGACAGAGAAAGAGAAACATCGATGTGAGAGAGAGACATTGATTGGTTGCCTCCTGCATGTGCCCGGACCAGGGCTGGGGATTGAGTCTGCAACTGAGGTAAGTGCCCTTGACTGGAATTGAACCCTAGACCATTTAGTCTGTGGGCCAATGCTCTATCCACTGAGCCAAACTGTCCAGGGCTAAAATGTCTTTTTAGTGATGAGAAGATTCCATGAAATGTGATTTTCATATGGTATATTTAAAATGTGCCTTAAATGGCAGTGTGTTTCATAATATGAATAGATGTTTTGTGCAGAATGTAAAAAGAAATTACATCTTTTGTAGAGTGGACACTGGCAATGTGACCCTGAGGCCCCTTTATGGGCCTGCTGTGGTAGCGCATGTATTCAAACTGGCAAGATAAAGAATCCTTTTATGTCCTTTATAAGCTTATATGGACTTCAGTGTTTTTTTTCATAGAGAATGTATTTCAAAATTGTAATTGTAGTCAATGGTTCATTCCATATAAAAATACTTACTTTATCCAGTGTTCTTTCCACAGCCCATATGTGCCAGTCAGTTTTTCTCCCTTCTCAGAGTGCCTGATGCTTTTGACTCTAGTGCATTTACTAAAATGGGCGCCTTGTTTTCTTGTGGTGGCGTAAGTGAGAATCACAGCCTGAACTGAGGGAACCATTTCAACTTATTCTCAAAAATGTTGCAAGGTGAAGGCAGGCAGAATCCCTGCCCTGTGACCCTCAGCAGAGCTCTGTCAGGATTGGAAAGCCTATCAGGCCATGATTTGTCAAAGAGACAGTACATATGTATCAAACAGGTTAATTCTTTTATTTTTTATGAGGACGTGCATAATCCTTTAACCTAGTGGACCTTTTGGAGAGGCAACAAAGAGATGAAGGTGGAAAGTACCAGTAAATCACTGTGGAAGGAACAAGGGTAGAAAGCCAAGTTTTAGGGTTGGATTAGACAAAGTCTGTTTAAAGTTATATGTTAATTTATAGAGTATTTATTGTGCCTTATAATAACAGTGTAATGAAGGAAGGGAGATATTTAGAGAGCAAGAGGTGGGGAGTGGTTACAAATTTCCTTCTTCACTCTCATCTTTCCTTGTTCAGTTTCTCTTCTCCCCTTTTCTCTGAGAAGTAAATTGAATGAATAAGAAAATGAAATGAGCACGCTGCTTTTAACAAAATTCAAGTGATGTCACTTCTGTGAATGTTTTCACAAAAGTGTTTATGATCCTAGTTTCCTTATCCAGAAAACATACTTCTGTGACCCTAACCTGCTTTAACAAAACTTGGAAATAATAGGAAAAAGCCTCTTAGAGAAAAATGAGCAACGAAAGATCTTGCACTCGATTTGTAGGTGATGTCCGAGATACACAGAGCCCTGTTGGCTTAGAATGACACTCAGAGTAAGGTGAAGATTTCACAAGTTTATTTATCCAGCTCCCCAAGTGCATTCAACGGATTAAGAGGGCTTTCTAGTGTTAAATCTACTGACCACAGTACAGGAAGGGGAAATAAACTGGAAAAACCAGAGCACTGTACCATCTCAGTGGTACGGGGCCATTGGGTTTGAGGACAAACCAAGCTTGGGGATTAATCAGAGTAGGGAACACAAAGGGCCTTTCCCTGAAATGCGACAAAGAGGAGATGGTGCAGAGGGCAGGGATGCTGTAGTAAGAAACAACCCTGACCCTCAGTTCTGTTACAGTTAACTCCGGGCGTTCCACAGGAGGATGGAGGTATCCCCATGGTGGTGATTCCCCCATGAGAGTCCTTCATCTCATGGCTCAGCCGTTCTCTACGTTTGGGAGACCTTGGAGCTTCTAAAGCAATTGGGCTGGCAGTTGTGGGGAAGAAAGAGAGGGAATGATCTCAGTGGAAGCGGCGTAGATCACTCTCTTTCATGTTCCCTTTGCTTGAGTTTAGTCACCTGGACGTACCTAATGCAGGTAAAGCTGAGAAATGCCAACCTGTTTGTCGGTGAAGACAGGGAAGCTGGTTTGTTGAACACTCACCAGCCTCTGCCACAACAGGATGCCTTCATGAGCTTGATGCCATCCTTTTCCTCCATCCCAACCGCCACCTGGGTGTGCACCCTGGGTCGCGACCCAGCTGTTTGCAGGACACACACCTCTGTCCTAGAAAAACCAGGGTCCCACTGATCAGGACTCTTGATCCTTCAACCATCTCAGTGTGAACTTACATCCCTTGCTGTTATCTTCAGTGGGAAGAAGAGAAAGCCGGCATATGCAGCTCCACGTGAAAAGCAAGGTACCTTCTAAACACTACCCCTAGAAGATGGCAACATCCCCCCCCCCCCCCACCCGCCAGGGCTTTATATATGCCTTTCGGTCAGGAACCTGCTTCTGCTTTAGTTCTTCCCACTGTACTTGCCAGGAGCTGGGTCCTGTTTCTGTTAACAATATTAAATTCCAAGGGAGTTCCTAAAATTACCCCAGTCTTCCCGGATAGCTCATCTGTGTTCTATGCTCAGAACTTGGTTGTATCTTCATACCACTGTCCCAAGATTATATCTTCCCTGGAACAAGAGCTTATTGAACAGAACTTTGATTGCCAGATGTCTGGGCACAAGGAGTGGACATTGAAGCTGGGGAGAGGAATCAACTATTAACTGGATAAAATTATTTTGATGCTCTGTTGCATGGATTGAGATGAAGCATTTAGACAGAAGTAGGGTGGGGGAACATATAGAGGCCAGAAAGAACTTTAGAAGTTCCAGGGAAGGAAGAAGAAACATTCTTCTCCCCCTGCCTCCTGATTCCTGCATCTATTGTTCCCTGAGCAATCCAGGGATAACTTGTTTAAGAGCTACCAGCACTAGAATTTGTCTACATTATGCCTACTATTAGCTCGTTTGGGTTGCTGCAAAACCAAAAACTATTTATAACATTGTTTCTCTGAGAAAATAAGCTTGGAGTTCCAAACAACTGACTTAGAATGGACTGTCTGTACATAGCTCATTTGTAAATTGAGTACTAGCTGTCCTGGGCATGTCACCCAGAGATAACATTTATCTGTGCTTTATCAGTATGGGCTTGTCAAGTTAACATATGTTTACTTTTCTCTGCCTTCATCTTGATGATAGCCTCGCTCTTAAAATTAAATGCCCTCTTTATGTTTGCAGAAACATTTCCTTTGGAGGTGCCTCAAATATTCTTGTGAAAGGAATAGTGATTTTATTTTATCTCCCAATTTATCTGTGGTAGGATTCATGGCTACGAAAATCCTTTCAGCAGGCAGTTTGCACATTGTAGAAAAATTGAGAACTATTTAAAGGAAGTGAGGGGGAAATAATTCTTTTCTCATATTACCCTTGGTTGTCATATACCTTGCAATGCAATTACTGTGTTGGTTTGCAAAGGTTAAAGAACTCTGAAGTTTATAATTCTCTTGTGTGTGTGATCCACACATGTACTAGTAAAGGAAAAATCCAACACATCAAGCAAGATGCTTTGTTAATGTAAAAGTTCTGAGCATCTTATAGCTTATTGACACATATAATTCATGTATTTTACATTTGCTTTTGATATATCAGTTGTTTGTTCCATGGAGCCAATTTGCAGATTGCATACTCGTTTATTTTAAATCCGTGTATATGTAATATGTGCATAGAAATGTCCTTGCTGGCATCATATTGCAAAACAAAAAGGTGGAGACGCTCCCTCTTAGGGAACTGACTATCCAAATACAAGTAAAAGTGTCTGCTGTTAGCAGAGCAGCTGACAGAATATGATCAGAGGTGCCCCGATAGGAGGTAGAAATAAAATGCCTAGGACTCTGCAGGCTTGTCATAGTTAAATTGTCAGGGTGATGTGCTTCCATGTTAAAAAGAATACTTTGTTCCCCTCTTGCACATGTACCCTGCAGTGGTAGAAACCCGTTTCAGTTCAGCTGCTATCCTGATTTGCACTTGCAGGCGCCGATTTGGATGCTGGTGTAGTTAAAATTAAGTGAATGGTAGTCATATTTAATGATCTTTCCCTTCTGTTTAAAACAGTTCTGAAGCCCATGCAAGAAACATTTTCTTTTAGTTTTAATTTTATGTATTTTGTTCTATCTCTTGACGTTTTCTTTTGCACTCAAGACTGTGATGATGTCCTGATCTTTCTGCCATTCCCAGTCTGCAATCCC
Organism: Plecotus auritus; assembly: GCF_963455305.1. NCBI lineage: Eukaryota > Metazoa > Chordata > Mammalia > Chiroptera > Vespertilionidae > Plecotus > Plecotus auritus. The sequence goes on from NC_137771.1 coordinate 83,104,079, forward strand.
TGCCCCCAAATTGTCCTCATAGGTTCTAATCACCTTTATGTTAAATGTTCATTAATTGACTAATAACTTTGAAAGAGGGTTATAGAAATTGAACTGCGAAACTGGTTTAATGCACAGAAGCCTATGTGAGTGTGAAAGAAGGCACTTTATGAATTGTAGAGTACTCTGTAAAAGTAAGGCATTAGAACTGAATACTCTCATATTCTTACTGGGCTTTCACTGTCAAAGCATATATAAGACAACGCATATTTTCTAGTAAGTACACTGCTTCTAATGTTACAAGAGTAGCTGGAAGTTACTCCAATCCAGTATTGCAAAAGAGTATTTAGGCAGAATTCGGGGTTCTAAAATGCCAAGTCATTCTTCAAGGGGGGAGCTTGTGCAGCTACCTCTTTCGGACCCCACAGGAAACATGGTACGATCTGAATTTTTCAACCTCATCCACGCAAAAGCAGAACAGAGCATCGTACTTCTGTCTGGATGCAAAAACATGAAGTGCTGAGTGTAGAATATAAATCATTGTTTAATGGATTTGTGTCCTATGACCTACTCAGGTTTATAGATTTCTCTATATCTAGAGCTACACCAAACCTTTATTCTTGCTATGCAATTTAAATCTTATATAATCTACTTTTAATTCCCGATGTCATGAGAAATCCTTCTCCTCTCTTTCTAGAGACCTCCCCATACCCCTGCCAGCTAGAGTCATGCAGTTATGAGCTCTGCTGGTGCTTAGATTCATTTGTAGATTATACACACCACATGGGGCTGGCACCTCTTCCTGGAAATCAGGCCCCGTGGGCTGCTTTACGGTCTGGAATGCTCTTGCCTCAGTAGAAGTTTATGTTTTATAGCTGACACGCCATTGACCACAGTAACCTGTTATAAAACACGATGCTTTATCATTTGTGTCTTCTGTGCTGAACATTTGAGCCGAAACATAGGAAGAGACTTTATTAACCCTGTGTATTGAAATAGTTTACATGGAAAACCTTTGAGACATTCTTGCGTGTTTGAATCCTTGGGGTGTTCAAATAGTAAAGGCAGCTTTACCCGGAGACCTTCAGAGTCATGTGAAAATAATAATAATAATTTTTCTTGTGGTTATTATTATTTTTGCAAATGAATACATTGGTATTCTGACTTTCTAACTGTAGTATTCCCTTAAAAACACTTTTTGATTTTTATACGGAAGGTTGATTTTCTGGAACCACTAGTAGTATGAGATTACGTTTTGGGCAATTATTGGCATGTTTATCAGATAAGTCAAACATCAACTAGGCCTTGGGGAATGATGTTTCCCCCCCCAATATTTTCTCCTTGCAATTTGCTTCGTAAAGAAAATGATGTTCCTATGAAATGGAAGAGTTTGGAGGAAGCACTGCTTTTAGAGGCTCTGTCCTCATGGTGTGGAGAAGCCCCAAACCCATGCTCCAGGGCACCCCCGCAGTACTTTCCATAGGCTTTACATTGGGCAGGAGCGGCCTGGCCACTTTAAAGCTTCTGCCTGTGAAGATCAAGCAGATTGCTTTTCAACCACTGTGCTCAGGGAGAGACAGAACGCAGTGGCTAAGAGAGAAGCAGATAGAAAGTAGAAGAGAAACAACCTCCTGGCACCGACCTGGGAATGTCTCCAGAGGAAGAGGATCCATGCCTTCTGATATTCACAAGTGAAGGAACTGCTGGAATTCTGCATTTCATATGCTCTGCCCATCAAGACCTCTCACCCAGGGAAGAAGAATATTCTTTGTTCAGGAGATGGGAAGCAGGAAGTGTTAAGAACCATTATACCTAAGTTTTTTTCTTTTTAAAAAATATACAGTCAGTGCTTTTTATATTCACAGAGTTATATAAAACTGCAAATAGCACCACAATAAATTTTAGGGCATTTTACACCCCCAAAACAAACAAACAAAAAGAACACACCTCTACACCTGTTAGCTGTCACTTTTCACTTTTCCCCAACCCTTCACCCCAAGGCACCTGGCAACCATTAATCTGTTTTCTCTGTATATAGATTTGACTGTTCTAGACATTTCATATGAATGCAGTCATGCAATATGTGGGCTTTTGTGCCGGGCTTCTTTTACTTAGCATACATTTTTCAAGGTTCATTCACACTGTAGCATGTTTCAGTACTCATTCCATGTTACAACTGACTGATATTCCATTGTATGGATATACCACATTCTGTTTATCCATTCATGAGTTGATGGACATTTGAGTGGTTTCTACTATTTTTTAGGTAGTATGAATAATGCTGCTTTGAACATTCCTGTATAAGCTTTTGTGTGGACATGGTTTTATGTCTCTGTGTAGCTTGCTTTTGAGCAGTTATAAATTAAGATAGTAAATTATTTTTCTCTTTCATACATTTGTTTGCTTCACTACTCTCTTCTTACCTGTCTTATCCCCCTAAAGGTGATTTCCCTTGAGCATGTAGTTGTAGAACAAGCATGTCAAACATGAGGCCGACGAGTTTGACATGCTTGTTGTAGAAAGTAAGAACATGGGTTAACTTCTACTAAGGGATGAGGGACAGCATTTCTCAGGTAACCCTCACTTGACAGATGGATGGCTGAGGTTCAGAGAGGCTCCACTGAGCCTGGGAAGTTGGAGGAGCAGGGATGTGGACCCACATCTATTGAATTCTTAATCACAGTGCTCTCTGTTTTCTCCCATATCATAATATCAACCCAGGTCATGCACCTACCTGTCATCTCTTAGAGAATTCTTTTTATTCCTGAGCCTCCTTCTGATTTAATTGTGAAAAGTAAGGAACGTGGCTTAAAGACTCTATCATATGCCCTTGGGCCTGGAGCAAGCACTTGTGTTCCCTTTGACAAGCTGATTATGAGATATTTCCCTCTCTGGTTGAGTGAGGTGGCATCATAGAAGCCTGGTGCTGGCTGGTGCTCAGTTCAACCTGATTCTTCTAACTCTTCGCCCTCCAGACGCTCAGTCTCCCCACCTTAAGATTATATCGCTCCTTCACATCAGCCACCCACAAATACTGCCACACCTGCTTGTTTTACAGCTTGACCCCCTTTCTGGTCACATGCCCCCTGCTTTTTCTCTCGCCTGCTGAGCCCATCATCACTTCACCATGAGCCAGGGTCTGCCCTGACTCCTTGGCCACTACTTCAGCCTCCTGGAGGCTCCTGTCTCTCCAGCCAGCCCAGGTCCCATAGTTTTTAAGTTTCGCTGTGCTTTCCCATTACTAGAGTGTCACACAGTCCTTTCCAAATACAGTATCAGATGTATTACAGACTTGATATCCAAGGCATCAGCAATTCAGAGGAATGTTTTTGAAGGCTGGTTGGGTAGAACAACTAAGTTTTGCGAAATGTTTCTTAAAATTCTTTTGATTTCCTTTTCCAGCACTTTAAGTTTTTTACAAGCCACACTAATTTCTCACTCCTGTCCTCTCCTCTGTGAACATAGGCAACAGGAGCACATGGGTGTTATTTTCTCATCCACAAGAGAGGAGGTGGAAATTTTTGATTAAAATGAAGTTGAGGATCACCTGTTAATTCCAGCCACCTGTCATGTGGACAATGGAAAGTGGGCTGAAATGGCTAGGAAGGTCATAAAGGAGAAAAGAGAGCCTTGCTGGCTTTTCTGTGATGATAGATATATGTCTTCTAGGAAATCTAAAAAGTTCCACTTGACAGAGGAGGTGACACACGCATGGATGTGAGAGGATTGAAATGAAAATGTCTGGGTCCTTCACTTTTGATGACCCATCACCACTGACCAATCAGAAAACCCAGGACTCCTTTCGGGGGCAGGGGTCAGAGAGGAACAGGCAGTGCAAATAGGTCTCCTCTTTTTTATTTTTGTGCCTTCTCGTCCCGACTTAGAACAGAATCTCTTAAGGGAATGTCTGATGAATCCACTACAGTAATCAAAACATTTTTATAGCTATTTTTTAAAAAAATCTTTATTGTTGAAAGTATTATATATGTCCCTATTTTCCCCCCATTGACTCCTTCTAGCCCATCCCACCCCCAACCCAGGCCTTCACCACCCTATTGTCTGTGTCCATGGGTTATATATATATGAATACAAGTTCTTTGGTTGATCTCTTCCCTCCCTCTCACTCACCCATCCACCCCCACTTTCCCTCTGAGATTCAGTCATCTGTTTTATAGCTATTTTGTTTCAAATGTAACTGATGACCAATTGAACACACAACAGTGCAGATAAGTAAAAATAGGCAAAATTGGCCTTTTTCTTTATGTGTTGAGGATAAGTCTAAACAAACCTATCTAGTTGGCACATCTCCAGCTGTAGCAGAGGCCAAATTGGAATGAATTATGAAGACTGAGTTATTCACTTGATCTTGGAGGTAGCCCTGCCCACTCCAGAGGGATGTGTCTGGCCCGGAAGGTATAACTTGGCTGAATGAATCTGTTTTACAAAATTTGAATCAGTCCCATTTGTGATCATCTTTGAGGTGTTTTAAAGACTTATTAATTTTTTCTTAAATATACCTTTATTAAAAGTAACCCAAAAAGCTATCCAAAATTAGACCACGCATTTTTTTTTCTTCATATTTTGGTGTCCCTGCCATATTTGTTTTTGTTTTATTTCCTTTAACGAAAAGAATTAACTAATTTGTTTTAAATCACTAAAAGTACAAAAGGTACAATAGATGTACAAGGAAAAATAAGTCTCTTATTTTTGTTCCCAAGTCACTGCAATTACCTTGTAGAGGCAAGCCTCATTACCATTTTCTTGTGGGTCTGTTTTAGAATATTTTATCGATGTACTAGAGGCCTGACACATGAAATTTGTGTGTGGGTATGGTCCCTAGGCCTGGCCTGCGATCAGGCCCATCTTCTCCAGCTGCTCGCAGCCAGCCTGCTCCCTGCCGCCACCCACCCCCGGTTCCCAATTCACCATCATTCACCATCGGGTGATCGGTGCCTGATGGCCGGGGGAAGGGACCAAGAGGTTGGCTATTCCTGCCTGCTCACCAGCCCTGCCCTCGCCTCAAGTGGCCACCAGGCAATCGGAGCCTGCCGGCCAGGGAAAGGGACCAAGAGGTGGTCAGTGCACCTCATAGTGACTGGTCCAGTGGTCGTTCTGGTGGTTCTGCTGTTAGGGTCAATTTGCATATTATCCTTTTATTATATAGGATATAAAAGCCTAAGTAACCATTATGACCAAACGACTGGTCAAGACTGGTCAACCAAATGACTGTTCGACCAGTTGCTATGACGACGCACTGACCTCCAGGGGGCAGATGTTCAACGCAGGAGCTGCCCCCTGGTGGTCAGTGCACTCCTACAGCCAACCTCCTTAGGCCGGCCAACCTCCCATGGTCCCTCCCTCTGACCAGCTGGCCCTGATTGGCTCAGATCTCCAGTCAGGCCGAGGGACCCCACCTGTACACAAGTTTGTGCACCGGGCCTCTAGTAATTATATAAGCAAAAATATGGGGTTTTCTGAAGACATAATGTTTATAACATACACACTGTTCTTCCCTTTACCACTTTTCATCTAACCATATATCCTGGAAAACCTTTCTTGTCAGATCATGGAAAGCAGCCTTATTCTTCTTAGTATCTAAATAGCATTACATTGAGTGGCTTTGCCATATTTGATGATGTGCTCTTGGTTGTTTCCAGTCATTTGCTTCTATGAACAATACTTCAGGGAATTACTTTCTATAAATAGCATTTTATATGTCAGCGAGGATTTCTGGAGAAGAAATGACTAAAGTGGAATTGTTGGATCAAAAGGAATGTGCAGTTTTAATTGGGGAAACCTTGCCAAATTGCCCTCCAATTTGGCATTTGTACTAATATATGCTCCCACTAGTTCTGTGTGCGCCTTTTCTCCACTGACAGTTTTTAAACTTCATGATCTTGGCCAACCTAAGAGGTGAAAACTACTGTCTGTTAGTAGCTTTACTAATATGACTTTTGCTTATTACGGTGATGATTGAATATCTTCTCACATATTATCTTCTCACATTTCTATTTTCTAAGAAACTTATACTCACATCCATTGACCCCGCCTCTTTTTTTCTTTTACTGAGTTTTTGGTTTTCCAGTGAATTGACTTTCAGGAGCAGTTAGTAGGTAATAGGTCCAGAAAATTAGTCTTTTTGTCTTGTAATTTTCTTATTTTTTCATTTTTTTACATGTAATGTTGCCTTCATGCAGGATTCGTTTTTAAAATCATGTAGTCTTATTCATCAGACATTTTTAGCTTTTAACTTTTTGACATGCTTACCTTTCTTCACTCAAACTCAAATATTTAAAAAATATTTGTCTCATTTTTGCTTAGTGTTTTTTAAATCATAGCATTATTGAGAGTAATTCACATACCACAGAATTTACTCTTTTAATGTGTACAATTTAGTGGTTTTAGTATTTTATTTTACAAAGATGTGCAACCATTGCCACAATCTAATTTCAGAATATTTTCATCACCCCCAAAAGAAACCTGATACCCATTAGCAGTCACTCCCATCCTGCTCCCTCCAGCTCTGGTAACCACTAATATGCTTGCGTTCTCTATGGATTTGCCTATACTGGACTTTCTTATAAATGGAATCATACAATGTGTGGTCTGATGTAACTGGTTTCTTCCACTTAGCATCATGCTTTCAAGGTTCTTCTTAGTATTTTTATGTTTTCATGTTTTACATTTAAATATTTAGTCATTCTGGAATTTATTTTAGTGTAGAATATGAACTAGGTATCTAACTTATTTTTTCCAGGTTGCCATCCTGTTACTGGAAGTCCTCCTTTCTCCCACTAAAATGCAGTGTCAACTTTATCATACACTGAATTCAGTATGTCTTTGGATTTGTTTCTTTTCTGTTGATCTTACTTTCTGTTCATATGCCAGTGCCTATTCACTTAATTTCTAGAGCTTTGTAATACTTCGAATACCTGGTATGCCAGTCTTTCCTTACCTTTTTTTTTTTTTTGCATCATTTTTATGACCATTTTTTCCCATTTTATTTTTCCATATGAAGTCAAACTTAACTTCCTGATGGTATTTTTCTGTATTGGACCAAATTTATAGGTTAATTTGGGAAGAGCTTTTCTTTTTCCCTCAGCGACTTCCTATTCATGGACAAGGCAGAGCTTTTCAGTTGTTCACATCTGCTTCTCCATCTTTTAATAGTATTTAAAGTTTTTCTTTTTATAGACCTTGCGTATTTCTAATTAAATTTATCTCTAGGTATTTCATATTTTTGTTGCTGTTAAAAATGGGATGTCTTTTTACTGGTTGTCATTTAGGAAGACAATTGATTTTTTGCAATTTGCTTTTGCTAATTACCTTGTGGAATTCTCTGATTGTCTCCAATAATTGTTCAACTGACTCGCTCAGATTTGTAGTCAGATCATATGCAAATAATGATAACTTTACTGCTTCTTTGACGATTTTTATACCCCTTATTTCTTTCTCTTATATAATTAAATTGGCTACTTCAACCAGAACAGTGTTAAATAACAGCGATGATGGTGGACAGCCTTGTGTAGTTTTTAACTGTAATGGAATATTCTCCATTGACAGTGTGATTGCTCTTGGGGTCAGGCAGGTTTAATGTCCATTTGCTCTCACAGTGCTTTAAAATGAGTAAGAAAGCATTTGGAAACGCCGGATGTGACAGTACGTTTGCAGACAGGTAAAGCACACTCCACCAGTCTCCTGCAGTGATAAAACAGTGGACTGCTTTTCCTCACCAGCACCAGCAGGAGTCTGTGAGTGAAAGTCCATGTATAAAGGAAGAAGGCAGCAATTAAATTTTAATCTCATGCTATTTTTCTTCTGCCAATCAAGTGAAAACACTAAGAAGCAATCGGATTATGCAGCACCATGAGCATTAAATAAAGGCTTTTGCTAAAAGAAGGAAAGAAAGAGGTAAAACAGCCCTAACCGGTTTAGCTCAGTGGACAGACCCTTGGCCTGTGGGCTGAAGGGTCCCAGGTTCAATTCTGGTCAAGGGCATGTACCTTGGTTGTGGGTGCATACCCAGTAGGGAGTGTGCAGGAGGCAGCTGATCGATGTTTCTAACTCTCTGTCCCTCTCCCTTACTCTCTGTAAAAAATCAATAAAATATATTTTAAAAGAAAGAAAGAGGTAAAATAAATCTTGTTTTTCTCACTGTCTCCCAAAATCAAGCCATGTGATAATTATTTCTAGGGATTTCCCCCCAGAATATTATTATTAAAAGAATGGCATAAAACACTACTTGTCAGCAGATATGATAAGGAGTCACAAGGCTTAGAAGAAATAGTGAAATATATGTAAGCAAAACAGATTAATAAAAGAGTTCCAAATATTGAGAAATCACTGAAGTGAAAAGGAATGCCTATTGAAACATGTTTACTGTTGATTCTTTTTTATGTTGCCATTAAAAAAGTGTTTGATCTCTTGCACAGCAACTGGAGAGGTATTTTATGTACTAACCCTGAACCTAACATGACTCTACTAATAAATGCTAGGACAGGCTGTCCCTTGCAGTAGCAGAACTGGAAAACAAAACAAAAGACAGTAACAATTGAGCTTTGATTCTTGTTGGAAACATCTAACATACAGAGCTGGTGCATTGTGGTTAAAAACAAAAGGAATTTAGGCTGACTCCAAAAATGGGAGAAACGGATAGGTGGTGTTTGGGACTCACTACATCGTTGTCTGTGTGACACACAGGAAAGAGAAAGCCCTGGAAAGTGAACAGTCTGCATGGGTGTGCCCTCCCAGGTGATTCTGAACATGCACACCTCTGGCTTACACCATCTGGTCTCATGTCAAAACCCAAAATGTGCAGGGACTACTGGGCTCCGAGCAGAAGCATCTTGCTCTGCTACTTGCTGGCTGTGTGAACAAGGCCCAGTTTTGGCCAAGTTCTGAACCTTTCTGAGTTTAGTTTCTCATCTGAAAGTCATGCCTACAGGATTAGTAGAGATGTGATACACACAGCATCAAGCACAGCCTTATTGAGCAGTTGCTCAGTGTGTTCATAGATGCACCAGAGAAAGGGAAGAGGATGGAAAGGAAGAATTCCATGTGTTGAGTGCCATGAGCCCAGTATAGAGAGGGTGCTGAGGAAACTTATAAAGAGTATTACATCAGAACTGGAGATGAAGGAATGTTTATGGGAAAGCCTTCTTAGATGAGTTATGAAGAATAAGCTGATAAAATGTTCTTGGAAAGTGTTTCTATGCAGAGAGGACAGCATTTTCAAAGGCATGGGTTTGGCCCTAGCTGGTGCTCAATGGTTAGAGCATTAGCCGATGAACTGAAGGGTTCGATTCGGGTCAAGGGCATGTACCTTGTTGCAGACTGGATCCCCGCCCCTGATCTGGGCATGTGTGGGAGGAAACCAGTCTATGTATCTCTCTCACATTGATGTTTCCCTCTGTGTCTTTCCCTACCCCTTCCACTCTCTCTAAAAATCAATGGAAAAATATTCTCAGGTCAGGATTAACAAAAAATGAAAAAGCAAAAGGCATGGGTTTGAAGGAATCATGGAGTCTTAAACCCAGAGTATGCTAAGTCCCAATTTATGAGATGGGGGATTGTGAGCAGTGAGACAAGCAAGGATGTCAGACCTGGCATGGAGTAGGGTCTTGTTTGTCTTGCTTGGGCTACGGTTACAGTTGTGGTGGCTGTAGGCACAAGGGGCAGAGTTGCACTCACATTTTGGAGACATGGCAGAGTGCCTATGGGGTAGGGCTGGGATACTGGGGAGGAATGAGCTCTGACCTGTGGCGATGATGTCTTCCATATTCCTCACAAGTCCTGGCGCAATACTGAGCATAGTAGGTTTTCAGGAAAAACTTCTTGATGGATTTTTGCCAGGATCATCTTTTCCATGATTCACTTGTTTTATCACGAATATTCTCATGTGAATTTGACCATTTCTCCAAAATTATTTTTGACCTTCAATTAAATTACCCTAAATTATTGTGTGTCATGGCATAAATATACCCTAATCTATTTATAATTTATTATGCAAGCATCAGTGTCATAAAAATATCTTCTCATTTAAAGAGCACTAGCCTAGAACTCCATGGAAGTCTGGACCTACAGTGCTGCTAACTCCCAAAGGCATCATTGTTCACAGCCCCTAAATGCTTTAGGCATTGCCCACACTGTCTTTTAAAACTTTTTCTGTTTTAAGGTTCTTTCAAACTTCCTGAATCTCAAAGGAAGAAGCTATAAAAGCTTTTAGCTCCTCATGACTTAACGCAGAGAAAGCTCACTGTCCCTTTGTGGGGTGAGGATACCCTCCTAGTTACGACAGACCCAGCAGTAACTGTGGTCGTGGGTCATTGAAGGCCACGGTCAGTACCAGATGGTGTAAGAGACAGTTGTACCTTTCACGGTCTGGATGAGTGAATGGCAGTTATTCAGAACCATGGGTTTTATTTTCTGTCAGTCAGCTCGCGTTGTTTGAGGTTCCACTATGCCATGTGCCAGGTAGGGTGCTGAGTACTGAAGATTCCAATGTGGACAAAAGGGAGATGTTTGCTACCCCATGGCCTGCTTTATAGTTATTACAGTAGTTACTACATAGTAGGTGAAAAAGTAACCAGTCAATTTCAACACAAGCAGTCTGAGAGAAGTAGTAGTAGAAGGAAATGCAGAATGTTGTGAAAAGCTTAGAGCACCTGACCCTCACTTGGGAGGCGAGGGAAGACTGCCATGAAGAAAGATCCAGAGAGTTAGCTGAACAGGAAGAGGACTAACACATACCTTAGAGAGGTATATAAAAAAAATATAGGCTTTATAAAAAAAATTGGAGCACAGTAGATTTTATTATGGATTTATTATGATTTTTAATAAGTCCATCAAAATAGCCTTTGAGTCACACAGTATTTGGAATGTGCTTGGCTACTGGTAATGTAAACCAGTAAGGTATTTTATCAGACCCAAACCATAGTTATCTTTACCGTATGTAAAGCACAAATCCTAGAGGTCAATATCTGAAAGAAAGTGGAATCTGAATAACATGCTGAAAAGATCTACAAGTCGTGGAACAAGTTGTCCAAAGGCTTATTCCTGAAGTCAGAACCATGTTGCCCTCTGTCATGTTAATGATTTAACATTATATCCCCGGGAGTACGCAGAGCAGCCACACCTTTATTTAGACAGAAGAGCCCAGGCCAAGTTGCTCTCAATGAGAAATCAGTTTATGATCAAGGCTCTGTGTTGGGCACGAGTGGAAGTTAAACACGTGCGGAAGCACAGAGTGCAGTTGAACAGCCCCAGTGTAGACCAGCGGGCACAGAGACAAGAAGGTGGCACTACCCCCGTGAGATAACATTTTGACAGATCCTCTAGTCAGGGTTAGAGTGGGTAGCAATGATTTCTGTCACAGCCAAGGTGAGTGTTGGATGTAGGCCTGTGGGTTAGGCTTGTGAAATGTGTGTCTTGTATAAACACAGTGAGTGGAGTGGCAACCCACATACATTCTTAATGTTTGCTTTCAGAAGCTATGTCCAGACAAAAGAGAAGAGACATTTCTCTACTTTATATGCAACACCATTTAAGACACACTAGTTTAAGTAATGTTCCCCTTCTCCTCTTTGCTAAAGTATGGGTTTTAACAATATGGTTTCTTTTGAAGGAGCAGAAGGAAACAGGTTTACTTTTGTTAACGGGTGTCTTGGAGGTTCTTCCCATGTTTTTAGGGGAAACTCCTGCTAAACAGCCTCAGGGGCTACTTGCTTGTTAAAAATAGAGAGATGGAAGGGGAGGCTGGGGGGAGGTCAATGGGGGAAAAAAAAGAGACATATGTACTACTATTTGTAATACTTCAAACAATTAAAAAACATAGAGAGGTGATCACGAGTTGTTATGAGTATAGGGGCATCGGGTACTTGAAATATTTAGCAATTCAGGAGTCTTATTCTCTGCTTTAATTGTTCTTCCTAGAGCCAGCCTCTCCAGGTGCCGGGAAGCAACTCTGAGTGGCAAGAAAGCCATTCTGCCTCATCATTGAGAGCATGTGTCCTTGAAAGTGCTTTAGCAATACCTCCTCAGCACTCCCACTGTGTATGCACATGTGCATGTTCTTATGCACGCTCAGATACATTATATTGTTAAAGATAAATGACTAAGAGATATTTTTTTCAACTTAAAGACATTGCTCTTTTTTGCTCTGCCTCTTGAATATGGCTTCTCTGTTCCTTTTTTATTTTCAGTCTCCCCAAGGGAAATGTCAATTTTTCAGCCCTGCAACTTTTGCTAGAATCACAGACTGTTAGATCTATAAGGGACCGGAGAGATCTAAGAAGCCCAGTTGGAAGTGCCAACAGGACAGCCATGTAGAGATTCCCAGCAGACATTCTGAAAACATATCTGAATCTTGAAAGGGAAGTCAGGGCTGGACTTGTTCATTTGAGAGTCACTCACTTAGTGGCAATAGACAAAGTGCATCTGAGGAGCTCATTCCCCTGCTCAGGACCATTTAAAGCCCCTACGGATTCTACAATATCATCTCAATTACTCAGCAAGGTCTTTGAGACCCTCCATAGCATGGCCTCCACTTTTCTTTCTGCCTGGTCATCTCCCACTGTCACCTCCCCACACATGCATCTCTAACCACAGGGGTCTGTGGACCACAGGGAAACACGTGTGTTGTTACCCTTCTTTTCTAAAGCTGTTTATTCTTCTAAAGTCAGCTCAGATTCTACTTTTGGAAACGCTCTCTTATGAATTTGGGTTGTAAAAGACCAAAGGGAATCTTGGGCCTATAATAAGCTAGAAAGTACATTCTCCATCTTCACCAGTCGCAAGTCTGTGTGAGTTGCTTAGAATAACAGCCTATTATGCATTCTAAGGGACATCTGAGGCCATCTAGACTGGCCTCTCCCATAGTGCAGGGATCCATTCTGCGACATCCATGACACATACGTGTGCTGCTTCTTCCTGCAGTAAAATATGTGGAAATTTATCCAATTTTCTTCTTTTTATCCTTCATTGACATTGTTTTTTACATGTCTCCATGTATGCTGTATTGAATTATCCTCTTTATAATGTCACACAATATTTTGAATTAGAATGAGGATTCTTATTCTAGCTCCACTGTCAACTCATTGGTTTGTTCAGTCAAATTACATAACTGCTATCTTAATTTACTATCTGTAAAATGGGCCTAAGAATAACTCACCCAGTTTTAAAAGGATAAAACCTAAAGTTGAAACATTTTTAAAAAATGTTTTAAAATGTAGAATATAAACTTAAGGTTTTATTATTACTACCATATGGCTTATAGTCAAGAAAAAAACTCAGTCCTTCTTGATAATTTAATATATATAATGTTACATTATGTGCTGTATAAAAATGTAGAGCTTGACACCAGAAGAGGTGGGTCCATATTTGCTTTGTGATTTACTAGCTGTGTATCCCTGGCTGAATCACTTAACCTTTTTGAGCTTCAGTTTCGCCCTCTATAAATTGGGAATAATGATGTTGTTGCTATCCATTAGAGCTGTTGAATAATTACGTTCTACAACTGTCATGCTTGAAAGATACCTTTAAACTGCAAAAGAGTATCCTATATAATAAAAGGCTAATATGCAAATTGCCCCCTTGGGAGTTCGACCTACCGGGAGTTTGATCACTCGCTATGACATTCGCTGATTACTAGGGGTGTCACAGAATGAAGAAAGGCCCTGGCCGGCAGCTGGAAGGCCCCGATAAGCCCTGATCGCCGGCCAGGCATAGGCACCTTACCCATGCACAAATTTCATGCACCGGGCCTCTAGTATTCAATAATAGCTATCATGGTTTCTCTCATGATGTAATAATAATGTCAGCCATAGAAATAGGTAAAAATATATTTTTATTCCATTTTGATACCTCTGGGCTTGTCCCAAAGGTAGGAGGAACCCCAGGAGGAGGAACAAAGGTGGGCTGCATATGTAGAAAAGGGTGCAAAATTGGCAGGAGGCTGTGAGTGACTTCTCTTCTATCCTGAGGTTAAAGGGGGCCAAGTTGACATGTAGACTGCATGTTAGGCCTGTGGCCAAAGATGAGAATGGGTGCAGGAAGAAAGGCCATGTCAATAGGCCCTGATATCACAATAAAGCCAAGTGATGGTTTCCTAGGGTACGTCCCCAGGCATGGTGTGCCTGCTCTTGGGTGTTCCCTGTAGGTACTGGTGGACAACCGAGGGCACTGGTGGCATACTCTTAGGGCCAACAGAAATCTCCATGGGAACTGGCTCAGCTTCCCTCACTTACCTCTCCTAAGTTAGGTGGATATGAGGTCGTGTTATGTGTTGAATTGTTGAATTGTATCCCCACAAAATATTGAAGTCCTAGCCCCCAGTGTCTATGAACGTGGTCTTATTTGGAAATAGGGTCTTTGAAGATGATCAAGTTAAGATGAGGTAATTAAAGTGGGCCTGGATAGAACTGGAGAACATTATGCTAAGTGAAATAAGCCAGTCAGAGAAAGACAAATATCACATGATCTCACTCATTTATGGAATATAATGAACAACATAAACTGATGAACAAAAATAGATCCAGAGACAGAGAAACATCGATCAGACCGTCAAACCTTAGAGGGAAGGTAGGGGAGGGTGGTGGTAAGGGGGAGAGATCAACCAAAGTACTTGTAGGCTTGCATATAAGCCTAACCAATGGACACAGACAACAGGGGGATGAGGGCATGAGTGGGGGGATTGGGGGGAGAATGGGGGGGTAAGGACACATATGTAATACCTTAATCAATAAAGACATAAAAATAAATAAAAATAAAGTGGGCCCCAATCCAATATGACTGGTGCCCTTATAAAAAAGAGAAATTTTGCCCTAACCGGTTTGGCTCAGTGGATAGAGCGTCAGCCTGCGGACTCAAGGGTCCCAGGTTTGATTCCGGTCAAGGGCATGTACCCTGGTTGCGGGCACATCCCCAGTAGGGGGTGTGCAAGAGGCAGCTGATCGATGTTTCTCTCTCATCGATGTTTCTAACTCTCTATCCCTCTCCCTTCCTCTCTGTAAAAAAATCAATAAAATATATTTTTAAAAAAAGAGAGAGAGAAATTTGAATACCACAACAGAGATACTGGGCAAATGTTCCATTAAGATTGGAGTTAGGCTGCCACAAGCAAAGGAAGGCCAAAGATTGCCGGCAAACCACCAGAAGCTAGGAGGCATGGGACACATCCTTCATTTTGAGCCCTCAGAAAGAACCAATCCTGCTGCTACCTTCATCTCAGACTTCCAGCCTCCAGGACTGGGAGACAATAAATGCCTGTTGTTTGAGCCCCCCAGTCTGGTCATTTGTATGGCAGCCCCAGGAAACGAATACAGGTGGGTAGGCCATTTCCTCACATTCAACTGATTTTCTGTGACACTGGGCCCATTGTGTTCTATGGTGAAGTTACACATGTATGCATGTGTTGCCAGCGTATATTAAAAATGGCAAGATTTCCTGTGGTTTGGCTTTTGAGAACAAGTGCACTTATGCCTAATTTCAAGGTTTGGGGTTGAATTAGAATAGGGTTTCTTAAATGTCACAATTATCTCAGTCCCATAATCTCCCTTAATACTGTACTGTTATGTGTGTTTGAGGAGGAAAAGGGTGTATTTGAGCAGTATATGTCAGTTACTTTCACAAAACCTGCATTCAGTTATTACTCTTCCAGGCTTGGACACTTTTGTGAAAATATTTGCTCTTCTATTGTAAGTCCACCTTGGTCACGGGTTTGAGGGGTTGCCTGCTCCTTGTCTGAAAGATGCTAAACTTTTCTAGGAAGAGGATCTGCCTCTCTCCTCTCTGGGAAATGTTGATTTATATTATATGAAACATTCGTTTTTCATAGAAACTTCCATTTCAGCTTGTTGAAATAGCTGGTTTTATTTTATATGTGAAAAGAAAATAAAGTTGTCTGGAAATGCTGTCTGTACATTTACATAATAATTATGTATACCCTCTCATTTATTAACATACAAGACCTCACCTCACAGTAGTTTCCTAAGCTTTGCAATGTCTAATAACTTTTCCCAAACTTCATGAAAATACATTAAAAACAACTATTATAGGTTGAAAGTCAACTATTTTTGTAAGTATGTCATAAGTAATTGTATCTCAAGGTGGCAATTTCATATCTCTATTTAATAGCTGGGACAATTAAGGCTTAGAAAAATGGCAAAGCCGAGATGAAAATTCAGGATTTCCTGATCTCCAACCGGAGTAACGTTTATTTTCTAAGCTATAATACTATTCTGGGGCAGGGGCTTGGGGGAGAGAATGCTTGCTGGACATCAAGTGAGAGAACCAGGGTCCCAGCCTCACTCTCTGACAGTGTGACCTGGGGGCCTGTGACTTCTCAGGACTTTGGGAAAATGAGGGAGCTTAAAAATTTTCTGCTTCCTACTGAAATATTTAGAGATTAAATGACATTTCTGGGATTTGCTTGAAGACATAAGCTCGGCCACGAGTTGATCATTATTGATGCTGAATAATGATTAGCTGGTGTTCTTGCAAGTCTTTCATACATGTTTGAAATTTTCCATAAAAAAAGTTACAAAAAAATGTTATGCTTCTAAAACGTGTACCATTGATTCTTCCCATCCCATCTCCTACTAGATACTGTCATTTAACTCACTCATTTCTCCCCAACAACAGCAAACTCAGTCCTCTGAAAGCAAGCCAGCCTTTCCTCTTGTCTGATCCTAATATATATATGCTATTAGAGACTTCTGACACCTTTTCCATTTTTTATTTTTTAACAGATAATATGATGGCTGTGCTTTCAAAATAAATTCAAAAGCTGCTCTCTATTCCTCAGCAGTTTGAATTGTAGAAAAGAGCACAACACATTAGAGTACTTTAAAATAAATCTCAGTTAATTATACATACAACTGCATTCACTAAATGTGAATATTTTCAGGGCTTTCTTTGCTACCAAATGCCACCTGCTCACAATTTAAATGGGCACAAATTTAGTTCCATTAAACAAAACACAGCAAGTCTTTTCCTATAGCACAAACTCCTTGAGGTCCTATTTTGGAATTGAGAAACTAATTCTCATGTTCCTTCGTTAGCTCTGGGTCTGCGTCAATCATGTGGCAGGTTGATTACTTGAATATTTTGCATTCTTGCTTTAAGAATTCTAGCAGGCAAATAGGTTGTGATGAAGTGCTTTGTGCTTTATAAGCATTCTTATGAGCTAGATGGCATTTGAACGTGTGGTTCCAGCAGTTACCATGTCCCTGAATTGAGGAATATATCCATTGGCTTTTGCAGCTCATTAAGGAGACTTTTTACTATCTGTTGCCAAGAAAAGAAGAAGTAAAAGAAAATAAATTGCCCCCCCAAATGTTACATTCTTGGCCCAACAATGGTCTCCCCAGAAGCTGCTGGACTCCACCTTGCTATTTTAAAATTGTAAGGTCATCTAAGAGATTATCTCCTATTAATCTGGAATGTTCATGATCTGTATAGACCCAAATAGGGTTTTGCAAGTTTTGGGGTCTAGGCAAGTTAAAGCAGCATCCAAATCCAACATGAATTATCAAAGTCACTTCCAAGAAAGCTTATATGAGTGGCCTTGTCTGCTGAGTTTGGAAGGTAAAAAAGCCCACCATATGAAATGCATATTTGCTGTGCACACAGAAAAGTGATTTCCTTCCAACAACTTCTTTGTCTTTGTCTCTCTGGACCCAGAGTCCTTGATGTTGTTTGGGCTGTGGCCATCTATCCAGACAGGAGGAAGAAGCTGCTTATCTGGCCTCATTTTCCTAATCTTTTCTCCTCCCTCCACCACACACATCCTTGCTTTAAATTCCTTTCCCTTTTACCCTTTCAAAACTCCTCCCTCCCTTAGGAAAGCTAAAAATAATAGTCATGCTTTCCAGTGATCCTCCCTTATTAGTATCTCAGATGCAGGCTGCAGGCAATAAGGAAACCCTTCATGGTTGACCTTGCTCAGACCTTCATGTTTACAAATCTTGACTCACCCTAAGATTTTCAGATGAAAATCTCATCTTAGATTTTCCATTCTCACTTGACTCCCATTATCTTTTCCTTACTGTCAGAACATGCCAGTGTGCTTGGAAAGTGCCTGCTGTCTCTAGGTCAGTGGTCGGCAAACCGCGTCTCGCGAGCCACATGTGGCTCTTTGGCCCCTTGAGTGTGGCTCTTCCACAAAATACCACAGCCTGGGCAAGTCTATTTTGAAGAAGTGGCATTAGAAGAAGTTTTAAGTTAAAAAAATTTGCCTCTCAAAAGAAATTTCAATCATTGTACTGTTGATATTTGGCTCTGTTGACTAATGAGTTTGCCGACTACTGCTCTAGGTGGCACAGACCCATTGCTCCCCAGAGGTAGGTCCATAGGTCCATAGACGTGAAGACATACCTGGATCCTCTAGCTGTGATTAGGGGGAGTCTCAAATGATTGTGGCTACTCTCCAGATTTTTAAATCCTCAAATATTATTTATTAAAGCATTTAGACCCATTCTTGTGTTCCCAGGAGTATGCTGACCTGCAGATGAGGGCCCTAGGAAGCGGGGAAGCCTGGAGGTGGAGTCCAATCTTTAAGCAGAGTCCGCAATTGTGTGGAATCTGCACCATAACTTGGCCAGCCTGTCTGGACAGCTGGCTCCGGTTACTGTGGGAACCGTGCAAGGAAGGCCGTTGTCACATTCCTCTGGGGTCAAAAGCACAATCTTCCAACACACTCAGCCCCTGCTAGCAAAGGGAAAGATGGGGAGCCTGGAAACGGAGGCTCGGAGAATGCGAACAACTTTAGAAATCCATTAACTCCGTTGTGTGATTGATTGAGAAATGGAGACTCAGAGAAGTCCTGGCACTTGCTCAGGCCCATCAGCAAGTCCACGGCAGACCGAGGACTGGGATTTTCTAACTCATGCTCCAATACCCTAATGTTTTTCTAAAAATCGTGACTACTTCAGACTCCTAGTAAAAAGGAATTGTTGGTGAAGACATTCTATTTTGTTACATTTTCACATGCTGTAATTGAATCAGGTTCAGGAGTGAAAACCTCTGTGCTTTTGGCCCAACACCTTTAATCACCTCCAGGAAAAGTCTGCCCAGCAAACAGCATCTCCAGTGACCCTATGGGAAGCCCTTGGCTTTTGTCCCCAAGCCCAGAAGTTAGAGTTAATTTTTAAGTGCACATCTTTCACTTGAGCATGGAGCTCTAAAAGCACTGAAGTGGCGATGCTTGAAAACATCGGAATTCCTCTGAGCTCTGACCACACTTGAACTCTCCCTTTAGAAAATTGCTGAAATCATGGTGGTTAGGACACAGGAAAACAGAATTACTGGGTGGAATTTGTCACATAGGCCCTGGTTCCAGGGACATTTAGGAGTTCAATTGATAGATAATGGATGATTCTTTTTCTTTCAGCATGTTTTCCTGAAAAGACCCTATGTGACCTTCCTTTAGCATATGGGAAAGCCCTTAGATTTTCATTTAAGATTTTTACCATTTTAAAAATATATACAGAGGAGAATAAAATTGTCGTATCTCAGAGTGAAAAGACTTTGCACATAAACTTCTAGATGATGATATCAATTTTCCTTTCACAGGAAAAGGCTCCATAAATTACTTTCAGCAGGAAGTGGTTCTCGGAAAACCTGCTGCTTCCCCCACAGAACGCATTGTGGCCTTGGTGGGAAGGAAGGCGCAGACTGGCTGTGGCTGGTGGGCGTGGCCTCCCTAATTTCCGAACTTCCTGTCCGGTCCTTCCCTGTCGTTTGTGGACTGGCCGTGTTTTAGAGCTTCACCTTCTGCAAAGAACGTGTTCTTTTTTATTACCCAGCAAACTTTTCCAGGTTCAGACGCATGGTTGTAGCCTCTTTTAAAAGATTGTAGTCTTTTTTCTATTTGTGAGTTCTATTTGGCTGCTGTGAAGGCACTTGGGCTCACCTAGAACAGGATTTACCAGGGGCTCCCACAACATTTGGGAGCGTTGAGGGCTACCATATTTCCCTCCACCAAGAGCCCTGATGTGGAAAACCATGTTTTCTGAGTCCTGGGCAGGATCCAGGGAAGGGCTTATTGCAGCGAGGGAGAGAAGATGAAAATGCCATACATCTCTTACCGTGATCGCCTCTCTTTCCCCTCACAGAAGCACAGTGCTCTCTGCTATTTGAAGAGAGCAATTTAGGTTTATAATAAGGAATGAATAAATAGGATGCAGTGATGAAATCTCATCTGGAACGAATGCAAATTGGGAATGCTAATGACTGTGAGGCTGTGTCTCACGTTGGCGCAGAAGCAGGAGCCCGCTGGAAACTGGCACTTCTCCTGTCCCTCGACCGTTGGCCTGCTAGATGTTCTAGAGCACCTTGGGAAGTGGGGGCAAGGCTACCCTTTCTTATATGTCTCTCAGTATTACACCTTGCCTTATAGGGCCTTAAAGCACTTGACAAGCCTTCAGGTCATTCCAGGTAGTGGATTCTGTTCCCCCAGGACAGTGGTCGGCAAACTCATTAGTCAACAGAGTGGCAAACCAGCGGCTCGCAAGCCGCATGTGGCTCGCAAGCAGCAGTTTGCCGACCACTGCCCCAGGAGATCTTAAAAGATGATTTTACACAGATGAGCATGTGAGTTCAGTCAGAACCTGAGCATTGTACTGTCTTGCATCATTTGACATGGCGAGAAAGTCCTTTGGGTTCATTCTGCAGTTCACATCCTGCTTCTTCTTAGAGGATTGCCCATGTGTGACTTTGACCAAGTCACCTTGGGGGTGTGAAACTCCCCCGTTCTTTGAATGGGGAGACTAGACTGGAGGCTCTTGCAGGTGCCCCCAGCTCTGACATTCTGTTCTGAACTATCCAGGGCTGGCGGCCTGCTGAGATCTGCATGGTAGGATGCAGGTCCAACCACAGTGCTGTTCTGGCAAATTGTTCCCTCTCCTGACCGTCTTTTCCACCACTGTGGCATGAAGCCTGCCACTCCGAAGGATCCCAGATTTGGCCGAATGTGTTCAGTCCTAGGGAGCAGCTTGCAATGCCCTTGTGCGCACTCTGTCCTCTCCTGCTCTGTGTGGTGATGAAAAGGATGTCACTGGAGGTTGCCCCCTTTCTAGTTATCAGGAGCGGAAACCCCCAGGGATGATAAAGGAACAGATACAGAACAGCTCCGAAGAAAGAAATGGAGATGCCTGCGAAAGGAGGCTGAGAACTGGTGTCTCTGAGCCCCATCTCTACTAAGAGGGAGAGAAACCAGAGCCCTGATGGTTACGAGGAGAAGGAAGGCCATCCTGTACCCCTCCCAGGGGTCATTGACCTGTGGGACTCTGGCAGTTTCGGGGCCCTTTGGGGCAGAGTCCCCTCTGTGCTCGTACTTTGCTCTGAATCTGTCCCACAGGTGCTGTGTGGTGCTGCAGTGGTTCCCCACCTGCGTTCTCTGAGCCCTCCGGCTCCGGGGAAACCTGGGTCCTGGGCTGGCCCCAGCCTCTCTCTGCCAGAGCAGCTCCTCCTCTACTGCTGTTAAATTCTGTGGTTATATAACAGATTTTATGTTTGTTTTTAAAGTGTTCCATGGTTTAAAAAATAATTTTAAAACCATTGGTAAGCCATGGAAGAGCTTCTATTCAAAGCAATAGAAGTCATTTGATTTCCCTGACCCTCATCTTCCTTACCCGGAAACTGGGTTAATCATATGTTCTTAGTCTGTCTCACAAAGTGATTGAAGGATTAGTTAGAGGCAATTATTCATGCCTTCATTCCACAAACATGTATTGAACACCTCCCTTGGGAAGGCTCTGTTGGGAGGGAAGTTCATAAATAAATATGTGGGAAGGTTATTGCAAGAAGAGGGATAAAGCATGTGTAAACTCACAAGGGTAAATTGTTGCTGCTGTTAACTAGACCGTTTGATGTCGTGACTCCAGAGCCTAGCTGTTGGGTTTAAATCCCCCACTCCAATCACTTACCAGTGTGACTGCAAGCACCTTTACTGAACCTCCTTGTGCCTCCATGTTCCCATATGTACAGTTGGGATAATAATAGAACGTAGTTCATTGGGTTGTTGGGAAGGCTAAATGAGTTAGGATTTCTAAATTAATTAGAAAGATGACTAGTACATAGCAACCACTCTCCAATGTTTATTACTGTTATTGGTATGGAGTGTTTCTCCAGTGCATTGTGAAGTTGGTGCTTAGGGCAAGTTCTTCATGGGAATGTCGGTGCACCGTTTCTGGTCCTCAGCATTGCAGTCCCTTGAAAGTGTACTTCCATTTTTGTCTTCCCCCTGCCTGTGTGTCCAGGAGCTGCGTCTTGCATTTGAGAGGGAGGCCAGGGAAACTCCATGTCACAGAGAGAGTGCCAAACAGCACTCTATTTCTGTTGCATGGATGCTCTTCTCTCCCTTTTCTTTTTCCAAACAAAGACTTAGCTTTGCAGAAAGGATCTTTCTGTGTCCCATGTGCCATCTGCCTTTAAGGGTGCAATTTGTTTCTGATGTACGCAGGACGCTCCCTGGAGAAGGCTTTGTGGCTGATATGCAGAGGCCTCCTGTATTGATCGGCGATGTAGCGGTTCTATAGTGGTTGAATGAGGTAATTCTCATCATGTTACTCAAGTCTGTGACCTTGAGGCTGATCAGATGACTAAGCCACATAGGTGCATTCCTGGTTACAGAATGTCCTTGTGTAAAGGTAAATTGGTGTGAGGGTGACTAATAGTTTTATAGAAATGTCCGAAAGCAAATTGCCTGTCCCTTGATGAGAGGCAGTCTATATTAATAAGCTCTAATACCCCTCACCCCAGGCCTTGGGTAGACTGTTGGGGCTGATTTTCAAGAGTCCCTTTATCTGTGCTCTTCTCTTCTCTTTTCTCATTAGATTCCAATTCTCTGTTAAACTGCCATGACAGTGTATAATATGGTCAGTGTGACATTCACACAAAATACTTAGGCCTCTGAACTAGTTAGCTAGATTGCTTTTCTTTCCTTTTTAAAAATTCAGCAGTGGGGTGGGACAGAGCTGAAGAGGAGAAGAATTTTAATGCAAGAAAAGAGAGGGAATAAGCATGATGATAATGCAAGAAAAGAGGGGGAATAAGCATGATGATAAAATCTGCATGGGAGAAATCCTTGTTAAAAAAGAAATGAACTGTATCATTAGTTGTACATTTAATTTGGATATACACGTTAGCCTTGGAAATAAGAGTTTAGGTCTCCCAGCATTGCTGACCAGGACGTATCACATTAGAATAGGTACAGGTCTATAATAAACAGACTTTGAGTGGGTGGGCAGTTGAGGGGGACTGGGAGAAGACTGGTTGAATAGGTATTTGGGAATTATTGGGTAGCAATTGGCTGTTTTGATATTTGGCCATAATGCTTACATAGTACTTACTATGTGCCAATACTGTTTTCAATACTTTTTAAAATAGTACACTTTAATCCTTATAACAATTGCTATGCAAATTTTGTGTCTGAGCACAATGAGGTTAAGACATTTGTTCAAGGTCATTTGAACCCAAGCATTGGTTCCAGAGTTGATGCCCTGATCACTTAGAGTCTCTCACTGTCAGAGGGAGTCAGGGTCTTGGGGGTGCACAGAAAAAGGGAATTTCTGTACCCAGGAAGCATAGTTCTCATACAGGTAGGAGGAATTTAGTTATTTCAAAGGGTACTCATCTGGCAAGTTGCCAGTAAGCTCACCATGATCAGGCTGGGAGACTGTACCTGTTACCTCTGAGAAGTGTGACTTTTCCTCTCAGTCTGAAGCCTCTTTTTGCCTGTGCCATGGTTGTGTCTGACTGGAATGTCATTTCCAATAACATACAGCTATTCATGCACAAGAGCCCTTCTCGGAGGGTAAGCAGGGAGCTGCTCTGGCCCTGGGTGGCATCACTTGGCAGAATAGAATAACTTTTCCTGTGGCAGTTGGCGAGGCCATTGATTTGCAGGGTGGGATAGCAGGGAAATGCTCTAGACAGCTTTAACATTTGCTGGTGCTAACGAATTTGTCAACATCTAAACTCAGGATGACAGACGCCTAAAAGGATCTGGAATAGATTTTAACTTTTATAAAAGATAATAGCATTCTGATATTGGAATCAGAAGAGGCACATCACATTTTTCCTAAATATTTTAATGAACTTATATCTCAAGAAAAACCTCATGTTAACCAAATAAACAAAAAAGGTCCTAATAGAAGTAAGTATCTTATAAATGCACTATTTAATGAAGATATTTATTGACTAGAACAATAATGATGTATTTTTCATCTACGATAAATACACTTGTTGAAATCCATCCAAGCCACAAAGATGATCGGAGGGTCAATGTGGAATATAAAGGTCTGTGAAGTCCAGAGCTCATATCCTATATGGCTTCTTGCTAATTAATAAACATTGGCCTCATGTCTGTTGCCTCACAGCCTAATTGTAGCACATCAGCAAAAGTGCTCTCTTTCACTCCTGAGGGGAGAAGTTTTCTGCACTCTTTGGAGGAAAGCCACATCTAAGGAGTGGGAGCTGTGTTCTGCATCCTTGAGGGTCATGTGACTTCATGAGTTATTCAGAATTCTGCACAGAAGATTCATCTGTTTCTCCACCTATTTATTTATTCAGTCATTTCTTCATGTCAGTGAGAACTCATGGATATTTCCTTTAGACTTTGGGTTATCCGGTATTATGTTTACTTGTTTTGTTTCTCCGATGGTTCCAGTTTGGGCCATTGGCTGCTCTCTGAAAGGAGAAATTAGGAAACTATTTTTAAAAAATGAGTTGCCAGAAAGTAATTAGATACGCATATACTTAGGTCAAATGAGCAATTCCTGAGAAACCTTTTTATGATGACCATGCAGAGTTGTTCACAAGAGACTTTCCCCAACATTTTGCTATGAATAATTTCAAACACACACAGAAGTTGAAACAGTGGTACAGTTAACACCCATATACCCACTTATTTAACCTCCTTATGCCTCAGTGTTCCTATCAGTCCAATGGGAATAATAATAAAACCTCTTTCATTGGGATGTTGGGAAGACTAAATGAGTTAATATTTGTAAACTACTTGATACTCTATAATGTTTATCAATTTATTACTGTTATCAATTATTTTACCAGCTGTGCAACCCTGTAATTAACCAGCTGGACATCCCTAGTAACTTCCCTCACCCTCTCTGTGCTTCGGTTTCCTCGCCTGGAAGGGAAATAATAATAGTGCTACTTGCTTTATTGAGTTGTCAGGATTAATGAGTTAAAACTTCTAAAGCACTTAGAACAGTTCAACATAGTTTCAACCTGAATTTAACCAACTACTAACTCTGTCATCTTGGACAAAAGAGTTCGGTCTTTATTGTCCTCCTCTGTAAAATGGGTATGAAACTATTTTCAGGATTGGGGGATTAAGCAAAATAATATATGCAAGTCACTTAATAGAGTACCTACCAGAATCCTATTATTAACTAGAGTTCCTACTTTACTCAGATTTCCTTAGTTTTTGCCTAATGTCCTTTTTCTGTCCCAGGATCCCATCCAGAATGCCACGTCACATTTAGTCATCAAGTCTCCTTAGGCTCCTCTAGAATGTGACGATTGTTTTGATGACCTTGACAAACCCCAACTGAGGGATATGTCACAAAATGACTGATCTGTACCCTCAACATTGGTAAATTGCCATTTTCACCACATCATATATATCAAAGAGACATACTATCAGTGTGACTTATGACTGTTAGTGTAGACCTTGATCACCTGGCTGAGGTAGTGTTTGTTGGGGTTCCTCACTGTAAAGTTACTCCTGTCACACACGCCTCCCCCCCATCCCCATACCGCACTCTTTGGAGGAAAGCCACATCTAAGGAGTGGGAGCTGTGTTCTGCATCCTTGAGGGTCGTGTGGCTGCATGAGTTATTCAGAATTCTGCACAGAAGATTCATCTGTTTCTCCACCTATTTATTTATTCAGTCATTTCTTCATGTCAGTGAGAACTCATGGATATTTCCTTTAGACTTTGGGTTATCCGGTATTATGTTTACTTGTTTTGTTTCTCTGATGGTTCCAGTTTGGGCCATTGGCTGCTCTTTCAGAAATATTAGGAACATTGTCTCCTGTTTTCCTTTGATAGGCCCCCATCATTGTGTGTTTTTGTTTTGTTTTTTAAGTATATTTTTATTGATTTCAGAGAGGACAGGAGAGGGAGAGAGAGATAGAAACATCAATGATGAGAGAGAATCATTGATTGGCTGCTTCCTGCACATCCCCATGGGGGATCCAGCCTGCAACCCGAGCATGTGCCCTTGACTGGAATCGAACCTGGGACCCTTCAGTCCACAGACCGACGCCCTTTCCACTAAGCCAGACCGGCTAGGGCTGTGTTTTTGTTCTGTTTTGTTTTTGAGCATTTCTTTCATGCTCATCTTGAATATTCCCTGCTTTAATCTTAGCATCAGCTGCTTCTCCAAGGAGCCTTGCTTCTTTGTGTCAAGGAATGGTATTAGAAACCAAGACCTGAGCACTTGGGCTTCCAGAAATCTTATGCTCAACAAATAGTTCTCTCTCTTCTTTTTGTGGAAGTGTGAGCTCCCTTGTGCATGCTCCATACTGCACATCGTCGGTCGCTGCCCTGGTCCTGGCTGATGAGCCAGGCTCACTGGAGCTGACTGGACAGAAGTCATCCCAGCCAGTCATGTCAGCAGATTCAATCAGCTTAGCTCAGGTAAAACTCCATGCTGTGCTCAGTGCCCTGAGAACTTCCCCCATGGAATCCCCCCTCTAGAAACCAGGGGACGTAAATATACAGGGTGTGCCCCAAAATGTATATACACTTTAGCAGCTGATAGCTCAATTTTGAAAATGAAATGTATTTTAACAAACACTGCCTTTTTAAAAGTGTGTGTATACATTTTGGGGGAGCACCCTATGTAAGTGCTGTAGAAATTCAGAGTAAAGAGAGGACAGTGAAATCTGAGTATGTGGAGAAAGCTGCTCATGTAAGACTGGACTTGAGCAAGGTTTATTTCAGATGAGGAGGCTAGAAGGACAGGTGTAGAAATATGATCAGATACCTATTTAGTCGATAAAAAGAGACCTGAAAATAAAGGACTTTAGGTTTGGGGGTTTATTTTAAATGTGAAACTGGGTTTATTGATCTTGGTGGGATGAAGGAAATGGACTTCTGACAGCTCGCTCCTGCTCTCATGAGCCAGTTGTTAACTTTTCAAGAATTTTGAGAACAGTTGAAATTAATTTCTAGCTTGACATCAGCCATGGTGGGAGTGTTTACACTACAGAAATTGGCAAATGCTTTAAGTCAGACTCCTCTCTCCCTTCTTCTGGGTATTGAACATTTCCTTGCATACCACTGGCTTCAGCTACTTAAAAATCTGGTATTTACCCTGACTCTTAGTGTATTTTTTCTGCTAGATTTTTTTTGTATGTACACTCTAATGCTTTGCATTTTCTGACAAAAACTGTTAGAAAATACAAAAGGTTACAATGAGATGCGTGCCCTTGAATGAAAATTGCACTTTACTACATATTGGTTAAAACTCTGGCAGCCCGAAAATGTTAGAGTTTAAGTACGATATTTGGGACCCTCTAATGGCCATTCAGTATAACTCAGTTGGAGATGTACGACCTAGTCTTCTACCATGTTTTGACTATATAAGATTTGTCATTCATCCAAGGGTGGTCATTAGTGTCATAAGCAACATGGTCATAGGCCTTTCTTCCTCTATTATGGTTGGGTTGGCTTGGGCTATTTTTCTCTT
The DNA here is from genome assembly GCF_963455305.1 of Plecotus auritus. Lineage (NCBI taxonomy): Eukaryota > Metazoa > Chordata > Mammalia > Chiroptera > Vespertilionidae > Plecotus > Plecotus auritus. The sequence goes on from NC_137771.1 coordinate 83,131,774, forward strand.
TCTTATCAAGAATATGGGAAAAAGCCTCGGCCAGGTGGTTCAGCTGGTTGGAGCGCCAGTCCATACTCCAAAAGGCTGCGGTTCAATTCCTGGTCCGGGTGTGTATGGGAGGCAAATGATCGATGTTTCTTTCACATCTATGTTTCTACCCCCTCCGTTTCCTCTCTCTCTTTCTCTCTCTTTCTCTCACTTTCAAATTGATAAAAACATATCCTTTGGTGAGGATTTAAAAAATATATATTATAGGGGAAAATGGTATCTTCCTTCAGCTGAGAAGCCATGACTCAGCATCATCCTGCTTGCAGTAGGTAATGAGGCCCTATATTAGCTGGACTTTTGTAAGGGTGATACCTGAGTAATCCACGGACTAGTGCTATGCAAATAGGGACAGTTTTCATGAGGTCACCTCTTGTGCATGGTATTTGGTATTAAGTGTTATGCAGAATTAGACTCAGAGGAGTTACATTTCAGGAGAGTCAACTAAAAGTGGCCACACGTGTGAGCAAGGAAAGCAGGGTTAGAGAGAGAAAGGCTGTGAGTTTTCACTGTCATTCAGTGCTGTTTCCTATGTCCCCCCATCAAGATTGGTAAATTGTCCTAACTACTTTTCCTACCTGTCACTGGCTTCACTCTTGATCCACTGACTCCCCAAGGTTGTAGCGCTCGGAAGAGAACACGACAGGCATTCTGGCCATATCACAAATCTTAGGTGCAGAGTTCACTCTGAATCACAGGAGCCTCGTATTCTCTTTATCTGAGAGATCTCTAGATGTGGAAGTTCTCAGACTTTAGCTGGTTTGCTAGTACCCTCAGGGTACCAGCAAACCAGCTAAATTCCTCAGCTGCATCCTGTAGACCAGCCCTCCCAGGCATGACTGACATGGACCTCTTTGGGACATCCTGGTCAAACAGATCACCTGAGCAGCTCCCTTAGAGAGCCAAGTGATCACAAGTCTATTTTTCTTTAAATTGTGGTAATATATATTTATATATAATATAAAATTTACTATTTTTAAGTGTATACAGTTCACTGACACTAAGAACATTCACATTATTGTATAATTATCAGCACCACCCATCTCCAGAATGCTTTTCATCTTTCAAACTGAAACTTGATATATATTAAACAATAACTTTCCATTCCCCCCTTCCCTCAGCCCCTGGCAACCACCATTCTACTTTCTGTCTCTTGCATTCAGCTACTCTAGGCATTTCTATATACTATATAATTGGAATCATATAGTATTTGTCCTTTTGTGACTGGCATATTTCACTTAGCATAATGTCTTCAAGGTTCATCCACGTTGTAGCATATGTCAGAATGTCCTTTTTATGGCTAAGCAATATTGCATTGTATGTATATATTATATCTTGTGTATTTACACTTGGGTTGCTTCCACCTTTTAGTTGTTGTTAATAATGCTACTATGAACATGGTGCCCGGCCGGTGTGGCTCTGTGGTTTGAGCGTTCAATTCCTGGTCAGGGCATATGCTCAGGTTGCAGGCTTGATCCCCAGCAGGGGGCGTGCAGGAAGCAGCCGATCAGTGATTCTCTTTCATCATTGATGTTTCTATCTCTCTCCCTCTCCCTTCCTCTCTGTGAAATCAATAAAAATATATTTTTTAAAAAGAATAATGCTGCTATGAAAAATAGGTTTACAAATATCTGTTCAAGTCCCTGCTTTCAATTCTTTTGGGTACATACCCAGAAGTGGAATTTCTGGATTATATAGTATTTCTATTTTTATATTTTTGAGGGTCTGCCATACTGTTTTCCATAGTAGTTGCACCATTCTATAGTCCCAACAACAATACATAAGGATTGCATTTTCTCTATGTTCTGGCCAACATGTGATACTTGCTGTATTGTTGTTTTTTTAAATATAATTTATTGATTTTTTACAGAGAGGAAGGGAGAGTGATAGAGAGTTAGAAACATTGATGAGGATGAGAGAGAAACATCCATCAGCTGCCTCCTGCACACCCCCTACTGGGGATGTGCCCGCAACCAAGGTACATGCCCTTGACCGGAATCGAACCTGGGACCCTTCAGCCCGCAGGCTGACGCTCTATCCACTGAGCCAAACGGTTTAGGGCTTGCTGTGTTTTTTTAAATTTGTTATTTGTTATTGTTGTTGCTTATAATAACCATCCTAATGGTGTGATTTTGTTTTGCATTTCCCTAGTGATTAGCGACATTAAGCATTTTTTCATGTGCATTTTGTTCTTTTGTAAACCTTCTTTAGAGAAAGATAGTCCTTTGTCCATATTTACTAGTAATCAGATGGTGTGTTTTTGTTGCACAGGGGTCTTCCTGCTTGCCTAGATAGTGCACTACTTCAAGAGGCTATGAGCGTTTATCCAGGGTTCTGTGGGACAGCCTTTGCACATATATAATGCAGAGATGAATGCACTGTGACCCGCCACTCTGGATAGCTTCACCTGGCATGGGAAGATTTGCCCTTGCTGCTATTGTAAAGGGATTTCAGTGATGGATGGATGCTGCAGAAATCAGCCATTCTCTGCTTCTGGATACTGTGTGATATTGTCATCTGACTTTTCACTAAGTGAAAATATAGTCTCTCTGGGAGGAAAGTAGGAAGCAGAGAATGTGTCTCAAAATTTCCCAGTACATTTGGCCCTTGAACGAATCAGGGGTCAAGGGTGCTGACCCCTGCCCTGTTGAAAGTCTGTGTATAACTTTTGACTCCCCAACAACTTAACTACTAACAGCCTATAACTCAGCCGTGGGCAAACTACAGCCCGCGGGCCGGATCCGGCTGTTCTATCCGGTTCTCTTGCTCTCCCCTCCGCTCCTTTACTTTGAATTTATATTAGTTCACACAAACACTCCATCCATGCTTTTGTTCCAGTCCTCTGGTCCAGTTTAAGAACCCATTGTGGCCCTCGAGTCAAAAAGTTTGCCCACCCCTGGATGTTGACCAGAAGCCTTACTGGTAACATAGACAGTCAACACATATTTTGTATGTTATATGTATCATATACTGTGTCCTTACAATAAAGTAAGCTAAGAAAAGGAGATGTTATTAAGAAAGTCATAAGGAAAATAAATTTATAGTATTGTACATATTTATTGACAAAATCTGCGTATGTGTGGACGCATGCAGTTCAAACTCATGTTGTTCACGGGTCAATGTATAATGACATTCTAGACGAAAGACTGACAAATACTGACCCATGACCCATATCCAACCCCATCTGTTTTTGCAAATAAAGTTTTGTTTGCACATGGCCACCTCCATTTGTGTAGTATTCTCATGGCTGCTTTTGTGCTACAATGGCAGAGCTGAGTAAAAATGCCTAAAATATATGCTCTCTGGCTTTTTCCTAGAAGAGTTTGCCAGCCCCTGGCTATCCTAGACATTTAAAAGATACAATTTTTAAAACTATATATAACATAGTGATGTTGGCTGCTGACTGTTCATGCTATACTTGAACACTTTGAAAACTATAAAGCTCACACAGATATAAGATATTAGCGCTTTTAAGTATTTACTGAATTCCAACTTTTGTCCAGAACTGTGTTTTTTAAGCCGTTGTTGTTTGATTGGGACAATAGCTTTTGCATTGAGATCACTGGGGCCGCTGCCAGATGTGACTGCAGTGTTCCTACGCAGGCAGCACTTTTGAAAGTCACAGTATTCATCTCTCCCTGCCCCTATGATATTTCCTATTTGTACTGAACTTTGGTGAAGTAGCTCTGATCTTTAGCTGCGGAGAGAAGAGTCATACTGCAGGGACGTGGCCCTAAAGTGCAGGGCGCAGAAAGCTTTCTGCCTTCACTCTAAAAATAGCATCCTGCTCCTCCCTCCTCCCTCCAAGTCGGAGGTGCAACTTTGCTAAGGCAGTGATTGCCAGTTTTGGAAATTTGAAATACTGTTGATGTGCTGATTTTGCTCTGCTTTCTGTTCATCCTTTTGATCATTCTTACAATAAACATGCTAACTGTTAGAAGAATTGTTAAGGTATATAGATACTATCTTTAAGGAATTTACATGGTGTGTTTGGCAATTCAAGAATATTAATCATTGATTTTAAAATATTATATATAATGCTCTTTGATATCATTGGATAGCATGTTCATTCATTTCTACATATTTTGCGTGTCTACTATATAGGCCAAGCACTGGGCTAGGTGTTGGGAATAGAGAGATAAATGATAAAATTTTCATGCTGTTGGAGCTGGGCCACAATTTTGTGGGGGAGATACGTGTGCGTGTGCACGTGCGCGCGCGCGCACACACACACACACACACACACACACACAGGAAATTATAAAGCCAGGAGTGGCATCTACCTGAAGATGTTTTCTTCCACAGAGCAGTAGGGTAGTTATTTGGATCCCAATGATGGATGAATCTGGTGAGATGTCATATTTTGCTACTGATATAATATTTATGTATAGGAGAAATAGAATCTTAACAGAACCCATTACATAGAATCTTACTGAACTGAAATTTGTTAGTAAAGTGATAGGTATTGGTTCTAAGCGTACCAATATATTGGAAACTTTGTAGCCCCTTTTTGAGAAGGAAAGTTGACCTCTTTTTTTCCTGTAATCTAATAATTAGTATTTTTCTTCCAGATTTGGTTCTCCAACATGTAGTGATTTTAATTACTTTTTTTCTTTAATCATAGGCTTCAGTGTTGAAAATAGAGTCTGGTGAGAGTCTCTGCAAATTATTTTCTTCAGTTGATATGAAAGCAATATTCCTTATTTTTATTTTTGTATTTTTTACTCCCTAAGAAAAGCTCTCTACTGAAATTCATGGTCTATATTTACAATCATCACTTCAGTTTGTAGACAAGTATCAGGATTCAGATGGTACTTTTTGAAGTACAAGTGAATTCTCAGAACACTTTGGGGTCATTCATGCACTTAGTAAGCATCCCTTCTTATTGTTGATCCAATGAGGGTTCATTCATTTTTGCAGGTCTACTATATCTGCCAAACACTGGGCTAGGTGTTGGGAATAGAGAGATAAATGGTAAAATTTTCATGCTGTTCGAGCTGGGCCACAATTTAGTGGGGGAGATACAACCCACAAAAATGTGTAATGAAACATGAAAATTGTTCCTTGTAGAGAATTGCACAACATGCAGTATTAAGTCTGGGGAACTGTAAACTTACTTAATCTTTCCATTGAGTTAGACTACAGATGAATTTATCAGATGAGAAACACATGAATATTATTTATTTACGCTGAGGTAATAAATGGAAAAGCTGATGAAATACAGTGCATCTCTTATAACCAGTGCCCCCCAGCAAAGCCATTCTCTGTGCTGCTCTTGTTCCTGCACGTTCTTTGTGTTTGGGTCATTAACATTGCGTTTAGGTCAGATGAGAATGTGTTCCATCTGCCAAGCGTTGATAACTAAAGTAAAATGCTGATGGAGATCGTTTAAGATCGTCTCTATGCTGTTGATTGCATGCTTGTGGCTCATAATCAGAATGATGCAAAGTAATTGTTAGACCGACTTGACAAGGCTACATTTTGTGTTGCTGCAACTGTCAGCACTTTGGTCCTGCCTGCTGTTCTGCCTGAAGAATGCCTGTCTAGCACCTGTTGGATAGCCAAGCGCAACTTACCAAATTTCATGGATAACTTTGTTTCTAGCATTCTTGCTTGCTATACAAAAAAATAACCTGAAAAAGTAATATCTGATTATTGAGAAAAAGCAAGTGTTTATTTTTTGTGTTTGATAGAATCCTGCAGATTGTGGCCTTCATATAAATATCACGTGTGACCATGATGCTTCTCTATTTTCTTTTTGGCCATGAAACCCAGATAAACCTGGCTTTGAATTCTTGCTTGATCTTGTTGGGTATATGACCTTGGTTAGGTTATTTGTCTTGAGCCTTGTTTTCGTCACCTGTACAATGGGACTAATGCAACCTATATTTTGTGAGGATTAGAGATAATAGATAAAAACTTGGCACAAAATGACCACTCCGTAAATGGTAGTCATTAATATTAAGGAATTCTGTGCTTACTCAGGATGACACTATACAATGGCAAGACAAAATTTTCCAAAGTCTGTAGTTCAAAACTATATTGTAAGTGTGGAATACATGACCTCAGCACAGTTTTCCTGGCTAGGTCATATTTACCAGAGATGCACAATTGGTGAGGATGTTAGGATCAAAACCCCAGTTTTGATAGCTAGGTCTGCTATGCAGAATGTTTTCCGGGCCATCCCATGTATACCATCAAAGGGTATGAAAGTTCCTCTGAAAGCAAATTGAAGAATGAGCATTGGTTTGCTTTGACTGTGTAACAGAGATGTTATATAGCACATAACACAGTGGAGAAAGCAGTCAACCCAAGAGAGAGTTAGGCAAAGCAAAAACTCTGTCCCTATTAGAAATGCATTGTGAGATCAAGGGACATCTTACTCCTGAATTGTACCATCAAAAAAGATTTATTAAGAGTAGCTCAGTCCATATGCCATGTGAAGTGAAGGCCCTAGTATGAATTGTCCAAGAAATGCTTTCTGTGATTTCATCCAATGCTCAAATTTAAGGTCTATGTTCTTATCTACCAACTAGAGGCCCAGTGCACGAAATTCATGCACGGGGGAGGGGAGTGTTCCTCAGCCCAGCCTGCACCCTCTCTAATTTGGGATTAGAGAGTGGGATCGGGCTTAAACGGGCAGTCGGACATCCCTCTCACAGTCCAGGACTGCTGGCTCCCAACTGCTCGCCTGCCTGCCTTCCTGATTGCCCCTAACCGCTTCTGCCTGCCAGCCTGATCACCCCCTAACCACTTCCCTGCCAGCTTGATTGATGCCTAACTGCTCCCATGCCAGCCTGTTTGCCCCTAACTGCCCTCCCCTGCAGGCCTGGTCACCCTAACTGCCCTCCCCTGCAGGCCTGGTCCCCTCCAACTGCTCTCCCCTGCAGGCCTGGGTCCCTCCCAACTACCTTTCCCTGCAGGCCTGGTTGCCCCTAACTTCCCTCCTCTGCCGGCTTGGTCACCCCTAACTGCCTTCCCCTGCAGGCTTGATCGCCCCCATCTGTCCTCGCTTGCAGACCTGGTCCCTCCCAACTGCCCTCCCTTGCTGGCCATCTTGTGGTGGCCATCTTGTGTCCACATGGGGGCAGGATCTTTGACCACATGGGGGCAGCCATCTTGTGTGTTGGAGTGATGGTCAATCTGCATATTACTTTTATTAGATAGGATAGAGGCCTGGTGCACGGGTGGGGGCCAGCTGGTTTGCCCTGAAGGGTGTCCCGGATCAGGGTGGGGGTTCCCTTGGGGCATGAGGCGGCCTGGGCAAGAGGCCTGTGGTGGTTTGCAGGCTGGCCATGCCCCCTGGCAACCCAAGCGGAGGCCCTGGTATCTGGGGTTTATTTATCTTCTACAATTGAAACTTTATAGCCTGGAGCGGAGCCAAGCCTTCTGCTTGCTCCATGGCAGCAGCCATTTTTGGGGGGATTTATGTATCTTCTATAATTGAAACTTTGTAGCCTTAAGTGGAGGCCTGGGCCGGCCAGGGTGTGCAGAAAGCTTGGCTTCCTCCATCACCAGGGGCAACCCTAGCCTCCTGCTCTTTCCAGCTCCCTGGCTGCCGCCATTTCTGTTTGGGTTTATGTATCTTCTATCATTGAAACTTTGTAGCCTTGCGTGGAGGCCTAGGCCGGCAAGGGCAGGCGGAAAGCTTGGCTTCCTCCATCGCCGGGGAAACCCAAGCCTCCCTCCTGCTCTCTGTGGCCATAGTCATCTTTGTTGGGTTTATTTGCATATTCGCTCCTGATTGGCTGGTGGGCGTGGCTTGTTGGTGTAGCGGAGTGATGGTTAATTTGCATATTACTTTTTTAATATATAGGATGTTGGTTCTATTTCATGTGGTCAAGTAGAAAAGAAGTCTAAGAGCATGAACCTCACCAAAAATTATCACTCCCCTAAAAACTGCATAAACTGGACGGGATTAACTTTTAGGGAACTGTTGTTGGGAGGTAGCATGCAAATAGGTATCTCACCTCTTCATTCATTGTAGATTCTAGTTTCAGAAATCAAACTCTATATGTCTCTACTTTGTTTCTCTATTTTTTTTTTAAAGAATACTTTATTGAGCCCTGGCTGGTTTGGCTCAGTGGATAAAGTATTGGCCTGCAGACTAAAGGGTCCCTGGTTTGATTCCAGTCAAGGGCACATGCCTGGGTTGTGGGCTCGATCCCCCCATAGGGGGTGTGCAGGAGGCAGCCGATCAATGATTCCCTCTCATCATTGATGTTTCTCTCTCTCCCCTCTCCCTTCCTCTCTGAAATCAATAAAAAATGGTGTTTTTTTTTAAAAAAAGAATACTTTATTGATTTTTAGAGACAGAGGGAGGGAGAGGGAGAGAGAGAATCATTGACGTGACAGCATAACATGGAGTGCACTGGATGAATGATGCCCAACCAACGGAGCCACACTGGCCAGGGCTGTTTCTCCACTTTTGACCGCTTCAGGATTTTCCTGCTGGTGTCTGATTTGGCATTTCTCTACTGCCACAGTATGTCCTGTCTTTCTCTCCTGCATCCTGCCCACCCCCCACCTCCTGCCTGCCTGCTTGAAGGAGCAGTGTTGGCAGTACTTACAAAGGGTTAGTTACAGTCATAACTGGAGGAGGAATTAGCTCGCACTCTTTGCTGATTGTGAGGATACATTCACTCCCCCAGCCTCCCGGTCACATTTGTAGATAGAGCACAGTTTTCTCAATTGAGGACAAGATGTGTCATGCAGTTTAAGCAAACTGTATCACATATGTTCACCACACCAACCATTCTCTGAGAAGGAAATTGGATGAGAAATATTGAAATTACAGAAACATTCCAAATCCTAGTATCTTCTAAATATGGTAAATTCTTGTGTGTGTTTTTTTTTAGGTTTTGAAGTTCACGTAATGTGATTATGATTTTGGGTCACTTAGGAATTTATAGTTTTCATTTTAACTTTCTCTGTGTCATGATCAGACTAAAAACAGGGACACTTGTTTCACTTCATTCTTGGGATTTCATACTTGAAATAGACATCTCTATTCATTGTTAGCCTTTATCTTTAAGATTTTGTCCCCTTTCAACATATTGGAAAGTCACTGAATATTGTTATTTGTGATATTATTCCCTGTGCTAGTTAGTATTCTAAGCTACTCCCATTTAAACCAAAACAATCTTTGTTGTTAACTCTTACATTTATACAATCTGCCTTTCACGATCTTGATGAAAATATGGGGGAAAAAGAACCACATACTACCTCATGTATAGTAATTTCTCATAAATGTGGGACACTGGTAGATTCTGTAAATTCAACAAATACACATTTAATGGTTACTTCTTTCAGTGTAATCATCTTGTAAGTCCTTAAAAAGTTATGATGGAGATGGATGTATTAAAATTAAGAGATTTATACTACACCAAATAAAACGTTTTCACATTGTAAAACAATATGAATAATATCATAGTATATTATGAATGAATTGTACATATGTATAAAATTTTACTTAAGTATATGTCTAATATACTGTGTGTGCTTGAGCATAGGAGAGAGCCCGGAACCATATAAGCCAAAATGGTCATAGTAATCATTAGTGAGACTTTTGCTGATTTCTGTTATTTGAGTGTTTCCCCCTTATCTATATGATCTAATGTTCACAGTAAACAGTTTTACTTTGTTCTCGTTTGTCTTAACTAATGTGGGGTGGGTGGGGGAAAAGAGAATACAAGGACTGACATTTTGATACATTATGAGTTATAAAAATCTCTCCTGTGTCTCCCTTCTCTAGTATTTCAGATATGTGCCACCTGGCATTAAAAGCTCTTTCTTTTTAAGTCTCTTCTACATGCCAAGCACTGCACTAGAAACTTGAAACATTATATGAAGTGGGTATTAGTATTACCATTATGCAAATGAGGGAAGGGGGCCGAGAGTTTATGGAACTAGAATCACACAGCTGTTATGTGACTGAGCTGCTGTTATGTGACTGAGCTGCGATTCAGAGTCAGGTCTGACTCTGAAATCAGTCTTGTAGTCTTTATGATTCTTACTTGTAGACATCTCGTCTGCCGTTAGAATGGAAAGGTTACTGTATGTGAGTGGATTATAAACTGTGACTTTAAAAAGAAGGTGCTCAGAAATTTTACCGGCATGTACCATCTTTCACTGCTCATCTTGCTTCCATATTGTGTTTTCAATTAGAGGATAAACTTCTCACGAGTCTGAATCTCATCATCTCAGTAGCCCCACCTCTCCTAGCACAGTCTGACATTATGGCCCGTGACTTCTCTCTGGGATGGTGAGGCACGCCTTTCAGATTCTGAGGAACTGAGTCAAGATTTGCTGCCAGTGAGCGTGCTGAGGAGGAGGAGGAGACTCTCCATGCCGCCCTCTCTCTTCCTTTTAGGGAAAGCGGGGGAAAGCAGTGGCCTTCATATACTAGTAGCTCTCAATCCCAAATGCTTTGGGATCCTGAGAAAACCTGCCAGTCTCAGGAACCAGACTAGCTTTGCCTCACGCCCCCTCCTAAACCTGCAAAGGCATCTTTAAAACAGTCTCTGGAAATGTTTTAAAACTTGGATCTTGAGTTTAGTTCCTTATGTGATATAGATTACACAGTCTGCTGCTGTCACTCCCTTATCTCCCTTTGTCTTTCAGGCTTCCTCTTCCAGCATGCACTTCATCTCAGCTCTTTCCCACACTTTATCTCAGACACCGTGGCTGCCACGGGATTACGCAGTTGGTTTGATATGTAGCCCCCAGTGCCCTCTGCCAAGTCCACATTCCCATCTGAGCCCAATTATGGGTCCCTGTGGGGTCCATGGACTTCAGTGGGGGATGTGTGGAGTTGCGGGTCTGCCATTTGGGAAAGGGCAAAGTGCAGGCATGGGGTACTCTGGTTACTCATTGAGAGGTCGTCAATCAGCTGCATGGTGGGGGTGTAGACATGACATTTAAAAATATCTACCCCAAACCTCATTTCTCAGGCACCACAGTATATGATCCTTCACCATGAGGTCTATATCTCTCATGATCACAGAATTACACACGGTTGCTTTCTGCACATGAATTGTTCAAAGCTCTTTTTAAAAAATTAAACTAGTCAGCCACACCATTATGCATCCACTGTTCTTCAGATTTACTGTGCATCTACTAAGTGCCCAGGGCTAGGATTTCTCACACTCTACACCTGCAAACCTGTGCTGAGTTACAGAATGGACTTAATGTTGTTTAAATCTTTTTCTCTTCCAGTTTTCCAGATAAATTAGTTCGTTTTCTGGGGCAGAGGAACCAATCTGCTGTTTTCTTACGGTGAGTGATCCTATGACTTTTTATATATTTACACCACATCAGACTGTTACGCAGCACTCTAAGAAAAAGTGCCTGCACACATTCTCTAGAAGTTTCCCCCGCTTGGAACCAAAATGTTCTTTCTACTCATCCCATGTCCTCCTCTCTCCAGAGGGAGGTTTCCCTCTTGTATTTTTCTGCCGTTTCTTTTCGCTGTCCACATGGGTTGCCTGTTAGGAGTTGCTACCATTGTTGCTCTAGCCTCGTTCAGCTGCAGAGCGGACAGCAGAGGAAGTTTCCTTGTTTCAGTGACTGATCACAGAGATGGGCCGTGGGCAAGGAGAAACTATCTGTTTTGTTCACGTGATGCCCTGTTTCATGAATGCCCCGAAAGAGAGAGCACTAGATGGGACCTTAGAGCTTATCTGGGTATAGACAGCTACTGAGGCACTTGACTCCCCTCTGTGAGGTCTCCCTATCCCTCCAGTACCCCCCACACACACACACACACACAGAGCTGTCTTTACAATCCCAGTTCCTTCTGTGGACCCAGATTATAGCTTGTTGGACCTGCAGTAATACTGATAAACTAGTGATAACATCCCTCTAAGGCAGTGGCACTCAACCTTTCTAATGCCGCGACCCTTTAATACAGTTCCTCATGTTGTGGTGACCCCCAACCATAAAATTATTTTCGTTGCTACTTCATAACTGTAATTTTGCTTGTGTTTTCCGATGGTCTTAGGCTCTACAGCAGTGGTTCGCAACCTGTGGGTCACGACCCACAGGTTGAGAACCGTTAGCAGGGTCACCTAAGACCATCAGAAAACACAGATATTTACATTACGATTCATTAACAGTAGCAAAATTACAGTTATGAAGTAGCAACGAAAATAATTTTATGGTTGGGGGTCACCACAACATGAGGAACTGTATTAAAGGGTCGCGGCATTAGAAAGGTTGAGTACCACTGCTCTAAGGCAAGTGACAGGAGTGATGCTGTTTAGCTGTTTAACTTTCTAGAAGTCACTCTTGGCTGCTACCAAGAGAAGTGGGCAGACAGGGCAGACCCGAGGCACTTCTGTGATGGACCTCAGCTGAGAAGGCATGTTTTCCTTTGCACCTTTCCCAAACCACTGCATTTGCAATGCCACTTCCCGTGCGGAGACTCGGGCTAAATCTGCTGTAGCCAGGAGCCGCGGTGCAGGTGTGTGCCAGCCAGCTGCAGACCTGCACGCCCCCGCCCGGGGCGTCTGCACCTGCAGAGTAATGCGTAGCAGGTTTTGTATAGCACAATGTAAACTTGGCCTGCAGTCCGAGAGACTTTCAGAGTCACCTTTCTTCATTAAAAAATAATAAATAAAAGCTATAAGGTTTCTAACATGAAAATTCAGTTGTGGGGCATGCCGGAGAGAAGGGTGAAAAAACAGTTCTCCGCTGGAGGCCCACAAGGGGGACTTGCCTGTGGTTCTTTCGCGGATGCCCATGCCGCATCTGGCTCTGGACTGTGGTCACTTAAGTTGGAGAGCTCGTGCACGTATTTCCCAAGCATTTCATCTCACCTAGGGATTGGTTTAAGTGTAGTACAGAGAGCCTGTGCCCATTATTTTATCCCACTTGTCAACTTAATCCTTTTACCTTAATAAATGGGGGCTTCTCTCTGCCCTAACCACAGTCATTGTTAAAGGAACCTGAAGTGACTCCTTATAGAGTACAGAGATAGTCTGCTTCCTATCAATGTCCTGGTGGGAGTGAGGATGGGGATTGCAGATTCACTGAGGGAGCATCTGCCTATGCTCCTAATATTGGCCTTTCCTGTCCCAGATGCTTGATACACATGAATGTGCACTCACTAGAAGTGTGAACGTAAGGGTTCCCGTTTCCTCATCTTATCCAAGAAAAGCCCAAAAGGTTTATCCCTAGAGCACAGCACAGTGGGACGTGGGACATGGAGATCTGCTGCTCTTTGGGGAAGCTAAGGGTCTCTATGGCATCAAGAGGTTGATAAGACTAAAACAGAGGACAATTAAGGACCTTAGGAAACTGGGCAAGTGCGGAGTCCATGCTCCTGGTCCTAGGCTTTCTGTGAGGAATAAACTGGGAGAGGAGGGTCTCAGGTAAGCAGTGGTAAAGGGATAAAATAAGGCTCCCTGAACTGATGCTGACCACTTGTGGCTGCTTTGCTTTCCTGCTGGGGACAAAAATTTTCTGAAGTTAACAGTCAGGAGGCATCAAATTATTACCCAAAATATGACAAGTTCTTTGCTTTTACCAGTTGTGTGTGTGTATGGGGTGTGGGTGGGGGGACTAAATATAAACCGAGGCCATGAGTTTCTTAGTTTAAAGGCAGTTCCGAGGCTGGCCCCCACACCTTGGGTTTGGACCATATGCATCCACATGCCACATGCATGTACACCTTGTAAAACAGGAGTTGCTGGGCTCCCTTTCATGGTATGCAGCAGGGCAGGACCTGGAACAATACCACTGTTGTTCCCAAGCATGGACTGCACTCACCGTCAATGGTATCCCTTTAAGGGAAATCTAGGGAAGTGTTCTTGCCAGCGCTGAGGTTTTGTTTGCTGGAGGCCAAGTAGCAGTGGCATGTATTGGTTCCATAGCAACATGTCTGTGCAACCAGAAGCAATACAATGACTGGGGCAGCCAATGTACCCTGGGCAGGATAAGCACAGCCCGATGCCCCCTTTGATTTCCCCTGATCCTGGCCTGCCTTTCCCTCCTGCAGAGCATGTAGACTTGGTAACTGTTACTTTCTGTCCCTGCTATTAACACTTGCCCCCTTTCCCCAGCTGAATCAGGACTTGATGCAGGAGAAGGCAATGTCTGTAGTAAAATTCTGCAGGCCCCTGAGGGGCCAGCGGAGCGAGCAGAACCTCCCTGCCTTAGCGAACGAAAGTAGGTGGAGAGTCTGCTTTGCATCATCCCTGTGGCAGAGCAGCTCTGTGTGCAGGGCACAGGGGGTTCAGCATTTCCTGTCCAGTGCTGTCACTGCTCCTGGCTGAATGTGGGCAGTAACCTGGAGCAGAGTGAAATCCAGGGAAACAGAGTACCCATTAAACGTGCTACCCAGATGCAGGGCCACTGACCTGAGCACAGGGCAGTGCTGGGCCCCACAGGGCTGCACAGAGAAATGCAGCACACACTGCATACCTTCTGGGACCTTCGGCCTGAGGTGCACTTTCCAATTGCAGTTGCTGCAGTGTGTGTAGTTGGGGTTTAAACATTTGTCTCACATGAAACTATTGTAATCACTCTTGATTTCAATAGATGCTTTCCCCCCCTGAACTTCTGAAGCATTTTTAAAATCTTTGCCATCGTCCTAACCGGTTTGGCTCAGTGGATAGAGCATCGGCCTGCGGACTGAAACGTCCCAGGTTCGATTCGGGTCAAGGGCATGTACCTTGGTTGCGGGCACATCCCCAGTAGGGGGTGTGCAGGAGGCAGCTGATCGATGTTTCTCTCTCATCGATGTTTCTAACTCTCTATCACTCTCCCTTCCTCTCTGTAAAAAATCAATAAAATATATATTAAAAAAAATCTTTGCCATCTATTTGACACTTGTCTTAGATTTCCTTTTTTGATACATAATGCTTTGGGAGCCTGAGCAATCTTTCTAGGTAGAGGGTAAGGCCTTCAAGGTCAGGAACTATCTTATTCTTCATCTTAAAATAAATTCTCTACTGCTCAGAACTGAGCCCTGTAGATCAGGGGTGGGGAACTTTTTTCTGCCAAGGGCCATTTGGATATTTATAACATAATTCGCCGGCCATATAAAATTATCAACTTAAAAAGCAGCCCAGCCTGCTGTTTTTGCTCAAACCTTTAATTAACTCACCTCTAATGCCTTGGCAGGGCTGGACCAAATTATTTCTCAGGCCATATGTGGCCCGCGGGCCAGATGTTCCCCACCCCTGCTGTAGATAGTAACCATGCCATCCATATGTCTTCATGACAACGATATAGTCCCATCTCATCTCACAAGGAGGTTGTGAAGCAAGTATGTAAATACATTGAAAATGCTTTTACAAAAAAAAAAAAGAAAATGCTTTTACATTCTTCAGAGAAAAGATAAGAACATTTTTTTTTTCTAGTGTGGTTTTAAAAAACATGTAGATATGAAATCACAAAGTAAGAATATCTAAAGACTTCACATTTCCTCATCTCCCTCTTTGTGGTTACCAGCCATGAACTGTGTAACCTAGTTTTACACTGGCACTGAAATCATTCTCCCCCCGCCCCCACATTCACTACTCTATTGAATGTGCCTTATTGTACTATTTGGGCCAGACTTTTCAGTCACACACCTTGAAGTGTCTTTGGAGCTATGAAGGAGGAGATTTGAAGGATTTTTTATTAAGGTGACAGGTTTGATAGGTTAGGATAGTGCTTCCTAATTTAGTTTTGATGTGTCTGTTGGGAAAGGGAATGCTTTTATTGTACAAAAACTTTCAAGAGGTCTCCTCCCTTCCCAAGTTCTAAGCCAACTGAAAAGTAAGACAAGTGTAATAAGGAAGATGGAGGCCAAAATGCAGCTTTTTGACTGATAACAGTTAACTTAATTAGAAATTAAATCTTGGGTTGAGAACCAAAAATGGGCTTCCACCGCTCTATTCCCCAGTCTGGGCCTGCGAACAGCCCACCTGCAGGAAAGTTCAAGTCCTCATGTGACTCACTCTCTGTGTGAAGAGGAAGGAGAAGGACACCGAAATCTACCCCCTCCACCACCCCTGTACTCACCATTCTTACTGTACCTAGTGACAGGTTAACTCTGCCCAGCGGAGGTAACATTACCAAAGGGCAGGCATGGACCACACGCTGGCTTTAACCCCCAGCCAGGTAGCTCACGCCACATCCTTGGGAAAACAGGATGGAATAAGAGGCTAGGGAAAGTTAGGGAAAGTCCTCTGCATGGAAAACTGGGAGTAGCTCTGCTCACACTTTCACTCTCTACACTCTAGTCGGGCGTACTACCCCCCAGTCTCACTCTAGCCATCTTACCCACTGTGTTTTCTTCATTGCCCTTTGCTTTATATATTTGTTTACTGGCTTATTGTTAGTCTCCTCTATTAAAATGTTAACAGTAAAAGCAAAAACCTTGTCAGTAATATTTATTGCCGTATCCTGGACTTAAAACTATGCCAAGCACATAGGAGGCATTTGATAAACATTAGTTGAATGAATAAACGAATAGTATTGTTTTATGCCTCTTTTCACACTCCTTGATTGCCTGGTCATCCTGGTACCGTCTTGCCTGGCAAGTGCCTATGCATATCATAAGACTCAGGTCAGCCATCAGGTTCTCTATGAAGCCTTTCTTGGCTTCCCTTCTTCCAAAGGGAAGGATCACCTTCTTGGCTGTAACTCACCAGTTGCCAGTTGTTGTGCACGTGTGTATGTGTGTGTGTGTGTGTGCGCGTGCATGTATGCATCTCTGTGTGTGCATGCATCTGTGCATATGTATGTGCATGCATCTGTGTGTTCATGCATGTTTGCATCTGCCATGTTTGTTACTTTGTGTATTCTCTCTGTCTGGGGCAGTTGCTCTGTAACACTTCATTTCTTTGTTCATATATAATCCTTACAGGATTTTAAACTCTTTGGGAACTGGGCAGCCTTTTATTCATCCTTTTTTCTCTTAATATCTGCCATGTAGTAGGCTCAGTTAGTATTAGCATTCTGAGTACTTACAACATGCCAGGTACTCTGTATCTTAGAACAATTGACCCCTGAACAATGCACGGATAGGGGTGCCAACTCCCCCATGCAGTCAAAAATTTGCACATAATTTTTTTAAAAAAAATATGTTTTTATTTATTTGAGAGAGAAAAAAATCTGCCTCCTGCATGTGACCCCACACCCCCCCCCTCACCCCGGCCTCAGGGATCAAGGCTGCAACCCAGGCATGTGCCCTGACCAGGAATTGAACCAGCAACCTTTTGGTGCATGGGACGCCACTCAACCAACCGAGCCACTTTGACCATAGCTACATCTAACTTTTGACTCCTCAGAAATTTAACTACTGATAGTCTGTTGTTGATTGGAAGCCTTTCCAATAACATTAACAGTTCATTAACACATAGTTGGTGTGTTATATGTATTATATATGATATTCTTATAATAAAGTAATCTAGAGAAAAGAAAATGTTAAGAAAATCTTAAGGAAGAGAAAATACAGTTACAGTATTTATTGAAAATTTTCATGTGTAAGTGGACCTGTGCAGTTTAAACCTGTTTTGTTCAAGGGCAACTGTACTTAAGATAACTATAAGTATCTTACATATATTAACTTGCATAATTCTCACAGCAGCCTTACAAGATAACTTTTTACTCTCCTTTTACAGGTAAGAAAACAGCTTGTTTGAATTCATAACTGTTATTCTCGGCTAACTCTCAGAGAATGAGTGTAATCTGAACAAGGGAATGAATGAGAACCCTTGAAGCTCAGACCTCTATCACTAAATAGGGCCACAGACATTAGGATCCACTTAAATGAGTATGAAATGATCACTAAGGCAACCTATGACTGCCCATGATTGACGTAGAATCCTGAGGCCATGACTGCAGTGTCATCCACAGATGAACCCCGAAAGTCTTACTGTAGCTATTGCACTTAATTCCTAAGTGTCCATGCCAGCAGAGGGGTGTTGGGTAATGAAATAAGTAATAGTCACTATATTTGGGAAATTATTTCCTAATGAGAAAATATCAAATCATCAGTTATGAGTTAAACAGTTGCCATGTGCAAAGTTCACTGCTGATTTGTGAGGAGGGGAGAGGAGTGACAGGCGGTGGGGAGGAGAGGGGAGGTGAGTGAGTTTGAAGAGGCAAGCCCCAAGGGTAGGAGCCAAGGCTTGCTGTATTCAAGAGGCGCTAGCCTAGGTGAAGGGGCAAGGCATGGTTACAGATAAAGTTAAGAAAATTAAGATAAATAAAGGGCAGTAAATACGAGCACTATTACTGCACATGAATAATTGCCAGACAGTGGTATTTGAGAAAATGAAAGTGGTTGCATTAGTCAGGATAGGACTGGCTTATGCTGTAGTGTCAACCCTAAACATTCATTGGGCTTCACAAAACACAAGTTCATTTCTCACTCACTCAGTGTCCGCCGTGGATCTGGTATCTCTCCAGAAGAGCTGACCTCCGTGCATTGCTCCGGATGCAGGCTGGTTTGATTTTTCTATCCCACCATCTAGAGGCCTCCTTCGTGATCACAGGGGAAAAGAGAAAAACTGAAGAATTGCACTAGCAATTAAATGCTTCAAAGATTTGCCCTGGGAGGGCCCCTGTCAGCTGCCCTGTCCTAGACATTGCTACAGCTTTTTATATAGCTCTTGTCATTCCAGCCCTCCCTTTCATTTTTTTGTTTTTCTCCAGCCCAGTACACAGTAGTGCTCAAGGCATATTTGTAAGGTGAAAATATGCGTGAACATGGGAATGAACTGTCACTTATGTCTGCTAGTGTTTATAGCACACGGCAGCCTCAAAGCCTAGACATGGGAAAATTAGGTCCAACTCAAACATGTTATAGTTGGTGGTTGACCTCATGCTAACCTGTCCTGGCCACATCACTGGATTCCCCAGGTCATGTGTTACTAGATGTGAGCCTGCCCTTCTAGCCTTGTTCCTCCTGAACAAGGTAGAGATCACTGTACTCTTTTAAAAGTGAAGAACCTTAATTAAGGAGAGGTAAACCTGTCCAGGATACTGACTTGATTCCAACCCAGGTGCACGTGCTGTCTGGCCCCCGGGGGCCCTGGTGACCAGGCAGCATCCGCATCCATGCAGGGGGAGTTCCAGACAGGAGCAAAACATATGCTGGACAACGGGGGTTGGTAATCAGTGGAGATTTCTCAGCACATTGCTGATGTGACCAGCTGTGTTTCAGTGATATTAGCTTTACAACCATGTTCGTGGCCCATGGGTTGGCAGAGAGAAAAACCAGAGATGAGGCCCCTGGTTCAGGAGTTATTGCAGGCATCAGGCGATAAGACCGAAAACTGCTGTGGGAGCCTCATAAAGGGACAGATGTGGGAGACATTACGAAGAAGGAGTTGATCAAAACAGAGTGACTGTTTGGACATAAGAAAAGAGGGGAGGAGTTAGAGATAAGTGAATTTTTGAGCCCAGTTGGCAGTTGATGGTGTCCTATGGTCTCCATTTTTTTAACTTATTTTGGTAACAGCGTCATTCTGAGCTGAGGCTTCTCAGGTAGGAGAGGGGTAGCCTTAGACCAAGGTGAGCTGCCTGTGAGTAGCAGTATTGTCTTGAGTGCAGCCTTTTCACCTCTCCCTTCCCCCGCCCGCGTTCCCCAAGGTTTAAGATCAGATCTTAAGCCAGCAGCAGAATCATCTAACTGAAATGTCATCTCCGTGCTGGCCCTCTAGTGGAGATAAAACGGTTTAAATGTGGGTAACAGTAACATTAAATGTGTGGTCACAATGTCCAGCCCTGCTGCTCTCCTGCTGGCTTTCGTGGCTGTCACAACTGCCCCGCGGCTTTGGGAAATGAGTGGTAATGTTCTGCTGGCTGGTCACATTTTTGCAAGGTGATAGTCTTTCTGAATTTCTCAAGGCTAGGAGCGAGAATGCCCTTTGGCGGAGACAGGAAGCATGCATTGCATTCCCGTCTTTACTTTCTGTGGCTGGGCTTGTCACTTGTCAGAGGGTCGGTGTCTGGTGGCAGAGGACAGTCGAATGAGAGCAGCTGAAGCAGCTCCACGGCATCGCTGTGAGTGCCTGAGCTGCTGGTCCTCAGGAGTCCCTTCGCCCCAGATCGCTTTTTCCTGAATACAGCCTGGAGCTGGGGAGATGCCACCAGGGGAGAAAAGAACTCCTAATATCCTGCTTTCCTTCTCTGCTTTCCATGCAGGGCTGGGAAGCAGGCAGCTCTGGCCAGAGGTGCAGAAAGTCTGAAAGAGTAGGAGGGCTGTGACGTCACTGTCCCCCTCCCTCAACTGGTCTTGGCACTCCTGACTCTGCCGTGTTGGATAGCCGTTCCTGCTTTCCCTCCTGGCACAGGAGCCGCAAACACTGCTCACTCAGTGCTGCTCCCTCTCGGTGAACTCTCCACTCTCCATGTTGATTCTCACATAGAGCTTCCAACTTATTTTTCACTTCTGCTGCTATGCTTTGCTCAGCATATGTTTTACCTTTTTCTCCTTGCATACCCCTTCTTCAAAGCAATCAAAGAGGGAGCCCCATGGAGTGTGGAAGACGCTTGGCATTCCTGATCATTTCGTACTCATAAAACCACCAGGCTTTCTTAGATTGATTGGTGAGTCAGAGTCCTTTGAAATAGCAAGAGGATTAGAAGCCTCTACCCTTTCTGCGTGGGTGAGCAATATATATTTGAACAGAAAGCCTGAACTATTTTTTAACATATATATTTATTGATTTCAGAGAGGAAGGGAGAGAGAGAGAGAGAGAGAGAGATAGAAACATCAGAATCATTGATCGGCTGCGTCCTACTGGGGATCGAGCCCAAACCCAGGCATGTGCCTCCAAGGGGAATGGAACGCTGACCACTCAACCACTGAGCCACACTGGCCAGCCAAACTATTTATAGATTGTTAATGTGTTGTGTTGCAGGGAGAAGGTCAGCTTTAATGTTTTGTTCCCCAGTCTTCTGTAGTTTCTCACTAGCACTAGAGACTTTAAACAGTTCGAGTCTCCAGTAATATCTGTATTCTTTTGAAATACTTTGCATAGAAACTAAAGCAGGAGCATGCTTCCAGTAAGCTAACCAAAGCATTTTGGGCTTTTGATCACTTTCCCTTAGAGTGAGCGCTAATCTCTGTCCCGTTGGATTTTGTTTGAAAGGATATTTGCTCTTAATGAAGATAAACACGATGCTGGATATTTAATGTCTTCTCAACTCAGGAACTGAAAAATTCATACGTGAGATTACTCATTCGGTACAGAGGGGATTCTGAATGTCCCTAACGTTTCCCGAGCCATTGGCTGAGCTTTTGAAATGTGCTGGCGCTCAGTGAGCAGATACCAAACAGACACTTTACTCACAAAGCCTCTTTGTCAGTGGTGAGTCCCAAGGGCCTCTCAACCACATCTCGCTGTGTAATATTTGGTCAAAAGAAACCTGAGTGCAAGGAGGACACGTGGCCACAGCCACTAGCAAATTCCTAGAAAGCGATTCTGTTGCTCATTTCCGGTTAGGTGGGGTGGCCGTGGGCAGAGGGTCTGAGCGCCTCTTTGTCAGGTTTTAATGTATATCCACTGTTGCTCTGCCCTGGCTGTGGTTCTCACTGAAGAGCAGGAGGGTGGGCCTGCCTGCTGCTGGTGGATCTGGAAACCTGTGGGCAGAACTCTGAGGTCACAGGGCCAGCCTCGCGCTTCCCTCAGCCCGTTCTATTCCTCTTCACTTTGTGAAACATTGGCAGACACACACACACAGAAGTCAGCATTCCTGTTGTTTCTGTCTTTACAAAGCGTGCTTTTAAGTGTTCAAAACTTGGAAATACTGAGTTGTTTTTTAATTTAGTATTTGAAAGACATGTGTGCTGACTTTGTCCTTGGAGTACAGCTTCCTAATTGAGAGAGAACACTAGCAAAGCAATTACTTTGCTTTTATTTAAAATGGTCTCTTTCTGTAGAGTTGAGAGGTTATTCAAGATGTTCCTGTTTTCGCAGTCAGATATTTCATGGTCCTGTGATCTTCATAAATTCTATAGCTCCAAAACCTTACAGCACGTGGGGTCTTCTGCAGGAGTCATTTACAGATGGTCAAACAACTGGTGCTTTGCGAGGAGGGAGACTGTGCATGAAACCTGGGGTAAAACCTCTATCAACCCTGGTGGCAGAACTTCTGAAGAGCTGGCTTGGAGGGTAACGCCACCCCCCTGGCTGGGAGGCTGAGTGCAGTGTGGGGAGGGAGGGCTCCTGTGTTCTGCTGCCAGCCGGCACCTGGCTGCCTCAGGGCGGCCTGGTAATTAAACCTCTGAGTCTGCGAAAGATTACAGGGACCTGGTGAGGAGAAATGTGGGGCAGTGAGGCCAGAGCCTCGCCCTTCTAAGCTTAGGTGCAGAAGGAAGCCCGACCACTGAGGAGGCTCACTGGGTGTGGGGCAACCACCAAGGCAGTGAGGTGGCCCGAGATTGACCATTCTCATTCCCCCCTGATTCTCCTCAGAGTGAATGCTGTTTTTCTCCAATCCTCCTAGATCTCACATCCCTTTCTTACACTTTTTTGCACTTCTGAGAATATTTCTAAGCCGTCTGCACGAGGAGGTGGAAGTTTCAGGCTTTCTTCCTTCCTGGGATGGTCCTGAGGGAGAAGAGGAAAGTGTAAGGTGCAGACATCTGAATAATGCAGATCGAGCAACCTGAAGGCACTGTGATCTGTCACCCCTAGTCCTGCAACACACCAGGACCGGAGCTTATTCTCTGAAATGACTGTTGTGTTACAAGGCTAAGGTGGTGAACTTATTGGCTCCTTGTCCACTTATTAAGAGGGGTGGAGGATTGAAGCGGTTTCCCTGTTAATTCACATGCCAGGTACCTTTTGTTTGAACTTTGGAAGTCAGGCTAATTATTCACCTGGTAATGCCCTCTAGCGGCCAGGCCAGCAAGGTGTCCTTTAAGAAGGCCTTGGGATTCCCACTACTTATCATCCCTGACAAGTGGAACTCCTACATCACCATTTCAAGTCTATTTCCTTACTATGACTTGTCTGTCACATAGAAAAAAATCAAAGGCTTTGCTATGGAACACAGAAAGCAGCGCTACTGCTATATATCCAATTAGGTAACTCTTACATCTGTAACACATCTGTATTGTGAGTCTACTGGATACAAAAAAAGAGTGTTTGAAACTTTGATGTAAGTATTTTCACAGCCAATTAACTCATTAAAGGAGGAGAATTATACCATTGGCAATGTCCTCTGTGGGCTTCCCAGTCATAAATAGACAGGTTTCATAAAACTACCAAATCTTCTCAGCCACTGTTAGGTGGCCAAGGCAAAATTCATTTTCCTCACTCAGAAGGTTGATATATAGTTAATCTGCTGCTGCCTGTATAGTTTTAAAATAGCTTTATAGAGTGAAGCATTATTCACTCACAATTATCTTTGAAGGATGTATGTAAATGATGTTTTGTTTTTGATACTTTGTTTTCCTAGTCAGTTCAGGCAGTCAAATATTAAATGAGCTTGATCAGTACATAGGCATCACCTGGGGCTCTTGTTAAAATGAAGCCTCACTCTGTCCGTCTGAGGTGAGACCCAACCTTCTGCATTTCTGAGAAGCTCCCACGAGGTCAGCACTTTGATGAACAAAATAATAGTTGAGTAATAAGGCAATAGGTGCTGCAGACAGCCTGTGTCCTGAAGAACCTTGTGATCTGAAAAGGGACTGGAAAAACAATACAAGTCATTATGGCAGAAGAGAGAATGTGATAAAATGTATAATCAAAGTAAAAACATGCTTCAGGCTGTTAAATAAACGTGATTGCTTCTGATTGGAAAGATCTGGAAAATTTTCATGGAGAAAGTTATTTTGAAATTGGACTTAAGGTTTGGGTTAGTTACAACAGGGATGGGTAGCTGTGGCAAAGGCAAATGAGCCAAAAAGCACAGGTTCTGGAAAACCAAGAGTGTGTGCCGGGAACAAGAAGTGGCCTATTTGCCTGTGATGGGCACAGTTTGAGATACAGTTGGAAAGCGAAGTTGAAGTCATATTGTGGACTGTCGGAAAGTCTAAGGTGAAAACTCTGGACTTAATTCAGGAAGCAAAGAGGAACCAGCAACAAGGGATTTTGAAACAATGAGGTAAATCGATCTATCATGCATGTATAGGGTAGACGAGTGGGGAGTAATGTCATTCTCCAGACAAGAAGTGATCGGACAGATAACATGATTGAGATTAGCACAGGGAGAACAGAGACTAGATAGACAGGCTGTGCAGGGAGAAGGATCGGAGGCTTCCAGGAGCACAGCAGGGCTCCAGTCCTGGATGGTTCAAAGCGTGACCGTACAGTAACCAAAAGTAGGGAAGTCATGAGCTATTGAACATGCTTGAACTGGAAAATGACCCAGATAAATCACTCCCAAGAGGTCTTTCATGTCTGTCCTACCTAAATAGCACCCATCTTCTTACTCTGCTTTAGGATTTTCATGACACTTTTTACTCTCTGTCTAACATTAATATTTTTAACTTACTTGTGCCCTGTATAGGGATCCTTGACCCCAGGGAGCTAACAGTCTACTGGAAGAAA
This sequence comes from Plecotus auritus, assembly GCF_963455305.1. Classification (NCBI taxonomy): domain Eukaryota; kingdom Metazoa; phylum Chordata; class Mammalia; order Chiroptera; family Vespertilionidae; genus Plecotus; species Plecotus auritus. The sequence goes on from NC_137771.1 coordinate 83,156,313, forward strand.
CCTACAATAAATACCTAAACAAATAAATATAATTAGGAATGGAGGAAAGAAGTGACACATGAGAAAGAATAACAGGTGAGAGGCATGGGTTTATTTCAGATTGGGTGGGTGAGGAAAAGCTCTCTTAGGAGATGACATTAAAATGAGCATGAGAAGGGGCATAGAGCACAGGCAAAGAGAAGGGCATATGTAAAGGTCTTGAGCTGAGAAATGCAGGGCACATTAGAAGAACTTGAACTTGAACCAAGTTAGAAGAGATGAAGTTAGAGTTGGCAAGCCACAGAGAGTGAAGAGCCTTGCATTTGGCAAGGAGATTCAGTTTTATTCTAGTGCCTATGAAGTCATGTCAGCACCTAAACATGCAGGCTGGGTGGGAGGATGACAAGAAAAACAGGGAATTGGGAGAGAAACCTGTAGTTGACCAAGTAGGAAGTGATAGTGGTTTGGACTTGAAAGGTGACAGTAACGTCAGAGAGAAGTAGATGGGTTCAAGATACAGTACATTCTCAATGTCAGCTATGCAGAACTTGTAGATTTTTTATGTATATGAAGAATAGGGAGGTGATTACCAGGATAATTCTCGGGTTTCTGGCTTGAGCAACTGAGGAAATGAACGTGTCATTCACAGAGATGGGGAGGACAGACCTCGAATAGAGTTTTGAAAATGTGGAGTTTTTAAGGTGTACATGAGACATTCGTTTTTTTTTTTGAATTGTGGTAAAATACTCATGATATAAAATTTGTCATCTTAAGATATTTACTTCTGTATTGCTAGGCACATTTGTGCTGTGCATGAATCTCCAGAGCTCTTTTCATCTTGCAAAACTGAAACTCCACACTCATTAAACAACTCGACATTCTCTTTCCCCCAGCTTCTGGCAACCACCATTCTACTTTCTGTCTCTATGAATTTGACTAATCTAGGTACCTATTATAAGTGGAATTTAGATACCTCATATAAACACTTGTACTTTTGTACTGACTTATTTCACTTAGCATAATATTCTCAAGGTTCATTCATAATGTAGCATGTGTCAGAATTTTCTTTCTTTTTAAGGCTGGATAATATTCCATTGTATGTATAGACCACAGCTTTTTATCCATTTATCTGTTAAGGGACACTTGGCTTGCTTCTGCTTTTGGCTGTTGTGAATAATGCTGTGAACACAGGTATATAAATATGTCTTCAAGATCTTGCTTTCAGTTCTTTTGGGTATATACCCAGAAGTGGAATTGCTGGAGTATATAATAATCCTGTATTTAGTTTTTTGAGGAACCACCCTACTGTTTTCTGTTGTGGCTGTACCATTTTACATTCCCAACAATAAGGGTTCAAATTTCTCCACACCCTTGCCAACATTTATTAATTTCTGTGTTTTTTATAGTATCCATCCTAAGGAGTGGGAGGGGGTGAAACCTATTTTATAGTGGATATTTCAGGTTGACTGTTGAGTCTTCAGGTCCACAGATCAAGAAGAGGTGTGGGCATGAAATATATAAGTTCAACAAATTTAAGCCAACTTCCATGCTTTCAATTTTTTGTTGTTGTTGTTGTTAGCCAGCTTGACTACAAACATTTAAGGGCTTGGAGATTTAGATAAAACAATGAAATTTGTGCTGAAGCTATTTATTTAGTCTCAAAAACATTTGAAATTCTATATAGATTAATGTAGAAACATCCATAATTTTTTCTATTTTCATATTATGTGAAATAATTTATTTACAATCTTTGTCTATAATACCAGTGTCTTCATCATCTTTTGAATCACTTTGTCAGTCATCTAATAGTTTTCCAAAGTACATCATCTTGACTTACCTCTAATTTATTTGAGATGCAATATTTTTGAACCCTTGTGTAACAAGGCCACAAGTACCCATTCCTATATCTGTTGATTAAATTTTAATACCTTGGTGGTCAACACAAATCACATAGCCAAGGCCACAGTTAAGGTGAGAATGACATATTTGGGACCATTACTGTAACAATATGGATACTAAACAATACTAAGGGATTTTTTTTTCTTCATTCTTCTAGTAAGTATGTGTTTATGAACTGTACAACTTAACCACTTACTGTGTTGCTTTTGAAACCAATCTTTAAATTTTGTTTTTAATTTATAATGACATCTAGTGTTTGCAACTATAAAGTCATACTTTCAAGAAAAATTACTGAAATTTATTTTCTTCCTTAAAAAGAAAAAACAATTCTGCTAGGTGACTTTTTAAAGCATGTTAAACTATCATTGTTTGAGGTATTTTCAAGAGAACATGTTTTCCCAAAGGACTTAGTTGTATAAAATATTTTAAAATGCAACACATAATACAAGCTTTATAAGGGCTCAAAAATTAAGGGAAACCAGTCTTTTCTGAGGAGTGCATTTGGGAAAAACCTTACCTTGTATCAGGCATAATGATAAATTTTAAACTTGGGTTTTGAGACTTAAGTGTAAGGAAGTGTTTCCAGATAGTAAAAGTCCTTAAACACTAAAATACTGATTGAGCCCATTTTTCAGAAATGTTTAAGAAAAACACTAGTCTTGCATGTGAAGTTCAGTCTTTCCTAGGGATTTCAGAAACCTTTTGGGGTTCCTTCTGGCCTTGCAAAGCTGATTGGGTGATGCCTCTGACCCATCTGTCTATCCGTTCCATTCCATTCCATCAAGGCCACTAATGAAATGTATTAATTTCAAGCACCTTCTATAGTTGAGGATGTCTGTGTAAATATAATACAAAGATCGTTACCAGTTTGGCAACAAAAGGAAGAATAGCAAATGATATTAAACCAAAAAGATTTTCATTATCTTAAAAATTGGACAATTCCATATTGAAAGTTCCTAACCAAAATCCTCAGAGATTTGATTCAGTAATGAAGTCCTTTCTATTCTAAGACTCAAAGCATGATGTCTGTTGCTGCAGAGATCATTTGGATAAGGAAGACAGGCTTCTAAGAAGCAGCCTTAGCACTAGCTGGTTTGGCTCAGAGGACAGGGTATTGGCCTATGGACTGAAGTGTCCCGGGTTTGATTCTGGTCAAGGGCATGTACCTTGGTTGTAGGCTCGATCCCCAGCCCCCGTTGGGGCCCTTACAGAAGACAATCTATATGTCTCTTTCACACTGAAGTTTCTTCCTTTGTGTCTCTCCCTCCCCCTCTCTTCCACGCTCTCTAAAAAAAAAAAAAAGTGAATGGAAAAATATCCTCGGGTAAGGATTAACAACAACAACAAAGGCAGCCTTAATACATAACATGGAAGAATATATGCATTTGGTGGGAGCTGACCATTTGTCCATCCATCAAGTCATAGGTTCATGCATTCTTTGGTTTGTTTTCACCTGGATCAACTAAGTAAATGTTAAATGATGTTATCAGTGATTATGGATATAACCTTTACTCGGAAGAGAATTAGGTAAAAGTACTGCAAAATTCTTTTCATCATAGTTATACGTTTTTATATCCTAATTAGGCCCCAATGGACCACAGTTCATCATTCACACTCCAATGAAACCAATAATGATAATGTTTATTTCCCATTTTTGACCTGGGAATTGCAGTGATTTACCAACATTAACTCATCAGTCCTCCTTACACTTCTGAATAAGACATTCATGTGGGTTTTTTTTTTTTTTAAACAAACACATTCATGTTTTTGAACCCAGAATATAAATGAAATCTGTGTTTCCCAGATAATGTAAATGTCTCGGCTACCATTAAGTATGGGATGAGATGATTAAAGCTAAAATCATTCTTTTCTGAACACTGTTTGGTGACCTGAGTTACACAAAAATGTCTTATTTTCTGGAAATGAAAACACTGGGAGGGGTTGGGGAAGGGCATAGGCTTTGCTCATGCAGAGTGAACTAGCAGGTGCTTCAGCTCTTTCCCCATGAAGACTCTTGGGCAAGGTCAGAGAGCTATTGAATGTTGGTGTAGCAAGAAGGTCAGGAGTAGTTTAACCCAGTTCTTTCCCATATTTAATACTAGAGGAAAATCATTAGAACTCCAAATGACCATTTTTTTAAAAATACACATTTTCTTCATCTGATTCAGTGCTTCATAAACTGATGAATTTGAAATGATCCTGCCTTCTCTGTGTTGGCCAAATGGTGAATCACAGCATGTGAAGAAATGAAAACAAATCACCAGCTAAAAGGCCAAATTTCCATGTTACCCTGGAAATATTTCTCATTTTCCTGGGGCTTCTGTTCTTCCATTCCTGTGTAACTCAGTTTATACCAGACCCTGATGCCAAGGGTTTCAGTCAGTTCCTTGCCAAAGCCAGGATGCATCCCCTGGGGAGTGGGCACTGTCCTGCAGATGAAGAGAAAAAGGAAAATCCGGTAAAGAGAATCATTTCTTATGGGAGGAAGCGGGAAGGTGTCTGTCATGGTAACATCAGTCCCCATTCCTGGGTGTGGGAGGCATTTATGGGAAAGTGGAAGTTTTTATCACTGGTGTAGTCTGGCCAGTGAAGTAATACTGAAGTGACTTGAATGCTTAAAAGATAGAAGCGTACTAGTGCATGTTCTCCATCTGCCGAAGTTGTCCCTAGGACCCTGCTTTGCCTCCTGTGCCCTGTTAGGTCTTCCTGGGCATTGTTTTGCAACAGGGCCTTGTGTCAATGTCTGTGACAAGGTCAGTTGTATTACAATATTTCAGGATATTTAAGAACTCTGTAAAAGAGTCAACTGTAGTTTCGATAAAAGACTGTGTTTTTTGTGTGTGTTTTTTCCAGCAAATCTGAATCAGGTTCATAAGAAACCCTTTTTTTGGAAGGGAAATTTCAAGATCTCATTGCTGTATTTAACGTTCTATTTTGGTAGCTGCCAGTACACCAATTCTCTCATATGATGCCTGCAGGCGTTCTTTCCCATATTAACTTTGTAAGGTTTGGGATGTCCAGCCTGACCTAATGATAGAAGACTTAAAAATAGTGCTCACCCTGGCTGGTGTGTTTCAGTGGGTAGAGCTTTGGCCCACACACCAAAGGATTGAGGGTTCTATTTCTGGTCAAGAGCAGGTACCTGGGTTGCAGGTTTGATCCCCAGCCCTGGAGACAACCAATCCATGTGTCTGTGTGTCTCTCTCAATCAATGATCTCTATCTCCTCTCTATCTCTATCTTCCTCTCTCCTCTGCCTCTCTCCCCCTCCCTCCTTTACACCCTCTCTTAAAAAAGCAATGGAAAATATATCATCAGGTGCAGATTCGCAAAAAAAGAATTAAATTAAAAAAAATAGCATGATACCAGCACCCCAGGCACACCTCATAGGGGCTTTTTCATGCTGTTTGCTTATTTATTTGTCAAACAAAGACTGGTGGTATGGTGCTGTCAGGTTAAATTTGACATGATAGGCATCCTGAATCACCAGGAAGGTTGGCATCTGGGCTACTGGTGTAGTGCTTTCCTTCAGGCAAGGACCGAGTAGCTGCCTCATGTATCTCTAGGTATCCAGCTGACCACAGCCTAGAGAACTTCAGATTGTGTCTGGCTGGGCTTTGGCCCCTTGCTCAGTGGTCTAGGCTCCCCAGAGGGAGTGTGTCATTAGCTGCTGTGAAGTAGGAGGCACTAACAATGATCCAAGTTAGAAACTAGACTAGAGTTACAACAATGGAAGTGAGAGAGCTGAGCACAGGAGGAGGGGCACTTCCTAGTCTCCAGCGCCTGGCCATGCAGAGTGCTTCAGCTCTTTTCCCATGAAGACTCTTGGGCAAGGTCAGAGAGTCACTGAATGTTGGTGTAGCAAGAAGGTCAGGAGTAGTTTAACCTGTTTCATCTTTAACTTTCCCTGTGCAGTTTACATATGGGGAATCGGAGGCCCAAGCAGTGGAGCGACCTTCACAGGGTAGCAGTTGACACTGGATCCTAGCCAGGCATCCCGGTGCCTGCTGCCTGCTGCACCCTCCTTCCGAGTGGAAGGTCAAAATGTGACCATGACATGAAAACATTTTTGAAATCTTTCTGTACAAATGTGAACTATGTACCTGCTTTCTCTAAAGTCTTTGATCCACTGATTGATTATAAGATGCACCATAGATTTAATGATTAGTTTCTTGGAGGCAGGGGAAAGAAATCCTACCCTGTTTTTAAATGTACTCATTATATATAAAACAAGCCCTAAGTTCAGAAATGTTAAAATATGAAAATCAGGTGGCTGTCACAGATGAGCTGTGTGCATCATGTACAGGCTCTTTTACACCCATGCGTCTGCTCCTTAAATGCATGCTTTCAGGGAAGCCTCAAACAGTCTTGGGGTGAAAGCTGACTTCTAACAATCCATGTAAATAGAGATCAGTGAGGGTTAAGGAGAACAATCCAGAAAATGCATCCTGAGCAGCCTAAACTGCTAAGCTAAGTAGCCAGGAGTTGCATTGACTACATGTCTCAACCACTTGACCACATTTCTTATGAGGGAACATCCTGTGGATATAAGACATGAGACACACAGCAGGTGGGGCAAAAGGGAAGTGAAGAAGTTGGGTATTCCACACCCTGGGTTATTAAACTGCATCAGTAATAATTTTTTAAAATATATTTTTATTGATTTCAGAGAGGAAGGGAGAGGGAGAGAGAAGGAAACATCAAAGATGAGAGAGAATCATTGATTGGCTGCCTCCCGCAGGCCCCACACTGGGGTCAAGCCTGCAACCTGGGCATGTGCCCTGACCGGGAATCAAACCGTGACCTCCTGGTTCATATGTTGACACTCAACCACTGAGCCATGCAGGCCGGGCAATAATTTTTTAATGTCTATATCTACAAGAATTTCAGTTTTGCAAAATGAAAGGGTTCTGAAATGGATGATGGTGATGGTTACAACTGAACTATTTACTTTAAAAAAAGGTTCAGATGGTAAATTTTATGCTATGTTTATTTTATCATAATTGTTAAAAAGTATGTATGTGCATATATATGTATATGTGTATTTATCTAGATCTTTTCCACTGATTTGAGTGTTCTATCCACCCATCCATCCATCCATCTTTATTCATTAACTCAACATTTATTAAGTCCCTGTTATGTGCCAAAACGTGTGCTAAAAGCTGGGCTACAGCTATAAATACAACAATAACTAGACTTTCTATCCTTGGGTTACCACAAATTAGTTTAGGTGAAGGCCACATGAACAATCATTACCACCCAGCATGTTGGGGCAAAATGATTATATACATATGGAGTTAAGATGGTATCTGACTGTGCAAAGTGGTGTGGTATTGGGCACTTGTTGAAGAGGAGAGACATGAAGGGGCCCCCTGCTGAGGGACAGCATGGACAAAGCATGGGCACAACCAGCATGTGCACAGTGCATGCCGTGGAAGTCACTTCTCCATGATTGATGAATTAATGATGAGTCATGAGGCCGGTGGGGTGCTGAGTTCCTAAGGCTCTGAAATGAAGGAGTGAAGTGTAGAGTCCCATATACCATGTTAAGGAGTGTGGACTCCTCAGACCAGTGGAGCTCAGAATACATTCCACAGTGGCCTAAGGATTCCTCACAGACTTCCCCCTTCCATGAACTGCCATTAGACTGCTTTCAGAAGTTCTTGGTGGTGATGGGTGAAGAGGCAGAGGACCCAGTAGGTCAACATGAATAGTCTCAATTTTATTTGTTTTATGTATTAGGTGTCTATGTAAGGTTTCGTTTGAAGGCAGGGCTCTGGCTTAAAAAAAAAAAAAAAACACTTGAAAGTTACTGCTGGTGAGAAGGACTCATCAAAAATTATAAAAGTTGATGACAATTAGTTTTATGTTTTAAAAATCAGTATTCTGCACTTAAGGGGATCAAAATGTTCTCTATTCATTTCTGAAACCTGTACTTTACCTAACAGCACTTTGCACATGATAAACATTCGATGTAGTCAATGTTCAGTAGGAATTATTTTTAGAGATAGGATTTGTATGCTGTTGCCATAAGGGTCAATTTAAATAGCATGTTGCCCAGTAACCCAAAAGGAATTTATAGAAATACTAGAGGCCCGTTGCAGGAAGATTCCTGCAAGAATAGGGCTTCCTGCGGCCATCTCTGTTGCCCTGCCTGCTTCCCTCCCATCTCTGCTGCCCCACCTGCTTCTCTCCTATCTCCGCCGCCCCACCTGCTTCCCTCCCTTCTCCACCGCCCCACTTGCTTCTCCGCAGCTTCGCTCCCTTCTGCAGTGCTTGGCTTCCTTCTACACTGTGTTCAGTCTTCCCTCTGCGCCTGGGTATGCAAATTAACCGCCATCTTGGTTGGGTTAATTTGCATACTGATTGGATGGTGGGCGTGGCTTGTGGGCGTAGCAGAGGTACAGTCAATTTGCATGTTTCTCTTTTATTAGATAGGATAAACTAACTTTTATCCTTATTCTCTTCTTCTTTTTTAAAAAATTTATTTTACAATTACAGTTTACATTCAATATTATGTTGTTTTAGTTTCAGCTGTATAGCATAGTAGTTAGACAGCCATGTACTTTATACAAAGTGACCCTCTGGTATTTCAAGTACCCACCTGGCACAATATATAATTATTACAGTGTTATTGGCTACGTTCCCTATGCTGGACTTTACATCCCTGTGACTATGTTGTAGCTACCAGTTTGTACTTCTTAATCCCTTCACCTGTTTCACGCCCCCCCCCCCCCACCCATCCTTCTGGCAACCATCAGTCTGTTATCTATATCTATGATTCTGTTTCTGTTTTGTTTGTTCATTTATTTTGTTCTTAGTTTCCACATAAAACTGAAATCATATGGTGTTTGTAATATGTACCACATCTTTTATATTGATGGGCACTTGGGCTGCTTCCATATCTTGTCTATTGTAAATAACCCTGCAATGAGCATAGGGGTGCAGATTTCAAATCAGTGTTTTGAGTATCTTAGAATATACTAGTATACCCAGAAGTGGAATCACTGAGTCATAAGGCAGTATCATTTAAAATTATTTGTGGAATCTCCATATAGTTTTCCATAGTGGCTGCATCAACCAGCATTCCCACCAACAGCACACAAAGCTTCCTTTTCTCCACATCCTCACCAGCACTTGTTGTTAGTTGATTTATGATGATAACCATCCTGATAGGTGTAGAGCAGGCATCCTCAAACTATGGCCCTCGGGCCACATGCGGCCCGCCGAGGACATTTATCCGGCCCGCCGGGTGCCGCTGCCTGTCCTGCTTAGCAGCTGACTCGTCCCGGGCCCGCAGTGCGCATAGGAATTTGTTCATAGTTGTTTTTTTAACTATAGTCAGGCCCTCCAACGGTCTGAGGGACAGTGAACTGGCCCCCTGTTTAAAAAGTTTGAGGACTCCTGGTGTAGAGTGATACCTCATTGTGCATTTCTCTGATGATTAACGATTTTGAGCATTTTTTCATATGTCTGTTGGCCATCTGCATGTCCTCTTTAGGGGGGTGTCTATTTAGGTCTTTTGACCAGTATTTAATTGGCATGTTTGTTTTATTGGTGTTCAGATGTCTGAGTTTTTTATAAATTTTGGATATTAACCCCTTATAGGATATATCACTAGTGAATGTCTTTTCCCATTCAGTAGGTTGTCTTTTTGTTTTGTTAATGATTACCTTTGTTGGTCAAAAACTTTTTAGTTTGATGTATTCCCATTTTTTTATTTTGTTTCCCTTTCCTGAGGAAATATATTAGGAAAAATATTGCTAAGATAAATGTCTGAGAGCTTACTGTTTTCTTCTAGGAGTTTTATGATTTTGAGTCTTATATTTAAGTCTTTAATCAGTTTTCAGCTTATTCTTGTACTAAAGGCCCGGTGCATGAAATTCGTGCATGGGGGTGGGGGATCCCGCAGCCCAGCCTGTACCCTCTCCAATCTGGGACCCCTTGGGGGATGTCCTACTGCCTGTTTAGGCCCGATCCCACCGGGGTGGTGGAGCGGTCGCACTGTGAGAGGGGTGGCCCAGCCCCCCCGGAACACTGGCATGCCCCCGTGAGGGTGGAACCCCCCCTCTCGCGGGAAGGAAGCCCCTGTGGGGGTGAGTGCCGGGAGAGGGGAGAGTGTGGCAACAGGTCTGGCTCCCTTGGCCCCGGGATTCAGCAAGCGATGCTGCCGGGGTACTGTAACACTGGGGGGGTGGGGTCCCCACCGCCAACCCCCTCGCGAGGAGGAGGAAGAGAGAGCCGGGCCCCCCCAAGCTACCTTCCCCGCCAGGCCTTCCCACCATCCTGGAGCCGGTCTCGGTGCACCGCCACAGTGGAAATGCGCCAGGCAGCGCCGGTCGCCAGGGGGCGGTCCCCCGCTGACCCTCCCCCGCCCCCACTTCCCCCCCACACGCACCTGCCGAAACCATCTGCTCCGACCCCCCGGAGGGGAAGAAGAGAGGGACAGCAGGGGAGGGAGGACGGGTGGAAGGGTTGGGAGGAACAGGACGCGGGAAAGATCCGCAGGCCACCGGCAAGGCCGGATCACGCCACCAGGTTGAATTTTCCGGGCGGACTGCACGGACCCCACCCGTTTACCTCTTAACGGTTTCACGCCTTCTTGAACTCTCTCTTCAAAGTTCTTTTCAACTTTCCCTTATGGTACTTGTTGGCTATCGGTCTCGTGCCGGTATTTAGCCTTAGATGGAGTTTACCACCTGCTTTGGGCTGCATTCCCAAGCAACCTGACTCCGGGAAGACCTGGGCCCAGCGCGCCGGGGGCAGCTGCCAGCCTCACACTGTCCACGGCTGGGCCTTGATCAGAAGGACTTGGGCCCCCCACGAACAGCGCGGGGGAGTGGGTCTTCGGTACACCACATTTCCCGTGCCAGCATTGGGCCTAAATGGTCAGTATGACATCCCTCTCACAATCCAGGACTGCTGGCTCCCAACTGCTCGACTGCCTGTCTGCCTGATTGCCCCTAACCACTTCTGCCTGCCAGCCTGATCACCCCCTAACCACTCCCTTGCCAGCTTGATCGACGCCTAACTGCTCCGCTGCTGGCCTGATTGCCCTCAACTGCCCTCCCCTGTTGGCCCGGTCACCCCTAACTGCCCTCCCTTGCCAGCCTGGTCGCCCCTAACTGCCCTCCCTTGCTGGCCTGGTCCCCAAACTGCCCTCCCCTGCCGGCCTGGTTGCCCCTAACTGTCGTCCCCTGCAGGCCTGATTGACCCCAACTGCTCTCCCCTGCTGGCCCGATCACCCTCTAACTTCCCTTCCTTGCCAACCTGGTCACCCCTAACTGCCCTCCCCTGCCAGCCTGGTCACCCCTAACTGTCCTCCCTTGCAGGCCTGGTGGCCCCCAACTGCCCTCCCCTGCAACCCTGGTCCTTCCCAACTGCCCTCCCCTGCAGACCTTGTCCCTTCCAACTGCCCTCCCCTATAGGCCTACTCCCCCCCAACTGCCCTCCCCTGCAGGCTTGGTTGCCCCCAACTGCCCTCTCCTGCAAGCCTGGTCACCCCTAACTGCCTTCCCCTGCCAGCCTGGTCACCCCTAACTATCCTCCCTTGCAGGCCTGGTCTCCCCCAACTGCCCTCCCCTGCTGGCCCGGTTACCCCTAACTGCCCTCCCTTGCCAGTCTGGTCGCCCCTAACTGCCCTCCCCTGCTGACCTGATTGCCCCTAACTGCTCTCCCTTGCTGGCCTGGTCCCCTAACTGCCCTCCCCTGCCGGCCTGGTCACCCCTAGCTGCCCTCCCCTGCCAGCCTGGTCACCCCTAACTGTCCTCCCTTGCAGGCCTGGTTGCCACCAACTTTCCTGCCCTGCTGGCCTGGTCGCTCCCAACTGCCCTCCCCTGCTGGCCTGGTCACCCCCAACTGCCCTCCCCTGCAGGCCTGGTTGCCCCCAACTGCCCTCCCCTACAGGCCTGGTCCCCCTAAACTGCCCTTCCCTGTAGGCCTGGTCCCCCCCCACCAACTGCCCTCCCCTGCAGGCCTGGTCACCCCCAACTGCCCTCCCCTGCAATCCTGGTTGCCCCCAACTGCCCTCCCCTGCAGGCCTGATCACCCCCAATTGCCCTCCTTTGCAGGCCTGGTCCCTCCCAACTGCCCTACCCTGCTAGCCTGATCGCCCACAATTGCCATCCCCTGCCGACCATTTTGTGGCAGCCATCTTGTGTCCACATGGGGCGGCTATCTTTGACCACATAGGGGTGGCCATCTTGTGTGTTGGCATGATGGTCAATTTACATATTACTCTTTTATTAGATAGGATATCATGTATGAAATTGGTCTGGTTTCTTTTTTTTTTTTTTTCATCTATCCAGTTTTCTCAACACTGCCTTTGTCCCATTGTATATTCTTGCTTCCTTTGTCATATAGGTGTGGGTTTATTTCTGGGCTATTCTGTTCCATTGATCTATATGTCTATTTTTATGCCAGTACCATGCTGGTTTGACTGCTATACCCAGGTAGTATAGTTTGATTTCCAGTAGCATGATACATTTAACTTTGTTCTTTATCAAGATTGATGTGGCTATTCTTTTGTGTTTTTTTATATAATTTTTTGGATTATTTGTGTTAGTTCTGTGAAAAATGCCATTGGTATTTTGATAGGGATTGTGTTGAGTTTATAGATTATTTTGAGTATTATGGACATTTTAACTATTAATTCTTTCTATCCATGAACATGGTATATGCATCCTTTTATTTGCAGTTTTTTTTTTTTTTCTCCAAGGTTTTGTAATTTTCCAGATACAGGTTTTTTAAATTCTTGGATAAATTTATTCCTAGGTTATTTTTTTCTAATGCACTTGTAAATTGGATTGTTTTTGTAGTTTGTCTTTTTAATAGGTCATTATTGGCATATAAAAATGAAACTGATTTCTGAATATTTATTTAGTATCCTGCTACTATACTGACTATCAGTTCCAATAGTTTTTTGGTGGAATTTTTAAGGATATCTATATACAGTATCATGTCATCTGCAAATAATGACAGTTTTACTTCTTCTTTCCAGTTTAGGTTCCTTTTATTTTTTTCTTCTAGTCTGATTGCTGTGGCTAGGACTTCCAATACTATCCTATATAATAAGAGAGGAATATGGTAATTATCCATTACGCCCTGAGGTGTAACGACCAACCACATAATGACCAAATCATGGATCTGCAGGAGAGTGGGACAGCGAACTACAAGTGGGTGGCCTAGAGCTACAGGAGGGGGCAGGGCAGCAAGCTGTGAGGGGGAGAAGTGGGGGAAGGAGGCAGGGGGAGCTACATGAGGGCAGGGCAGTGGGCGGATAGCTACAGGAGGGTGGCAGCGACCTACTGGTGCACGGATTCATGCACAGAGCTACTAGTGTTAAATAAGAATGGTGAAAGTAGCCTGACTGGTGTGGCTCAGTGGTTGAGCGTTGATCTATGAACCAGGAGGTCATGTTCGATTCCCAGTCAGGGCACATGTCTCGATTGTGGGTTCAATCTCCTGTATGGGCCGTGCAGGAGGCAGCCAATCAATGATTCTCTCACATCATTGGTGTTTCTATCTCTCTCTCCCTTTCCCTTCCTCTCTGAAATCAATAAAAAATAAAAATAAAATAAAATAAAAAACGAATGGTGAAAGTAGACATCCCTGTCTTGTTCTTGATCTTAAGGGAAACAGTTTTTGTCCATTAAATATAATGATGGCTGTGGGTTTGTCATATGTGGTCTTTATTATGTTGAGGTGTATTCTCTCTATTCCCAATTTGCTGCGAGTCTTTATCATAAATGGGTCCTGGATTTGTCTAATGCTTTTTCTGCATCTATTGATATGATCACATGATTTTTGTGCTTCATTTTGTTTATGTGGTGTCTCACATTGATTTGCAGATATTGAACTAAACTTGCATCCCAGGAAAAAATCCCACTTGATCATGGTGTATAATCTTTTTAATATATTACTGAGTTCAGTTTGCTAATATTTTATTGCAGATTTTTGTATCTATGTTCATCTGGAATATTGGCCTATAATTTTCTCACTTTGTAGTGTCTTTATCTGGTTTGGGGCTCATGATAATAATGCTGGCCTCATAAAATAAGTTTGGGAGTCTTCCCTCCTCTTGATTATTTTTTTGGAATAGTTTGAGAAGAATACCTGTTAGTTCTTCTTTGACTGATAAAATTTACCTGTGAAGCCATCTGGTCCACAGGTGAATTGTTTGTTGGGAGTTTTTTTCTTATTACTTCTCTAATTTTGTTGGTTGTAATAGGTCTATTCAGATTTCCAGTTTCTTCTTGATTCAGTCTTGGAAGATGGTATGCTCCTAGGAATTTATTCATTTCTTTCAGATTTTCCAATTTGTTGACATATAATTGTTCATAGTATTTTTTACAATCCTTTCTAAAAGTATAATGTTGTGTCAGTTCTAACTTTTCCTCTTTCATTTCTGATTTTATTTATTTGGGTTCTCTCTCTCTCTCTCTCTCTCTCTCTCTCTCTCTCTCTCGTCTGATTAAAGGTTTGTCAATCTTGTTTATCTTTTCAAAAGATCCAGCTCTTGGTTTCATTGATCTTTTGTATTTTTTTTTAGACTCTATTTCATTTATATCCATTCTGATATTATTTCTTTTCTTCTATTCACTTTGGTCTTTGTATGTTGTTCTTTTCTAGTTTGTTTAAGTATAGGTTAGATTGTTTATCTGAGATTTTTCTTGTTTCTTGAGGAAAACCTGTTTTGCTATGAATTTCACTTTTCATAATGCTATTGCTGTAGCTAATACTAATAGATTTTGGTTGTGATGTCCTCATTTTCATTTGTTTGAAGGTGTCTTTTGATTTCGTCCTTAATTTCATTGTTAACCCATTCATTGTTTAATAACATGTTATTTAGCCTCCATGTATTTTTTCATTTTTAGTTTTTTTTCTTGTGATTTCTAGTTTTATACCATTGTGGTCAGAGAAGGTGCTTGATATTTCATTCTTAAATTTATTGAGACTTGTCTTTTGTCCTAACATGTGGTCAATCCTAGCAAATGTTCCATTTGCACTAGAAAATAATGTATATTCTACTGCTTTGGGGTAAAATGCTCTGAAACTATTAATTAAATCCATCTGGTCTAATGTGTCATGTAAGGCCTCTGTTTCCTTGTTGATTTTCTGTCTGGAAGATCTCTTCATTGCTGTCAATGGGGTGTTAAAATTCTCTACTACTATATTATTGTCGATCTTTCCCTTTATGTTCATCAATAATTGCTTTTTATAGTTAGGAGCTCCTAGATTGGGTGCATAATGATTACAAGCATTATATCCTCTTATTGGATTGATCCCTTTATCATTATGTAGTGTTCTTCTTTGTCTCTTATTATAGCCTTTGTTTTAAAGTTTATTTTATCTGTTATAATTATCACTACCCCAGCTTTCTTTACATTTCCATTTTCATGAAATATATTTTCCATCCCTTCACTTCAACTGTGTGTGTCTGTGTTTTTATCTGAAGTGGGACTCTTGTTTTTTTATGCATTCAACTAAACTTTAGATTAGTATATTTAATCCATTTACATTTAAAGTAATTATTTATAGGTATGTATTTATTGCCATTTTATTATGCATATTTATGTTCTTCTTTTTTTTTTCTTTTTCTTTCTTCTTAAAGAAATTCCTTTAACATTTCTTGTAATACTGGTCTGGTAGTGATGAACTCCTTTAGGCTTTTCTTATCTGGGAAGCTATTTATTTCTCCTTCAAATTTATTTATTTATTTATTTAAATTTATCTTTATTGTTAAAAGTGTTACAGATGCCCCCCTTTGTTGTTTTTTTTTCCCCATTGACCCCCTCCACCTCACACCCACTCTTTCCAGGCCTTCACCACTCTATTATCTGTGTCCATGGGCTATGCATATATGCATGTAAGTTCCCCAGTTAATCACTCCCCACCTACCCACCCAGCCCCGCCTTCCCTCTGAAATCTGTCAGTCTATTCCATGCTTCTGTGTCTCTGGATCTGTTTTTTCCTTAGATTCCACATATTAATGAGATCATGTGATACTTATATTTCTCTGACTGGCTTATTTCATTTAGCCTAATATTCTCCAGGTCCATCCATGCTATTGCAAATGGTAAGAGTTTTTTCTTTTTTACAACTGTGTAGTATTCCATTGTATAAATGTACCATGATAGCCTTGCTGGGTAGAGTAATCTTGGTTGTAATCCTCATTTTACATCACTTTGAATATTTCATGCCAATCCCTTCTGGCCTGAAAATTTTCTGTTGAGAAGTTTTCTGACAGTCTAATAGAAGCTCCCTCATATATAACTGTCTTTCTCTTGTTGCTTTTAAGATTCTCTCTTTGTCTCTAATCTTTACCATTTTAATTGTGATGTATCTTGGTGTGGGCTTTTTATGGTTCATCCTTTTTGGGACTCTCTGCATTTCCTGTACTTGTGTGTCTTTTTCCTTTACTATGTTAAAGAGTTTTCAGTAATTATTTCTTGAATTTGTTTCTCACTCCCTGTTCTCTCTTTTCTCTTTCTGGTGCCCCTATGATGTGAATATTGTAATACTTTATGTTTTCCCAGAGGGCCTTTGAACTGTTCTCATTACTTTATTTTTTTTCCTTTTTACTATTTTGAGTGGGTGTTTTCTGCTACCTTGTCTTCCAAATCATTGATTTGATTCTCTGCTTCATCTAATCTTCTGTTGATTTCTTCTAATGTATTCTTCATTTCAGATATTGTATTCCTCATTTCTGACTGGTTGTTTTTATGATTTCTGTGTCCCTCTTATGCTTACTATTTCTTTGTTGAGTTCTCACTGAGTTCAGACATTCTTCCCCTAAGTTCTTTGAGCATCTTTATAGCCATTCTTTTAACTGTGTGTGTGGTAGATTGCTTGCCTCCATTTCGTTTTCTTCTGTTTCTGGATTGCTGGTGTTCTGTTATTTAGGGCATGTTTTTTGTCTTCCTATTTTGGCTGTTTTTCTGTATTTGTTTCTGTATATTAGGTGGTTCTTCTATGTCTCTTAATCCTGATATGGAGACCTTATATAGTAGACGTCATGTGGGACCCAGTGGCACAGTCTCCCTGATCTCCTGAGGCAGATGCTCCAGGAGTTTCCCTTGTGTGGGTTATGTCAGCCCACCTGTTGTAGTTCAGTCTTGATTGCTGTTGGCTTGTCTGTGTGTGGTTGACCATCAGGCTGGACGACTGTGAGGATTGACAGTGACCACAGTATATGAGCTGCTGTGTGGGGACTGACCCAATGAAACAGAATTTTCCCCAGCAGCGTCTGGTGCCTGCTGAGACCTTCCATTGGGTGTGTCACTTGTTGAGCTAATTGAGTTGTGCTCTGATATGGTCTGAAGCCAGCTACCAGGAATGTTGATTCTGGAGTCTCTTGGCAGGAACTTGGGTGATGATCAATGTCAAACGCTGTCTGTGACTAGCCCTTGGCTCCCTGTTAGGAGCTACAAAGTGTTCCACTGTTGGTAACTTGGCCTGGGTGCGCATGGGGGCGGGGGTGGCTAGCTTTATACTGTGGTCAGCTGCCACCAGTACTGGGCCTGGGGCATGTCAGCAAAAGACTCATGGCACTCTGAAATCTGCTGTGACTTCCAGCTGAAAGAGCCTCAGATGATATGTCAGTTGCATGAGGCAGGTTCTCAGTAAGTTACCAGGTAGGGGTGAGTGGTGTTCACCAGGTTAATACAGATAACTCAGTACCAGTGCTAGGTCTGAGGCCACTCAGCAAAAGTTTCAAGGTACTCCAAGGTCAGGCACCACGGGCATGTGGCCTGTAGACCTTTTGCAATTTGGTGGGGGCTCAGGAAGTCATTAGGGTAGAGCTAATAGAGTTCATCTGGCAAGAACAGATCAATATTTGGCTGTGTGAAGGGAGGTCTCTGCACAAGAATGGTAGCACCTGTCAGACATGCAGGAAGATGTCCCACTCTCTCAAGCCACTCAACTCAGCCTCTCCCTATGTATCTCTAGCACTGCCCCTTCCTCGCCACCCCGCCCGCGCCCCCCCCCCCCCCCCGCAATTTTGCCCAGAATTCCTCAAGAGTTTTTCAAGGAAGACTGCAACATGGACTGAGGCTGGCCACCACCAGCAGATCCCAGAGCTGTGTGCAAGCTTGGCAGGGCATGGCTGTAGGGTGTCAGCAGGGAGGGACTAGTGCAGCTCCTCGGGCTGAGTCCATTGTGGTGGGGGGCGGGGGGGTGCCCAGCACAGGAACGGTTGGACTGGTCAGCATGTGGGAAAAACAGCCCTTGCCATAAAACCACACAACTCAGTCTCACCCTGTGTGCCTCTGGCACCCCCAAGGTTGCCTGGAATTACTTGAGAGTTTTTCAAGAAGAGCTGCAAGGCCGGGCCAGGCTGATCATCACTGACAGAGCCCACGGGGGATGCAAGCTTAGCAAGGTGGGCCTTATGTCATCAGGAGGGTGTGGCAAGTGTAGCTCCCCAGGCTGATGTCCTAAAGAGGGAAGTGCTTGATCTAGAAAAGATGGCCTCTGTAGATGGTGTGGGAGAGAGATTTAACAAAGGGACTTTGGTGGCTGTCCCTGTGGTCTGCTCCCATAGCTACACAACTCAGTCTCTCCCTGTATGACTCCTGTCCCTTCCAAGCCACCGTCCCTCCACTGGAGCCAAGGGTGAATGCTTGAGAGCGATATTTTGTGTGTTGGCTCTTTCAGAAGAGACCTGGGTTTCCAGCAATCTCCCGTCTCACCTACGTGGGTGAAATCCTTGCTGATTTTCACAGCCAGATGTTCTGTGAGCTTCCTTCTCTGCACTGGTGCTCAGAATGAGGTTGAGACCCCTCACTCCTCAGTGGGGACCTCTGCAGCTGAGCTATCCTTCCAGATTCTCAACCACTGCATGTGGGTGCAGGGCAGCAGCCCTTTTCACATCCCCACTGCTCCTACCAGTCTCAGTATGACTTCTTCTGTAAATCCTTGGCTATAAGACTTCTGCTCAGCTAGTCTTCAGATGGTTATTCAGGTTGATTGTTTTGTAATTTAGTTGTAGTTTTGATGTGGTCCTGGGAGAAGGTGCGTGTGCACCTACTGTGCCATCTTGGATCCCCTCCTAAGGTTTCATATATCACAAGAATTCTCCTTTTCTTAATGTGAAATTAGACTGCCATAATTATTTTTTTTTGAGTGTCCTGTCTGTTTTTGAGACATTTATAACTTGATGCCTTGGACCTGGTTGACAACTCTGATATTGTAGATAGGATTGAACTTTGTGGGAAATAACATGTATTTTTTGATGCTCCAAATGATATTCTGGGCAAGTTTTGTTTCTTTATAGAGTACAGCCAGCATCCTACTGTTTTTCAATTTGTTTAAATGTAGTAGCTTAGACAACATATGTACATGTTCTGCTGAAGATAAAGGATATCATTATTTTTAGTCTATTACAAAGAAGACCACATTTTCTCTTAAATATCTTGATATAAAGTAATTTGAACACAATTTCTACATAAATCATTTTCAAGAGATTGGCTGTCAAGTGCATTTTTTAAGTGCATACGAACCAATGAGACTTTGCAAATTTTGTTATATTCTAAGTCTGAAATGTGCTTGAAGATGTCAGTTTTTAAACAACACTTTGAAAAGTAGTTAGCTTAAAAGTATAGCAATTCAGAGCACACTGAGAATGATTTTGAAGAGTAAAATCTTCATATACTTGAAAGTTGACAGATCCACTACAATTAGGAGACAAGCAGGTAAAACCCCCACTTGTGAACATTTTTTCCCCTAACCAAAGAATAATACTGGCCTATGAAAACCTCCAGCAAATCTTTACTCCTTTCAGCTCCCAAATCTACTGTACAGAAATTCTCCCAATTTTCTTATGCAGTAATACACAGACACAGAATAATAGCACTGCAATCTATTGCCCCTGGTCTTAAGGATGAATAAAGCAGGTCATGAAAAATGCCAGGACTGAAATATCTTTTCTCTTTAAGCCTGGAGTGCATGTGTGTGCACCAAACATACATGCATGCACAGACTTACCCATTTGTTTGAGTGTACCAGTTAGAAAGGAGAGGGGGAAATGAATTAAAGCTCTCTTCCCAGATCCTACCACCATTTCCAATATTTTGGATCAATTCTGACTACATTACACTGTTGTGAAAGGCTTGTCAATGTGCCTCACACTTTGACAGGCAGGATGCTGTTAGGTGGAAGTTGTGCCCTCTCTAAAAGAACCTGGATATTGAAGTGTTGGCGATTTTTGTCTCATATCCTTTGGTCTTGCTGTTTTCAATGGATTGAGCTTTGTAATCATATACTAGTAGATAGATAGGATTAAATTCACAAACGAATGAAGTGTTAACTTCTCACTGCTTATTATTTTTGTACCACAATAAAGGTATTTCATGGCTTATTGTCAGTTTTCACATATACTGGAAAGAATTACTGCTCCCCCACCATCTCTGTAAACTCTATCCAGCAACGTTTTTGGAGTAATGTCATTTCCTCCTGGATTCAGACATACCCTTGAGGCCTACTTCCCTTATATTTACACGAATTCGTGCACCAGTGGGATCCCTTGGCCTGGCATGTGGGATCTGGCCAAAACCGGCTCCCCAACATCCCCCGAGGGGTCCCGAATTGTGAGAAGGTGCAGGCCAGGCCAAGGGACCCCACCGGTGCATGATGGGGGCCGGGGAGGGACACGGGAGGTTGGCCAGCTGGAAAGTGACCGTGGGAGGGCTCCAGGGCGAGTCCGGCCCGTCTTGCTCAGTCAGGATCCACTGGACCCCAGCAGCAAGCTAACCTACCAGTTGGAGCATCTTCCCCCCAGTGGTCAGTGCATGTCATAGCAAGCAGTTGAACAGCCTTAGCATATCATTACAATATTATGCTTTGATTGGTTGAACGGCCAACTGGTGGACCAGACACTTAGCATATTAGGCATTTATTATGTAGGATTGCAGGAGCAGTGCCCACCATTCTCTTTAGAGAGTGTATATTCCCCAGCCCATCCAGGTGCTGGATGGAAGATGTGAAGTTGCTATTCCCTTTATCGGTCTTGGTACCAAATTATACGACCACACATATAATGATTGGCACTTTCAAAATTAAGAGAGACAGGATAAATGATACACACTTTGTGTTGGAAGGATTGCGTTCAAACCCATTCTCTGCCACTTCCATGTTTGTGGTCCTGGGCTGCTGCTTAATCGCTCAGAGTTTGTTTCCTCGTTGGTCACATGTGAAAAATAAACCTCCTTTCACAGGGTAGTTGGGGAGATTGCGAACCAATACAGGAGATTCCGATTTCATTAGTTTTAATTTGAAATTATAATACTCTTTAATTACATCCCTAACTGCCTGTAAGTGGTGCAAAGTGGCAAGAAGCGCGGCTTCACGGGTCGGCAGAGTAAACCGCAACCTCTGATAACTGACTTCAGGACACGGCTCTCCACTATGGATCCCAGCCATAGGATGTTTGAAAGCTCCCCAGGAGATCACAATGTGCAGCCAAATCTGAGAACTGCTGCTATAGGGGGATTTGAAAGTCTCCATTTCTTCCAACCGATGATACCTGGCATTCAACAACCTGTACTTTATTCTTTTTGCTTAAACAAAAAAGGGACTAAAGCATCATGCTAAAAGTATGTCGGCCTTAGTAGGAATTAGGTTATTAAGTTCTCTACAAGGAGCCTGTGTTAGCAGGTGGGCACAGGGGTGGGAAAGAGAACCCAGGTTTCTAGATGTCTGAGGACAGGAGCAGTTCACACAGGGAAACAAATGGGACGAAGGTAATAGAAAGCCCAGCAATTTCATGCTACCTGTTGCTTTTGGAAATTAGTCCTGGCAAAAACACCACCCAGGGCTGGTTGACTTCCCCGAAGGCTCAGAACTATGACCTTGATTGGTCATGATTCTTAAAAACTTGCTACATCTTCAAAATGTGGAATGGGGGAGGAGGGGCTCATTCATTTGTACTCACAGTAACCAAAATTCAGTTAATTAAATTACTTTGCGAAGTGATGTATATAGATATTTTTAAAGAAGCAGTATTTTAAAGAGAATAGGCTAAAACACTCCATATTAAAAACTCTCTGACCTCCTTTCAACAAATGGTCCTCGGAGAGCTAGAAAAAGACACAGGGGACACATGCAAAAGAAGGAAGTTGGACCCTTCACATCACATACAAAAAATAAAATGGATTAGCAACCTAAATGTAAGAGCTCAACTAGAAAACTCATAGAAGAATTCTAAAACATGACCTTGGGTTTGGCAATAGTTTCTTAGATATGACACTACAAACTTAAGCAACAGAAGAAAAA
Source organism: Plecotus auritus (assembly GCF_963455305.1). Lineage (NCBI taxonomy): Eukaryota > Metazoa > Chordata > Mammalia > Chiroptera > Vespertilionidae > Plecotus > Plecotus auritus. The sequence continues at coordinate 83,178,464 of NC_137771.1, forward strand.
ATAGGTAACTTAGACTTCATCAAAATAAACATCTTTTGTGAATCAAAGACACTATCAAGAAAGTGAAAAGACAGCCCACAGAATGGAAGAAAATATTTGTAAATCATGTAACTGATAAAGAGTCTAATTTCCAGAATATATAAAGAGAACTTTTAGAATTGAACAAAAAAAGCACAAACAACCTAGTTTTAAAAGGGACAAAAGATCTGAATAGACATTTCTTCAAAAGAAGGTATACAAATGTCCCATAAGCACATTGAAATGATATTCAACATCATGAGTGTAGGGAAGTGCAAATGCAAACCACGAGATAACACTTCTTACCTATTGCGATGGTCACATTAATTGAAAAATAGGAAAATTACAAGTGTTATAAAAAAAATGTGGGAAATTGGAATCCTCATAAACTGCGGTAAAGTGGCACAGCCACTATGGAAAGTAATTTGGCAGTTCCTCAAAAGTTACATAGAATTACTGTATGACTCAGAAATTCCACTCCTAGGTATATAACTAAGAGAATTGACAACAAGCATTCAAACAAAAACATTTTCATAGCAGCATTCTGCATACAAGCCAACAAGTGGGAACAACACAAATGTCCGTCAATTGATGAAGAGATAAACACAATGTGGTGTATGTTATACAATGGAGTATTACTCATCCAAAAAAGGAATGAAGTACTAATACATGTTACAACATGAATGAATCCTGAAAAAATTGTGCTAAGTCAGTGATTTTCAACTTTTTTCATCTCAGGGCACACAGAAACTAATTACTAAAATTCTTAGGCACACCAGAAAATATCTTTTTTTTTTTTTTTTTGCTGGTCTGACAAAAGAAAGGTATAATTTTGATTGATTTACCAAAAAAAAATTATAGTAATTACCAACCCTTTTTGCTCCAAAGTGACTTTTTAAAAAATCAGGTGCCTGCCGAAACCAGTTTGGCTCAGTGGATAGAGCGTCAGCCTGCAGACTCAAGGGTCCCGGGTTCGATTCCGGTCAAGGGCATGTACCTTGGTTGCAAGCACATCTCCAGTGGAGGTGTGCAGGAGGCAGCTGATCGATGTTTCTCTCATTGATGTTTCTAACTCTCTATCCCTCTCCCTTCCTCTCTGTAAAAAATCAATAAAAAAAAATATTTAAAAAAAAATCAGGTGCCTATACTTGTATATAAGGATTTCTGATACCAAGAATTAACCAATCAGACACAACCTTATTATGCAACTCTATGATATGACCTGTATACAGGGTGGGGGAAAAGTTGGCTTACAGTTGTGAGTATTCCAGTTAATAAAGCTATTGTAGTAATTATAACCTGCATATCTTTTTTTCATATGAATAACTATAAACCTACATTTGCCCACCCCTGTATTTACCATTCAAGAGAAGACATTTACACCAGATGGCTATTGTTGTGTTGCTGTTGTCTTTTTTTTTCTTTTTTAATTTGACAATCGAAGGGAAAAGAGGTCAGTGCCCCTGACCAAATCGTTAAGTATTGCATGTTTTAAAAATTCTTGCAGCTGGGCACACCGGTTGAAAATCGCTGTGTTGAGTGAAAGAAGCCAGTCACCAAAGACCACATATTATATGATTCATTTCCTTCACATGTAACGTCCAGAACAGGTAAATCCATAGAGACAGAACACAGATGAGTGGTTGCCAGGGGCTGAGAGGAGGAGGGAATGGAGAGTGGCTATGTGGTATCTTTTGGGATGCTGAAATTCTTCTAGAATGGTGATAGTTGTACAACATTCTGAATGTGCTAAGAACCACTGATTGTACACTTTAAAAATGATTAAAATGGTGAACTTTATGTCATGTGAATTTTACCTCAATTAAAAAAAATTTTCTCTGACCCTATCTCTCATTCTCTACTAGTGGTCTTACACCAATCACTTAGCCATTGCTGGAGGGCCTTGTTCCATCAGTTATCCTTTGTAGTAATTCCACTCTCATCGTATACTTTTTTTCCCTCCAATGTCATGCTTCTGCAGTCATCTACACCTGCCTTCCATTCATCACTCCTCAGGCTTTGGTCCCCAACAGAGCCCAAGGCAACGTGGCAGACATGAAAAGCCTCCATCTACAGATTTCTCACTGGACTAGGGAAGCTCTGCATTTGCCCAAACAGGTGCCTCTTGCTTACCCAAGGGGCCTTTCTGAAATTAGAAATGGGTTTCCAGTGTGGTCCTGCCACACAGCTGGACTCATCCACCACACATCACCAGGGAAGGTTAATTTTTGGGAACAGGTGGAAGAACTCTCCTAGCATTTTCCGGCAGGCACAGGGGATTCCTGCACACTCAGTAGAGTGAAAGTCACACGTACAAAAATGTAAATTTGTGTGAGATGTAAGGCTGCTACTCGCAAAGCTTAAGTGCTTTTAATTCCCGGTAATACATAGTGCTGATGGCTTTGGAGATTGATCTCTGAGCCTACCGAGGGCTCCAAAAGTAGAAGGAAGCTATATTCATCATTGTCTTAATTTTCTTTTTTTCCTCTTTTTTTTTGCAGGGGTCAGCAGAAATCAGATTTTTTTTTCTTTTTAGATCAGTGTTAGTGTGATTATGATGATCCTGAAAGACCTGTATGGGGAGAATGCTGCAGTCTGAATTAAAAATAGCACTTTATGTCCTCCCACATGCAGCACTTGAGGGTTCTGAATGCCTTTTATAAATGCAGACTTTCTGCCTGGCTACATAAAAGAACCTGTCACTTCATTTCCATAACGAAGTCATTCCCAGGAGAATTCCATTGTTTTAGCAATAGAATTTTTGTAAAAGGCCTCTTATTTTGCCTGAAAAAAGGTAACAAAAATGAACTTTTGAGAGCTTATTCAACAAAACAATTAAGGAGCTAGAAATTTTCTTCTTTCTTGATATATTGGGAGTTGTAAGTGTGAGAATCTTCTGCGCCTTGATATGAGGATAAACCCCCTAAACCTGGCAGGTGCAGGGGGAGGGGAGAACACCTGTTATTCTTTCTTCTGATAGAAATGGGGGTAGGCCCTTCCCTGAGAAGGTGCGACTAGCAGGGGTGGGCAAACTTTTTGACTCGAGGGCCACAGTGGGTTCTTAAACTGGACAGGAGGGCCGGAACAAAAGCATGGATGGAGTGTTTGTGTGAACTAATATAAATTCAAAGTAAAGGAGCGGAGGGGAGAGCAAGAGAACCGGACAGAACAGCCGGATCCGGCCCACGGGCCATAGTTTGCCCAAGGCTGGACTAGAGCCTCGTGACAAATGGGTGGTGCTAATTCTAAAGAGTTTTAAATATTTATTTTGAAAGAGATGTAGGAAACCTTTAGAATGCTCAGTTTGTAAATAAATTACAGAGGATTTTTCATGAAACATGATCAATCAATCATCAGGTATTTTAAATATTGGGACTGTATCTTGCTAGGGTCCTTTACTCAGAAAATTCTAGTTGATACTCCCCTTTACTTGAGTTTACAACATTGTAGCAAGTGGAGTGGTGTTTCCTTATACACTGTTACTGGAGTAGGCATACGTGCATGTGCTTGCTTTCAGCACCCTCTCCTTCTCTCCACACTCCCCCCCACCCTTCCACACAATGATCTTTGTTCCAAATAGGATACCAAACTTTCCACTCCACATTCATAGAACAAGAATCATTGCATTTCTTGGTACTTCCCCAGCACCAAGTAACCCACATCAAAGTATACCTGTCTTTGGTATTTCGACAGGTAATCCCTGGACTTAATGCCAAGTGGCATTTCTGTTACATGCTGTTCACAGCCGAGACCATTGGAATCTCAGTTTTAAGCTAGAATAGTTTCATTAAGCCTCCTCCCGAAGGAGAGAAGTTTTCAATAGTGCCTTTGTCTTGCAATATTCTTTTTTTCTGACTCCATCAGAAAGCTGTAATATTTAAACAAGGAGGCAGCTGCCTGGATTAGTATCAAAAAAGAGGTTAAAATATAGAGTTGTTATATATTTTTGGCTTTTAATTTAATAAAACAGACAAAAAGAAGACACACGAGCTTGAGTAATGATACTATAACTTACAAAGTATGATTAGAGAGAGGTCCTGTTGTAGCTACACTTTTACATAGTTATATTTATTTTTTTTAGACATTCTCTTTTTTATACATATTTTTATTAATTTCAGAGAAGGAAGAGGGAGATAGACACATCAATGCGGAGAGGGGATCATTGATCGGCTGCCTCCTGCACAGCAACCTGGGCATGTGCCCTGAGTGGGAATTGAACCATGACTTCCTGGTTCATAGATCGATGCTCAACCACTGAGCCACACCTGTTGGGCCATAGTTATATTTCATTAAGTAAAAAGGTACTGCGGCTTTGGTAGGTTGCTTCCAGAGTTCTGGATACCATTGGTGATTTCTCTTACTTGTATTTATCCAAAAGGATGTTCTGGGGTGGGGGAATACTATCTGGTCTTTTCTTACTTTGACTCACCTTTTGGTAATTTGTGAAGTGAGGCCAAATAAAATACTTGAGAATACTATCATATAACTCCTAATATGATGGCAACAGAGAATGAGAGGAAATATTTAAGTTTCTTAGGATTTCTACTAATTTTACTTTTTAAGGGAGAGCAAATAGAGCAGAAACGGAAGGAAATTTAAAGTCAGGAGACTCATCACAGTGGCTCCTCTGGGACCTTAACAGCTCATGATGAACAAATGCTTTATAACAATGAACCCACGAAGCACAGCCGGTCCTTCCTGTTCCTTCCAGGCACTTGAACACCTGAAGGAACCACTGCCCTTCTGGAGCAGTGTGGACAAAACTCCCCCTCGGAGGAGGTGTCTGAAGACTCAACTGCCTGATGGCTGTAACCCTGGGCACGTGTGGTGTCCAGGGTCTTGATCCACATTCCTGTTAGGCTTCAGCAACCCACTTGGGATCAGGGTATTAAACAAATAAGGAAAGAATTGTCAATAAGAAACACCTGTAAAAATCTTAATTTCCTGAAGATGTCATTCTCTGGCTGTTCAAAACAGATAAGGTATTTCTTGATGTGGACTTTCATCTTATTCCTGGCATGCAGACATACTTTTTCCTGGATGCATAATTATATTGTTTAGCAAACTTCACTTTCTACCAGTAAGGAGATGGAAGCTGCAAACAAGTATAGACACCTGCCAAGTCTAAATATGTGTTGATATTGCCTTTATGTGATAAGCTGTGCTAATCATAGGAATAGTGGCATGGATCAACAGGAATTACAGTTTTTAAAAAGTTTGATCATAGTATTTTTGAGCATATTTATCTCTTTGATTATGTGTTCTTTAGGCAGATACTAATTTTAAGTTTTCTTTTATCTTTTATCATTATTTATCATTTTCATCTAAACACAATCCAGCTAATAGCAGTAGAAAATGTTCCCAAAGCATGCTTGATACCCAAGGATTACCAGTTTGGAAAAATATTGTACAATGGCTAGAGCACACAAATCATTGAATGTTGATTGACCAGAGATTGCATGATAGGAATGAGTAAGTTGTACTTTTCAGAATACCTTAGGTTTGGGCTTCATCTCACCCTTCACCTCCCTCGAGTTCTCCGGGAAATCCGACTAAATGCTCCTACTCTCAGGAAAGTTCTGTGTTGCCCTCGCCTTCCCTGTGGCAGGAAGGGGCATTTCGGTTTCCATGACTGACATACAGGCTCCTTTGTGAGCAGGGCCGGGTCGGGCTCTGCACCCTGCAGGGCTGAGCTGCTCATCCAGAGGAAGCATTTGTGAACTCTGCCAATCCCAGTAGCACTGGCTGCTTCTCCTCAGAAAGAAAATACAGAGTCAGCTTTAGTCTTGGGTTGGAAAAACAGGCGCTTGCAGAGTATTTCATTGATTGAGCAGTTTCCATCTTGGCTTATGTAACGGTTTTTCTTAATGTAAATGGTGTATCTTAAGGAAAAGGAATAAAAACTGTAGGAACTCACATACTCACAAAAGTATTTCTGATTAAGTTGTAGGTAGCATAGGAGGATGGAAGAAAGAAGATGGGAAAAGTAGGACTTGAACAGGTCTTGGTAGGTATGGCTTGAATTTTAACATGTAGAAGAGAAATGTGAGCTTTCAGAGATGAAGAGAGAAGTGGGGTTTGGCTGGTGCAACATGCATGAGGGGAGAAGTAGGAGATGAAGTTGGAAAAGCATGTTGGGGCCAGATTGTGAAGGTCTTAAACATCAGATTTTAGAAGATTTGCAGCGAGCTGTAGGAACCAGCACCACAGGATGGCATGGGGAAGTTGAATTATATAATCTGCTTTAGGAAGTCTGGTCCAGGAAAGATGACTCAGATGGTTTGGAGGGAGAGTAGTGAAGGCAAGGAGACCAATGAGCAGGCTTCTGTGCGAGGAGTAGATCTGACCCAGCATGCGGTGTGGGAATAGAGTGCAGGCTTGTGAGGACTTGACAACTGATGGATGCGGGGGGAAGAGAAGAAGACAATGACGCCGTGAGCATGGATTAGAAATAAAAGAGGAGGACTGGTTTTAGGGGAAAAAAATATGAGAAATTTTGAAATAGACATATTTATTTTTATACTGCATATATCCAGCAGCTTGTGAGGGGAGATGATGGGCCCAGGATACAGATTAAGAACGATATGCAGTAAAAGGAAATTGTCATAGAGAGAAAAGAGGGAGCACTGAGCATGGAACCTTGGGGAATACATACACTTGGGTGCAGTGGTTCTCAACCTTTCTAATGCTGTGACCCTTTAATACAGTTCCTCATGTTGTGGTGACCCACAGGTTGAGAACCACTAGCAGGGTCGCCTAAGACCATCGGAAAACATAGATATTTACATTACTACTCATTACAGTAGCAAAATTACAGTAATGAAGTAGCAACAAAAATAATTTTATGGTTGGGGGTCACCACAACATGAGGAACTGTATTAAAGGGTCACGGCATTAAAAAGGTTGAGAACCACTGGGTTAGAGGAAGAACAGGAGGGGATGAAAGCCGAGGAACTAGCAGCAAAGTGATGTAAGGAACCCCACAATAGTACCATCTCCGAGAAACCAGGAGTACTAGGATATTTTGGTGCAAGAGACAAACTCAAAGTGATTTAAGCAAAAAAAAAAAGAAAAAAAAAAGAAAAAAAAAGAATTCATTGTATCCTACATGTATTAGTTTTCTATTGTTGCAGAAGAAATTACCATAAATTTAGTCACTTAAAACAATATCCATGTTAATCTCACAGTTTCTGCAGGTCAGAAGTGTAGCCACAGCTTAGCTGGATTCCCCACTCAGAGTTTCATAACACTGAAATCAAAGTGCTGGCCGGACTGCATTCTCCTCAGGGGCTCCTGGTTGTCTTTTGAGCTCACATGTTCATTGGCAGAATTTATTTCCTTGTGATTGTAGGACTGAGGCCCCTGTTCTGTTGCTGACTGGGGGCGAGGCACCACTCTCAGCTCCGGCTCTCTCCCGGTCCTTGCCACATCGTGTTGCTCCCTCCCCCTACAGCCGCCTCCTGCTTTGAATCTGAGTCCTGGAAAAACCTGTCTCCCTGAAGGCTCACCTGATTAGTCGCTAAACCCACCCTGGGTAATCTTTCTATTTTAAGGTCGATCGATTTAGGAGCTTAATTTCATCTGCAAAATCCCTTCATAACAGCAACAACCAGATTCGTGTTTGACTGAATAACTAGGAGGTGTGTGTGCCCTAGAGGGCAGGGCAGTTTGGGGGCCACTTTAGCATTTTGCCAGGGATCAATCTAACATCTGGCATGGCTGGGGCCACGGGACCTCACTGTTGTCAGGACTCAGTCCTTCTGTCTCTCAGCTTTGCTCCCGTTGTCATGTGGGCTTTCCTCACCAGGTGGTAAGAGCAGCTCTTGGTAGACCAAGCTTCCCTGGCCTCGCTAGGACAGGGTGCCTTATTTCCTCAGATCAGCCAGTCTGAGAGGCTTTCATGGGCATGGCACTGATCCCCTGCCTACCCCTAAGATAGTCATCATGGCCAGAGGGATGTGTAGTAAGTCCGATTCTCTAGACCTACTGTGTTAGATATTGTAAAAGAAGCCAGGTAGAAAAGAGCCACTGCATTCAGAAGGCAGGAAGCCATCTGAAACAAAGAGAAGGTTTACTTAAAAAACAAAAGGGGTGGAAGTCAAACTCCAGGAGTTTAAGATGTGCCTGGGAAAATACCAACATTGAGTTTATACTACGCGTTAATGTGTTTGTTGGTGAACAGGAGAAAGGTGACAGCCATCTGGAAATGTACCAGGATATAGGGAAGGTCTTTCAGGAATAGCAATGGCTGATACCTTTGTAAGGAGTTTCCAGTAAGGAAAAAGATGGACGGAGAGACAGAGGGCTGAACTGACCCTGATAGGACCTGAAGCCAGTAGGAAGAGAACAGACTAAGACTCAAGGCTGAACGCCACCAAAAGTTTTCCCAGATTATAAAGTGTGTGAGCCTTTTTGTTTTGGGCCATCTGTCACCTCTTTGGAATAGACAGATAAGAGTCCTTCTAATGTAGCCCTCCGTAGAGAGTGATTAAATATACTCAAAAGATCCTTAGCCTCGTCTAATCCACAAAGACTTGCCCTTAGAGCAGGGGTTCTCTGGACCAGCAGCATCAGCATCACCTGGGAACTGGTTAGAAACCCCACACGTACTGAATCAGACATTCTGGGGATGGGACCCAGCAACCTGGTTGAACAAGACCTCCAGGTTTTTCTGATGGTGGTTCAGGTTTGAGAAGCTCTTCATACATCTCCCCTCCACAGACAAGGGTTTCCTTCATAATGGCTTTTGAAAAATGGTGAGGATCAAAGATATAGGTTCCTAGTGACCTGGGGTGCGGTGTAGGTTGTAAATCTTGAAAGGAGATGGCAACTGTTCAAAAGCCACCCGCGGCTAAAAATACAATGGACCAGAAGAACAGAGGAGCGAGAGCTGAATTATAACTTAATTGTTCTCCAGTGTTATGGAGGGCTTTCATTTGGATGGTAGGCATCGTAGGAGCTCCAAGTCCCTGGAGGACAGAGAAAACTGAGAAGCGCTTAAATTATAGCTAGAGAGCAGTGGTTCCTTTGGAGTACAGCTTAAGCCGTAGAACAGGTTTTGGAAATGGATCATTTAATTTAAATTCAGACTCTTCTAATAAACACTCTGAGGAGGCTGCAAAAGAAGGGCATGTCAAGGTTTCTTTCACCAAGGAGCTTAAAAGCTTTTCAAGCCTTCAAGACTTAAATCCAGTGGAACATAAACAGACAATACAACTGAACGCGGAATTGAAAAGGACTTGGGTTAAAATGGGTGATGGGGACTGTAAGTGCTGTGGGCAGTCAGGGGAAGGGGAAATTGGCACGGTGTCCTTTTCTCCTCTCGACGGGAAGAAGCTGTCAGCCAGGCAGAATTTCCAGGGCTGATGCGGGACACCTCAGGTTCAAGAAGTCCTTTTCCTTGCCCTCCCTTGTCTTCCCAAGTGTTCTAGTTTGTCAAAGCTACTGAGTCAAAGCGAGGGTTTGTATTTCAAGACCGAAAACTTGGAGTGTTTTATTATTTTTGGTTTTATGAGAAACTTGTAGGAGAAATTACATTTTATCCTGGGTGTCTTAAATGGAAAGAGATGCAGGTAAAAGTTTGGCTTATTCATTTCAAATAGATTTTCAAACTGACTCCATTCACGGGGAGAGCATAAATAAGCCTGCCTGAGGAAGCCTTTGTTTTTGTAGGATGAGGAAAGCAAATAACTGATTTTCCTTAGTGGAAGAATTAAATTGTACCAGATCTGGGACATAGGGAACAATTTTATTTCTTTGCAAAGTATTACTCACGTGGGTAAGTAAACAGGTAACCAAGCTGCAAACCAAGACAGAAGGTTTCTAAGACACTCTTTTTAAAAAATGAATTTTGATTTTTTTCAATTACAGTTGACATATTATATTAGGTAGGTGGATATAAATGCCATTTAAGGTCATGAGAGAAATAAAAATAAAAAAATTGTTAATCTAGAGGAAGCCAGCAATTTTGAAACCTAATGCAAAGTACTAAGAAGATTTTTTTTCAGACATTTACATGTGATGTGATCTGTTTTTAGCTCTTTTTGGAGAGGGTTTTCTTAACTCCAGCTGTGACATGCAGGTGTTAGCAGAGAGCTTCTTTTCCTTGTGATGATGGGGTGAGTGAGATGCATTAGGAGGCCAGAGTGGACCTCTGCTGTCACATCCGATTTACTACCTGCACTTATGGGATTCCTCTCCAGGAAACCACTAAGTGTGTGCTGCTCTGATGGGCCTGGCAGTCAGAAAGAAGAATCAGCTTTTTTGAAAAAAAACAAAATTGAAATACAATACAAATACAAAAATTGAAATACAATTGATGTTAATTTCAGGTGTACAACAATGATTCGATATGTCTATATATTGCAAAGCAGTCACCACAATAACTCTAGCTAATAACATAAAGTCTATTGCTCAATTCTTGATTTAAATCAAGGAGACCCAGTTGAAATGGCCAGGAAAAAAGAACAAAACAAGAGGACGTAGAACTCAGTTGTTTGTCTCTGGATGACATCCCCTAAGGACAGGCTGTTTCCTCTCCCTGGAAACCCCATGCCTGGTTAACTTCCCCTCATCTTTCACTTCTCTGCTTAAATGTTACTTTTGTGAGAAAAGCCTTCTGAGCCCCTCCTTCCAAATGGGGTACCTACCTCATTATGAATGCAAACCACAGTGCTTATTTTTCCTTCACAATACCTGTTCAGTGTTCACATCTTCTACATAAACTGAAAAGAGCGTGCTAGGATTCTTTAATGCCGTCCCTGTGAGGCAAGGAGCTCCTTGATGGCATGGTTCTTGTCTGATTTGCTCACCACTGAAAATATAGAACCAGGTGGGTATGCTAAGCACCAAGTAAAAATTTGGCATGAATGAGTTAATTAATAAGCAAGCACTTTGTGAGCTGTGTTCACTATGAAAGCATGGTTAATTATATCGGCAGCAGACACCTCCTTTCTCTCTTCTGTCCTAATTTCTTTCTCTCCAATTTTTAGTTCTTTATTTTGAGGTAGAATTTGTCAGTGTTTTACCAATTCCACATCTAAGATTTGACATCACTCATTGTTGTCTTTTTTTTTTTTTTTGCGATGAGGGACCACTTTTCTCTCTCAAAAATATTACACCCACCATGCTAATGCTGTAGCTGCCGCCTTTACTCAGCCTGTGCTCATTACTTTGAAAGGCCCTGGGGGGGGCGGCGATTTATTTGGGAAGCAAACAGGATCCCAGCGCAGCACTTAGAATCTGTTTCCTGTTGTCCCCAACACCACTCATGTGTGTTCCTTTACCTCAAGTATGTTCCTCAAGGATTCCCAAGTCAAAATAACTTGATCATATTGGCCCAGGAAAGGCTGTTTCTGGCTCTGTCTTCAAGAAGGGAAAAATTTTAAAAATCCAGGTGTGGAAAATATTAAAGATCAAAATATGAATAGGTTTTTTCTTTAAAAGCAACAAACACAAATGATCCAGTCCTTCCCCCGCAGGTCCTCTGTGTACCACAACTGTGTCTAAGTGTTATCCTTGGTGGGCGGAAATGGCAGACGGCCAAGTGGAAAATTTCACAGCCCCGCAAACCTCCAGCGCACTAAATACTGCAAACCAGCCACCCAAGGGAGTCCTGTGGCTGGACCAGGTCATGATGCGCCTGCACACGCCTCTCACTCCCTTCCTTCCACTCCCCCTTCCCCTTCCCTTCCTGCCCCGGGCCCTCAGTTTATTGCTCCCTGAGATTCCAGACCTATGCGTCCCTCAGCCCCTCCCTGGAAGGAGGAATCAGCCTGGTGGCCCTTGCCGAGGTTTGGAAGTTTGAGGGCCCCAGGGACTGTCAGTTGTTGGTGGCTGGCCAAGGCTGGCTTTTATATTCTGGCTCAGAGCTCTATAACAGGCTTATGACCACGGACAATGTTTACATAGTGCCTTTCTTCTCAGGAACTGTGAGTGCTTTGCAAGAGTGATCTTATTGATCTTCCCAACCACCCAGTGAGGTATGAAAATGGCAAGAGGTCCCAGCTCCCTCCTTTCTGCAGAGAGTAAAACCAAGGGTTTATTTTGAGGCTGTGTTGCAAGTTTGCATCTCAGCTGGCATTGCCTCTGAAGTCTCCCAGAGCTGGCTTCAGCTTCATGGGGGGCAGGGAGGAGCAGGGCGAAAGGTTGGCCATGGTATGCTGCTGTGTCTCCTGGGGCAAGAGCAAAACTATTGAATTTCTTTTTCACAAAAAGGTAGTGGAGAATGGTCTTTGGCGAATGATCAATTAGTCTAATTGATTGTGAACTTCATTTGCTGAGATAAAGAATGACTTAATGGTGCATTGACCTTTTCTTTCTCTTCGGTTCTATTCCCATGCTAGGTTTTCCTCACGCCTCTGTGAAAGAGGAAAGAACACGCCTGAGCCCAGGAGTGCTCCAGCTTCTCGTGGGAAGTCTCCATGGTGAAGGAAGGCTGGGGCTCCCGGTGAACCGTGCACAGTGAATGTTGTAAGTTAACAGGAGCAGCATCTGCAGCGGCTTGCCTTGCAAGGAGTCGTGAATCATTGGATGTGGCTGAGTCAGGCTGATGAAGGGGTGGTGTTCATGATAGTGCTAGGTGATCATCCAATTAATTTTTTTTTAGGGGAAAGGTTCTGTTTTCATTTGTTGCAAACTTGCCTTTCTCTCAGCTTCGATGGAGCACTTCTCACTTTCTCCTTCTGGAAGAAAGAGTGGGATACAGTGGTTTTTTCATTGTAGGAATGCCCTTGCTCTTGGTATCCAGTTTAAACAGCCTCATAGTTCTTTTAGGTTGATGGGTAGGGTTCACATTCTCTGGGCTAAGAATTAGCCACCGGGATTGCCACCAGCAGTGATTTTTATTGGTGTGAAGTGTTTGATTGGAATGAATTTTTTTTTGGGGGGGGGGTTCAAAAATCTGAGGTATGCAAGTATAGTCAGTTGTTTTAGGTGCTTCTCTTACTGAAACTTGGCTGGTTGACTGGTTTTTATGGGGCTGCTGGGTTGGGACTTTGAGATTAGTCAGGTAGGTCCTGCAGGTCAGCTGCTGGTCGCCTTATGTGAGGCATTGGGGGACCAAGTAATTGAAGAAACAGTACCCAGTGGCTTCAAAGGGCTTACCCGCCAAGACACTTAAGGGTTGGGCCAACTCTGCTCTCTGGAGATTTTATCTCAGTGCTAGACCGTGTCCCCAAAAGAAGTTTAGAAAAGGTTTTTTTTTTGTTTGTTTGTTTTTAATATATATTTTTATTGATTTCAGAGAGGAAGGGAAAGGGAGAGAGAGATAGAAACATCAGTGATGAGAGATAATCATTGATCGGCTGCCTCATGCAAACCCCACACTGGAGACTGAGCCCACAACATGGGCAAGTGCCCTGACTGGGAATCAAACCATGACCTCCTGGTTCATAGGTCGACGCTCAAGCACTGAGCCATGCCAGCTGGGCAGTTTAGAAGAGTTTTGACCAGGAAAGAATATGGCGACAAGAAGCCCAGGATGGCCTAGGAACACACCACCTTTAAAATTTAGAAAGTGAGAAGCCAGCTTTGACTAAGGTCTTATACATATGTCTATAAATATATACACACTTAATGCAATATATACTTAATGTATGTATACACACACTTAATATATACTATATATTTGTATATGTATTATGTATACAAAAATACATATACTTGTTTTATGTGTATACACAACATATGTGTAAATGGGTATATACATACATAAATAACTTTATATAGTTAAATTTTCAGCTTAATAACACAGTCAGGAAACTTTTCCAGGTGCCTATTACCTGTGTTTTTTTCCAGTTTCATAAAATATTTTGAAAAGCAAGGTTTAGTAATGTGAGGGCATATATGAAGGAGAAAAAGCTTAACGTTGAAGAGAAAAATTGCCACTGAATTTTTTTATTTCATGGTTTTCTAAATATTTGTATTAAAGTATGCATATTTATCTATATAAATGGCTTAAATAGTGTATTAAAATAAGTTTATTACATTGGAAATCTCCCAGTGCGTCATAGTGAACAGGCTAAGAGCAATGCTGGTGTTTTAATGTGTTTCCATTTCGTATGTATGAGCACCTTGGTTCTAGGGGAAAGTACAAAACTCCTGGAATCGATTGATCTGAATTCTGTTCCCCATCCTATTGTCAAGGACAGCTAAGTTTGCAGCCTTGGGCAAGTCACTGGCCCCATGGAGTGGTATTTTGTGAGTTTGTGACTTGCTCCAGGCTACTGCTTATGGATCAGTTGGCATCTTGGTTGGGGCCCCTGTAAGGGGCAAAACGTTGTATGAGGCACTTTAATACTTAATCAAAAGTATCTCTTATTGTGAAAGTGTCCTTTACTATATGGACTAATTTGGGGTCTTGTGAGATCTGGGAGCTGCAATATTAGTGTGTTTTACTGGAAATTGTTTTCTCAATCAAGTTGCTATTAGAATGTACTTCCGGAAATGGTTTTAAAGCATTTTCATCCTAGGAAACAAGTGTCTTCTGAAAAAGTGGTTTAGGTTTCCGATTACCTTTTAATGAGCACTGCAGTTACTATAATCAATCTAACCTTTTTTTTTTTTAATCTTGTGGGTTTTTGTTTAAACCATTGCTTTGAACTGCTCATGTGATACCATGTCAAGCCTCAAAGAGTAAGTGAGGTTTTCAAAGACGTTCTGAACATAAACTTTCAGGTAGTCAATGATTTGACACAATTTTAATGCACTGCTGTTCTTAAAATGTTGAGCACAGCCTTATGGTGAAAGAAAAGAATTATTATTTCTGTCTTCACCGTGATACCCTTTCCACCAGGCCCTCCCAGGTCCACCGGGCAGTTCAAAGGTGTTTACTAGAGTGCTTTCTAAGAATATAGTTGTAGTCATTACATCTAGGAACCACACCCATTGGTCTGTTTGAAAATTAAATATGAGCCACTTTTGAAATTAACTTTTTTAAAACTGTCCACCTTCATACTCAAACATTTACTTACTTTGTAAGCAAGGAGGTGGTGATCGATATTTCTTTCCTGAGCATCCCTGCTTCCTTAAATAGGACTTCTCAAGTTACCTTTTCAAAGTAGCCGGCCCTGACCTGTATAAAATAGCACCTACCCCATCTCTATCCTCTAGCCCAGGGGTCCTCAAACTACGGCCCGCGGGCCACATGCGGCCCACCGAGGACATTTATCCGGCCCGCCGGGTGCCGCTGCCTGTCCTGCTTAGCAGCCAACTCGTCCTGGGCCTGCAGTGCGCATAGGAATTTGTTCATAGTTTTTTGTTTTTTTTTTAAACTATAGTCCGGCCCTCCAACGGTCTGAGGGACAGTGAACTGGCCCCCTGTTTAAAAAGTTTGAGAACCCCTGCTAGCCTATCTTATTTTTTAAACACCTTACATATTATATATTTACTAGAGGCCCGGTGCACGAAATTTGTGCACGGGTAGGGTCCCTAGGCCTGGCTGGTGATCAGGGCCGATCTGTGGGGCGACTGGCCAGGAGATTGGCTCGCCACACCATGGGGGGCCCCTGATGGCACCCACCATGGCTGGCCCGGGGCCTGCAGGCTGGGGGCAGCTCCTCTGTTGAGCGTCTGCCCCCTGGTGGTCAGTGTGTATCATAGTGACCGGTCGTTCTACTGGTCATTCCGCCATTCAGTCGATTTGCATATTAGGTTTTTATGATATAGAATTTTTAATCGTCCATTTCCGTAACTAGACTGTAATCTCCATGAAAGCAAAAATCATTGTTTTATTATTATTAATAATTTTCTGGTGAATCTATAAGACCTAGAGGGCTGCATGGCCCACAGTGGGCACTCAGTTGATATCTGAGTGACTGTCCAAGGACAGAGTAAATATGAGCCTGGGCTTCTGTGTGGGCCTGAGCCATCATGAAGGAACATAAACAAAATTCTGATGAGCATTGGGTAGTGGAGAGAGACTAGGCTATTTTCTAAAATCCTTAGAAGTAGATGGTAAATGTCTATGATGTATTTAAGCAATGTGTGAAAGGAAACAACATGCTTTAAAAAAAGGCTTTATAGAACTATCAATAGAGTTTGGGGATTTTCTGATACTTTTTTTAAAAAATTCTGCGTTGTGTGTGTTTCCTCTGCTTTTTCATGCGAGTGGTTTGCTTTATCACTCATTTGTGAGCAGCCTGCTCTGGCGTTCTGTGGAAGGTGGTGGTTTGCCTCTTGTAATCACATCATTTTATGACCCTTTATGTTTACGTTGCTTCCCAAAGTGAAAACCAGGCTTGAAGTGCTCAGTCTGCCTAGAAACTCACGGCTTACTGAATAGCATCATTTTCATGTTGTGTACTTTTGGGTGACACATAATTGGAAATGAAGAATGGTATGCCCACACAAATTAAGTTCATCTCACCTCTGTGTGGTGGGCAAGGGAAATTCACACAGGTTAAGGAGGCATCATTCTACGTGGCTTTTGCTGATCACAATAATAAAGGTTTCTTGAATTTGGTGTTTATCGACCCCCTTTTCAGAGTAACTGCTCTGAGCGCAGGAGTTACACATTCCTAGGAAGAACTGGAAAGACTAAAATAAACACCTGTGTGCCTATTTGCACAGTATTATGCTGTCTTCAGAAGCTTTGAAAAATGGAACCTGATTTCTAGTCTCCAGAGTAAGGGAATTACACGGACCCCCTCTAATCAGAGTGATTGGGGAATTTCCCTGTGTCTGTTGATTTGTACCTTTTAGATTTGCCATCTTTGATGCCAGATCCTCTGGCACTATCATAAAAAAAAAAAAAATCTGAGGTAGAGACGGTTCGGGAGATAAGGGGAGATTTTACTGTTTGATAAATGAAGAAAAATGAATGGTGTCCTTCTCTTTCAGCCCTTGCTCATAATGGGCTTGCAAATAGGCCTGTGTATTGTTGCATCTTGACTGAGCACATCCCACACAAGTTTTTGTGTAGCTTCAAGTCCTCTAGGGTTTTCTGTTTCACCCATTTCTTTCTGTTTCCCAGACTCCTTCCAATTGCTTCTTATTGATAGCCTTGCTCATCCCTGGCCATTGCCCCTTTGGCGGGGCCTTTGCACGAGCTGCTACTTCTGAGAGTTGATGTCAGAGCGACTTCTGAGTTGGCCTGCAAAGTCTAGCACATCCCAGGCACACCCTTTCCCCTCAGTGCCATCATCCCTAACCTGTCAGCCCCTCCTCTCAGCATCTTGGAGAGGAGAAGGGACACACACACACACAGGACCGGCAGTCGGGAAGGAACAGTGTTCATGTATCTTCTACAATATTCGTGTTTTGGGGGGTAAAGGGGAGGCGGGAAGAAAGCATCAACAGCCTGGTCAGACTGTTTTCTATCTGAATAGTGCTCAGGTGAACAGGTTTTGTGTTCTGCTTAACTTTGCAGTTCACCAAATATATATATATATATATATATTTATCAAAAGGCTGTCTGGCCCTGACTGGTTTGGCTCAGTGGATGGAGCGTCGGCCTGCAGACTGAAGGGTCCCCAGTTCGATTCCGGTCAAGGGCATGTACCTTGGTTGTGGGCACATCCCCAGTAGGGAGAGTGCAAGAGGGAGCTGATCGATGTTTCTCTCTCATTAATGTTTCTAACTCTCTATCCCTCTCCCTTCCTCTCTGTAAAAAATCAATAAAATATATTAAAAAAAAAAAAAAAAGGCTGTCTGTGTCAGGTTTGCTAACGTCTGATAGGGATCTAGTGATGAGTCATCTGCATGTACCGTCCTCTGAGATCCTAACAGAGGCCATGCGTCAGGGGCTTCAGCAGGACGATGGGACAGATCCGCAGGGGTCGGTTTTCAGGGAAGGCTGCAAGGATTGCTGAGCAGCCCAGGCCTTGAAGCAGAGGTAGGATTTCAACCTGATATGTGTGTGCTTTGAGACAGCAGAGGGATAGGAGACAAAACTGGTCTTTTATTTAACTGCTTCTGCAACTGAGAAGAGAGCTCAGAGTCAAAAACGTCTTTCCATCAGAAATGACCACAGACTAAGACAAAGATTGGGGATTGGGGATTTGTAGCTCCTGGAACCACTCTCGCTTATGGTTCCTTTATATATTTATCTTCAAAAGCTGAAGCAAGAACTTTGGCCACTTAAAGAAATGATGCCTCTCCACCCTAATAAGTATAGTGTTTTCAGCTTGAACTATGGACAGAAACCACACCCAAAACTAAAACTGTGTTTCTCAAGTGGTGTATTTCTGAAGTGCTCACCGTTCCAGAGCCAGTGCGTGTAAGAAGGGAGGTCAAGGATGACTGGATGGCGGTGCTGCCTCCGAACGAAGGGATTAGGCCTCTAAAATCCTTCCAGAGAGAGAGAGAAAGTTCCCAGACCTTCAACACCTCAGAGGCTGGTCAGCTCCATCATCTTCGTTAAAAGGTTACTGATGTATGTCATTTTTTGCCAAGTATGTCATACCATAGGATTTGAATTACTTTCATTATTCTTTAAATATTGTTCTCTCTCTCTTGCTTTCTTACAGAATAGTGAGGCACAAATAGGAACTAAATAACATTGTTTTGTCATAAAGCCAAATTAAATCTGTTGATTCTTACCTGCAAATAGATTGTTCCTTGGGACTAATGTAGAAAGACAAATAGAAACTTTGCAGGCTAGAAGGGAGTGGCAAGAAATATTCAAAGTGATGAATAGCAAGGACCTACAACCAAGATTACTTGACCCAGCAAAGCTCTCATTTAGATTGAGGGTTAGATAAAGAGCTTCACAGACAAGAAAAAGCTAAAGGAGCTCATCACCAGCAAACCAGTATTACATGAAATGTTGAAGGGTATTTTTTAAGAAGAGAGAGAGAGAGAGAGAGAGAGAGAGAGAGAGAGAGAGAGAGAGAGAGAGAGAGAGAAGAAGAAGAAGAAGAAGAAGAAAAAGAAAAGAGATAAAAAATCTATAATAACAAAAGTGTAATATGCTAATTAGACCAAACGACCTTCCCGACCAAGCCAGGGCTGTGAGGGAAGCCTTGGTCCCAGGTGCCAGAGGGAAGCCGGTGCTGGCAGTCGGGGGAAGGAAGGCCTACTCTTGCATGAATTTCATGCATTGGGCCTCTAGTATGAACAATAAAATGGCAATAAATACATACCTATCAACAATTGAATCTAAAAATCAAAATAAATGAATAAGAAATCTAATGAACAAAATAAACTGGTGATTAAAGTAGAATCAGAAGCATGAAACAGACTGACCAATCTCAGAGGGAAGTGGGGGTGGGCGGGAAGAGATTAACCAGAGATCTTACCTATGGACACAGACAGTATGGAGGTGAAGGCCTGGGGTGGGTTGGGAGCCAGGTGGAGGGGGACAATGGGAGGAGAGGAGGATATCTGTAATACTCTCAACAATAAAGATTTAAAATATTTTTAAAAAGACATTTTTTTTCAGTTTTATGAAATAATCAGAAAATCATTTAACCACTTCCCCAAAATATATTTATATTAAATTTCAAATGGTAGCTATGTAATAAATCATGCTAGGTGGAATCTTAAATTGAAAGAATTAATGCATCTTGTATTTGTCCTGAGGATTATGTTAACCTTTTGCAGACACCTGATTAAGTTTGTTACATGATTTAGAAAAAGTAATTTCCAACAAGCATACTAGTAAAGCGCTTTTTAGGACAGATAGTAAAATGAGCTGTTTGTAACCAATGTTGAAGGAAGTTAGTTTTTCAGTCATGTTTTTCTATTTTGCTTTTGTTCTGAAACAATATCCTTCAGTAGAATACCCCCAAATGGAAATACTAATGGGATACTAATGGCAACCTCCTTTAGAATCTTTTATTTTCACAACTCTGGCAAGTTCTTGTCATCACACTCCTTGGACTCTTATCCTCTTCTCCCACCCGTAAATCCCACTTCCTTCCCCAAGCTTGATCACACAACGTCTGTGACACCTCCGTGACAGCTTCCAGTGACTGGCACTGGGGTAGGACCTGCCCACTGTGCCGGCAGAATTCGCTGGTTAGGACCCCTGCACGGTACGGGCCTGGCTTATGTCTTTCATCCACCTGGACATTGCAATACTGTGCTTTGCACATCTAGAAATGAAAACACACTTGCTCACATCGTTGTCTAAAATTTCCATTAGGTTACTCTTTATTTCTTGTTTTCTTCTCATACCTTAGTAGCTTTCATAGAACTGAAAACCTGTAATTTCTCCAGGGCTAACATCCAAGGCTTCTAGGAGTTGCTATCCCATCATAAGCATTGTAAAACTCACCCTGCAGAACAGAGAGAACTGGGCAGGGGTTATTCCCTTTCTCTACCATGGCAAGCCCTAGTTTCTGAGGCTCCTTTGCCTTTTCTTCTTTGTCCTCCAGGAAAAGACTATCTTGATGAGATTAGGATGCTATTTGTTCAGAAAGGGGACAGTCCTCATCAGTACCTATACAAGCAGATTTCCCCCCCTTCCCTTTAGCAACCTCAATTGCTTTACCTGTTTCTGGTTCTCCTGCTTCTGCCATGAACAACCCTCCCTCTCCCCACTTTCAGGAGATTAATAAATTAAATATACAAATGTCAGTTGGTTCCTGCACATCTACCAGCTCCATAATTCAGAACAGAGCCAGTCAGCCATTATCTTAAGCAAGTTTCTTGGCCCTCTTTTGCCACCAGCACATCAAGCCCAAGTGTAGATTAAAGGATAGTATGGCAAGGCGAGAGCTGTCCGCTAGGTAATGTTAGTCAGTCACTCCCCTTTAGCAGAGCAGATTAGCTGCCAATCGGTATCTTGTTGCTGTCATCGGAGTTTGCAATCCAGGTTCCCCGCTCTGCTGGTGATCTATTTCTGCGCCCTAGCAATGATGCCAGTTGTCCTAGCAACCGGCTGGCCGACACTTCCCTAAAGGCAAGCGAGGAAGTGGCAGTGGGCCTCCAGAGGTTAGAAGAGAGTTGGCAGTCACCTTGCTCAAAGAGGATTTTCCATTCCCTTCATCTGGGCAGGCCTCCAGAAAAAGAATGTCAGTATCATGGGAGTGTCACTTACTAAGGATCGTGGACCACATGGTCTTCCTGGTACAGATAGCATCCTCTGGAGAATAACAAACTGATTAATGGATAGTCCAGGCAGAAAGTGGGGTCTGCTGGGCCAGGATGTTAGGCGATCTCAGAACATTAGATGGTATCAGTTTTTCTTGTGAATTGAGTTAATGTTCCGGTGGTTTATCAGAATTGGCATTCAGAGTTGGGGATCTGGGTAGCTATTTGGGAGGCATCAGAGGTCAAGAAGGGGAAGATGAAGGGAAACACCACTACAGTCGATCTTGGCTCCTTTTCCTGTTGACAGGGCGGCTGGAAATCAGTCCAGTGTAACTAGAGCTTTCTTACTGGGCTCCAGTAATTTATCTATGTGCCCAGCATTGAAAAGGAACACCATTCACCTTGTCCTCTTCTGTTTAATTATTCTCCTTCTCCTTTTATGTCAAATTGAATTGGCACTAAATGACTTTTCCCCTTGTTTCTTATTTGGATCCAAAAGAACATAGTAGTCCTGAGGACCATATCTTAAAGTCCCTAACCTAGTTGGCCTTGCCTAGATTAAGTCTAATTTGGGGCAGTCACTTGACATTGGCTGTCTTGGGGACTTTATTCCATAACCACTTTATTGTGGAAGCCACTGGCTAGTGACTTTGACTGGCATTTTCTTCTAGTATTTCTGACTGTGTTGGCATGGTGCTGCCAGGATATTTTTTCAAGAAGAAGAAACTAGAGGAGGATCTAACCTGCAGACTTTGTTGGGAGATGGGGAGCAAGAGGGTCTGATGACTGGAATGTCCCAGGACATTTGAAACCCACAAATAGCGTAAAATATTATCAGTACCTTAAGTTTCGTTACTAAAGAGGATTTTTGTGGCCTTAGAGATTTATTGTTATTTGCTCCACTGGATGACCACCCTTAGCGGAGATAATTGCATGTAACTGTGTCTTCATGGCGGGGCATCCAGTGAGGGTATGCCTGGACATTTCCCGCAGACCTTATATGCTCAGCAAGTCAGTTTCTTCTTCATGCCTGGAATAGGATAGGTATTGAAGCTCTGGGACTAGAATGAAGAGAAATGGCATTTGAACAAGGTACTTTTTTGTACTTTCAGAGCAATCTATGTTCTTGAGATGTTTCTTAACAAATAAACTTTTTATAATCAGTTTTGTTTGACAGGTGTGTGGTTTGACAACTGGTCATTGTTTTCAGTTGTTGAAATGGTTTAAATTTTAGAAGGCACTGTGTGTTCCTAGAACAATAAATATATATTAGGTGCACTTTGATATCGTAGAAAAGTAGAGTTGTGTTTTTTTTAAGATAGTTATGAAACTCTTAACTCAATATGTGATGGTAAATATTCATCATTCCTCATATGTTCTCTCACATTTATATGAACAATAAATACAAAATGTGGATTACATTAAAGTTGGAAAATTAAAATTCTTCTGCAGATTTGGTGGTTTCTTTATTAGAAGAAATTTTGTAAAGCAGATGGTAGCCCAAGTAGGTCTCATGAAATTCATTCTTCATACTTTTCTTACAGAGTTGGAAGCATAGCTAGAATAGAAAGAACCTGTTCTCTCTCCCTCCTGAACTTGTTATTGTCAGTCACAGAGGCAGGAGTGGATCTAAATATTAATAACTTAGGTGACGACAGAGACACCTTGTCTTGGTCCAGGAGCAGGAGCTTCAGACTAAGAACGGACATCTGGGTTCTCATCCCATTCCTGTCCCTCCAAAGCTAATGGCTGCTACTTTCTTTCTCTGTGACTTTACTTCTGAGTCTTCCAATGGAAGAGTGTTATCACTTCCACATAACAGCACCAGATGTAAATATACAGCCTGGGGCAAAAGTGGGTCTACAGTCACTCAAATGGAAAATAATACAATCTGTAATAATAAAAGCATAATATGCTGATTAGACTGGATGTCCTTCTGGACGAAGCCGGGACTGCAAGGGAAGCCAGGGTCCCAGGTGCCAGAGGGAAGCTGGTGCTGGCAGGCAGCCGGGGGAAGGAAGGCCTGCGCTTGCACAAATTTCATGCATCTGGCCTGTAGTAATTAATAAATAATAATACAAGAAGAGACTCTGTGTTTCACCTACTCACAACTGTAAACCTACTTTTGCCCCACCCTGTATTAGTCCAAATAGGAGGCTTTTGGAATCATATATGGGTTAGGATCCAACCCAGCCACTCATTCACTTTGTGTGCCCTTGGGGAAGTTGACCAACTTCTCTGAGTCTTATTTATCTCATTTGTGAAATAGGGCTGATTATAACTACCCTGCAGAATTGTTGAGAGAATTAGATGAGATGTGTGTGAAGTGTTAGCCCAGTGATTTCTCTCTAGTGACTGGCAGCTCTAATGCTGTTAGGATGAGACATTCCACAAAACAAAATATATCGTGCTGTATTGCTGAAATCAACAGGTGAACAATTGCAACTTGCTAGTCTCTTTATAAAGACATTTCTTCTGTGATTGAATTGTCATCAACTGTCAATTGCAACTTGCTAGTCTCTTTATAGAGGCATTTCCTCTGTAATATGAACTGTCATTAACTGTCAATGTCACCGCATTGACAGTGAAGCCAGTTCTGTATTGTTAAAGCCTTCTGTTTCTCTGACATATAGAGTAGAGTAATTATGATGGCAACATTTGTCAGAATTATCCATGTGTGCATATGCTGAGGGCCCTGGAATTTTAGGTGGTTTTTTTTTATATTAGTCAAAGTGAAAGGCACCAATAGTTTGATAGTCTCATCTATAAAAAGAATAGGGAGAGTCCCAAAGGCTATTGATATGAGTGGAACTGTAAAAAAGAAAAGCATTAAAATATATTTTGATGTAGTTAACATGTCTAGGTAGTGAAAGGTAAAAACGATCTACCTAATTCCTTGGCATTAAGAATAGAAAAAACCAGAAGATAAATGTATACATTCATGCCTCTTCTTTCAGCAAACGTTTACTGAGTATGTACTGTAAGCAAGGCACCCACAGTAGCTAAAGGACCTCTCAGTCACTGGAGAGAACAATGAAAAAACAGGCAGCTGCTTTCCACTGTGACCCTTGCTCTTATAGTGGAGCCTGTGGGAGGCCCTGGATACAAAACCATGTGGCAGTTTCTGGGGTCCAGGAAGCCTTCATCCTGAGACTGGAAGCTTTTAACCAGGAAATAAAGTGAGCGCATCAGTTAGCATATGCGGTGTAACAAACCACCCATTTAGTGGCTTCAAACAACAAATGTATTATTTCTTACGATTCTGTGGGTTGGCAGGGCTGTTCTAGTCTGGCTAGCTTGGCTGGGACTGATTGGTCTGAGGCGGCCTCGCTCTAGCTGTCATGAGGCTGGTTGGCCTGAGAGAGGGGGAAGCTTCAGCTCCATGCGGGGTAGCATCCTCCAGCAGGCTAGTCTGAGCTCCTTTGTATTGTGATCTCAGGGTTTCCAAGAGCAGCAAGAGAGGACAAACCAGCACACAAGTGCTTTTCAACCTCTGCTCCCAAGGTGCTTGTTCATTTCCCTTTGGCCAAAGCAGTTCAGTTAATAAGCAAGTCACAGGTTCAAGGTGAGGGAAAACCAGCTTTAGCTACTTGGTGGACAGCATGTGCCGAGTTCAGTGGTCAGAGAGAACATGGGATGTAGGAAAATTGCAAGTAGTTGGAGTGGCCAGAGAACAGGTGAGAAGTGTCGGGGGAGGGCCTGGTGATTAGCTCTGCTGAGGATTTTGGAGTTTATTTGGAAGACAGGAGAAGAGTCATGGACAGATCTGAAGCAGGGTATTGACATGATCAATAAGACACATAGAAACACAGTTAGATGGCCAAAGCCTAAGAACATGTTAGCCTGGACAATTCAGGAGTGTTTCCAAAGAGACATCCCAGGAAAATATCACAGCTGAGGTGGTTCCAAGTCCACCTGTGCTTTCTTAACAGTGAGACCAGACTTGGGACAGGTTGAGGGAGCTGATCTTGCCAGCAGCAGGCATCGCATCACCTCGGGGATTCTGCCAGACTCCTGTATCCTGGGGGTTTAAATAAACACCTGCTGATGGGCTGAAAGCATGTTCTCCTGGTAGGTAACATTATAGTATCACCCTAAAAGACTTTTTTTCCTAGGACCCCAAAATAGACAGTGTTTTCTGGGGCCCTCAGGCTCCCTAAAAAATCATTCTCTATCATCAGGTGAGATCAGTGCTCGCCCATCAATTTCAAGAACTGACCTTTTAACTGGGCTATGAAGTATAACTCTTTAAAAACACTAAAATAGCAATGACTTTCATTTCACTAAATTCAAGTCACCGAGAGTGAGAACTTGTGGTTTTCACCGGTGCGTTTGGGAGCCAGTTTGTTGTCGCTGAAACTGCTCGCTGCCGAGGGGGAGCAGCAGGTACTTTTCAGGTCTCCGGCTACAGGCCAGATGCTGAAAGTGCTGTCTTTATAGATTAAAAAAATGAGGGAGAGGACACATAAATGTGCATTAAGCACATAATATCTTGCCATGTTTTCTTCCTAATTTTTCAGTAAAAAAAAAAATATGGAAGAGTGTAGACAGGCTGGAATGAGCTGCTGGGGATGGCCTCTGTTTTCTCCTCTCTTTGCCTCGAAGGACACCTTCCCCTACCATATAAGTGCGAATAAGTAGAAATCGAGGGGATAGAGGAAGACAAGGAGGAAAATGAACACCCTAGAACAGTGGTCGGCAAACTGCGGCTCGCGAGCCACATGCGGCTTGCGAGCCGTGGTTTGCCGCTCTGTTGACTAATGAGTTTGCCGACCACTGACCTAGACTCTCGATTCCAATAATTACAGGCTGTTGTTGTTCCTTGTGATTAAGCCCCTATCCCAGTGGTCGGCAAACTCATTAGTCAACAGAGCGGCAAACCGCGGCTCGCGAGCTGCATGTGGCTCGCGAGCCGCAGTTTGCCGACCACTGCCCTAGAACATACTCCACTGTTGTAACTCAGAGTCCTCCCTTTCCTCCTCCACTTAAAGACCTTCAACTGTCCTTTTTAAATGGGCTTCTCGTGTTGTGAGACGAACTCTGCATGTCCAGGGCTGGGGGCTTAGCTCCTGTGCGTGCAGGTGTTACTACTGGGCATCATCACCTGAATGAGATGCATTTTGAAAGACGGGAGGATTTGAGAAACCCCAGCGGTGGGTCAGAGGCCAAAGACAATTTTTTTGCTGCTGAGAAACAGCCAGCATTTTGAACATTTTTATCAGTGTCTTAGTTAACAGTTTTACCTGGAAGACTGATAAAGAAATGTGTGGTAGGGGACCTCATTATTTAAAGGGCCAAATTTGGCGAGCTTCATTATCATGGAAAATGGAAATGAAAACATGGCATGTTTGGGAATTCCTGATTCTGCACATTTGCTTCAATAGCCGATTGTGGCCCAAACACTGACTCACTGCATTTGATACTAAAAGGAAGACGTGGTTTTCTGTGCTCAGTTCAGTCTGGCCTCCAGCTCGGAGTCTAGAACAAGAGCCAGGGGAAGGAGAGAGGCAACAGTACAGGTGCTGAAGCAGCGTCTCACTGCCATGGTTTCCATGTACAGACTCATGACCTTACATGCAGTTTCGCATGCAATATTAATCAAAACGGTGTGTTTCTTTATAAATACGTATTCAATCTATAGTAGAATGTATAGAGACTAGAGGATGAAAACAGAATTTTATTTTTAGAAGTGGGGCGAAGATGCAGGTGTGTGTGTCCTGCCACCTGCGCATTATTTCACTAGGTTTTGTCAGCTGATTTTCTTACCCACCTGTGCTTTCTGTGGTGCCTCAAGCGGTGGAACCATGCTAATCCACAAGGGACATGGCTACACAGTCAAAGCCAACACTACGATCAAAACCACCTGCTGTTATTTGCTTTTTCAGAAATGTTAATGATACAGTGATGTCTGAACGAGTGGAACTGTGTTGTAGCTTCCAGTTGCCCCCTTGATTAGCATGTAGAAGTAGTCATTGTAATCTAAGATGCTCTGGGGAAGTAATGAAGTAATGCCGGTGAGGTATACTAGGCTATCCCAAGGCAGAATATTGTTGCTCACCCATCTTTCTTTTATGTAAACTTTCTTCTCTCTCTCTCTCTCTCTCTCTCTCTCTCTCTCTCTCTCTCTCTCTCACACACACACACACACACACACACACACACACACACCCTTCTCTCTCTCTCTCTCTCTCTCTCTCTCTCTCTCTCACACACACCCTACACACACACACACACACACACACACACACACACACACACACACACACACACACACACCCTGGCTCCCTGGTACGCTCACTGAAAGCAGTCCAGCTACAGAGCACGGCGGCCTTGTAGGCAGCAGCTCTCCAGCCTTACTCTGTGGGAAGGACATGACATCACAGCTAGGGCTGTGTAATGTCACTTACCTTGACATTGAAGCCCCTCTGATTCAATCTGTCTGATCTATGACATCATTCACAGATCTGGAGTCTTCCAACCTAGCCTACTCATGGTAGCAACCAGAAATGCAGAGCTCCAAGGCATATATATTGACGTGTTCCATCTCAATCTCAAATTTATGAACCATATTCCAGTTTGTTAAACTGAAAACTCAGATTTGTTTCCGTGATTACATATGTCGCCACGGTTGAACATTGCTTAGCAGAAGCCATGTTTCTCTTCTGATGAAACTCTTTTCAGGTTTTGCAGTGTGAAATGTGTTCCTATGGCCAGGACTCTTTCACATACAAGGGAGAGTGTCAGAATGAGAAGCGGAGCAAAGCTTGTATGAAAACCTGTGGGAAAGGGTTATCTGTGGCGTGGGGAAATTTCCAAGTAGGCACAGTTTGATTTCAGCAGCCTGCATATCCCCTCAGTGTCTTATCTCTCTCTTCTCCCTTTTGTATCTAATCTTTCCCTCTCCCAATGCCTCTCAAATCACTTCAGGTACCTTGGTTGACCTGTAAAGAATCATCCTATATAATAAAGAGCTAATATGCAAATGGTCCTCACGCCCTCACACTGTCCCCATAAGCCATAACGGCTCAGACACTCAACACTGGGGAGACAGGAATGGGGACCAGCCAGGCTGCAGCCCAGGAGAGGGACAAGCCACCCGCCCTGTGGTCCTGGGTGCCTGCGGCTGGCCAGAGGGAGGAAAGCCTGGGTTCCAGGTGCCTATGACCAGCCAGAGGAGGGATTCCTGGGTCCCAGGTGCAGGGAGAGGCTGAGGTGGTTAATAGCAATCAGGGTACCAGGGGAGCAGTTAGGGGCGATAAGGCTGGTAGGGGAGCAGTTAGGAGTGATCAGGCAGGCAGGCAGATGTGGTTAGGAGCAATCAGGCAGGCAGGCAGAGGTGGTTAGGGGTGATCAGGCAGGCAGGTGAGTGGTTAGGAGCCAGCAGTCCTGGATTGCAAGAGGCAATCGGACATCCCCTGAGGGATTGGAGACGGTGCAGGCCGGACTGAGGGACTCCCCCCACCCTCCCCCATGCACAAATTTTGTGCACCAGGCCTTTAGTATTTTAATAAAGGCACGTTAAGCTGATAAAGGCCTTGGCCAGGATAATTGCATTTTACCAGGGCCTGGAGACTCAAGGATTGAATTTTTTATGGCGTTATTTTAACTGATCCTTGGGGAGATCTTTGGGGTGTCATTTTTTTCAAACATGTTAGGAACCAAGCAGCTGCTCACCTAATCAATGAATGTTACCCATCCTGCCTTCTACCCAATAATGTTCTATGTAAAATAAATACTAACTTAATTGTAATAATCTAATTTTGCATATAAACTTCAACAGTATGGATACTTGACCAATTTTCTTTTCCTCAATTTTTAAAAGTGTGATAAAATATATAAAAATAATATCTATTATCTTAATCATCGTTAAGTTTGGTGTACAATACTATACTCAAGTACCGTTCAGTGGTATTAAGTATATTCACATTGTTGTGAAACCATTACCACCATCCATCTCCAGAATGCTTTTCATCTTTCAGATAGAAACTCTGGACTCATCAAACACTAACTCCCCATCCCTGCCCCTCCCAGCCCCTGGCAAGCACTATTCTACCTTCTGTCTCTATGAATGGGCCTACTCTAGGAACCTCATATAAGTGGAATCCTACAGTGTTGGTCATTTTGAAACTGGTTTATTTCATTTAGCCCTTAAGGTTCATCCATGTTATGTGTCACAAATTCCTTCCTTCTTAAGGCTGACTAATATTCCATTGTATGGACATACCACAGTTTGCTTATCCGCTCATCCATCAGTGCACATTTGAGTTGCTTCCACTTCTTTGCTATTGTGCGTAATGCTGTAATGAACACATGTGTGCAAATACCTGTTCAAGACCCTTCACGAACTTCCTTTTATGTCCTTGCTAGATACAACTGCTCAGGAACACATGCACCCACCTCTCTGAGCCTTTCCATTATGGAACTAGGGAGACTTTGTGCCCACTAGTGTTATTTGAAGTATCTTCTCTGCCAGTCTCTCACCTGATTCCTGAAATGGGCCAATAGCAGTTAAGTCGTCAAATACTGAGCAAAAACATCCCCTTGTTTTCTATTAAAATGATCCTGGGACAAAAACCACAGATAAAATATTAGCACCTTGTTGAGAATTAGTTAATCAGATCCTATCTTAGAAGTTTTTATGCCCCCTCACAATTCATCAGAGTTTGCTCCCTATTATGTCTGTTCCTTATTCATTATTCCTGTATCATACCATCTTAAAATTGCTTATTTGTACTTGCTTCTGATGGAACAGAAGCTTAAGGACAAGACGTATGTATAATTTCTATTGATTTTTCAGGCCCTAATAAAATGTCACACACAGACAACTCTAAATAAACCATTGATTGACCGATTCATTCACT
The DNA here is from genome assembly GCF_963455305.1 of Plecotus auritus. Taxonomy (NCBI): domain Eukaryota; kingdom Metazoa; phylum Chordata; class Mammalia; order Chiroptera; family Vespertilionidae; genus Plecotus; species Plecotus auritus. The sequence goes on from NC_137771.1 coordinate 83,208,319, forward strand.
CATTCATTCATTCATTCATTCATCAGACATTTAATGAGAGTCCACTCTGTCTGCAAGTGAATGTTATAGTTCTGCCTTTCTAGAAGTTTTGGGTGACCAAAGAACAACACTGTCAATTACAGTTTGGGAAGATTTCAGAAACCTTCAAAACCTTCCTATATTTTTAGGTGCACAGACTTGGTCCAGATGGGTAGATGAATCTCTCAAATAGTTTCCTATCACAAATCCACTCTTTTTTTCTTTCTGCTACTGTTCAGTAGAAGCATCAAACTAAGTAAGCTTGCATTCTTCTGGTCAAAAGTAAGGCAAGGAGCCCTGGCTAGTGTGGCTCAATTGGTTGGGCATCGTCTCATGCACCAAACAGTTGCCTGTTCAATTCCCAATTGGGGCACATGCCCAGGTAACAGTCTCGATCCCCAGTAGGGGACATGCAGGAAGCAGACAATCGATGTTCTGCTCTCACATAAATGTTTCTCTCTCTCTCCTTCTCCCTCTCTCTAAAAATCAATTTTTAAAACATCTTATAAAATAAAAAGTAAGACAACAAGATGGCCATCTATGTCTCTGCCTTCTAGAAGTGATTTCTAAAGTACTGTTTTTCCCTTTGCTGCTGAGGAACGAGTCAGTGAACATTCCAGACGGCACTGAGACCTTCTGGTTGCTCTAAATCTCAGAATTTCCAGTATCAGGCCTGTGTGTTTTGTAAATGCACGCATTCACTTAGCACATTGTTAACAGCACTCTCCTTAGAGTTGGGACTAAGGCTCAACTCCTTTGGTTAATATGCTCTGCCTGGATTTGTAACTGTGTAGCTCCATGTGTACTAACAATTCATAGCCCAGAGGTAACATACACTCACTCACTCGTTTCAGTAGCTCCCTTGGGAACAGAAGTTACTTTGAAAACAAGTTGATGGTAATTCCCTCTATTTAAGGTAGTGGTTATTACCTTATAAATGAATTTATTAGTCTTAAACTGTATTATTACTTAGCTCAGAGTTTATTAGTTCTCAGTGATGTTATTTACTATCAAGATTAACAGGAGACAAATTATTTTTATTTATACTGTTAATGCCACTGGTCTTCTATGAATATTGCTGCAATTCCCTATTTTGTAGGTAAACATTTAAAATATTGAGTGGTCTCTAGTTTGAAACAGAAATGGAATGTCTTTACCAGGAACATATCCTTGTTTTATAAGGAACAAGAGACACATGAATAAAGGGAATCTCCAGGCAATCTTTTAGTCTTCTTTTAAGCAACAGTTCAGCTTCTTCGCTGACTAAACTTTTGGACAGAGTTGTTAGCAGGTAATACAATTTCAATGCAATGGTTTTAACATAACTTTGCTTTCTGACTTTCTCATACTCCTACTTTAATTCAATAGAAGTGAAAGTTACAGGAAAGATAACAGCTATATGCCTAAATAATGAACTACAGTAAATAGCTGTCGTGAATTTATGCCCATAGAAAGGGAGCACTCCAAACAGATGGCTGTGATTAAAGGTACTTTCCATTACAGATTGCAAGATGACATTGTTAGTTTAAGAAAGATGATAGATATAATCTGTCTTTAAAAACACTGCTGCTGGATTGCCTGTTTTTTGTTTTTTTTTTTTAGTCTGCCCCTCCCACCCCAAGGACCATCACCACCACTCCCCCCTCTCTGTGGAAAGCAATAGTTTTGATGGATAAGAACAAACAATAAAATCTGACATTGGCAATTGGACCATGCATCCCTTTGGTAGTCTAGTAACTGAACTATAATCCATGCTAATGTCAGGTCACTGCTACATTATCTTTATAAATAATTTGTATCATGGGGTGTTTCTGTACATCTTATACATTTTAATGTTATTTTTAGCTAGGATTTTTTAACAGTTTTTAAAACAGACTAATCAAGAAACCTCCTCCAGAGTCAGAGAAATAAGTGCTAGAAATGTGGGGGCATCTGTCCCGTCCCTTCCCAAGGCATTTTTCTTTGCTGCTGTTCTTGCAGCTTCCATTATTATTATTATTATTATTATTATTATTATTATTTTGTAATTTTAGTTTTTTGGAATTTCCATTTCTTTTTCCTTTCTGCATCAGGAGGTGGCTATTGAAGTAATTTATGTAATGGGAAGCTGCTCCACACGGATCTAGAGCAAGCATTGACTTTTGTGTAAGGCACTAGCTATTCTACCCTTAACAAGGGGAACATTATTAGAAACTTGAATTATGAGGTGGAAAGAGTGTTAACTCTTTCATTTAAAGAAAGTGGTCTTTTCCAAGTAATCTCTGCATTGGCTTGAAGAAGAGTTAGGAAAATGCATAGTAGGACTATGAAAAGCCTGCCATGTTGTGGTTGCCCAGGGTGTTCACCACTGTTAGCATTTGAGTGTGTTTTGCTCCAGAATATTTTCTCTGCATACATATATAAATAAATACACGGAGCTTTACAAAAATCGAATCGTAATTGATATACTTTTCTGAACCTTCTTTTCTCACTTTGCAATGTATTGTGAATATCTTTCCTTGTTAATAAATACAGATCCTTAAAATGAGTTTTGGCTGCTGAGTTTCCCAGCGCATGTACGTATATAACAGTGAAAATTCTCTGCCTCCAATTGTGTGTGTCTGCTCTCTTCCCTCTCTTTTCCTCTTCTCTGCTGGTATCCCGTGCAGACCTCTTGCTCTGCTCCTAACCATGGTCAGATGAGAGACTTGAATGAGAAGAAATATAGGAACCCTACTTCATGATTAGTTACACTCTTGGGTTTCCTCCTCACAGTCAGGAGAAATTATTCTTGCATCTTGGATTCCTTAATACGGCCCTTGGTGTCTTTTCCTGGAAATTTTACTCTCCCTTAACTTCCTAGTGTCTTCTGTTTACCTCCTCTCAGAGCTGATGGCTCATACCCTCACCAATAGTGGGTTCCCTCCTGGTCTCTCATGTCTAGTGTGGCTTAACCAAGACTTTTCCTTGGACATCATTTTGATTCCATCATATCCCTCCCCATTTGTCTGGAGTGACAGCACTCACCTTTCAGATTACATTCTAAGCTCCTAATAACAGTTCAGCACCACCAGTCTTCACTATCTGGTGACCTTTGTCTTGCATTCAAGCCCAGTACTCAGCTGACCACTCTTCCCAGTGCACTCTACCCCTAAGCCTTGCCCACGCCATTACCTCCGTATGAAACACTGTGTCCTTGTAGGGCTCCACCCATAAACCAGTCACCTCTAATCTCTTAAACTCTGGCTGGGAGTGATTTTGATGGCACTGATGAAGTCCACTGGCCTTGAGCCAATATCCAGAAAGACATTGAAGGAAAACCTTAAACAGCTTTGTTTTGTTTTTTTAATTAACAGACTTTGCTTTTTTAGAGCAGTTTTAGGTTCACGGAAGAATTGATTGGAAAGTACAGAGAGTTCCCACATTTCCAGTCTCCTCACCTCCCCAACAGTGTCCCTTGTTATTAATATCTTGTGTAAGAGTGGTACATGTGTTATAACTGATGCATGAATGTCGATATACTATTATTAACTGAAGTCCATAATTTACAGTAGGGTTCATTCTTTCTGGTGTACATTCTATGGGTTTTGACAAATGTATAATTATGTGTGTTTGCCATTACAGTACCATACAGAATAGTTTTCACTGCCTTAAAAATCTCCTGTGCTGGCCCTAGTTGGTTTGGCTCAGTGCATAGAGCATCGGCCTGCGGACTGAAAGATCCCAGGTTCGATTCCTGTCAAGGACACATGCCCAGGTTGCGGGCTCGATCCTTAGTGGGAGGCGTGCAGGAAGCAGCTGATCAATGATTCTCTCATCATTGATGTTTCCATCTCTTTCTCCCTCTCCCTTCCTCTGATTAAAAAATAATAATAATAAATTTTTTAAAAAATCTCCTGTGCTCCATCTATTCATCCCTCCCTCCCTTCCAAACCCAACCCCTTGCTCTTTTTATTGTCACAATAGTTTTGCCTTTTCAAGAATGTCATATAGTTGGATTCATACAGTGTATAGCCTTTTTATATTGGCTTCTTTCACTTAGTAATATACATTTAAAGTTCTCCCATGTCTTTTCATGGCTTGATACTTCTTTTTTTATCACTGACTATAATATTCCATTTTATGGATATACTACAATTTATTTAACCATTCACATACTTAAGGATATCTTGGTTGCTTCCAAGTTTTGTCAATCTATATATATAAAAGCCCAGTGACTGGAACAATGGAACGACCGGAATGACTGGTGGCTATGATGTGCACTGTGGCAGCCACCCAGCCTGATCTAGGCCCCAATTGCCCCTGGCTGGCCCAGCCCCCAATCGGCCCCAACAACCTGATCGGGGGCGGGGCCAACTGGCCAACTGCCCATGGCCCCTCCCCCCAGCCGGCCCTCCCCCCAGATGCCCCCCCGACTGGGGGTGGGGCCAGCAGGCCAACCTCCCACGACCCCTCCCCCCTGCAGGCCGGGCCCAATCAGCCCCCATCGGGGCAGGCCAGCTGGACTCCACCTTGCACGAATTCGTGCATCGTGCCTCTAGTTATAGATAAAGCTACTATAAACATCCATGTGTAGATTTTTATGGACTGTGTCTTCACCTCCCTTGAATAAATACTAAGGAATGTGCTTGCTGGATCATAGGGTAAGAATATGTTTCATTTTGTAAGTAACTACCAAATTGTCTTTCTAAGTGGCTGTACCATTTTGCATTCCCACCAGCAATGAATGAGAGTCCCTGTTGCTCCACATCCTCACCAGCATTTGGTGTTGTTGGTGTTCTGAATTTTGGCCATTCTGATAGGTGTGTAGTGGTATCTTGTTGTTTTAATTTGAAATTTCTTAATAACATATGACATGGAGCATCTTTTTACCTGCTTATTTGCCATCTATAGATTTTCTTTAGTGAGGTGTCTGTTCAGGTCTTTTGCCCATTTTTGAACTGGATTGTTTGGTTTCTAATAGTGCAGTTTTCCTACAGCTCTGTTGTTGCTGTTACTTCTATTTTACATCAACTCGGTTCTCATTGCTCTGCTAGATCAGTCACTACTTGAAGACGTGCTTTTCTTCCTTGATAAACCCGTCTGCCTCCCAGAGGATTCTCCATGCAATGCACTCCCAGTAAATGCAGCCTTTCCGACCCAGTGCTGGCATGTGCTGTCCTTATCTCAAGTCTGTTTTTCAGCACATCAGGGCCATTTCCTATATCCCTGCCACCCCCTTTAGCCATACATATTCTTTCCATACATAACAGTGATGCTGAGTCTGCCTGAATGTGAGCCTATCCATCTCTTTATGTACCTGATGCATATTTGCTATAATATCTAAGGCAAAAGCAAGAGTCAATAATGTAGAAGACAGTAGTTTCTTAACATAGACCCCAGTGTTTCGGTCCATTTCTGAGCCTGAGTTTGGTGTTAAGCTTATGAAATTCCTTGATTCCTTTGCATTAATTCTTAAGTTTTACTTTCTGCTATAATGATTTAATAACATGGTTTTTGTCTGTTGGTTTGTTTTTAAATATTTTTATTGATTTTTAAAGAGAGAAGAAGGGGGAGAGAGAGAGAGAGAGAAACATCTATGTGAGAGTAAAACATTGATTGGCTGCCTCCTACCGGTGATCGAGCCCTCAACCTAGGCATATGCCACACTGGCCAGAGCAATTTAATAACATGTTTTTTAAATATTGTTTCTGATGACTATTTAGTTTTACCTGCTGACTACATATGTTATTTTAACTTTTTCTTGCCGACTTACTAAAAGCACCATAGCAATAAGAGCTAGAAAGTAAAAGCAGATCTGTGTATAGTACTAGGAATTGCATGCTCTATATGTGCAATGTTAATTAACATGAGAGGAGGTCAATAAAATTAGTGAACTTTCTGAATTATTGACTACACTATAGATAATGTAGAGCTTCCTAACCCAGTGTGTTACTAATGGGCTATAGGGATGTCAGGGTATTGATCACCTCAGCCCTTGGGCAGCCTTGGACCTTGAGGCTACAGAGTCCTGGCACTGGAGCTTGAACATTTATGCTAGGATGCTGCTGCCCAGTTAATATTGTCTAAGTAAGTTGTGCCACTAGATAGAGAGGGGACAGAGGAGGCCCCCAGCACACACTGGCATGTGGAGTAGAGAAACCGTGATTTAGAATTCAGAAGACTCCAGTTCACTGTCAGCTCTCCGACAGCAGAGATTTTCGTCACTTCTCTATATTCACACCAGTGCTTGGTACATAGTTGGTGATCAGTAAATATTAATAGATTAATTGATTTAACAAAACGTGCCTGAATAATATATTCATCAGGCGTGTTACTTAATTCTTTGTCCCTCCGTTTCCCGAGTTGGCAATACATGGTATTTCTCTATGACAGATATACATTTATATGTAGATCATAGGGCTCTTGTGACCTCAAGTTGCAAAACACATGCACAGTCCATAGCATGGAGTCGGGTACAGAGTAGGGGATGCATTTGGTTCTTCTTACCCCCTCTCATTTGAGATATTTTAAATGCAGGTGGAGGTGATAATGATGACAATGAGGGTGATAAAAATAATATAATAGTTACACTGATGTCAACCTCAGAGCTGTTCTTAGACAAATATTTTTTTGTTTTTATTCTTTTAATTTTCTTTATTGATTAAGGTATTATATATGTGTCCTTATCACCCCAGACAAATATTTTAACCTCATTTTAATAGTTGATGAAACTGATGCTCATATAAATTAAATGGTTGTATAAGATTGCACAAATAGCACATGACATACACAGAACTTGAATCTAGATAGTTTAATTTTTTCACTTCAAATCTTAAGGATTTTCATGGATACCAAAACATACTAAAGTTTAATCTAGATTCACTTTAAAGACTGAATTGCTTTCAATGGGGTTATTATGTAATAGAAATATTGATGATAGATTTAAGAATGCTGAAATGAGATAGACATTTTTATACCTTTTTAAAAAATATAGCCAACTAAAAATAAGCTTAAGCTAAATGCTAGTAAGAATTTTTAAATTATAAATCTTGAGGTTTTGAATTAGTAGTGGAGTTTTAACGTGAATTATTTGTCTGTAACATTTTTAAAAAATAAAACTATATAATGGCATGCCATTATAAAACTCAGTGAGAGGAGATGATATATTATGAGAACAAGAAAGATGTGAAGAGGCAAGTTTATGTAGATACTTTAAACGCATTCAATGACATCCTTTTGACAAGAAGGAATGTCCTTAAAATCTCACACCAGTGAGAAAGAGTGGGGGGAGAAATCAATAATATCTCTATTTTTTTTTTTACTCTTTCATTTGAACACTCGGTCACTTGATCTCCTCTGGTTTTGATTCACAAAAGATTTTTCTGAAACTCCTGTTTTGTTTTGTTTTTAATGAAATTTTTAATTTTCCTCTGAAGACTGACACAGTCGTTGGGACATGAAATGGATACCCTTAACCCTTCTCATTTTTGCCGGCTGAATTCAATTGTCTACAAAATCTGGAAGGTTGGTTTTCTCAAAGGCTACAATTCACCAGCAGTTATGGACATCACATTTTCATCCCTGCATTTGTTAATTCCCCCAATATTCACTGGCTGCCAGCAGCAGGCCCTGCACTGGGCGAAGAAAGCGGCATCCTGTCCTCGGGAAGCCCACGGTCCTAACTCTGGTGCTTGCTTCACCAAACATCTTGCTTCAGCGTCACCGAATTCAGAGCCTTCTCTCTATGGAGACAACTGAATGTTGGATGCAGAATTCTCCTTGCAGTAAGCATCCATCTGGCTCATCGGCCGCCTGATAAGCTCATGAGCTGTAGAAAAAGGGAAAGGGAATTAGAGTGACTTGAGGCTTGGTCCCCAAGGCAGACGAGGTCTCCCTGTACACACTCACAGTGTTTTCTCTCCATGAGGCAAACGTATCTTCAGCACTTTAGAAAGACAAAGAAAAGCAGACTAAAGATAGAACACAGGGGATGACAACCTTAGCCTTTTAAACAACCATGTTTCATTTTCAGTTCAGTTTGTTCCTGTTTGCGTGGAGAAGGGGGGGGCGAGGAAGGGAGAAAGAGCTCTAATTACAAACCCCACGTTTCTTTCAGCTATACTATTTTCAATCCTATATAATTTGTACAGCTGAAGTGGCAAATGCTTGCTTTGAAATGTGAAGAGAAGGTGCCGCATGTAATGCTTAGGAAAAACTGACTTGGATTTTAGCAGGAGCAGAATTCTCCGGGGCTTAGAGACTCACGGTTGTGAGCACCGAGGAGGAGTTGTTTTGTTCTCCATGCCTTGGTGCTTGGAGGAGGCTGGCTTCCCTTCAGCCCTTGCTCCCACCTCCTGTGTCCTTTCTCCTCTGGGTCAGGTGAATTCACAGATGACCACTAAAGTGGGGCTCGGAGGGTTAGGATGAGGACTCATGGCTGGACTTCTGGAAGGGCCTCTCCATGGTGCTGGCTGCACCCCTCGCCTGGCAGGTCCGCTCCAGAGATAGAACTCTGATCCCTGCGCTGATGCAGGCTGGTCAGCATTTCTACAAGGCCCCAACAAGACGGAAGAAGCGATATATGGACACTTAGTAAGGGGCTAGTTGACTTTAATATGTTGTATTTTATGAAATATAAGGCATCTTCAAACTCTTAGGTGGGTATTGCCATCTCCATGGACAGATAAGAGATGCTTGATGAAACTGAGTCAGCTCAGTTTCCCTGTTAATAATAAGCAAGTGGGTGTTGACTCTAAATCTCTGAGTGATAGACCCATGCCCTGTCCCCCGCAGCTCAGTCCTCCCCTGTGTCAGAGAGCACTGATGGGAAAGGCAGTATCACAGGCAGTATCTTCCTGCCCATCCTTCTGTTCCAAGGCCCTGCTTACCTGTGCAGACACAGTCGCATCAGTGATTGCTCCAGCCCTTTGCCTACTTGACTCCAAACATGTGGGGGGAAAAGAGGAGGAAGATCAAGTGGATCATCATTACATTACTTATATCCAGGTGTTTGCTCTCATGTGCGGGGAAAAGTACCGTAAGAACTCGTTTTGTTCCTTTGTCCTTTCTCGCCTGCCTTTAGGCATCACATAGCTACAGCAGTAACCACCCACAGGTACCAATGCCACTCATTGCCTTTACTTAGTAAATTTATAAATATTTTTAGTACCAACTCCTTTTTCAAACACAATATTATGTGAAACCTCAATATATAAAACTGGTAAAGGAAAATTTTGTTAGTATAATTTTTGATAGATTTCAAAGTATAATGCTGACTTACAAAGCCAAGGAAAAAAACAGAAATTTGAAATCCGTGTTACGATGACATCTGCAGACGCTGTAACTTCAGTTTCCAATTGATTCCCTTTTGTTGTTGACTTTTTCCTATTGTTGCACAGCATTGAGAAAATCCTGGTTCTGTAAAATAAGGAGTTGCAAATGCTAGCAGGGTATTTTATCTTTTTAAATAGCTTCTTTGCAATCTCAAGATATTTTTTTCACTTAAACTTACCCGCTTAAAATGTATTCACTTAAAACAAAAGGAAGAGTAGAAATGACTTCTTTCAAAGTTGGAATCATTAACAGTATGAAACAATTTGCATTTTTTAATTTGTACGGCTGCACTTTGGGGAACCAATGATAACGTCCTCAGCTAGTCTAAGTTTTTCATTAGAGTCAGAGAACACTTCAAATTATAACATTAATGACATGCTTACTGATGTCTTTAGAAAAAAAAAAAAAGAAGAAGAAATGTATAAGCCTGAGGCCCCATCTCTGTCCATTCAGTTTCAGAAGTCACAATTTACCTTGTTCTGCATGGTGACTCCAATCTGTGACTTTGAATTTCAAACCAACATTTTGCTACCATAAGCACAGTTACTCGTGACTACTTCAACCAATTCCAGTAAATCAACGTGGTTACACCATTTTGGAGAGACAGTTGAGCAGAGACCCACATGAAGGGAACATGTTTTGTGATTTGCCAGAAGAGAAAGCTTCTAGGATTGAATCTGGCACGGGGAAAGGGACATGAAGGCAGGCGGGAAATAAAGGGGATTTCACACAGTTGGGATCAGAACACGTAGAGCCTCTCAGCCTCGATGAGGACCTGGACTGTAGATTTCACCATAAATGCTGGGAAGCCACTGAAAGGTTTGAGGGGGAGAGTATTAGGATCTGATTTACACTTTAAAAATCTCAAGGTCAATTTTGGCTCCACACACTTTGTGTTAGGTGGGAACTTTATAGTCTAACCCTCATGTTAAGTACTGTCCCACTGTAGGAGGCATGGTATGCTTTTGTAAAATTACATGTATTAAGTAGTGCGAAATTTAACTTAAAAATAAAATGCAGATGTTCTGAAGCCCCTTGGTAGAATACCCTCTTCTCCTCCCTCCACCTCCCTCTTCTCTGGTAACCACATGGTATTGTCTATGTCTATGAGTTTATTTGTCTCGTTTGTCCACTTAGCATGATACTCTCAAATCCATCCATGTTGTCACAAATGGCAGTATTTCGTCTTTTTAGTGGCTGAGTAGAATTCTGTTGTATATATATGCCATGTCTTCTTTGTCAGTCACCAGTTAAAGGGCACTTAGGTTGTTTCTATGTCTTGGCTATTGTAAGTAATGCTGCAGTGAACATATGTCTTTATGAATAAGTGTTTTCAAATTTTGGGAGTGGAATTTTTTAAACAAGTATAAAAGCCACATGTTTCAATAAAGATTAAATTAGAAATACTGTACAAAACTTCTGAGACTGTAGCTAGTACCTTAGTAGTGTTACTAATTGCTGACTCTGGACTTTCTGCTTCCCTATGCTTTATCAAAATATTGCCATTGATGTCTGGTTTTGATTGTTCATCCTCCTGGTAAACTGTTGGCTTACCAAAGAAACAGTCATTCAACAAACCACTGGCATTTACTGATAAGCACCATTGTCAGAAAGGAGTATGTTCTTTGTGTCAGGATAATGGGTAATCTTTTTGGAAAACAACTCTATGACTTTTGAAGTAGTTGAACTGATATTGTAACTGGATGTGGGATACATTTTTTTCTTTCTTTTAAAAATATTTTGCTTATCTTTTCTGTCACCAAGCGTGGCTTTCATAAAAGAGGCACATTTCTATGACTTCATCCACGTTTCATTAGGTTCTTTCCTCTAGTTTCTTAACCCCATGTGCTCAGCAAACTTTAGAAAGTATTATCAGATGCCCTCTTCCCATAATACATTTTTAAAGTCACTTGCTTAGTGATATACTAGTGACCCGGTGCACAAAATTCGTGCACATTAAAAGGGGATTAATTAGAGGAAATAATTTAATATTGCTATTTGCCCTTGCTCTATAATAGAAGTGTCAGAGATGAAAGAAAATTAGTAAAATGTATATGAAAACCTTCTTCCTGTCAGAGTCTGGGGCACACCACAGGACCCAGAGTCAAGTCCCTGCTCACCCACATGCACCTCAAAATCATGTGAGACCCAGATCCAGCCGGCACCCCCTACCCATTGGGCTAGATCCAGACCCGGCCAGTCCCACCCTTGTCAAGCCCTGCCGGGGAGGGGGCATAGCCTCAGGTCCCCTGGCCCGGCACCAGGACAGGGGGCGTGACCTGAGGACCCCAGCCCAGACCGGGGCAGGGAGTGTGCCTTGAGGTCCTCCATCAAGCCCCACCAGGTGGGGGGCATGGCCTGAGATCCCCCGTCAAGCCTTGCCAGGTGGGGGAGGGGGGGTGTGCAGCCTCAGGTCCCCCGGCCCAGCACTGGGAGGGGGCGCAGCCTCAGGTCCCCCGTCAAGCCCCGCTGGGCAGGGAAATGGCCTGAGTTCCCTGACCCAGCACTGGGGGTGCACCTTGAGGTCCCCTGTCAAGCCCTGCTGGGTGGGGAGCAGCCTGAGGTCCCCTGTCAAGCCCAGCCAGGCAGGGGGGCACAGCCTCAGGTCCCCTGGCCTGGCACTGGGGCAGGGGGAACAGCCTGAGGTCCCCTAGCCCAGTACTAGGACAGGAAACGCACCTTGAGGTCCCCTGTCAAGCCCCGCCGGGCGGCAGGCGTGGCCTCAGGCCCCCTGGCCTGGCACTGGGGCGGGGGGTGAGGCCTGAGGTCCCCTGGCCTGACACCAGGGCGAGGGGCGCGGCCTGAGGTCCCCTGTCAAGCCCTGCCAGGTGGGGGGCGCGGCCTGAGGTCCCCTGTCAAGCCCCAAGGGGGGGTGGTTGGGCGTAGCCTCAGGTCCCTGCAGATTGCTCATTAAGACTCCTTATGGGAACTTGGCCTCAGCTGTGGGTGCAGCCATCTTTGTGGTGGAGTGACGGTCAATTAGCATATTCCCTCTTTATTAGATAGGATGATATGGAGAAGAAATAGTTTATTGAAATTGTCAAATTTGCAATAAATATTTTAATAAATTATTTTAATTAAAAAATAAATTAAACACTGTGTGGAGGATAGTTTAGATTACTGTATGTCTCTTTTAGTAGAAAAAGAATTTTTAGATTTAACTGTTTAAAACCCTTTAAACAGTTAAATCTAAAAACTGAAATAATTTATTTCTTGCAAATAGTTAAAACAAAATGGAGTGTGCAAAAGACCCAGTTGCCTAGTGTATTTTATTTTTTTGTGTATGTGAGAGACATCTAAACATCTATCAGCTGCCTCCTGCACTCACCCCAACCTTGGATCAAACCCTCAACCCTTTGGTGTACTGGATGATGTTCCAACCAACTGAGCCACTCAGCCAGGGCTATACTTATACAGTTATCTGGGCTTCACTCCCAGGAATTCTAATTTAGAAATCTAGGGTTGGGCAGACTTTTAACTTTATTAAGTACCTTAAGTAGACTGTGAATTTTAATAAGTACCCCAAATGACAGCTGTGGAAACCACATTTAAGAAATACTGCTGACTCCCTGAAGGAACATTAACTTTTAGAAAATATCAAACATGTCTAAAAGTAGAGAGATGGTATAATGAACTCCCATACCCCCATCACCCCACCTCAATAGCCATCAATATAGTTTCTGTGCCACCCTTGCACCCAGATTATTTTGAGGCAAATTCCAAACATCATACCATCTGTAAATATTTTAGCATTTATATAAACAATTGGGATTCCTCTTATACAAAACCACAGTAGCATCAACACACCTAAAAATAATCTATATATATAAAAGCCTAAGCTACCATTTGACTGTTTGACCAGTAGCTATGATGCGCACTGACCACCAGGGGGCAGATGCTCAATGCACAGGCATGGAAACATGGAACAGACTGATGAACATCAGAGGGAAGGGGGAAGAGGGGAGGGCAGGAAAAGATTAACCAAAGATCTTACGTGCATACTAAAGGCCCAGTGCATGAATTCATGCACTGGTGGGGTCCCTCAACCTGGCCTGCACCCTCTCACAATCTGGGACCCCTCAGGGGATGTCAGACTGCTTGTTTCAGCCCAATCCCTGCAGGCCAGGCCGAGGGACCCCACTAGTACACAAATCCGTGCACCGGGCCTCTAGTTAACAATAATTCCTTAATATCACCAAATATTCAGTCAGCATTTATATTTCCCTAATTGTTTCTTAAATAACTTTGTGTTACATTGTAGGATTTTTTTATGGTTTACTTGGCCCAGCATGCAAATAACATATACTTATGTCTCTTAAGTCTCTTTTAAGCTATTAGTTCCATCTTCATCTTTTCGTGTTAAATGTTTTTTTTTCTGTTGAAGAAACAAGGCCATCTGCCCAGTAGCCCTTCCCACCATGTGGATTGGGGTGACTGCATCCCTGTGGTGTTGTAAAGCGTTTCTCTGTCTTCCATATTCCCTAGGAATCGCAAGGAAGTCCTACAGGCATCACTTCTTCACTTTGCCTAACAACTGCATAGTTGGTATTGTGTTGTGCATACCCATCAGGAGGTAATGGTTAGTAGTATCTCCTTTGCAATGAGATTTTTTTTCTAAATTCATAAATTTATTAGAGACTGCTAAATGGGGGTAATCTAATTCTCTTCTTTGTTCACTTATTAGCAGGAATCATTCATGAAGAGGAACTTACCCTCATCTACTACTTGTTTACTTGGTGCTTCAGGTTTTACACAAGACGGGATAAATACTTTCTTCTTTCCCTTTATTTGCCAGTTTTCAAAATAAGGTTTTTTCATAATGTCCTTGCAAGTCATCACCATTTCTTAAAAGCGTTGCTGTGAACTCATGGGTTTAAATATATCTGGTGTGTTTCACAGTATAGTCATCGCCCTCAGTGGTGCTCGATCGGCCTGGTCTTTGACCATTGATTGGGAACCTGCTCCACTGGCCTCTGTGTCCTTTTCATACAGTACTGGGTGTCTTTGATAGTTTCCTTGCTTTCCAATATGACAGTATGTTCCAAGCTCATCTTGTACATTTCCTGCCTCAGACCTGGGATGAACGTTTTTCCCCAAGAAAACCTGGTTCATTTTACTGAGAAATAGTGTTTGGAGAACATAGGGGTATTTAGGCTCCAGGGGTACTCATTACAGCTGGGTTTGTCATTATTTCTCAGCCTTTTCAGTAGGTGCAACCAGAGCTAGGAAATCTCTCTTTCATATACACTAAGTGGCCAGATTATTATGATCTCTGAGCGCATAATAATCTGGCCACTCAGTGTATATCGTATATAATAAAAGGCTAATATGCAAATTGTCCCCTTGACCAGGAGTTTGACCAGCAGGCAGGCCGGCCAACCGCACATGTTTCCTCCCCCTGGCCAGGCTGGCTGGACCCCACCCATGCACGAATTCATGCACTGGGCCTCATATATATATATCCTGTGTAATAAAAGAGTAATATGCAAATTGACCATTATTCCAACACACAAGATGGCTGCCCCCATGTGGTCAAAGATGGTTGCCCCCATGTGGACACAAGATGGCCACCACAAGATGGCCAGCAGGGAAGGGCAGTTGGAGGGACCAGGCCTGCAAGGGAGGGCAAGTGGGTGATCAGGCAGCAAGGGAGGGCAGTTGGGGGCAATCAAGCCTGCAGGGGAGGGCAGTTAGGGGTGACCAGGCTAGCAGAGGAGGGAAGTTGGGGGAGACCGGGCCTGCAGGGAAGGGCAGTTGGGGGGGACCCAGGCCTGCAGGGGAGAGCAGTTGGGGGGAACCAGGCCTGCAGGGGAGGGCAGTTAGGGGTGACCAGGCCTGCAGGGGAGGGCAGTTAGGGGTGACCAGGCCTGCAGGGGAGGACAGTTAAAGGCAAACAGGCTGGCAGGGGAGCAGTTAGGCATCAATCAGGCTGGCAGGGGAGTGGTTAGGGGGTGATCAGGCTGGCAGGCAGAAGCGGTTAGGGGCAATCAGGAAGGCAGGCAGGCGAGCAGTTGGGAGCCAGCAGTCCTAGATTGTGAGAGGGATGTCTGACTGCCCGTTTAGGCCCGATCCCATAGGGCAGTCGGACATCCCTCGAGGGGTCCCAGATTAGAGAGGGTGCAGGCTGGGCTGAGGGACACCCCCGCCCCCGCCATACACGAATTTCGTGCACCAGGCCTCTAGTATGTGTGTGTGTGTGTGTGACACACACACACACACACACACACACACACTGAGTGGCCAGATTATTATGCATTCAGAGTCATAATAATCTGGCCACTCAGTGTATACATATGTGTGTGTATGTGTGGATATATAGGGTGTCCCAAAAAATCTATACACACACTTACAATAATTATAAAGGCAGTTTAAAATAATTTCATTTTCAGAATTGAGCTATCAGTTGTTAAAGTGTGTATACATTTTTGGGGGATACTATATTTTTAAGGTAAAAACACATCATGAGTTTATACTGATACACCATCACAAGGCTCTTCTTAACCTCAGCGTTTCTTTTCTCTCGAGCTGAAAATAGCAGTTCTCAATCACACCAACACAATTTACTCACTTACTTTATCCCATACTGCACTCACTGTAATGTCTGAATAAAAATGCCAGTGACGCCCCAACAGAATACTCACTGAAAACTGTTAGCTTGTGTTTGTTTTGGCTTTTAATCCATTGGGCTTGGGATAGACACTTACATTATGATGGGTTAGGGCAGCCTTGGGCAAACTACGGCTCGCGGGCCGGATCCGGCTGTTCTATCCGGTTCTCTTGCTCTCCCCTCCGCTCCTTTACTTTGAATTTATATTAGTTCACACAAACACTCCATCCATGCTTTTGTTCCGGCCCTCCAGTCCAGTTTAAGAACCCATTGTGGCCCTGGAGTCAAAAAGTTTGCCCACCCCTGGATTAGGGTCTTCTCTGTGTGTTTATGCTGGTAACTGGATATACATTTGGTTATTTTATTTGAGGTTTTTAAAGGAGGATTTTAGAAAATTGTTGTTCAATAATTATGTAAACATATTTAGATGTTCCTAAACTCAAACCTATAAAATAAGATGAAGTCATTGAAGTTTTTCTTTCATCCCTGTACTCCTGGCTCTGTTTTCTCCTTTTTCTATGCATAACCATTTTTATATGTATCCTTCATTTTTCAAGATAAGCAATTATATTAGTTAGGTAGATTTTTATATATTTTTCTGTAGTGAATATATTTATACTAGAGGCCCGGTGCATGAAAATTCATGCACTGGAGGGGGGATCCGTCAGCCCGACCTGCCCCCTTTCACAGTCCGGGAGCCCTCAGGGGTGGGAGGCAACCCAGCAATCAGGGGAAGGCGATGCCCCCATCATACCTCTGCTGTTGCCACTGCCAGCAACGCAAGCCTCGGCCGGCCCTGGGCAGCTGGGCAGCCACCATCTCAAGCTTGCCTGTGCCTTGGGCATCGGCTGGGCAGCCGCCATTCAAGGCTTGCCTGCGCCTTGGGTCAGCCCTGGGTGGCTGGGCAGCCGCCTTCTGAGGCTTGCCTGAACCTCAGGCCAACCCTGGGCGGCTGACAGGCTGAGAGGACTGGGGGACTCTGGAGGCAGGCGTGCAGAGCGACCAGACCTGCTGGGGGCAGGCCCAGCCGTGCCATACGCCTGCCGCCCTGGCAGGGCTGAGGGGAATGGGCACTGCCATCTTGTGGCTGTGGGCGCCGCCATCTTTGAGGACGTGGCATTCAATTAGCATATTCCCTCTTTATTGGCTGTGGGCACTGCCATCTTTGTGAGGATGTGATGGTCAATTAGCATATTCCCTCTTTATTAGATAGGATTGATTTCAGAGAGGAAGGGAGAGAGGGAGAGATAGAAACATCAATCATGAGAGAGAATTGTTGATCAGCTTCATCCTGCATGCTCCCTACTGGGGATCGAGCCTACAACCCGGGCATGTGCCCTTGACTGAAATCAAGCCTGGGACCCTTCAGTCCGCAGGCTGACGCGCTGTCCACTGAACCAAGCCAAGTAGGGCCCCCCTCTCTTTTTAACTATTGTCTGTTGGCTCCCTGCTATGAGCAATATTGACATTCCAGAAACCCTTTCTTTCTTCTTCCCTCCACTCCCCATCATTTTTTAAAATTTATTTTTACTGTTGAAAGTATTACAGATGACCCTTGTTTCCCCTCATTGACCTCCTCATCCCCACTCCTGCCCGCCCCCTTCCCTCTGTTGCATGCTTCCATGTCTCTGGATCTATTTTGTTTGTGAGTTTATTTTGTTCATTATATTCCACATATAAGTGAGATCATGTGATATTTGTCTTTCTCTGACTGGCTTATTTCGCTTAGCGTAATACTCTCAGGTCCCTCCATGCTGTCTCAAAGGGTAAGATTCCTTTCCCCATCATTTGGTTTAAAGAACTAAGCTAAAGTAACCCCTTTTACTCTCACTTAGAGCTATATCAAGTGAGTTTATTCTCTTTGTTTCATATTCTCCCATTTTTTTTTATCATCATATGTCTCTACATTGTCATAGTAAATAACCGTCATATATAATACTGTTCCCTTACAATCAACTTGGAGTAAGAAATCTACAGCTGGTTATGTGTTTAATGCTCAACCCAGTCCTTAGGTCTTTCTGCCTCTCAGGTCTTTCTGGTTGCCTGAACTTTCTCCCTCGTAGATTATTAAGGAAGGACTTGTAGGAAGAATAAGTATTCCCTGGGTCTTTGCATATTCATAACAGATTGTTGTTGACTTGAAGATCATTTTGACTCAATATAAAATCCATGCCTTTGTTGCTTTCCCAAGGGTCGCTCTTTTGATTTCTAGCAAAAAGCCTGGCTCGTGAAAAGTCTGATGACTCTAATTTTCTGTCTTTTATAGGTGGCTTGGTCATTTGGCCTATTGAGACAAAATAACCAAAGGATTTTATTATTTTTTGTCTTTTTTCAAGCTTAGTTTCTCCAGGTACATGGTGTCCTTTTAAACATATAGTTTCAAATTGTTTCCTACTTCTGGAAAGTGTGCTAGAGAAACTATTTGAAGTATTTGTTCTGTTTCATTGCTTTGGTTTTCTTTTTGAAGACTCATTGGAATGTCATGTTTGATTTTCTCTGCCTAGCCTCTCTTCCAGAGGCTTTCTCTTGAATTCTTTCTCTTTCTTCATTTCCTTTTTATGTTTAAAACTTTCTTCCTTTCCATTTTCTAATACTCTTCATGCATTCTCTGTCTTTCAGATTACCTCTTGTGTTCCTTGTTTAATCTTCATTTCTAAACTTCTTTCCCTTTTACATCAAATACTTTCTTAGTTCTGTTTCCTCTTTATTTAAATACTTCTTTTCTCTCATCACTTTATTTCTGAGTGTTCCAATTAGATTTGTTTCTTTGTATCTTCTTTTATTTTCTTTAACTCTGTTGAAGTATTAATCTACAGTTTTTACCTGTATTGTGGTAAGAATGTTATTCTGATCTTTATTCAGTTTTTTCTTATAATAACTACACACTGGGTTTGATGACAACCTTATTTTGTTATGCATTTTTAAGTGAAATGAATTTTCCTGTATATTTAGGGGCAAAGGAGAGCTTTTTCTAGCTTCTCAGCTCTAGAACTCCCTCTTCTGTTGTTTCCATGAAATGATAAAGTAAGGAACCTACTTTCTTAGCTCTGTCTCCTCTGCTTCTGCTGTTACCTGCCCCTCCCCTTCTCTTTGATTGTATTATTGCTCTCATGTTCAAGGTGGGTTCTACTCTCAGAGTTTCTCCTCAGGATAGTTTAGTTGTGGGAGGAAGCTTTGTTTTATTGGTTGAGAGTTTACAGACTCCCTCCTCCTTGTGCTCCCTGCGGTCCTTTGCCCTCACCCTAAAAACAATCTTGCAGGACACCGGGCCAGTTATGCTGCTGTGTCCCAATAGCTCAGCAACCTGCCCACCTTCCAGTGAGGACATTTTGGAGATTTGCGGGCTCCTTGTCATAAAACCTCCAGGTGCCTACTGCCTTTCCTCCAATTTCCTGTGCACAGATACTGCTTCCGCCTGTGCAGCCATGGGCCTTGGCACCATCATCTTCCCGAATCCCCGCTCTCACTTTTTCATAGTGTTATCAGTTCTGGAGAAGACATTTTTGCTAAAAATGACCCCCTTCTGGGTTCAAGCTAAAAGTACCTCCAAATATGAAAAGTTTGGTTTTGACTGTATACTTAGTTAATTGTTTATTAAGGACACTATAAAGTGCCTTGAAAAACAAAACACACTAATTATTACTCTTTCTTTTTTTAAACATTTTTTCTTATTGATTTCAAAAAGGAAGGGAGAGAAAGAGATAGAAACATCAATGATGAGAGAGAATCATCGATCGGCTGCATCCTGCATGCCCCCCACTGGGGATGGAGCCTGAAACCCAGGCATGCGCCCTGACTAGAAATGGAACTATGGCCTCCCAGTTCATCGGTGGACAATCAACCACTGAGCCATACTGCCTGGGCTAATTATTACATCTTAAAGAGAAAACTAACTTAATTTCTTAATTTTTTAAAGGATGCATATAGGAGATGAGATAGTTAAATATAAATTAGCACCCTATAAAGTCAGTAGCTCCTAATCCTACAAAAGGTACAATGTATATCAAATTTAGGATGGATTAGAACAGTGATTTTCAACTGGTGTGGAAGAATTCTTAAAACATGCAATACCTGACTATTTAGTTAGGGGCACTGACCTCCTTTCCCTATGATTGTCAAATTTAAAAATGACAACAACCAACACAATAGCCATCCATAAAATTATACCATTTTTTGTCAGATTGGCAAAAAATATATGTTTTTTGGTGTGCCACAGAGTTTTAATAATTGGTTTGTGTGTGCCATGAGATGAAGGAGGTTAAAAGTCGCTGGGTTAGAGCAGTGGGCTTCCATGGTAGCTCTGCAGCTGAAAAAAGCGCCGGGGTCTTTCTGATATGCATTCTGATGACCCAGACAGGTCAGCCTTTCCCCTCCCCTCACCCCTCACCCCAGGAAGCCTCAGTTCTGAGAACTGACTTGCTGTAACTTTTAAAATGTAGTTGCCAAATTCCCATTGACGGAAAAGAAAAAAAATCTTCTTGGCTTTTAAAAACTAGATAATAATGCACAAAGGAACTGTATGCTTATTCTATTTTGTCCTTTTCAGATTCCTCAAGGCCCTTGGTGGCTTGGGAGACAGGGTCAGCAAACATGCTTGCAGTATATGTTACATTTGGCACCTTTCCACAAAGGGTCCTGTTTCCTTTAGAGTCTAAATTTAGATCCGCTGAGAATCTGAGAAACACAGTAATAAAGGAGGAACTGGAGTTTCCTCTTTTGGAAGCTTTCCTTATTACATTCCATTAGTGACTCTGTTGGACTTTATTCCCATCTTTCATGAGGGACTCCAGAATAGCAAGTTGCATTGCTTCTTCCTTCCTCTCAGAGTCATTTCTTCATTCAACATTGATTTAGTGCCTCCCAAGTACCAGGCTAACGGACCTTTATGCATAACTACGAACCTCTTTTCTTCATTTTATTATTTTAAGAGTTCCTTGGTAGACCACTTACCTAAGTGCTGTTATTAAATTTCAATCAATTTCAAAAATATTTTTCTGACATCCTCCCTGTTGGGCTTTTTAGTGTAAATCACTCTTGGATAAAACAGTCAATATAAACAGTGATCATATAGACTCTGAGTGTGAGAATCTGCCGAGGGAGAATATCTTGCTATTCTTCAGTTGGTGTGTGGAGATGAGTAGGCTTCTCTTTTCTAACTAAAACTGCCCCTCTGCAAAGGAGAGAGATCGGACATTGCCTTTACCTTCCTCTTTGCTACTGTGAAGCCTGGCCCAGCAGCTGGCACTCTGTGTGTTATGTTCAGTGTCCGGGCCCCACCACGTGTCACACCGCAGTATTTTAGATGGGAAAAAAATAAACGGGGCATTTTTCTTTCTGCTAAAGGCCTCTCAACATCATCCATGGTTTTTGTCTTTGCTCTGCAGATGGGCTTCAGGTCCTGGAAGCATGGCCTCTAAGGAGGCCTTGGCAGAGCTGCCACCTCTCCCGCTGGCGTGCTGCTGCCTGGGAGGGAGCACATTTAGTAGTGGGGCCGAGTGAGTGTGCACCCCTCCCCACACAAGGCTCCACGAGGAATGCATTTCCAAATGCAGGAAGCTCCTCTTACCCCTCTGCCACCCAGCTTCCGAATTTGACTCCATTCTGAGCCAACTGACCTACTTAAGAAGAAATGAACAGAAATCATATCTTCATATGGGCCGGAACAAAAAGCAATACTGATACTTTGTAAGTTAATTAAATTATCATCAGAACAGTAAGAAACCCAAGCAGTTTTGATTATCTGTTTCCTTTTAAAAAGTAGTACAACAAAATGATCCAGGGAGCATTCTTGATGCTGTAGGGATTTGGCAGAGCGGTGATAGATGATCAGTTGTCCCTTCAGTTTTTGAGTCCCCGGCCTCTCTGCTTCCTGTGGCTCAGCTGACTTGCCGTCTGCTCCTCCACTTAGTGCACGAACATATCAAGAGCGTAAGTGTCACGTGGAGAAGACTGAAATCTGCCGTGCACGTTTGCCACGCAGCCCGTCATGTGTACACAGATGTAACATCGGGATCTGCTATTTGATGTAATTTGGCCACAGCCAACTGGGCTTTACTGGTGGTGGCACCAGTGGGCACTCCCACCAGCAGCCAGTACCCCTGCTAGCAGGTGGAGCAGGAAGAGTGGAATATAACAGCACATGATTTCTAAACATGAGACAGCACCAGAGCTCAGTCCTTGGAGCTCTTTTGAGAAAACTGTCTCAAAGCTGACAGCTTCTCCTGCCCGGTCTCTCCTTTGAATGTCAGACTGGCATATCCCACTGCCTCCTACCTGTCTCCTCTTGGATGAACTCTTGACCTTCCCCCAGCCTGCTCCTCCCACTCTTCCCTATCTTGGGAAGTAGCAGCTTCTTCTCCTTTTCTTTGAGAGCTTTGTTCAATCTAAACTTATGTGTGTGTGTGATTATCATTAATGTCTTTTTTCTCCAACTACAATGTAAACTCAGTGAGAGCAGAGACCATGCCTGTTTGCATTGTCTTACCAAAAGCCTGGCATACAGCACACACTCCAGAAGTACTTTATCTGTTGAATGCAAACATAAGTGTGATGTATCAGATGATGGCCTGAGATGGAGGGAGAGTTAAGAATATTCAAAGGCAGATAGGAAGCTGTGCTCTTTAGGACAGCACCATAATGAATGAATGGTTATTGCTAACACTGAGTCATCAAAGAAAGGTTAAAATTTGTTTATCAGTCTCTGTTTTTAAAGGCAGGTGCAGAGATGTGGAACTATAAAAGAAACAGATCTTAGAAAAATTTCCGTTCAGTAAGTGAAGTTTTCGAAGGTGAAGAGAGATTAAGTTAATTTATGTGAATACTTCATTTCCCAACAATGCAGATAAATATTTACATCCCACTGTGAGTACAAATAGCACATTCTCACTTATCCATGCCAATGGAGGCCGAGGGAGCACTGATCATTGAGATTGCAGTGAATAAAGGAAGCGATTTATTGGTTTGCATGCCACCAACCTTCACTGATCATGGAGGACTTGCCAGAGAGGCTAAACAATGGGCAACTGGAAAAGGGAGAAACAGTAAGAGCCTTGGATAATCCTCCGCCAGATAATTAAGATTTAAGTGGGTCTCTTTGGATGTGTGCACATGTTTCTGTACGTGAAAAAGGATGAACCCACAAATATTATAAATGCCAATTTTTGAAGGCTTTGGAAAATGCAGCCCGTAGCACATGGTATCAAATTAATTTGGGTTTCACTTATCTCCCTCTGATTTGGACACATTGAGTTATGAGATAATCGTTTGGCGTCCGTGTTCAGTGCTCTCTGTAAGCTTCTCGATGTCACGACATTTCTCTGAGGTTAGAGGATGTGTGGTGACCCTTGCTTAGTACATGAGGAAGTAGAGGCATGGAGTCGACAAGTGGCTTGGACATAAATTGTATAAGAGCCGACAAGAGACTGTGGCTCTCATCATTGCTGCCTTGTTTTGAAATGCTAGTCCCACTTTAATTCTTTTTCATGCCACTTAATGAGACCTGTTTCATTTTGCTGCCCATCACGGTTAGACACAAGGAGACGTTTAAAACAGGATAGATTATGTTTGGAGTAAGGAGCTGCACAGATGAATTCCATCAAAACAGAAGTGTGCCTGTAGCCTCGGCGGTGTTAAAACTTCCCAGTGACGTTTTATCTTGGCTTCACCTGGGCTCCATGTGGCGAGAAGATGCTTAACCTGGAAGGGCATCTCTCTTTGTTTGACGTGGTGGGTTGCACTTATTTGCTCTCCTATGAGCATTTGGTCTTTCTTTTCTGTTAAAGCCAACTATAAAATTTAATTTAATAATGATTAGCTGTTTCTCCTGCAGTCTGTGTGAAATTTGGAGTATCAGCTAATTGCATTACAGTTGCCAGCAAAGAAGTATTCCAAAGGTGTGGACCACCAGTTACCTCTGGCAGAGCTGTTGCCCGCATGACTAATGGCAGTTCTCAGCTGCCACATGAAATTCAAAAAATTCCATACAGGTGTCTGTAAGAGGGTGCCTATAGTGGCTCCTGTTTAGGTAATTTCTTTTTTAAAAAATCCTCACCCAAGATTATGTTTTTATTGATTTAGAGAGGTGGGGGAGAGAGAGAGAGAAACGTTGATGTGAGAGAGAACATTGATCAGTTGTCTTCTGTATGTGCCCCTATGGGGCATGAACCTACAACCGAGGTATGTGCCCAGACTAGGAGTCGAACCTGCAACCTTTTGGTGTATGAGACAACGCTCCAACCAACTGAGCCATCTGGCCAGGGCAATCACTTTTTAAATATTTACAGACATTTCCAAGGTTTTCTCTAAACTTGCCTTTTTAAAACCCACTTCCTAAATCTGATGCACAAAGGAAAATAATTTGATTCAAAACCTATCATGGATTTCTTGTATTGATGCTGTAGGTAAGTTAATTGCTGCACAATGAAAGGCCTTCTTTGCACTTCTTCAGAACAGAATATTATTGCTGTATATTACTTGGACCTGAGAGGTGAGGACTGAGCTCCGTAGTGCCTCAGAAAATAGCAAAAGAGTTTTAAAACATTAATTTTGAGAGATTGGAATACATAGAAACTCAGAATGTTTGAATGTCGGCCCAGACATTGGCAGACTTCCATTCAGATTTCATCGTGAGTAAAATGTGTACTCAGCAACTAGGTTCAAGCCCTGGGTAGTTTATAAGCAAATCTCTCTGCTTTTTCTAGATTTGCAAAAAAAATAGGTTAAGCAAATTTTGTGGTGGTGCTTACGCGTTCACAGACATGCATGAAGCCACTGCTTTTTCCAAACTTGCTAAGCGTATTTTAAAAGCACAAGTATTTCTGCACGTTTGATCTACATCAGAACCTCTTTTTTCTCTTCCTCACATGCTTTTTCATTATATAGTTTAAATGTTTTACCTATTAAATCTTTGTGGTCTTCAAGCTGTAAACATCACACACAGCTAATAAGCTTTAGGAAAGAAAAGGAAATTGACATATAGTAAAGAGGTCCCACAAAACCAATGAAAAACTATGCAAATGAGCTTGAGAACAGATAGATTTGCATATCCTTGTTGGTTTTATGATGATATTCTCAGCATGAGCCTGGCAGACTTGCCTTTTTACCTTGTAGGATGATGCATGTACTAGTGGTAGAGCCCTGCAGGATCAATTTAACAAGTGTAACATTGTGATTTTTCCATGCGGTTTCTCAGAACCACTAAGCAAAATGCAGCAATAAATAGTGACAGAGAAAATCGATTTTTGAAGTAAATACTTTTGGAGGTCCAGGGAAGGCAGGGACATTCTATCAGTCTTTAATGTTGCCAGGGTAGGCTGAACAATTTGTGATATGGGTGTCATTGGCATTTGAAAATAATTTGATTCCACTAATTCTGCCACTGCCTTGATACCCAGACCCCCATGCCCACCACCAAAACTCCTGCCCAGGCACTGGGCAAGGGTTACAATTCTCCTTTGGCTGCATCCAGGTCTCTCTTTCATCAAAAAGCAGGCTAAGGAGGCTGCTTTTGCCACCATCCTATTAGAATAATAAATAGTAGCCTAATGGCCGTGTTGTGTATTTATTTAATTAATAGTATACATTGTCAGACATTGATGCATGGAAATATAATTGCATAGTGTCTATGAAGGATTTTGATAGTGTCAAGACCTAAATTTGAACTCAGTTCTGGTAACCCTCCCTACCTTGGTTTCTCATCCATAAATGAGCACAGTAAGTGGCTGTGAGGTTTAAATTAGAGAATGCGAATTGTTTTAAAACTGCCTGGCTTATAGTAAATGCCCAATTGAGCCACACTCAGCATGGCCAGGGGTGAACCTGAGGGGGAGGCGGTGAAAAAATTAAAGAAGACAGACAAGAGAATAAAGCTGGGGCTAGGTGGGACACTGCTCTTGAATGGAGAGACAGTGCCACAACCTGCAAGCTGAGTCTTTATTTTATAGCCAGAGCCCACGAGGCAAAGCAAGACATGGTCATTATATTTACAATGTTCTGGCGGGTTTCGAATCTACTCAATTACATGCACCTGAACTCTGTCAAGCTTTGTTTTGGCAGCACTTGCTGCACCTCCCACAGCCTACCTCACTTAGCCACCTGGGACCACAGGTTCGGACCATAAGGTCAAGCTTACAATCATAGCTTTGGCTATAATTGTTCTGGGAGGGCTTTGCCCTCCAAGCTGGGACTTGCATGTGGCTTTGCCATGAGAGGACCATGCCCTCTCATTAGAACGAGGCTTGAACCTGTCCAAACGCTGTAGCCACTCTCCATACCCAATAAGTGCTATCATTATTTTGAAATGCTTTTAAAACTATAATCAAGTTATACTGTGTAAAATGCAATTTTTAAAAAGTCAGGTGGCTTTCG
Organism: Plecotus auritus; assembly: GCF_963455305.1. Lineage (NCBI taxonomy): Eukaryota > Metazoa > Chordata > Mammalia > Chiroptera > Vespertilionidae > Plecotus > Plecotus auritus. The sequence goes on from NC_137771.1 coordinate 83,234,603, forward strand.
TAAGAAGAAAAAGGGAATGAAACTCACCCCTGAAATGTACTTGGAGAATTTTAGAGGGTCTGTTCCGAACTGTTATAAAACACCTCTGAAGTAAATTTGCCCATTTCTGCCCACACCAATCCTATAACATTCCAGGAATAAAATCTGCACTTGGGTTTAAAAATAAAATGGATAGAACACACTGAATTAGAAGTCCTTGGCAGACATTTCCCCCACCCCCAGCAGAATGTTCTCTCAATTGGTGGTATCATAATAAAAGAGAAGATGTGTTTTTTTTAATCTGCTCTTGCTCCTTAATTCTTCAGCCAGTTGTATTTCTCTATAGTAATAACCCAGTATGCTTGGATTCCATCTCAACCCTCATCTGATATCTGCACTCCTACTCCCACCTCCCCCCAAAATAAACCACATCCGCACAGACTCTCCTTCCCTAGAAAGCTGAACGGAGCTGTTCTCTGATACTGTATATGATATGTGCCTGCTGGACTGTGCGGGGAAAGGTCACAGAAACACAAGAAGACTGCTGTGTGCAGTTGTAAAGACTGCCAAGAAAGAAGAGGGGAAAAAAACCTCAAATGTATTCACATCTCTCCCGACTTTTTTCTTCTGTAAATATTCAAACCCTTTTTTAGAGAGTCTTTGATAGTGTGTTATTCTAGCAAATGCCATGAACCTTGGATGTACAGAGTACTCCCAAATCCCATAAGAATGACTCAGTAAAAGAGTTAGATAAAATGGGGTTGCCAGGATCGGGTAAAGAATCTTGTTACTACACACACACACACACACACACACACACACACGCACACACACCAGCCACCTCCACCTCCATCATCACCATAGAAATTATGTGAAAAGTAGACATTCTCCTCTCCCTCACACAAGCAGTGGCATCTTTCCCCAAAATGGAAGGGGGAAAAGCTTTCTTTGGCTGAGCCATATGCAAAAAATTATGGAACATCTGTGGAAGTAACAACATACAACAAGACAAGTTATTGGTGGTAAAAGGCAAAGCCCTTGTTTCAAAAACATGTCTGGAGATGGTGTGTATACAGAACCTTGCTTTGTGCTAATTATGCATAATAACTGTCAGCTTGGTGGGTCCCAGGCTGGGCCTTCATAATTCCTGGTTGTGGTAGGGTGTTCCTTTTCTGTTTCTTTTTTGTTCTAAGCTTCCTCCCCTTTTTGTTTTTGTTTGTTGTTGTTGTTCAACAGTATAGCTTTATTTCAATAGTTGCTGCCATCTGGGAAACTAAATGAGGAATATGGGAGATTTGGTGACTCGTGTCTTAAAATGTAATAGTGGGCAGATGTCCCCCTTCACCCTCTGACTATTTTTCTCCAAAGCGAGTCCTAGAAGTGAGGGGACAGGGGATCCAAGCAACGCATCAGTGAGGTTCAGGAATTTTTTTTTCCTTTCAGCATTTAATTCTGTTCACAGCCTCAACACCCACCACAAAAATAATGTCATTCCAGGCAAATTTAGTTGCTTTACTTATTCTGAAACTCATTGTGAGTGGCAAGCTTTTCAGGAGGGTGTACTCTAAAATGTGCTGTGATGGAATTAGCCTCCCTCAGGAATCACAAGACCTGGTCTGGACCCCAGGCCCCACCTTCACCCTGTGACCTGGGGGGGGAAATCACTTAGTTGTCCAGCCTTCATGTCTCCATGTGTTAGGGGAGGCAGTCATACCTGCTCAAAGATCAAATGAGATTAACACTGCAGAAACACAGGTCCTATTATTACAAGAGAAACTCTGATGCTGGTGTTTTTTTATGCTAAAAGGGCTCTAAACATCCCATTATCACCTGCTGTCAGATTTCTTTGCATTTTTTGCAGTGCCAGTGAGAAACTCTCCAGTCAGTAAAGAAAGGGGAGTTGAATAAACAGAGGGATATTTCTCTGTGGGGAAGAAGCAGTAGGGCAGCTTTTAATCTCTGGTTCTTTGGAAGAGAGGCATGCCATAGCCACGTGTCCCTCCTCTCTTCCAAACCTCTCAACACAGAGAGGAAGGACAAGTGCAATGACTGGTAGCCAAGGTGACCTCTGTCAGCCTCCCCAGTCTTTCCTCCCTTCAGTTCCCATCCGTAGCCTTCTTTCCAGCCAATCCCAACTCCCACTGCAGTTCCAGTATTCCCTGCACATTCCCACCCATGTTCTGACACTCCGACCCAGCCCATCAAAATCCTGCTCACATTTCAAGACCCAGCCCACACCCATCTCCTCCACAAACCCTTCTAACTGTAAACCCATCCGCCATCTCCCTTCTTTGGGCTCCCAATCCCTTTATTATTTGTACTTCTTTGCTATCTGTAACACGCTCCACAGTCTGCCTGATACTGTAGTTAGCTTTGTAACTGTTTTACCAGAAAAAGGCAGCCCAGCGTGCTGGTTAGATGGGCAGGCACTGGAGTGAGCCTGCCTGGGTTCAAATACCCCCTCTGCTCTCTGTGTCTAGTTTCCTTGTTTGCAAACCTGGCTTAATAATAAGAGCTACCTCCGAAAGTTGTTGTGAGGATTAAATGAATATAAAGCTCATAAGCACCTAAGAAATATTAACTATTAAATCGTGACTACACACCCAGAGAAGAGAGGCCATGTCTTATTCTATTCCTGCTTTTATGTCCCCATACTTTGCACATAAAAAAACCCCAGTTTATGAACATTCAAGCCCATGTCAAGTACATGTAGCAACATAAAGATCTAGCAATTTGAGCCAGCCCAGTAATTCAGAGTGCAGTAAGCCTCCCCTCCCATGCCCCATTCCTCCTCCAGTCACTGAAAATGTGTGAGGAATCAGAGTATTTCAAAACAACCGCCGAGCAATTTGGATACATTTTCAATCATTTTTATGTGTCTGCTCTCTCTTCTGGGTGCAAACAGTTCACAGAGCCCGATTGTAAGGCATGCATATGCATGCGGCATTATTTGCAGCCGCTGAATAAAAGCATAGGGATTGTATCCTGCTTCCATCCCAGCTTCTTGGGCTCAGTGGCCTCAACATGGGAGGCAGCTGAGATCATTTAAAAGTGGAAACCTTGATGTTCTACTAAAGCAGTGGTCGGCAAACTGCAGCTCGCGAGCCGCGGTTTGCCACTCTGTTGACTAATGAGTTTGCCGACCACTGACCTAGACTCTTGATGCCAATAATTACAGGCTGTTGTTGTTCCTTGTGATTAAGTCCCTATCCCAGTGGTTGGCAAACTCATTAGTCAACAGAGCGGCAAACCGTGGCTCGTGAGTCGCATGTGGCTCGCAAGCCGCAGTTTGCCGACCACTGTACTAAAGGGTTAGAAACATTTACAATGAATCAGGTGAATGAAAGTATGAGAAATCGGAAATGAGGACAACCTGTTTTGAGAGTCTTTGTAATAATAGTGTGTGAAGGAGTATGTTTATGATTGTGTGTGTGTGTGTGTGTGTGTGTTTAAACTTCATGCAAGAAGCAATAAGGTAGTTTTCCACTTGGAACCAGCTACCCCTATGTAAAGTTTATCTCAGTGGTTCTGTACACACACACACACACACACACACACACACACCAGGGAACATTTTACAATGTCTGGGGACAGCTGGGAGGCGCCACCAGCATGTCATGGGTAGAGAGGAGCAATGCTATTAAGCATCCATAAATGCACAGAATGGCCCCCCAGCACAGAGAGCTATCCGGTACACAGGCAATGGTGCTGAAGCTGAGAAACCTGATTTACCTTAACCTGAAAAGAGCAATGAGAATTGTTGGTGAGGAATGTCTACCACATGTCCTGGAAGCCATGGCTCATCGAAGGCCATGTGCAGTTCATCTCTGGGCCTAGGTAGACCACGTGCTTTCACATACATTCCTCCTGCCCTGCCTCCCCAGTGCACTTCGTCCATGAGCATAGACTTGACGGGAGAGCGAGCAGGGCTTTAGGTGGGAACATAGAGGGGCTTGTGCTGACTTTGTCCTTTGCTGACAGATTATTTCTACAACTTAATCTCAACTTGACTTTTTTGTGATTTTTTTAATTCTAGTTTCTTAATTTTATAGTTCCATGGGACAAGATTCAGATAAGAGGTGGAGAAGGGTTAAAGCAGCAAGAGGATGCTGGGTGGAGAGAGGGAATCAAAGAAGGAGAGAAAGGGAGAGAGAGAAAGGGAGACCCTCTTGGTTTAATGGTCCTGGCATCCTCAGTTGAAGGTTTTGCTGCCAATGTATCGCCATCTTACACATACACACACACACACACACACGCACACGCACATGCACACGCACACCGGCCTCCCACCATGGGCAGGCCAGGTGGTTCCTGCTTACATACATGGCTTGGCGCTTTTACTCTCTGGCTGATTCCATTTCACACATGAACAACACAGCCTCCTCCTGGAGACTCGTCATCCATCTGCTTGCAGAAAGGCGGTCTGTTTCCCACTGAAAACTGGTCCAATCCACATTTTACTTTGGCCAGGACAGCCTACCAGCAGCTCCTCCATACGGTCTATAACTGCACTTGCGCCTTCTCATTCGCCTGGCTGGCTTCGCCCTCTGTCCTCTCTGTGTGCCTCTGCCCTTCCCCACCTGCACCCCATCTCAGCCCTCTCCTTCTCTGTTAATAGGCCCTGTCAGGATGAATGACAGAATCAACTTCCTTCCCCCCAAATGGCTCATTACTCATAACTTTGAGGCAGTGTTGCCTTCTGTCCTCACAAGGTTTGCAGATTCTCCTCCCCACCCCCAGATGACCCAGAGTGAAATAGTGGATGAATGCCTTGCTGGCACTCCCTCTAAGTGATGCCACCGTAGCAGTATTGTGGGCAAATATGCCACCAAGTCTTTACTTGTGATCTGCCCCAGCCAGTCTTTTGCTGTATGCTTGAGGCAGATAGTGGTTAATATCAGTCTGCAGCATCTTGAGGCCAACTTCGAAATCTAACTCGAATGTCATCATGCTGACATGGCGCACACTTTCTCTTCGTTCTGGAACACATGGTCATGTCTAAGTGGCAAACGAGTTACGGGGTGTGGACCAATAACTGAGATTGCAGCCATGCTTGTCACTGAATGAGGGAACAGAGGATGGACATGGAGGGGCTGAGGATGGAGCTCTGTTTCAGGGTCCTCAGACCCACCACCTTTCTCCTAAATTACTTTTCATTCCTAAATTTTGAAGCAGAACACAAGTAGAAGGGATATCATGAGAACTAAGAAGTAAATCTAATAATAAACTTTGGTATTTACCAGACAAATGTCCATGTTGACGCTTTAGGGACCCAGATGACAATGGGAATGTTTTATAAAAACATCTGAAATCTGTTTTGAAGGAAAAAAGAAAAATCTGAAGGATGATTAAGAAGGTATGGAGAGTCTGCAGGGTCTCAGGGGTGTGCATTATGCTTTTCTGTGGTTCACTACTGGATAACCCGGACCCATAAGTAGACTTTTGTTCCAGTGTGATAAATTTGGGGCATTCCTAAACAGGAAGTTAAGAAGTAACCACTGTTAAAATGCTGCTGCACAAAAAGGCATTTTAAGCTAATAAACTGGAGGGAGGACTGAGGGGTGTGGCCGGCCACTTTTGATAAATGTGGCACAATGAGATCAGTTATGTTCTTCTTTTTCTGAATGTGCAGCTTGTGGTACAGAGGGGTCCGGAATAGAGAGCACTTGCAGATATTGTTATTGCTCCGGTCCCTGGAACCCAGAGTCAAGCACTGGGCACTTTAAAATGTGGAAGAATTAATTAGGAGATGTAGTACTCGGTGGCATTTTAGAGGGAAGAAAGGCAATAATAGCTGGGATATTGCCCTCTTTGAACTGATGGACTTTATATGTAATGGGCACGTTATGGAGTAGTCTGCAAGGCCACCAGAAGCCACCATTCACTGGAGGCCCTGGGTGCAGAATGCTCTAGCCCAGGCCCAGCACCTTGATGGTCACAGAGGTCCTCAGAGGAGATGCGGCAGCAACCTCATGGCCACTGGGTCTTCCTGAAGGTTCTGAGCGGAGCTCCTTAATACAGTCCTCTCCTCCCCCGCTCTCTTCACCTCTTCCCCTGGACCTAGACCAATGGTCGGCAAACTCATTAGTCAACAGAGCCAAATATCAACAGTACAACGATTGAAATTTCTTTTGAGAGCCAAATTTTTTAAACTTCTAATGCCACTTCTTCAAAATAGACTCGCCCTGGCCGTGGTATTTTGTGGAAGAGCCACACTCAAGGGGCCAAAGAGCCGCATGTGGCTCTCGAGCCACAGTTTGCCGACCACGGACCTAGACCATCAGAGGTCCCAGCTGACCGTCTCTCTGAAAGCCATGTCCAGAAAGAGCTCCTCAAACATTCCTCCAGCCCCACTTCTAAATGGTAGGATACATCAGGACAGCGTGGAGAATTCCAGTTTATTCTCCATGAAATGGACACGTTGTTGTAGGCCATAAGCTGGTGTGTGCCTGTGCCTGGACTGCTGGGCAAGTCCTGGAAGTAAGTGGGCAGAGTACTAATATTCAGCCAAGTTTGCCAGATCAGATAGAGAGGAGCAGTCAGTGAAGTCAGGCTCTGACGGGTGAAAGTCTCCCACAGGAAAACCTCTCCTTACTGAGGGTTTCCAGGTGAGCCATGTGGATGGTTTCAAATCACTGAATGACTGTGTGTGCAGGCCTCTCCTACACACTTGCACACGTGTTTATATGATTCTTTCCTGCCTTCATTTGAACCCATTGCTCTGGCATATAGGAGCAATTGTATTGTAGCAACAATTAATTACAAAAGATATCAAACATCAGAAATCCTGAGTTCCAGACTGAGCGGGGCTGCCCACTTTCTGACTAAATTAGACAAACTGCTTCACCTCTCTGGTCTTGATATTATGTGAATTATGACACCTGCTCAGCCAATACTGTAGGATTGCCTGGGGCGTCATAGGATGCCAAGGACGTAGACATGCGTTGAGAAGTTAAAAGGACCTTCTTTATGTAATGGGCTCTTACAAAGCTCTATAGGTCCCCAGAGTAAGCACTCTCATAAGGCTAGTCCAAACAAGCTCCCATTCGTCTTGAGCAGCTCAGATGCACATTCTGTTATGAAAAATTACTCTCAAAATCATCATTTATTATCATAACAATCCGGTGGTATTGAATGGGCCCACATGTGGATGCATTTCACCAACAGCCTCCAGCATGCTACTTGAGCACCACTCTACTTATTTGGAAACCTCTTTATTTAACTTCTGTGCACTCATAAAACTCCCCTTGTCTCTTTTCCTGCCCCGTCCTCCTCAGGTTAACCCTTGCAAGCTTGTGGGCAAGGTTAGGCCCTGCGCACCCTATACTGCCCTCCCTCCTCTCTAGGCCTCTGCCTCACTGATCAGCAGCACTGCAGCCAATAGCAAGTAACTGCAAATTCTCTTGTACCCTAAACAAGCACCTCTAACCCAATCCCAGGCAAGCAGAGGAAACTGTGCTATTGTAACATTACATGTTAGACGCCTTCCAGCCCATGATATCGGGATGTTGGGAGCTGGCATTCCTAGTGGTGAAATCAAGAGGACATCATGGCTTTGAGTGAGGCCCCAGTTCACGGCAACTGGCTGTTTGATTCATAACAGGATCTGAACTTCTTTGGGACAGTTTTGTACAGAAGTGACTGAAGAGAAAGAGGATACACCTTCATTTATAACATTTGCACCTTCAGAATAAAGAGAGCTTATAACTGATAAGTAATGAGAGCCTGCTCTCTCTGTCAGGACCATGAGGATGGGCTGAACTACAGTCGTTACAAATAGCCTGATGCAAGATGACTAGAAGAATTTCAGGATGATGCACTCACACATGAACAATAGCGCATCAGAAGCCGCACTCCAATTCTTAGACATGCTGATTAACAAGTGAAATGTTATTCAAAGATTGGTGGTGATTATAAGGATCCTCTCCCTTTTCCAAGCCCTATCACTAATTATCCCCTCATTAAAAATAAAGTTTAGAGTTCCCACTTCAAAATTCATTACCTGAATCAAATCAGATGTCACATAACAGGGCTGTTCATTTTATTGAGGTGTAGTTGATACGCAAGATTGTGTAAGTTTAAGGTGTATAAGATGTTGATTTGATACACTTATGTATTGCTCTATGCTTACCATCTCAGCCAAGATCTGCAGAGAGCTGGCGGGGGCGGCGGGTGGGATTGGAGAAACGTTATGGGCACAGACATGTAACTGGCAGATAAACAAGCCCTGGAGATATAAAACACAGCACAGCGAGTATAGTCACTGATACTGTCGTATAAACTTCCAAGTTGCTAAGACCGTGCTTTTCAAAAGCTGCTTACTAAAAGGGAGGTATTTTTCCATGGTAAACCTTTCATAAGCTGGCTTCTCTCTGACTTGAAAATATGAAAGAACTAATATTAGACCATATTGGCCCAGGTCAGAAAAATAGAGGGACAGAAACAATACAGATTAAAAAAAAAAAAAAGCACATCTCCCCATGAGTAATGAATGGAGCCTCCTGGCTGTTGTGTGTCTGTTTTGTGTAGCATTTCCCCACCTGAGGAGGCTTTCCTGAAAGGCAAGGATGTGCACTGCGTCTTCATAATGAGAGAGACGGTGGGGGGGGGGGCGGGGGCGGGGGGGCGGGGCAGGGAGCAGGTGCATTCCAGGTTTGTGGTTGATTTATTTGGCAGCTGGCAGGACCTCTTACGGTTTCTGCCCTTCAGTTTGTTAGGGGATTTCACTATAAAGGTGGGAATAGGGCTCCCTGACACTGAACCCCTCTCTGCTAAGTCCCTCTCTCTGCGAAGAGGGAACTGAGGCACTAAACGCAGTCTTGCTGTCTCAGATCTCCCATTCGTTTAAAGCAAAAGGTTGGGAAGGTATGGGATGAGGAGAGAGAACAGGAGCTTTTGTGATGCCAGGTCGGTGGAGAAGAGAAAGTGTGACCCGTGCTTTGGTGTAAACAATGTCACATGCCCACACCTCCGGGCCACAGCTCCCTGTCACCCAAACTGCGCTGTGGGCCCCCTGAAGCCTCCAGGTTGGCACGAGCATTTGCTCACTTGCCAAAGGGCTGAGGTGTGTGATATTTATTGATGCAGAGTATTCCCCCATCTCTGAAACCTCCAACGCGTGGCCCTCTCTAAGGGTAGCTGCTGGCAGTGAGCCAGGCAGTTCTGCTCCAAGTTGGAAGGCTCAGGAATATGACTTAGTCATTCTTTTTCACACAGAGAGGCAAAAACAAACCCGTATGTACTTCAGAAGATGGATATCCTATTTAAGCACTTTGTAACAGGTGTGAGATTAGAATATTAGAAGAAATACATGTGCAGTTGCCATGAATTGGGCTTAAAGGTCAGTCTTGGCAAAACTACATGTTTTCCTTCTATTTCCAGAGAAAATCATCCATTTGAGACTTTACTATGGTTGGTTTTACTTTGCCACAGTCGTGGTGGTCCTGATTGCTACCTGCTTCGTTCATAGGAATGTATGCATGTACAGTCACTCCTGCACATATGTGCACACTCACCCGCCTCATGTGTGACACTGCATGTGTCTGCGCTTACCTTCACCCAGGCCTGTGCACAGCCTCAGAAAGTACAAGGCAGCCCAGTGTTTAACTCTACAGCTTTTTATGTTCAAACTATTTTTGAGAAAAAGCCCATTCAGAGGAAAAGGAGAGACTCAAACCCCCAAAATCTGAGCATATATATTGCTTTCCATCTCCTAATCTCAGAGCCATGCAAATCCAAAAAACTTACATACTTATATGCATAGCCCATGGACAAGGGCAATAGGGTAGTGAAGACCTAGGGGGATGGGTAGAGGATGGGGGGAGGAGGGAAAAGGGGGGAATGGGAGATATCTGTAATACTATCAACAATTCTTTAAAAAAGAAAAAAAAATAATAATACATATTTTAGTCCTTATTTACTCAAGGACATGTGTGGGCAAATATAACTGTTAGTGCAGCAACAGTTACTCTTTTTTGCTCTTTTTTTCTTCTGTGTCCCTGCCACTGTTAAAATGACACCACTAATTGATATGTGGGTGATATGTGATGTAGTTGTTTTCATTTGAATAATTTCTTTCTTATATGCATGTGAATATGGTCTTCTCACACCATCTATATATATCCTATCTAATAAAAGAGTAATATGCAGATTGACCATCACTCCAACACACAAGATGGCTGCCCCCATGTGGACTCAAGATGGTCACCACAAGATGGCCAGCAGGGGAGGGCAGTTGGGAGGGACCAGGCATGCAGGGAAGGGTAGTTAGGGGTGACCAGGCTGGCAGAGGAGGGAAGTTGGGGGTGACCGGGCCTGCAAGGGAGGGCAGTTGGGGGGGACCAGGCCTGCAGGGGAGGGCAGTTAGGGGGGGACCAGGCCTGCAGGGAAGGGCAATTAGGGGTGACCAGGCCTGCAGGGGAGGACAGTTAAGGGCAAACAGGCTGGCAGGGGAGCAGTTAGGCATCTATCAGGCTGGCAGGGGAGTGGTTAGGGGGTGATCAGGCTGGCAGGCAGAAGCGGTTAGGGGCAATCAGGAAGGCAGGCAGGTGAGCAGTTGGGAGCCAGCAGTCCTGGATTGTGAGAGGGATGTCCAACTGCCTGTTTAGGCCTGATCCCTGGTCCCCCCTAACTGCCCTCCCCTGCAGGCCAGGTAGGATCGGGCCTAAACGGGCAGTTGGACATCTCTCTAGGGGTCCCAGATTGGAGAGGATGCAGGCTGGGCTGAGGGATACACCCCCCATGCACAAATTTCATGCACCGGGCCTCTAGTGTGTGTGTGTGTGTGTGTGTGTGTGTGTGTGTGTGTGTGTGTGTATATATATATATATGTGTGTGTGTGTGTATATATATATATATATATATATATATATATATATATATGCCTTGGCAACCAGCCTACCTGCCAACCAAGCCAACCCACTGAAAGGCCTACTGGCCAGTAGCTATGACATGCACTGACCACCAGGGGGCAGACGCTCAACGCAGGAGCTGCCGAGCTGCAGTCACTTGGCAGCGGTGGTTCTCCCGTGATGTGCCCAGAACCAGAAAGTAGAGAGACCAATTCTGGGGTGCATCACCTGAGAACTGCCCTCTTGCAATCTGGGACCCCTCGGGGAATGTTGGAGAGCTGGTTTCGGCCCAATCCCTGCAGGTCAGGCCAAGGGACCCCACCAGTGCACTTATCTGTGCACCAGGCCTCTAGTATTAGATAAAAACCTAAAACAGGAAGTCCAGAGACAATTGTTGTTAAAATGCTCATGCTACCCTGGCAAGTTGAGTTGAATGAACCTAATAAATACAAAGCTGTTCCTGTCCTAATGTGCTTCTCCTGAAATCCAACTGGGAACCTATGGTTTCATGGTAACTCAAAAAGAGGCACATTCTCTATGCCATAAGCCAGTACATGTAAATCGGGGTCAGACAGGGTAACAATCAGCTGTGCAACTCATGAGAAATTTTGCAAAATTAGATGGATTATGTACGTTTTCACTTTTTGTCTCTTAGCAGTTTAAATCTTTAATTAAAATACACACGAGGGAGACCAAGTCTGTGACTTAGATTTTATATGCGCTGGTTGTAAGGCAGTAGCCTTCTAAGTTATTTTTATGGGTCATTCTATCTAGCAGCAACTTAGAAGCTAAAGCCATCTTCCAGCTTCCCAGAAGGAATGTCTGTTTTCTGACTTTCTGGTAATGACTTCAGGTCTGAGAGTAAGGACTGTCACTGCGAATACAAATGAGTCAGCTTTGGGGTTACTACTAAATGTGATTGTTTGGATCTGAGTCTCATCCATTTGGGGCAGAGTAACCAGCTCATTCATGGACATGTGCCCCTGTGCATTCTCTGTAGATATCTTCAGAACAGCAGCATCCCTTCTAAGACAGTCTTCCTAATGTGCTGTATCATCTAATAGCAGAGCTGTTGCATAAAAACATGCAGATGTTTGGAATCCTGTCTCCCCACCCTCATCCTCAACCTCTCAAGGGACACAGATAGAAGCATTTTAATATTTATTTAGAACGTTGGCATCCTGGGGCTGTTTCACCACACAGCTCATTGGTTTGGAGGTCCCCAGAGACAGTGAAAGTCATACCACTGTGAGAGCACAGAGGTAAAGCATAGAGCATCCCAGCTCACATTCCTGGAGAGCACCGGTGCTGTCATCATTTCAGTTTGATTGTTAGTGAGGATTTACATGATTTACACTCACGTGGGACTTTCTGTCATTGTAAGAGCTCATTTATATTGCAGCTGAGTACTGTTTGTGGGCTCTATCCTCCAGGGCAGCAATGTGTCCTGTGTATGTGTGCTGTATAAAAGGTTATTGCCCTGCCTTGGCCGGTTTGACTCGGTGGTTGGAGCGTCGACCTACCACTACACTACAGTCGGAAGTGTCTCAGGTTCGATTCCCATCAAGGGCATGTACCTCAGTTGCAGGCTCGATCCCCAGCCCTAGTCCGGGAATGTGTCGGAGGTAACTAATCAATGTGTCTCTCTCACATTGATGTTTCCCTCTCTCTGTCTCTTCTCCTTTCCACTCCATCAAAAAAATCAATGGGGAAAAATCCTTGGATAAGGATTAATAAAGGCTATCCTCCTCCCAAGCTGTCCTTGATCCTGTATCTCTCTGCACGATAACTAAATACCTTCTGATCAGGCCAACGGAGTTGAAGACTGAGGGCGTGCCCTTGAAACTCTCTGAAGATAATAAGATGAGCAGTTACGTGTCTGTCACCAGTCCACACACTCCCCCTGCACTCTGCTGGGAGTGGGGGTGATTGGAGTTGAGTGGACTTTGCTAAACACTGGCAGAAAGCCCCATAATCCCGAATGTGTCCCTGGCTGTTGTTCTGTCCAGCCAAACCTCACTTGCTCTGGGACCTCAATAGCAGCCTTGCACAGCTGCTCACCACACATCCAGCTGTTTTCCTCTTTTGCCTTTCCCTTCAGAGTTCCCCTTGCATCCTTGGTTTCATATTTGCTGACTTTTCCAAAGGGAAATACAGAATGTGGGCCAGGCTGGGCCTCATACCTTTTAAGAATGTCACCACTGAGGCCTAGGTCCCCTTCCATGCATATCACAACACCCAGCAGGGGAGGAGACTGTCTGGACATTTTAAATTATTCATTCTAAATATTTTAAAATATAAAAAATATACTTAGAAAAATTAGATAATTACTGGGCAAATGAGTAGACAGTAATAGAACTATCATAAGAATAACTGGGTTATTAATTACAACAATAATGATTATACTAGATAACATTTATTAAGCAGTTATTATGTGCCAGCCACTACACTAAAACATCTACATGCATCAAAAGCTGTGACGATTGCAAGATATATATGCTCTTATTATCCTCATTCAACAAAAAGGAGATGGGGGCTTAAGGGTAATAGTTACATAACTTGAACACAATCACAGCTGTAACTGGAGGGAGGTTCAGTGAAGGCTAACAGTCAAGCCTCTGTGGGCGTATGAAGGGTAATGTCCCAGGCTAGGGACAGTCATGAGGGTCCCACGAGATGACGTGTGGTCAATTCCATCCCTCAGAATGTCCTGAGGTTGGAACATGCCAAACTTCAGACCTGACTGATGTCCACATCAAGCTAATACTCTATATCTAAGGAACAAAGAGAAATGTGTTACTCCATTTACACTAAATTATTACCATCAACACCTACAGTTATTAGTGTTCTGAGTATTGCAGGGTCAGACCGTCCGAATCTCATGAGTAGCCATGATTCTCAGTTTCTTCTCTGGTTTGACATACGCAGTCCATTATGGCACTTTCTACTTTATTCCAAAGTCCAAGCATTTCTGAAAGCCACAGCGTTCTGTCCTGCCTGCTGTGGGGAGGGGGAGTTGAGAAGTACCACTTACTATAGTGAAAAAGCGTTCACTTCTTAGGTAGAGTTGTGCACCATGATGACTATAGCTAACACTGCTATATGTTAAGAGAGTAAATCCTAAGAGTCGTTATCACAAGGAGAATTTTTTTTCTTTATTCTTCTTTCTTCTCTTATTATTGTATGTATATGAGAACATGAGTGTTAGCTGAACCTAATGTGGTAATCATTTCACAATATATGTAAATCAAACCATCGAGCTGTACATGTTAAACTTATAAGTGATATATGACAGTTTTGCAATAAAACTGGAAATTTTTTTATTTCTATACAACCACAAGAACTTTTTACAAGAAACCAGAGATTTGTGATGTAGAGAAAGAAAGTAATAGCACAAGGAAACAATATCTACTTTGATAGAAATGAATAGTTTGAGAAATTACATGTTCTAAACATAAATGATTTAACAGGAAGGATTATTAATCAACTCTCTCATTTAATGAACAATTTAAGCACCTATTGAGTGCCAAACAGCTAGGACAGTGTTCACTTCTTGCTCTTTTGCTGGACTAGAGCGATTAGACCCACACTCCCATTAATCACCCTAGCTCACTACTCCTTCCATTCATTTATTCATTCATTCACTCACGTTGTTTTTAACCTCAAGAGCCCTAATGTTAAAGATATAATTAATACAAAGGGTCTTTGAGAAGTTGACTTTTGAACCAAGTCTTACAGGATGGCTTAAGTTACTGGCAGGTGAAAAACTAGAGAATCATATTCTCAACAAAGAAGTCCCATTTACTCAGGTTTGTGTTCTTCCTAATAATAAGCTCAGACTTTGAAGCCCCAACCAGTTGCTGCCAATCCTTATCCCATGCTAGACTTATGTAGTCCTGACCTTCCTTCTATAATAGAGTCTGTAAGTTGTCTAAAAGGACACATTAATAGAAATTACTGTTATGGAAATAATTTGACTTGAACTGATCATCATTACTAATTTACTATTCAGTAACATTATATAGATGTGACCATATTGTTCTACTGAACATATTCATATTATTTGGCTTGAATCTCAGTGCACGGAGCATGCTGCATGGAATGGCAATACCCTTTAATAGAGGTGCTGATCATTTATGATTGCCCTTCTTAGGGACAGAGCCCTGGATTTGTTCTTTGAACCAAATTGGCATCATGTGTTTGGAAGCTAGGTGTAGTATTTATTAACTGAAAAGCAGGGCAGGCCATAAAAAAGTTGTAATTGCCTCTGTTTGTTAAAGTAGACATGTAACCAAATGCTTCTTTATTCTGATTTTCCTGAAGAACAATGGTCTAGAGATTATTATTGGTGTTTTCCTTGCCTTCATGACTATAAACCTCCCAACGGTCCCCATAATGTTAGCCATGAACCAAACTGAGGACGGGACCAGGTCAATCCAAGTGGGATGGGTCTTTGCCTTTTCACAGTCAATCTTTTTTATTTTTTTTATTTGTATTCTAGAGAATTAACAATTTGGGACTTTTAGAAGAAACAGTCAATATTCATTTTAGGAGAACTTGACAAAAGATTAAAATATTGGTAGGGGGGTGCTGGTTGGGCCCCAGGATTTATCTCATCATATATTTATTTATTCACTCACATTTTTATTTGTTCATTTAGTAAATACTTACCAAAAGCCTATCCTATGCAAAGTGCTCAGCCACATTCTATTAAGTACCACTGTAAACAAAATAGGGTTTCTGCTTCCCAGAGATTACAGGTGTACCTGACGAATTCAGACAGGTACATGCACAGCATCACACAAGGAGAGGGAGGTAGAAACTGGGAGAGAAAGATGCTTTCAAAGGTGTCCGAGGTATTGTATGTAGTGAAATTCTTTTAAAAGTTAGGGTGTACAAGATAAGTTGGAAATGTCTTCAGAAAACATCTTTCTCCTAAAATAAGTTTTTATGCTGAGAGGAATAACATAGTTGGCATTTAGGGAATACTTAATTGGTACTAGGCCTTATACTAAGTACTTTTCATGGGCCATCTCATTAAGTCCCCACTACAACCCTAGAAAGGTAGGCGTCATTTTTTCTTATATTTTACAGATTAATCAATTATATGCTCCATGGTTATAGCCAAAACTTTGTTTTTAAAAGGTCATGTGGATAGAGGGTACAAAGGAAAGTAGATGTGTAAACACAGTATTCATTAGTGGGCCAGTGAAATTTGGGGGAAGGAAATCATTTTACATTAATTGAGTCTAAATTATGAGTTCCGTCTAAGAAAATAAGTTGTGTTACTTCAAGTACTCCCAGTCATATAAATTACTGACTGGAAAATGTTTTTCAATTCATAAACACTACTTTACAAAACTAGATAATGACAACTTGTTTTTGGCACTAAATGTAAAGTGGGTGACCAAGAAAGCCTGATTTTTTTCCTCATGAATAAATTAAATATTTAACCTACAATCCTGTTTACATTATTAACTATGTACTGGCCTTTTCTTTCCCTCAGTGTGCATAATTTTCACTCATTTGACAGGAAGGGAAAAAATGATTGAAAAATTTCCCTCCATTTTTTCCTGCCTCGAGGTAATTCATGCATCCAGAAGAGATATAGAGGAGAAGGGCTCTCAGAACCCCAGTTTGTTCCATGCTTAGAGCAGGAAGGCTCTAGATAACAGTAAAACAAATGAGGTTTGAGCATTTGTGTTGTCTATAAAAGGTTTTTTTTCCATAAATAAAATGTTACTTAGCCCTGGCCGCTGTTGTTCAGTGCTTAGAGCATCAGTCCACGCACTGAAGGGTCTTGGGGTCAATTCCTGGTCAAGGACACATGACAAAGGCTCCTTCCCTGGCCCTGGTCCTGGCATGTTCAGGAAGCAATCAATTGATGTGTGTCTCTCTCATCGATATTTCTCTCTCTCACTCCTTCCCTCCCTTCTACTTTCTCTAAAAAAATCAAAGGGGGAAAAAAAAGCTACTTAATTTACCTTGTCTTCACCAGACAGGTAAGGGCTGAATTAAAGCTGTCACATGTGGTGCCCCAGCTCTTTCCTAAGGCTGTGGAGTGGGAGTCAAGAACTGGGCAGATCCATTTCTCAGCTACTTCTGTCTCTGCTTTTGACTGAGCTCTGTTACTACCTGCCTACCAAAAACTAGGACTTAGATGTTGAAGTAATTCCTCTGGTCCCTCCAATTGTACAGTTGAGGGAAAGAGCTATAATATGCTTGGATTGTCACTTTTCTTAATGAATTTTATGTATGTGCGTAATGAAAGGTAAACGTTAAAGAAATCTTTATGTGAATTGATATGTTCCACTGGGGTACAAATCATTGAGGCCTTCCATATCAATACCTAAATTCTTTGAAAGTGATCTCCAAAATTTGAATTCAACTTTTACTTTCAGTGGAAATTATGTTGTAAGAGGTACCTTGACAAAGACATAAAAGAAAAATGAATTATTTACAATAGAATTATTTCTGCATATGCCAACTGTCGTTTCACTGCCTAATATTAATTCATTGGCCAGTTTTTATTTTGTTTAGTCCTTGACATTTTAAATATTGTTACTTCCATTGGAGAAACCGAGGCATAGGTAATTTGCCAGAGGACACACTGTACCATAGCTGGGAAAACGGGTACCTTGCAGAGGTGTTATAAATGAAATGCGGTCCAGGTGTAATGCCTGAGAGGTGACGTGCTCGACAATTTTAGCTGATATTCTCAAGTCCAGAGAGCCCTCCTTTCAGTCCATGGTGCTGAACACAGATCCACACACAGATCCTTAAGTGGTCCAATCTTAGAGTTTAATTTTACGAACCCACCCAGGAAAAAGGACTTACTAGGAATATTCCAGTCTAGCAATACATTTCATAAAAAGAAGGACAAAGACCAACACCTCTTTCAGAGGCTTCAAACTGCATATTATTTTCAATCAGCTGGTGTTTAGATAGATAAGCAAACACAAATTAACTCAAATAAAGAGGCCCCGGTGAAGAGGTTCTACTGGGTTTCCTTCTTTGTTCTTCAGTTGTGCATGTTTTAAGCCAGTTTATGGCTCATAAGCTGATGAAGCAGTGAGTACAAGTTTGAACTGCGAGAAATGGGTTTGAATAAGTCTAGACATTTGGTTATCTTCTGTCTAGCAGTCATTTGTGTCGTGGGCGTCCCACTCTGGGGATTAGTGCTTCATTATGCAGAAGCTGTTTTATCTTTGGCTTCCTTATAATAGCTGAAGTGAATTCTGAGTGGAGAGAGAGTGCAGGCCCAGAGCTTAGTTACTACAGCGATCATACCAAAATCACTCAGATGAGTTTTAACAGAGACCGATAAGCATCCTGACCTCACTCTGATAGGTGAGCTGGTTAGATGTGTCTCATCGCCTCATTTAGTGTTCAGCATAGCGTGGAATTGACCAGGATTCCCTGAGCAGTGAGAGCTGGAGAAGGGGGGAAATCCATTTCTCTGTGTGTACTGCACCTGGGGTCTGTGGTAGCCGGAGTGAGGCTGTTGGTGCTATGGAAATCTGAAGGCCTACAGGACACCTTAGCTCCCTTAGACAACAAAAGGCAGTTCAGTTTTTATTGCCCAAATCAAGCCTCTCTTCTATAAACAACACTTCATTTTCAAAACTAAAAATGGAACAATGTTTGATTTTCCTGACTTTCTGACTTTGAGAATGTATTTCACTTTTAGAAGGAACATAGGAATGTAAAGTAACTCTTGTTTGCCCAAAATAACCACCTCTTCAAGGTCTGTTTCTCAAAGCTGGATGCTTCCGAAGGAAACCTTGCTGAGTTCAGTGGCTCATTGGAACCAGCCTTTCAGCAGGTGCTCTGCTGTGTCGGTGAAAAATCCCAGGCCACCTTCACACACGCAGCCTTTTCCCCCAGACACCAGATGTCACGTTGCACAGACTTGTAAAAAAAAGTGATTAACATGCACTGCTTTTATAAAATCAAGATTGCCAATTCAGTCCCGATACAGACTTCTCAGTTTCATTCATTGATTCTCTCAACCACTGATTCACCTTCATTCATCCACTCATTAACCATATGACATGACTACTAGGTAGACTTCCATTACCTGGTTCCCACGTTATGGACATGAGCCTGTGAGCCCATGGTAGAAAAGGATGAGTCGTGAGTATCTACAAAAAGGACAAGCTGTATTTTGTACCTTAAAAAACAGTTCTTCCTTTTGAAAGGCAAAATGGTGTGTGGTGAGAACACAGATCTAAGAACCAGACAGGTCCTGGTTTGAATCCTGCATCCATAATGGACTAGCTCTGTCATTTTGAGGCAATTCTTGCGTTTCAGTTTGTCTTTAAGTGGAGTCCTACTGTGTACAGTTGTGAAGATGGACTCTAACACCTGCACAGAACGATGGGCATGTTTAAACAAAGTGCTGTTCCCCTTCCCCCTCATGCCCACGCAGCTTTGGGTGGGGTCGAGATGACCCTTTTCCTCTTGTGAATAGACAGAAACCTCATTGCCCCAAGACTAGAACACTGGGGGGCTTTCCTTCACAGGCAGTCCCCATGGGGCATCACTTAGATACCGGGAGTTCAGGTTCAGTGCTTCCCCACCGGAGGCAGGTATCCAGGGGTCCGCCACCACCTCGGAGCCTGAGTTTCCCTCTGTGACCGGTGCTCATGCACTTCCATGATGCCTGAAGCTCCCAAGAGAGACAATAGCCCCACAGCCCAGGCTGGAGAGGAGCGGACTCGTTCGCCAAGGCCCTCGCTCGGGATGCATTGTTCCACTGCCAACTCATGACCTTTGGGGAATTTGGAAATTTACGACTCTGTGGGGGGAAAGAGACAAAGAAAGTCAAGATGAAGCTTTATGTAAGTAAAGGGCTCTTATTATAACAGCGTTGAAGTGCGTTTGGATTTTGCACACCCTTCAGATTTCTTAGGGTGTGGGTGAGGGAGTCCTAGGAGATTTAATTAGCCCCTCAGGAGGTGGTGAAGTTCGTGACACTGAGGCCCATTTTCTTCCATTGTCCGCTGAGGTGGGGGACCCTGGCAATTACATTTCTGTGAGACTGAGACTGTTCCCATGGTTAGAACTTTGAATCTCGTTTAGCTACTTGGTGGAGTTTTATTTTGTTGTTTGGTTTGGGGAAAGGGAAAATTGAAGTAGTATAACTGGGCTCAGAGACGTGTAGGCCATCTAGCTATAATGCTTCCGTGGGCTCCTGAGATAAGCAAGGATTGGATGCAGTATTAGTTAACCCTTAGGAGATGAGGATGCACAGGAGGCTGCTCAAGGTCCTGCATTAATCTTAACAGTCTCTAATGTTTAGGACCTGATTTATTTTAAACCAAATTTCTTAGCTTTGATTATTTTGGATGGAAACTCTGGACTGGGTGCCTAGGAGCATGCCCAGCAAAAGGGAAGATTTTAAGACAGTTTTCTGCTATTGGCAGAGGTCATATTCTGAAGTTCACAATTCAAGGAATCAACATTCACATTGATTTAGTCAAAAGGAGCACTGCTATACTAAGAGAACACAACTCAGGCCCCCTCCGTTCCACAGATGTGACGTATGACCTGAATACATGTGATTCTGATGTACTTGTAGTTCATTGGAGGTTCCCAATTTAAAGGAAACTCATGATGACTTCCCAGCCGGCGTGGGTCAGTGGTTGAGCATCAACGTATGAACCAGGAGGTTCAATTCTGGTCAGGACATATGCCCATATAGCGGGCTTGCTCCCCAGTGTGGGATGTGCAGGGGGGCAGCTGATTAATGATTTTCTATCATCATTGAAGTTCCCATCTCTCTCTCCCTCTATGAAACCAGTAATATATTTTTTTAAAAATAAACTCTTGATGAAGACTTTAGAAAATAAAGAATTAGTAAAGCAAAGGATGGCGCTGTTTTATATAATTGAATTTGTGTATATTAACTTTGCTTAAAGCAGGGAACACTGTATTAGAAGGCATCTCCTTACTTAGGTTTACACAAACCACTGGTTGAATCATAATCTCCAAACTATTGCTAAATCAGAAAAATCCTGGCAGAGCCCAGGAGTCTCAGTCAGAAATTCCAATGCAAGCGTCAGAGAGCATGTCCCGCTGCACCTCACCTTTGTAAATCAGATTTATCCTTCCAAGGTCATTTCAGGTTCTCCTCCACGAAAGGCCTTTCAGCACTTGTGTGGTCCTCTAACTGGGTTACGATAGTAGGTCTTCCATCACCAATTAGATTATAAATTCCTTCAGGGAAGGGACCTCAATTACGGACACAGTAGAGTCGCAATATTTCAAAGTTGAAAGTAATAAGGGGAAAGAAAGGTTGCTAGAGGCTGTGACTTGCCCAGGTCACAGAAAGTAAGAGGGTGGAGCTGTGCTAGAACCCAGGTCTCCCAGACACCCCACATCATCCTCTAACTCACGGCTGCTGTCAGCGACAGCTCTTCATACATTTCTGGTGACTTGCTGCCCATCCTCTGCAGCCAGTGAGCATGAACCCACGCTCAATTTTCAAAGGGTTAACCTTCAACCATCAAATGCATTTAGAGCCTCCCTAAACCTGTTCCTTGCTTTAACTTACCCTGCTCATTGAGCATCAGTGTCCGCCCAGAAGTAGCTTCCACAAAAGGCCGGCAGGGGGAGAACCTTGTGTGGAACTTGTATAAAACTGGCAGTTTGAAAATCACAGACCACGATACGTGATGTGAAGGGGCTGAGAAGGGCCAGGTTCTGCATGTCTAAGAGCTTTTAACACAGTGTTAACACAACCTTAGGCTTCTATAAACCAGCTTTTTACATTATAGAAGCTGCAAGTCAATTCTTAATTAGGCTTAAAATGTAGGTACACCCATAACAACTACAATTACCGTGTTGTTATTCATTTGCCTTTATTTTTGTTGTGTTTTGCACAGAGAAGACAAAAGCAAAGGCAGTTCTGTAAACAGAGCAGCTTCTCAGGGTGACCATGTCACTGATTTGTAAATGTCGGGGCAAAGCTGAGTTCATTTTGGAAAATAAATGTCAAAGCAAGTCCTTAGAAGCAAATATTGATCCAGTGACATTGTTCAATTACAATGACGGTTTCTGGTGTGTGAGTATATTTAACCAATTTGGGTAAAGAATGAAGCTCATTGTGTCATTTGATTGGCTAAATGTTAGAACCTGTGTATGTTTAAGCCAGTTCATTTGTAAAGTCACCAGTATTTATTAAGCACCTACTGTGTGCCATACACTCTGCTGGGTGCCAGGGTAAGAATTGGGTTTGGGAATTAAACACACGTGGTCTAAGTTTTACTTCAGCCATGTACTAGCTGTGAGAAGTTGGATGAATTATTTAACCACATTATCCTCATTATCCTTACTTTAAAGCCATAAAGGTTATTATGAAAATTAAGTGGCAAAATACATGTCATGAACTTCGTGCCTATCATATGATAAGGCCTCAGTTATCATTGACTTTTATTAACATCATGGTCATATTCCGCATTCTCATCTCTTCAGGGTACCCATTTGGTGAAGGAAAATGTTTAAGACAACAGCTTTCAAATGAACGTGTTTAATAATGAACAGGATATAGTAATGGGAGAGATCAAAATGTGAGAGCAGGCTTTGGTGAAGCCATTATTTAAAACTAGAGGCCCAATGCACGAAATTCGTGCAAGAACAGGCCTTCCTTCCCCCGGCTTCGGGCACCAGCTTCCCTCGGGCAACTGGGACCCAGACTTACCTGGTAGAGGAAGGCCCCACCCACCCGCCACAGCCTGCCAGCTGGTCACCTGGGCCTCCCTCTGTGGGGCAATCATGGGGCGATGGCTGGGCCCCTGACCAGTTGCATCGCACCCGCCTTGGCTGGCCTGGCACCAGTGGGTGTCATAGTGTGGTCCCAGATGGTTGTCCAGATGGTCGTCTGGATGGTCGTCCAGATGGTTGTTCCACTGTTCGGCCATTTGGTTGATTTGCATATTATGCTTTTATTATATAAGATAACTATAGTATGTTTAAATGAGACATTAACTCAAATTTCAGTAGGCTATGCCATACTAAAGAAACATTTGAGCAATACCGATTAAGATATTTATAATTTAATACTTTCTTCATCAAACACACATACACACACACACACACACAACATATTTGTCCCCCGGCCTATTCCTTCAATATCACCAAGCTTCTCGTAAGCTCCGTCCAGTCTCTCTCCTCCCTGGCTCACGGTGCCCTCTCTCCTCCCTCCATCACTCTCTGGCCCAGACACCCTTCTGGAGTGTTACATCAGCTTCTGTCTCTGCCTTTTGATGTCAGGAGTGTTGGTCATTCTTTTGTTGCCAAGAAGAGGTAAGGAAATGCGTCCCCTCCCCTCCACAAAACATGATAGGCTCATATTCTTTATGACTCCAGATCCCTCTCCAGCCCTGCCCCAGTCATATCCCTTCAGCACCCCTCAGTTTCACCTGGACCCCTCTACTCAGGATCAGTTCCTTCCTCATACTGCACGCTTCTGAGAACGTTCAAGAACTGCTGGACTTCAGTCTTAGCCCTAGAAGGTTTCCTGTCCGCACTGTTTTTCTCCCATGTGGCTCTCCATCAGGCCGCCCAGACCTGGCCAGGCTCACAGTGGGTGTGCAGCTAAGACCCTCCAACTGGGCTTCTGACTGCACGTGGCCCAGTGATGAACACTGCTGACCCTGGACCTCAGAGCATAGGTTTCTAGCCTGAGAACACAACTAGTGCTGTGTCCTTGAGCATTTTGGTCGTCTCCTTGCTTTTCAGCTTCGACTGCGGCATGGTTTTTACTGAGCACCTTAACTGAAATAACATCAAAGAAGATATTATAAATGAAACCACCATCACCTTCCAAAGGGTGATACATACTTTAGAAGAACATGTACGACATCTTCCTCAGGACAGACTGGACGTGAGAAGGTCATCTCTTAGTGATCTTAGCATGCCGTAGAGAGGGGCGTTACTGCACTCAAATGTCCACATAGGCACTGGTTTGCACAACAGAATTCTTTTTTTTTTTTAATTTGTGTATTGATTTTAGAGAAGAGAGAGAGGGAGAGAGAGGGAGAAACATCATTTGTTGTTTCACTTATTTATGCATTCACTGGTTGCTTCTTTCTTGTTGTTAATCCTCACCTGAGGATATGTTTTCCATTGATTTTTAGAGAGAGTGGGAGGGGGAGACAGAGAGAAGTGATGTGAGAGAGACACATCAATTGGTTGCCTCCCACACATACCTGGGGATTGAGCCTGCAACCTAGGTACGTGCCCTTGACCAGAATCGAACTTCATTCTTCAGGGTCTAACCACTGAGCAAACCAGCTAGGTGCCCTGATGGGGGATTAAACCCAAAACCTTGGTGAATCAGGACAATGCTCTAACCAATGAGATACCCGGCCAGGGCCTGCACAGCAGAATTCTACTTGATTCATTCCATCCATATTATTTTGAGTAATGTAGGCATAGCCTTAGGGGAAAACACTTAAAAAACATTTTAATAATGTACTAATGTCTTTAACCTGAAGTCAAAACTTCTGGGTAAGGGTAGTGCCTTACAGCATGATCTTTTAAACTTATGGCAAGTTAGCAGTCATTATTACCATAGTCGCGCCCCCCCTTATCCATGGGGGATACATTCCAAGACCTCCAGTGGATCCCTGATATAGCAGATAGTACTGAACTCTACATTACTATGTTTTTTCTATACATGTATGCCTGTAATAAAATTTAATTTATAAGTTAGGCATAGTAAAAGATTAGCAACAATAAATAGTAAAATAGAACAGTTATAACAATGAACTGTAATAGTTATGAGAGTGTGATATCTCTCTCTCTCTCTCTCTCTCTCTCTCTCTCTCTCTCTCTCTCTCTCTCTTTCTTTCTCAAAATACCTGAAATTTTCCATTCAGTAGTTTTGGATAACGGTTTAGTACGGGTAACTAAAACCATGGAAAGGAAAACTGCAGCTAAGTGGGAACTACTGTCCTTCCTCTGTGACCTTGGCCTCATCACATCATCTCTCTGAACCATGACTTCCTTACTGATGACCTCTGACCTCCTTCTGCTGTGAACTTTTATCGTCTCATTCTATATTACAGATACTATGGGCGTACAATATCTAGTAATGCCTTCAGATATGAATGTGGAATATTTGACCTTTACATTACCTTAACATAGAAATAACACATTATTAGTTGACTGGGAGTAAATCAAAATAGAGCTTGCCAAACATTTCCTTTAGATTTTTGAAAAAGTATTTAACTTGGGTTCTTCTTGGTATGATTAATTTAGAGAGAAAAGAAATCCAGAGATTCTGTTTACCTCATCATTCCTCCAGGTACTCCACCTCCTTAGTCTCCCATTTTAATGTAATGAAGGAAAACTGTAAAGGGAGAAAAGAAAGGGAAGAAGACAAGGCTGTGAGGACCACATGTTGAACAATCAGCTTCGTCTGCATTTAAAGCACAAGAAAACATAGCCCAAGCATGTTTATATTCTTTCCCTTCCAAAAATGCACAGCACCTGGGAAAGTCTCTTTCCTGTGCTAATTATAATTAGCACACTGTCCGTTCATGAAGACATAAAGCTGAGTTAAAGCCCTGGCCCACAGCTTCCCTTCCCAGCCAGCTGCCCGCCGCCCCCCACCCCCGAGTCTCCTCACTCAGCCTCTTCTTTCACCTCCAGTAAATTTAATGTCTTCGGCTGAGCACAGATTTCATGAGTGTTCTGTAAAGAACATTAGCAGGACTTTGCACATGGTTTGCCTAAATATTGGCCAAGACCAAGAACACAATGTGCTGCAAGTTGTCGATGGTAAGATAGAAGGCAGGAGTTGTGCTTGGCGACCGCTCCAGTTGGCCATGGCGATCAGGAGACTCAGGTGCCTCAGTGCCTCGGTGCCAAAAAGAGCTCGGAATAGTTCATCTTCCAGGTCTCTTCTCTTCCAGCATAACATTTTATGAAACCTAGGCAGATGTCCGTTGCTCCCTGCATTTCCAGTCTGTTTGATTTCCTTGCCCGGCTCCCTGAGAGCATTTGGAATTACAGATAATTTCCATCAGTGACGTGCATGACATCATAGTGGGCAGTGGGGAAACAGTGTCAAACCAGTATTAACTGGAATTGAAAGGAGGTCCCGTGAAAAATTAAAATAAAGGTGTTCTGGGATAAAATCAAAATATCATCTAGTTTCTCGTTATAGCCATTTAAGCATACAGCTACAACTTTTGGCTCCTTTCTGGTATGCTGCAAATAGATGGCTCCACAGAGTAGAGACTGTGCCTTTATTTAAAAGTTGGCTATTATGTTGTGTGTGCCTGCGACATACTTACTAACTCTGGGCAGATTTATATCTGTTCTGTGTGCCTTGGAGCGTGGACCCACATGTACCTCACATTCGCATCAGAGTCTCACTCCAGGATGAGGCAGGGCTTGGACCGCGGATTCTTACCCACTGGCCGCACTGGTATCCTGAGACCCAAGTAAGAGGCTTGCTTCTGAGGATGAGACATCCAGGACAGCTTCCAAGGCCGTGCAGTGGCATTAATGATCTAGGTGCTCAGCAAATACCCTTAAAGGAAGGACATTTCCTAGAATGAAACTGGGTGACTGGGAAAGTGACTATTAATAATACAAAACATAGTGTGTGTTTCTAGGTTGGACATTCTTCCCAGCCTGAACCATCAGCCCCTTGCTGTAGTCAGACCCCTGTGGCTAAAGGGCGAGCTTCTAGAGCGGAAACACTGCCATTTCACAGAAAATGGGTGAGAAAACTGGCTGCTCAGAGGTGTGGGCATGTGTGTATGGGTTGGGGTTTGGGGACATAGCTTGACGACAGCCCAAGGCTTTGAACCTAAGGAAAGGACTGAGCTAAACAGCTTGTACCTTAAATCAATTGGGAGGTTAGTGGAAATGTCCCCTAACCCAGCATTGCACATGGCCTGTCGGGCCAGAGCTCTTGTGTCTAGTTAGGTTCTGGACCAGCAGGCTCACACCTGCCTCGTCACAGGGCTCAGGGACACAGGCGGGCGGGACTAGAGCTCACATTCCTCCAGGGCACCTTCTGCTGGGAAATGGGAAGGCAGAACGCGCCCAGTTTCAACAGGTGCACTTTCTCTGTTCCTTCTTTTTTCATTTCCCGTTTCTTAAATACGCTGCTTAAAAGAACTCTCCAAGAAAGGGTTCCCAGGGCATGCCTTTCAGAGGTCATGTGGAAGCCAAGCCCAATGGGCCTCCTCGTTTGGCTAAGGAGTTATTTATTAAGGAGAATTTTATTGGCTCCCCCTCCCCCTGTCCTGAACACATTTATATTGATGCCATTAACCGTCTGCTGCTCTGGATCCTATCACGATGGACACACTGACCAGCAAAAGCCAATTCAGCACACATCCCCTAAACATTAACTTCTCTCTTTAATTTCAGTGTATAATTCCAGCATTTTTTAATCAGTAGGTGTTTAGAGCTCCCTTCAGTGTCGCTATGTTGTCATAGTTAAGCTTTTTGTAAAGATCACTATTTGTTTAATAGTGATTTATATTATCCTATCTAATAAAAGAGAAACATGCAAATTGACGGTACCTCCACTACGCCCACAAGCCAAACAGGAGCGATTATGCAAATTAACCCAACTAATATGGTGGCGGCCACAGAGCTTGAGAGAGCAGGAGGCTTGGGTTTCCCCTGGCGATGGAGGAAAACAAGCTTTCCGCCCGCCCTGGCCTGCCCTGGCCTCCACTCAAGGTTATAAAGTTTCAATTATATAAGATAAATAAATCCCAGATACCAGGGCCTCCGCTTGGGTTGCTGGGGGGCGTGGCAAGCCTGCAAACCACCACAGGCCCCTCGCCTAGGCCGCCCCATGCCCCAAGGGAACCCCCACCCTGATCCCGGACAACCTACAGGGCAAACCAGCCAGCCCCCACCTGTACACCAGGCCTCTATCTAATAAAAGAGTAATATGCAAATTGACCATAATTCCAACACACAAGATGGCTGCCCCCATTGGTCAAAGATCCTGCCCCCATGTGGACACAAAATGGCCACCACAAGATGGCCAGCAGGGGATGGCAGTTGGGAGGGACCAGGCCTGCAAGGGAGGGCAGTTGTGGGTGATCAGGCCAGGAGAGGAGAGCAGGTGCAGGGACCAGGCCTGCAAGGGAGGACAGTTGGGGGCGATCAAGCCTGCAGGGGAGGGCAGTTAGGGGTGACCAGGCCAGCAGGGGATGGCAGTTAGGGGTGACCAGGCCTGCAGGGGAGAGCATTTAGGGGCAATCAGGCTGGCAGGGGAGTGGTTAGGGGGTGATCAGGCTGGCAGGCAGAAGCGGTTAGGGGCAATCAGGAAGGCAGGCAGGCGAGCAGTTGGGAGCCAGCAGTCCTGGATTGTGAGAGGGATGTCCGACTGCCCGTTTAGGCCCAATCCCTGGTCCCCCCTAACTGCCCTCCCCTGCAGGCCTGGTACAATTGGGCCTAAACAGGCAGTCAGACATCCCTCAAGGGGTCTCAGATTGGAGAGGGTGCAGGCTGGGCTGAGCGACACCCCCCCCCCCGTGCACAAATCGTGCACCGGGCCTCTAGTCTATAATAATAAAAGCATAATATGCTAATTAGGCCGGAAGAAGCCGGGGCTGCGAGGGAAGCCCGGGTCCCGGGTGCCAGAGGGAAGCCAGTGCCGGCAGCCGGGGAAAGAAGGCCTACTCTTGCATAAATTTCGTGTATCGGGCCTCTAGTTTTCTTTATACTTACTTCAAGAGCTGCACAAGAAGCCCTGAAATGCCATGTGTGCCCTAGGACCTATAGAATGGCCATTCCTGGTGTCTGTACATCCGAGGTCCAGGAGAGTTTGGGGGACAGAGGAGGATGAAGACGTGGGCAGAGAGGACACTGAGAAGGACAGTGTAATAAATGAGCAGTGTCATAAAAGTGTAGCTTAAAGAGCTTGTCCACTCCTTAGAAAAGGGAAGAAGCCTGAAGTTTCAGCCAGGAAGCCATGGCCCGGGACTCCATCCTCTCCCTGGCCTTCGTGGGTGGCAGCACTGATGCCCGTGTGTTTGTGATTCTGGTGGGAGGCAGTGGTGTGTGTCCAAAGTCAAAGGGGTTCCGCTGGGTTTGTGATCTGGCCAAGTTCTAGTTCATGCTAACGTCCTAGTTGCTCTGAGTGTATGTATGTGTTTATATTTATATGCATAAAAATGTATACGCTCTTGCACATGTATTTAGGTATAATCAACAAGATGATCAAAATGCAAAACGTTTTGAATAGATTTATTAGAAATAATTAATTTCAAAAGTTGAATTCAAACTGGATTCCAGCCACCTCACTCATTTGGTTGGCAAGGTTTGGGATTTTGTAAACATTTTTATGGAAGTAAGATATTGTTTGATGTGGGGGAGCAGAAATACTTATCACGCATAAATCCGTAAGCAGCTTAGAAACTCTGAGTCCACGACTTACACCACACAGCACTGCCCTCTTGCTCCTCCTGGAAGATTGAGACCCCGAGCAGGGCAGGGTGGGCTGAGGCAGAGGCCCTCTGCTCCTGCTCACTGTCAGTGAAGTGCAAGCTGAATGAATGAGAACAGGCGAGGCCTGGGCCCATGTAAATGATTGTCACTTGAAAGGAGGAACAGCTTTCCTACTTTGTCCCAGCTAAGCCTTGCATGCCTGCAGACTGACCCTGGGCAGCGGGAAGGCTCATAAGGAATGCTTTACATTCGGTCTGCCTTTCCTTTTCTGCTGTTCTTGGCTTGTGTGCGTGATGTTAACCAGAAATTTGCTATAAGCTAGTTGTCTCTGGTTTTTAAAAACAAGTTAGAAAAACCGTAACGTGTTGCTGGCCGATGCACACTGTCCCTGTTTTATGAAACTAGAGTAAAGGGTGAATAAAAAGAAAGTAACATGCATAGCAAATACTCTTAAGTTCTAGGGAAGTAAGTGACCAGCAAATATTAGACTTAGAAGCAAATAACTGGCAACACAGGGAGGTCTTATTTCTTTAATGTTGGGGATCAACCAGTGAATTTGAAAATGTAGCAGCCTGCCCTAACCAGTTTGGCTCAGTGGATAGAGCGTTGTCCCGTGGACTGAAGTGTTGCAGGTTCAATTCTGGTCAAGGGCATGTATCTTGGTTGCAGGCTCAATCCCCAGTAGGGTTTGTGCAGGAGGCAGCTGATTGATGTTTCTCTCATCAATGTTTCTAACTCTCTATCCCTCTCCCTTCCTCTCTGTAAAAATCAATAAAATATATTAATAAAATAAAAAAAGAAAGAAAACATAGCAGCCTGAGAGTCTAGAATCAAGTGATCCCTGAGGCAGAGCTGTTGGCCCTAAAGGGAGAAAACTACTGCTACACTCCTGAGATTTAAACACGGTACTTCTTTTTGCAACTTCTGAGAGCTGAACAGTTAGTTAAAAGTCAACATTGGTTATTTTCCCCATTAACTAGAGATTCAACGTGTTTCCACCAGTGGGCACTCCTCCTACTGGAGGCAGACCTGCAGGGGTGGTTCTTATTGATGATCTGATCTTTATACCATCTCATCTGCCCAACTACAAGTCTCAGCCGCAAGGGTCGCAGCCTGAAGCAGTGTCATTGCTGGTTGAGCAGGTATGCTGGCACGTATGGGGTTAAACTCTCATCGGGGTAGTGTCCACATCCTCCCCAGCTGCTGGGCTTGGGGAGAGAGTCACTGTCCAAACAGTGACCACGTGTTTCACAGGCCTAGTAAAAGAGAAATGTGACCCCTGCTCACGAAATACACTGCTAATGAAGCGAGCTTCCTGTTTAGCTAACCAGGCATATTGTCCTGCTATTTTCTGGTTCTTTTCACCCCATTTTTTATGCTTTTATGAGACTCTGGCAAAGGTAGTAGAGGGAGAGAGCTCGAAAGTCCACGTTGACCATAGAGTTTCATCCAAGGATTTTCTTTCCTTCCAGACTTTTCTACTTGGTATCTTGCTTCTAATGAAACTCAGGGATGAGATGCTTTTTTTGGAATATCTTCCAAAATTAGATTATAGTTAGAACATCAAATTTCTATAACGTGAATGTTCATCCAGAAATAAAACGGCATTTATGTATCCAACAATATCAATAGATATAGATAGATGATAGATATTGAGTACCTTGACTTTTCAATTATTTTTTCAAAAAATTATTATTTTGCTTTCTGATTTCTTCTTAAGTTTAATTACTTTTATTTCTGTTATGTTTCTACAAATAGCATGCTACTTGACTAGCAAAAACATAATAAAAATATATAGAAGTAGCCCTGGCTGGTTGACTTAGTTGGTTGAGTGTTGTCCCATGCACTGAGAGGTTGCAGGTTCAATTCCCCATCAGGGCACATGCCCAGGTTGCCAGCTCAATCCCCAACAGCGGATGTGCGGGAGGCAGCGGATCGATGTTTCTCTCTCACATCCATGTTTCTTTTTCTCTTCCTCTCTCTTCCTCTCTCTCTAAAATCAATTGGGAAAAAAACATTTAAAAAGTCTACATATATAAGAAGTGAAGGAGATACAGTATGCTTGGAGAAGAAGATGCTCAATTCTGTTTTGGGCATTTCTGGGCTTTCCTCAGATAGACAATCAGGCAAGATAGAAGAAGCTGAGAATGAATCTGGAGGTGAGTGACGTGGTAGCCCTCAGGACAGAGATGAGGAGTTGAGTTCTGAGTAGATGAGGTCACCCAGAGAAAGTAGAGCCAGGTGATACAGACCAAGGACAGAATTCATGGTAGTAGAGGAGGAAACAAGCAAGAGAGATGAAGGAAGAACAGGCAGTGAATTAGAAAATTTAGTAGTATCTTTCATCAAAATGTAAGGAGACCTGGTAACAGAAGGTGAGCTACAGGGACGCCTTTGGTCCCTCACTAAAGTCCAGCCCCTCTGCAGCCCTTGCCACAGGCTCCCCCTCCTCAGCACAGAACCTTGTCAGGAGGGGAGGTGCAAAGATAACCCAAAGCAAAACAGTGCCCACGGGAAAGCTTTCCCTCTGACGCCAAGAGTAGAAGTTGCCCAAGCTGACTATTCCTGAGCCTTCTTGGGATGGAGGCATCCTTCCCCACAGAGGCAGCCCCAAGCATTCGTGCAGGTGCCAAGAGAAAGGAACATTCCAAAGATGGGAAGCACCCCTTGCAAAAATAAAAAGTAAAGCCACTTGCTTTCAAGGGCTTTTAACCTTGTAACTCAGCACATTAAAACTCTGCCCTGTCCCCAGAATCTTGCACCCCACCTCCAGGAAGAGAGTGGGAACAATTCTCCACCCCCTTTGTGCAAGCACAGTTTTCTCAGACATTTTATTTCACTGGTGGTAGTAACCAGAGGTGGCTTAGGGGCATCTAAGCCCTCTCATAATTCCCATCAGACCCCCATTTTCATCAAGAAAAATTGGCGATTTCTTCATCTTGTGTAAAGAGCATCGCAAATATGACTTAAAAGGAAGTCTAATGAACTCCCCCTCCACCTGGATTGTAGCCCCACCCAGGCACGACCTCTCACGCAGACCTTGAGAGCCAGTGCTATGTTTCAAGAATGAGTTTTTAAAAATTAATGGAAAACTAACAAATGCATGTGAAGTCTTTGTTTTAATATGAAGACTCTTTAAAATAACTATTCCAGTCTTTTTAAAAAGGAAAGGACATTTTATTTTATTTGTTAATCCATACCCAAGGATATTTTTTCCATTGATTTTTAGAGAGAGTGGAAGGGAAGAGAGAGGGAGAGAGGGAGACAGAGAGAGCCAGAGAGAAAGAGAAACGTCAGTGTGGAGAGACATATTGACTGGGGGCCTCACACACGCACCCTTTCCAGGGCCAGGGTTCGATCGAACCTGCAATCCAGGTATGTGCCCTTGACCAGGAATCAACCCATAACCCTTCGGTGTGAGGGCTGGCACTCTAACCACTTAGCAACTGGTCAGGGCAGAAAGGACATTTTAATATCCCCAAAGTGAGAATAATATAATCTCAATATAAATCATAGAAACTTAGTGTTATGATAAATTCACTGTACATCTTTATTTTTCTTGGTTTCCCTGGCTTGGCCCTGGTTCTCAGATCAGCATATGGGAACTACTGGGTTAGAGTGTTAGCCAACAAAAATGGTCAAAATATCCCACTCTAGCAAGAATAGACCATGACCTTCTTTGAGCCTTTCTCTGACTTTGTAATTCTTAAAGCTTTCTAGTGACAAAATAAAGACTTCTTTCCCCTCCCTCTTAGATTGTAACCTCTCTGAGACCAGTACACTAGGGTATTCTTCATATCTTCAGCACAGGGTCATATACGAAGGAGGTGCACCAGAAATGTTTGATGAATGAGTAAATGTTTGGCAGTGGGGCAGGAGGAGAGGAAGGTGGTAGCTGCTGCTGTAGAAAAGATTAAGGAACCAGGAGTTCTTGTATAAGCTGCCCACCTATGTGGTCACTCGAGAATTTCACCATTAGAGTAGGCTGAACAGGGATGCCATCAGCCAGCTACCCAGAGCACCTGTATAGTCTGAAAGTAACTTAAAAACTGGTTCCTTGAAGCAATAGATATGAGCAAATCGCTGTTCTGAATATGTAGTCAGGAGAGAAGGGATTTTTGAATGAGGATAGAGGAGACCCTGTACAGGGCTGTGGGGATGAGCTACCTTTCCCTGCAAGGGCAATAAGATGAGTGGTGGTCCCAGCAATGAGCCGAGGCTGAAGCCTGGGCTGGAGTGAACACTTTAAGGCAGGGGTGGGGAACCTTTTTTCTGACAAGGGCTATTTGGATATTTATAACATAACTGGAGGCCTGGTGCACAAATTTCATGTACTCAGGAGGGTCCTTCACCCAGCCTGTGCCCTCTCAGTCTGGGAGCCCTCGGGAGATGTCTGACTGATGGCTTAGGCCTGGGCCTAAGCCATCAGTCGGACATCCTTAGCACTAGCCAGCCATAAGCCTGGCTCAGGGCTTCTGCCTGAGCGGCACTCCCCCTGTGGGAGTGCACTGCGTTGAGCATTTCCCTCCTGGTGGTCAGTGCATGTCATAGCGACTGGTCGTTCTGCCATTTGGTCGATTTGCATATTAGCCTTTTATTATATAGGATTTGTGGACCATACAAAATTATCAACTTAAAAATTAGCCCAGCCCTAGCCAGTTTGGCTCAGTGGATAGAGTGTCTACCCCATGGGCTGAGGGTCCTAGGTTCGATTCTGGTCAAGGGCATATACCTCGGTTGCAGGCTTGATCCTGGGCCCTGGTCAGGGAGCATGTGAGAAGCTACCAATCGATATGTCTTTCTCACATTGATGTTTCTCTCTCTGTCCCTTCCACTCTCTCTAAAAAAATATAATCTGGTGAGGACTAACAACAACAAAAAATTAGCCTGTTATATTTGGTCATACATTTAATTAACTCACCCCTAATGCCTTGGCAGGGCCAGACCAAATGATTCCAAACTTTCCCTACCCCTGGCTTAATGGGAGGTCAGACTGGAAAGAATTAATGCTGAGTGAGCAGAAGGACAAACAGACCTACAAGAAGGACTGGAGGGTAGGCAAAAGGAAAGCGTACCCAGTGCTGCTCAGACTTTACAGTGTGTGTGAGTCACTTGACCTTGTGGAAACATGCATTCTATTTCCATTGCCTGGGTGGGACCTGAGGCTCCGCATCTCTAACAATCTCTCTGGTGACAAGGATTAGGTCATGGAAGGGACGGTATTAAGAGGGCCTGGAAAGCCTGAGAACCTATCAGAATGGCGATGGAAAATCCTGTGGCAGCTGCTCTTTTCTCCTCCCCAGGCCCTACCCCCCTCCCCCCACCGCCCACAGCAGCACTGTTGACATTTGGGGCCAGTTATGTCTTGTTGGGGGTGGCAGGTGGGAGGAGGGGGTGCTGTCCCTGCATCATAGGATGTTAAGCAGCATCTCTAGCCTCCACCCCCTAGTTGCTGGTACCCCCACATACGCACACTATTTGTGCCAACCGCAGATGTCTCCAGACATTGCCAGATGTCCCTTGGAGTTCAAAGCTGCTCCTGGTGGAGACCTGTAGATTAGAGGGAGAATTGAGTCACCCCCCTCATGCACATTTACCTCCTGTCTTCTGGAACCACGAAGCAGAAATGGCTTTCCTCTGATTTATATGCTTAGTATACAACACACTCTTCACTAGCTCAACCTTTAGAAATGCGGAGAAAGTGTTTCTTTTTCATTTCACAGCTGATCACTTGAGAGGGTCCTCAGCAGAGAACAGCACCTTGCCCTCCTCCCGCCCCCCCACCCCGCCGCCCGGCTCTGCAGTTCCGGGGGTAGGGAAATGCCTTTCCAAGAAAATGTTGGCTAAGTAACCTAACATCATTTTAAGTCATCACGACACACCCACCCACAGTGCGCGATAAAATGGAAACTCCA
The DNA here is from genome assembly GCF_963455305.1 of Plecotus auritus. Taxonomy (NCBI): domain Eukaryota; kingdom Metazoa; phylum Chordata; class Mammalia; order Chiroptera; family Vespertilionidae; genus Plecotus; species Plecotus auritus. The sequence goes on from NC_137771.1 coordinate 83,269,785, forward strand.
TGATCTGTTCTCAGGATACCGTGTTAGCATTTCACTGACAACCTAACAATTTCTTCGTGTCCATCCACCACCACATCTCACTTTTCTAACAGCCTCTACACGTTTCCCAGCTCCAAGGCCAGTCAAGTGACAATCTCAAAAATCCTGACAAGGATGGGTGGGTTTCCTTTTTGCTGTTGTTATAGTTATTTCTTCTTAAAGTGTTGAGAAAACATCTCGAGGTTTTAACCCCGGCTGGAGTCTCGGGCCAAAGCAGTTCAGCAGCCTGCACTTCACTTGTCTTCCGGGTGCCTGTGTGTGCAGCCCAAGGCCCATGGTCCAATCAGTTAAACTTCTCTGAAAGCCAAAGAAAACTCAGGTCCAAACAGGGGGGTTAGTCTCAGGCTGAAACAAAAATGTACATCGTGTCAAAAAGGCTTCTCCAAGTGCTACAGTTAATAAGCACTGTTGTGTTTTTACTGGAAAAGCATGTATCTAGCCAAGCATTCTTCACATTTTTCCCAGGATTTAGTCACAAAATCAGTTTAGACATATTGCAAGGATGAAATGTGTACATATCTGATAAAGGGCAATGGTATTTTTTCTTTTCTGCTGTATAGCTCCCGAAAGTGGGGGAAAACAAACTACACACACACACACACACACACACACACACACACACGTGCACATATATGTGTGTAGTTTGTTTTCCCCCTCGTGAAGTGTGTACCTGTGTGTGTAAAACAAAACACAGACATATAAACACAGATGTGAATGTATATCCACTTTCACCACTGAGTACAAGAGCTTCTTTATTCACTATTATACTTCTACTTAGATTTAAATGGGATGCCACAGACCTTTCTCCTGGATTTGAATAACTTAGATCCAAAGTGTAGAACACTTCCTAATCTTGCCCATATGTCTACACTATCTTCAGAACTTCAGTCGAAATGGCCTTGGATCTGATTTATTTGGGACAGCAGTGTAGACATGGATTCTGTGCGTGGTCGGGAAGGGACCAGGGCAGTGTGGTCATGTCCATAAATGCAGGCATGAGGGCATCATCCTTGGCTGCATCGCTAACTAAAGGAAGGAGGAAAATGTGCCCAATGTGGACTGTTGCAAAAGTTCCCATTTTCAGAGCAGATTGGCGTGGAGGTAATAATCTGTGGTGGAGTCTAATGGGTGCTGGACTTGGATTCTGGGTTTGAGTTCTGGCTGTGCAACTTACTGGGTGTGTGACCTTGGACAGGTCACCTAATCACATTCCTCATCTGTGAAATGAGGATAATGAAACTCAATACAGTGGTGATCATGAGGACTTAATGAGATAATTCCTCCAAATATGTGAACATTGGGAAGAATTGTACAAATGCAAAGTGGTATTTTTTCCGGCAGATACTATTCTCATACGAGTTCTTGCTAACACACCCCATTACATTTCTGAGTCAAACTAACTTTGGTAACCGATCCCGGAAACAGTAAATCAGGGGGAGATTAATGGGATGCTCTGGGCCAGCCGTGACTTGGTGCTGTGTGCCTGCGCACACAGGGATGGAAAGTGCACTCAACCTGCGAGTCTTCCTTTCAGAATTCTAGTTCCTGTCTCCCTGAGAAGAAGCTAGACCGATGCGTAGCGTGCTGACGAAAGCTTAGCTGCTGGCGTGGGCAGAGCAGAGGTTCTGGTGCATAGCCTGCTGGTGTCTGTGATGTAAATACTCCCATAGTGATGGCCAGTTTCCCACTGCCAACATCACCAAATGCCGTGGCACTACTACGCTTACTGTTACACTGTATTTCCACTATGCAAGTGGATGTAATTAACTTCAGCCGGCCAGGTAATCGTAGAGTAAAACAACTAGGGAGTGATATGTCTTTAATATGATTTGTGTAACTGTAAGTTTGCATCATTTAGTTTTTATTAATGGCTGTGTTTAACACTTGGCTCGCAACTTTAACAGCCAGCTCTTGCTGGCCGGCACAAGCTGGCTCCCGCATGCCACTGTTTCTCTTTGGCTACGTGAAAGCGCAGAACTGCGCCATGAATCAGCAGGTTCAGGACCGTCCTGGAAAACCAGCGTGGAGAGTGCAGCCATCAGTGGATTTTTATTTCTGTGGACTTTGGATGAGCCGTCTGTGCTTGGTCCCACATTTACTCCTGTGTTCCCTTTGGCTAACAAAATGAGTATCGGCTCATGAGAATGGCTTATGGATCTAGTTATTAGGGTTAGTATTTGAAATTGTTTCAACTTTTTAATTATTTTAAAGATTGTGAAGACTTAAAAAGAGCAGCATTTTATAGGATCTTATTGTGGTCGTTAAGAAAAAAATCTAGAAAATATTCCCAAAGAGAAGAATAATGTTTTTCTCTTAGCTATCCTAAACGCTCCAGGAGGCTGTTGGGGCACAAAGGATTAAAATTTTAGCCCATCTATGGAACATGCTGGGAAGGGGACCCCCAGGTGACCTGCACCTGCTTCCTTACTCAGGTGATATGATGGATTCCTTATGTCTGATCAGCCACATTGCAGTGGTGGAGAATTTGAGAAGCCTGACTGGGAACACAAAGGAAAAAAATTGTAAAGGCAGCCTCTATCATCAAAATCATTTAAAAGACCAAAAAGCAAATGAAACCAGTATTTCAGATGCTGAATTATTAACTTACTCCTAGATATGTTTCAGGAATTGGGCTTATTTTGAAGAAGTTTGTAAGAAGGCTACAAAAACTTATAAACCCATGATATTTGGGCCAAGCATAGGTTGGGGGGAGCGGGGGGAGTTGGAGGAGTTACAGGAAAAGGAATGGCTTCACATCAGAAACCCACACTGAAAATGTATTATACTTTCTTGTAGGTTAATTGCCAAAAAGCGTATTTTAAAATTCAGTCCCATATGCAACCCAAATACTGCATTTTGTTTTTCTGAGAAGTACTCAGGACATGAATGCCACGGGCCAGATTTTCAGACATGCTGGTCGTCTATCGTCAATCTGGTAGATGTATTTTCAGGCAAATAATGTGTCAGTGTCAAACCTTTTAAAATAAAACAACTTACATTAATTCTCCTATCTGATCATTGGTAAGTCATGTGCTATTTTTGTGTTGGGGAAATATGTGATCTTTTGGTAGTTCTAAAAAAGAAAGTGTTCTTCAACCAAAAAAAAAAAAATGTCACATGGTATTATTTTGTTTATGAATTCACTCAGATAAAACTTTGTAGACTCTTGAAAGAAAATAGTTCTTATTTCTATTTTAGTGTGTTTCCATTCAGGGGAGCCATGAGTCTGCTTGTGGCAGTAACTCTCATGTTTCCAGGGGCCAGCACCTGGAGGTTCCCCAACCCCACCCTGAGTTTCTCATTTAGCAAGTCTGAGGCCTGAGCGTTTCTAACAAGTGTCCTGGTGATCATGATGCTCCTGTCCCTGAGGACCACACTTTGAGAACCACTGATTTTTTTTATTCTTTATTGATTAAGGTATTGCATATGTCCTTATCCCCCCATTGACCCCCACCCCCCCAGTTCGTACCCTCTCCCCCCTAGTGTCTGGTTCTATTGGTTAGGCTTATATGCATGCATACAAGTCCTTTGGTTGATCTTACCCCCACCCTTCCCTGCCTTCCCTCTGAGGTTTGACGGTCTGATCAATGCTTCTCTGTCTCTGGATCTGTTTTTGTTCATCATTTTATGTTGTTCATTATATTCCACAAATGAATGAGATCATGTGGTATTTATCTTTCTCTGACTGGCTTATTTCGCTTAGCATAATGCTCTCCAGGTCCATCCATGCTGTTGTGAATGGTAGGAGTTCCTTCCTTTTTACAGCAGCGTAGTATTGCATTGTGTAGATGTGCCACAGTTTTTTTAATCCACTCATCTGCGGTGGGTACTTAGGCTGTTTCCAAATCTTAACTAGGGTAAATTGTGTTGCTGAGTTCCCTGTAAATGTTGGAGAACAGTATGGAGTTTCCTCAAAATACTAAAAATGGAACTCCCATTTGACCCAGTGATCCCACTTCTAGGACTATATCCCAAGAACCATTGATTTTTGAGATAAAGAATGGGTCAGGAAAATGACCAGCCAATCAGTAAGCATAGAATGGCCATTAACAGCACGTCAGGCATTCTGAATTCTAAGAGGGGAGGACATTAGGCCATCTTGGAAACAATGCATGACTGGCAGTTTCCATCTGCAGGCTGCTCCTAAGCTCAGTCCTAGCGTGCTTTTCAGACTAAGTTGCTTCTGTGTCCATGAGTGTCAGCTGGGGAGACCAAGTTCTGTCTTTGCGCTTGGCAACCTCCCCCCATGCTCTGTCTCTGCTGTAACATTGGCATTTCCCCCAGACTGAGTAGCCTGAGAACAGCCATCTGAAAAGCAGGCAGCAAGGTTACTGGTGATTGCGTGACAGTGGCATTTCCACTGCCAGCCAGGCAGGCGCTTCCGCGTGTTCTGATCACCCCTGGAAGGGATCCCGTGCTTCCTTTGGGGAAGCAGTTTTCTGCCTGAGTGCTGCTTCTCCGCCTCCGTGCCCCTCCCGCTGAAGTCATCCCGCAGAGCCTGATAACTGATGCTGTTTTCACTCCAGGAATCATTGCTGGGCTTTTGGGGGACAGAGATGCTAGGCCGGCAGAGGCTCCGATGAGGATGCTAGCATCTCCTCTCTGGGCTGCTGGGCCTGAGGGCACAGAAGTAAGAATCTAAAGCAGGGTTCCTCAAACTTTTTAAACAGGGGGCCAGTTCACTGTCCCTCAGACCGTTGGAGGGCCCGATTATAGTTTAAAAAAAAAACAACTATGAACAAATTTCTATGCGCACTGCGGGCCCGGGACAGTCGGCTGCTAAGCAGGACATTTACCCGGCGGGCCGGATAAATGTCCTTGGCGGGCCGCATGGACCCCTGGAAGAGAGGCCTGGAGGCCGCAGTAAAGCTGTAGTCAGTGAGCCACTGCACGCCCCCCTGCCGTGCCGAGAGGGTAAGGTCTGGTTTTGCTTTTCCAGTGCCTTCCAGAGCCAGCATGCTCCCTGAAAATGCCTTCGATGCTCAAATTGTTAGACTCCAGCATGACAGTTAGGAAACCTACACTTCAACTGATACCCTCTGCAGGAAGGAACAGATAACAAATTCACGAATCATAGTTAAACTCCAGTTTCTCCCGTCACAGACAAACACGTTATTTTCACAAAGTGGATCCCAAACCTAGCTGATCAAAATCCTTTGGGGAACTTTTGTAATGTCGTTTCCTTTGCACTAGCCCAGACACTTGGAGCTCCCCGGTGGATCAGGGATGGCTACGAACCTGTGTTCACTATAAGATGTGCTGGTGAGAGAGGGTCGGACCTGCATTGCCACCATGTGCCCACCATCCAGATATCATTGCTGACATGTACACTTAAGGAACTGTTTGACATTGAAACGGGGACTCAGAACTGTTGGACATTGAAATTGGGACTCAAACGTTTTTTGTTATTATACGTTTATTTCTAGTCTGCAGAGGCAAGATTTTTTAAAGGAAAGAAAAGGGGGAAAAATAGATACAGAGGCAAAGAAGCATTGAACAGACTGTCAAACTACAGCAGGAAGGCAGAGGAGGTTGCGGGGGGGGGGGGGGGGGGCTGTAAGAGATCAACCGAAGGACTTACGCATGCATATAAGCATAACCAATGGATAAAAGACACTGGGTGGGGGGCAGGTAAAGGCATGTACTGGGGGGAAGGGGAGGCCGGGGGGAGGTCAATGGGGGGGGGAAAAAAAGGAGACATATGTACTACTATTTGTAATACTTCAAACAATTAAATAAATAAATAAATAAATAAATATTTAAAAAAGATGTGCTGGTGATTCTGACAGGCAGCCGTGCTGGGGGACTGGTGGATCCCTGCCTGGTTTTCTTGGTGATGGTTATGCGGCTGCTGTATTATAGGGAATTCAAAGAAAAGCTTCTTTTTAAAAGAAACACAGTAAACCATAACTATAATAATGTTAATAATGTTGATGTAAATAGGTTCTCTCTCTCTCTCTCTCTCTCTCTCTCTCTCTCTCTCTCTCTCTCTCTCTCTCTCTCTCTCTTTGGTTAAGCCTCACCAGAGTATATTTTTCCTATTGCTTTTCAAAGAGAGTGAAAGGGAGAGAGGGAGGGACAGAGAGAGAGAGAGAGAAACATTGACATGAAAGCGACACATTGACCACACACACCCTGACCAGGAGATGGGGAGCAAACCCGAAACCAAGGCACATGCCTTGACCGGGAATCGAATGTGTGAATCTTCATTACTTGGGCCGACGCTCTAACCACTGACCCACACCTGCCAGAGCTAAATAGTGCGCTTTTGTTTTTAAAAGACCTTTAGGAACATTATTTGTGTTCCTCACAAAGTTCCTGACATGTAGTATTGGCACCATCTTACAGCTGAGATGCTGCCACAGAGTGGAGCCAGAACGAGGTCCCATCCTTCCTGTTGCATGTAGAGTGTGCTTGCCACTCTGCCATCTCCCTTGCTTGCTATTGCATGTATTTGTTTGTTTTGGGTACCTTGAGTCTGGTCATCTTGCATTTCATGAATAGATTACTGCACTACTACAGGTCAGCGGGGCGTAAGTGGAGGCGGAGAAGCCAAACAGAAAACAGATGGAAGCTAAGGTACACCCAAGGGGCCTCACAGCCCAGGTTCTAACCTGGGGAGCAAGGCCAGAGCTCATCTCGTGCAGGGCTGGGCGCTTATGCATGCAACATAAAATCGAGCATCTCAAGAGAGCTCAGTCCAGGAGAGGAAGTTATTTGCATGCATACCATACAAAAATGTACAAAGAAATGTATGCACAATTACAACGGTCACGGTGGAGTCCAAGATCCAGGCCAGGGAGGGTAATAGCAATCAGTCAGGAAAGTGATAGGCGATAGATATTGAAGACACAGTAAACAGAACACCAGAGCTCAAAGGTAAGAATTTCCATTGCCAGCAGTTCTTAGGGAGTGAAACAGGAGGGGTTACGGGTCAAAAATCTCATCATCACTGAGAACTGGCATGAGGGTGAATGTGAGTCTGCAGGTTATGGCCAACTGCTAAGTCCAGAAAGCTCAGGTTAGCCAGACATTAGATATGATGTAACATTACTTTGTTACATCACCTTGAACAAGCCTCACTTTCCTTATCTGTAAAATAAGGAGTTGGCAAATGAATAGCAAGTGCAGTGAGCCTGTGAGAGGGCTGACGAGGTACATGTATTCAGGACTCTAACACTGATCCTGGGTCACTGGCACTATTGCAAGTGGCACTACCTTTTGTGGGGAAAGGATTGAGCCATTAGTCGCAGCACAGTGGACACATCACCAGCCCATCAGTCCCGTCATCTGGAATAGAGCGAATGCGGTGCCCATGTTAGTCAGGGGGCCCCTGAACGTTTAGTTGATGCCTCCCATGGACCCTCTTATCGTGGCTGCTGTTGTGTTCTTATTCTCCAGGAGAAAAATGAACAGAAGGTGGATCCCAGTGCTAGCTTGTTATCTGCTGTGTGCTTCTTGTAGTGAAAGGATTGCCAGTAAGCTTAGAAACCAAGACTACTGCCTCCCCTTCATTCATTCAGTATCTTTACAACTAGAAGAGACAAGAAAAATAAGGGCTCTCAGACAGAAGGAAGTGAAATAAAATTGGGAAGCAGGTCCACAGTAAATGTGGTATACAGTGCCTGCCACTCAGCGCTCCTCCTGCCATTGCTCCTGGAAATGCGTGCCTGTGTGGGAATTTCCCATGTATTCACAACCGAGGGATGCTAAAGTCGCCCTAATTCAGGCACATCAGGCTCAGGAAAAGAGAAGGATGATAATTAGTAATTAAGTATATGAAGGAAGCATTGGTCAGGTGGACAGTATTAAGAAAGTAGAATAGAAATTCTCTTGTCCTGCCATTGAAAACAAAGATGGTGAGAGTACCTTTCTTAAAATCATGTGTCCAGAGCTTACTTGCATATACACTATTATTTCATTTTGTCTTCCCAGCAAACCTGTGAAATAGCTCTGGATGCCTAGATTACAGATAATCCTGAATTAGAAAAGCTTAGTAACCCATAAGCAGAGGCATGAGAATGCTACCCCAAACCACTCGAGGTCATGAGCATTCCACCAGCTGAGCTTTGTGGCCTCCCGATGCCTCATGTTTTCCTAATTCCATTCAATCGTGTCAGCTCTCTGCTATGGTCTATAAAATGCCAACAAAAATCACTTGCGAAATTCCCAGTGGTAACAACATCAGACTTCCTTTAAAAGATACATACTAGATCCATTCTAATATATTTAATTTGAAGTCGCAGAATTTCCCAGAACCCAAGTTCAAAAGTACACCTCCCTGTGGTCTTGGGTCTTAGGAGAATCCACACATCTTATGTAAACTCATGTAAAAGGTTTAAAGTTGAGGGCTCCATCTGATCTGAAAGGGATGTTTTAGTTCTCAGCATAACTATTCTAACTCCCCTGTCCCAAAGCAAAAATGTTAAAATACCTAGTGCTACTCAAAGGAGAAAAAAAAAAAAAAAAAAAACCACTGGAGCCTCCATTATTTCTAGGAATTTATGGTTTTGTGTGAAAAATTACTCTCAGGAAACGTTTATATTTTGGTGGTAGAAGCCTCGGCAAGAAGTCAGTTAAATGCACATACTGAGCTGTGCACCGTTGCTCCTGACGGGATGCTCCTAGGACAGCAGCTGAAGGCACTGCACGGGACCTGCAGTCTCTGTCGCCGTGGCTACAGGTCCTTTGGTTTGGGGATTCCATCAGTGGTCCAGGCTCTGCCCGGCTCTTGGGCATCGTCATGCTCCCCTGTGCATATCAGGATCATTGCCCTGCATGAAACTAGGCTCGTTGTTCAATGGTCAGGTGCAGCCGTGGGCAAACTACGGCCCACGGGCCGGATCCGGCTGTTCTATCCGGTTCTCTTGCTCTCCCCTCCGCTCCTTTACTTTGAATTTATATTAGTTCACACAAACACTCCATCCATGCTTTTGTTCCGGCCCTCCGGTCCAGTTTAAGAACCCATTGTGGCCCTCGAGTCAAAAAGTTTGCCCACCCCTGGGTTAGAGGAACCTGGGCTCACACCTTGTCTCTCCACTTATTGGTATGTTGCTTTTTTTCTCTCTGCATGAGTTTATTCATTTGGGAACTTAAAAAAGTACCTACCAAATGTGTTGTTGTGAAGATTTAGTTATGTATTAGATGGCACCTTCTGGCATGCATTGGGTACTCAATAAATGTTCACTCCCCGTATTACTATTGCAGACATCCCCAGGTATATGACCCCGACAGAGGATATCTGATGACCTGATTAGATACTTTATGTTGAGAGAAGAATTAAGCACAAAGGGACCCTGCCATCTGTTTAGAGCAGTGGTTCTCAACCTTTCTAATGCCGTGACCCTTTAATACAGTTCCTCATGTTGTGGTGACCCCCAACCATAAAATTATTTTCGTTGCTACTTCATAACTGTAATTTTGCTACTGTTATGAATCGTAATGTAAATAGCTGTGTTATGAATCGTAATGTAAATAGCTGTGTTTTCTTAGGCGACCCTGCTAGCGATTCTCAACCTGTGGGTTGCAACCCACAAGTTGAGAACCACTGCTGTAGAGCCTGAGACCATCGGAAAACACAGCTATTTACATTACAATTCATTAACAGTAGCAAAATTACAGTTATGAGGTAGCAACGAAAATAATTTTATGGTTGGGGGTCACCACAACATGAGGAACTGTATTAAAGGGTTGCGGCATTAGAAAGGTTGAGAACCACTGGTGTAGAGGATGTTTGAACCTCACTGTGTCATAATGAAGCAGGCAGGACAGTCCTCAGCTACCAACACTCTCTTGCTCATTAAATACAATTAGCATCCCTGGTTTGTCCCTGTCCCTACTTCTAGCCATGTCCCCGGGTTATTGCAGCAATCCAGAATACCCCATTCCCTCTCAGATGGCCCTGGGTTGAGAATCACTGCCAAACATAGTCTGAGCTTGACTCTGACCCCAAGTAGCATGGCACCACCTCTGCCCGTGGCCAATAGAGAGATCTTACTATACATCATCATACTATAACAACTAAGACATGGCACTTGTCTGCAAAGAAATGCATGGAACACAGATCTCTGTAAAGGGACCTAAGGGGTGGTATTCTGTTCCCATTTAGAGGCATTCAGTCTCCGAGCCTAGGGACTGAGGCTGATTGCTCTGTCTATACACCTTTAGACCGGAAGTGTGTTTCTTTATTCCTTCCCTTTTGGCTTTCATGGTGCTCCTTAGAGCGGTTCTCCCTCACCAGGTGGCAGGTGCAGCAGGAGTGGCTCCGGAGCGCCACAGCCGCTCTCCTGCCCCAGAGGAGCACAGCATCGCGCACATGTGCCGGATAGCCCCAGATTTCTCTCTGTTTCTTTTATGTAAAAGTTTTAAGCTGAGAGCTCTGCCTGCTCTGAACAGGGACGTTTAAGTTCTCAGCATAACTATTTGAACTGTCTTGTGCCTTTGCAAATACGTTACAATGTTCTGAGCTACCTCCAGCCCTGGATTCCCATTTCTCGTGGTGCGGGCTGTCACCACTCCCCAGCAGTCTGCTCGGCAGAAGCCGGAGCACGGGAGGAACTAGGTGGAGGCCTGCTCACAGCGCAATGCTGTCCGCTCGGGAAGGGCGGGGTGGCAGGAGGAGTGATTGAGGGGAACTTAGTGAAACAACCTTCACTTAAATATTTTTGCATAGGTTCCTGTGGCTTCTTTGCCAGAAAATATAATAATAACAATGCAGACTGCTGTAGAGGCTGAATGTGCCATGGCGTGCGAGGATTACCGCTGGTTCTCTTACCCCAGGCATCTGTCTGTACCTAGAAATTCTTTATCTCAGGGAAGATGAATAGCCTTCAGGGTGAAGGAGAGGACAGAGACCCTCCCCAGGAGCATGACGGGGATGGCGGTTGGTGATAATCAGATGAATGGCCTGGGCCCTGTATCAGGAGGGAACATGTGTTTGGGATTAGCATGTTATCAGGGAAATGTTTGCCCTTATCTTCTTCTTTGAATAAGTTCAAGCTATTTTTCTGCTTTCGTAAAGGCAAAGTAGTAATGCAGAAAATGTTGATACCTTGTCAGATGGAAAAAGTTATTTTTGTGTGTCTGTTCATGTTGCCAAATCAACTGATGTGTACTGAGTGTCTGTGTGTAGGGGATTGGAGAGAGCCTTCAATGCCAACTTTAAGATTTTTAACGTTACCCTGGAGTGAGAATGGGAAGTAGAACCCTGGGTTAGAGGGAAGCTGTTACATTGTTTCTCCTGTACCCTCTGTGTGAATGGCATGTGCTCTGGCTCAGTGCCAGGGGCCCCCCGCCCTCCATGTGCCCATGTCTCCCACGGTGTGCACTCTGCCTGTGTGGTTTCCTCCCACCTGGCTCCTCTGCACCATCCTCACTGCCGCTGCACCAGGGCGGACCTCATGATACCACGATGGCATTGGAGCAAGATCCTTCTAATGGCTTGCCCTGCCTGGAGAACTTGGTCCCTTCCCATCATTCATCCTCCACCCTGTGACCAGAGTGACCTTTTTAGTATGAAAATGACCCTGCCTAACCCTTCAGAGGTTATCCATGGCCTTCAGGAGATGCCTTGGGTAGAGAGGGTCACTGCCTCCCTTCTCCCTCCTCTCCTGACACCTCATACTGTACACCCCGAATGTGGTATGCTCCCGTATGTGATTCCACGTGCTCCTTCCTCGGTCTAGGGCGATTTCCTCCTTGGTTTCATATGTAGTAATTCCTGTGTATTCTTCAAAACTCAACATTGCTGTCACCTCCACGGAGCCCACCCTGCCTTCTCCCTCCTGGTAGGATTTTTACTGTTCTCTTGAATGTGTCTGCACACTGGGTACTGAGCTCCTTGAAAGCAAGAACTGCGTTTTAGATCTTCTAGTTCAAGTGTCTGGTACAGATTGGCAGCCAGTGAGCACTTACTCCGTGAATGGATACAGTCTGAAGGTTAAACAGAGGTGGGAACGGATATGAAGAGATATCATACACGCTGTCTCTCGCTGTCGGCGCCATTGGTCCTATCTCACATCTCTTGGTCAAACTATTCCACGAAGGCCACACACTGTTTCCCAGAGACCTCTGGGGACTCGCCCCATGACCACTTTGTTATCATGGTTCTCTTTTCATGGGGTCCATGCCCCAAACAATAAATGGAGGAGGATTTTTGAAAGCTTGGATTGTCGTGGATACATGGGGAGAGTCAGAAAGGGCGGATGTGTCTGAAGAAGCATAGGTACAGCTTTCTGGTAGTGAAAGATGAAATCATCTTGTCTTTCAAACTGTGGTATCAAAACATCGTTACGTAAATTGCAGAAGGGTAGATGAATCCCTGAATTTCCTGGGATGTACAAAGTAGAATTTAAGACATAGTCTAGGGAGAATACAGCCCACATACCTCATGTGAACTGGGTGTGACCATTTGAAAATTGCTGGTACGGATTGGCATTTGCTGATTTTTTGTTCACAGATTAAAGTTGCCACAGGTTCTCTCTTTAAATGGAGAATTCCTGTATTGACCCTGGTTCCTAATAGTGAAGTGAAGTATCCTGTAGCTGGCACTGTGTTTGCAGCCTTTGGTAAACAGGCTAATATTTTATTTGTGTGCTAGCACACTGGCCGTTACTCCACTGGCCAAAAATACCCCAGGTCCAACCAATTCCCTCAGGTCTCAATCCGGTCATCCACTCTGGTCAGGAAGGCAGTGTCTTACCCATGTCTGTGCCAGCTGAGTGCCTGGAATTTAGATGTTAAATGAATAAATTGTTGAGGCAAAGCTATTAGCAGAATGATCTAATGACCTTCAACAGGGGAGTGTGTGTGTAGGCAACTTATATTTTAAGAATTATGTTTTAATAAGTAGTGAATTGAGTATAAATCCAATAGTAATTACCATTAATAAAGGATGAAATATTTTGAGCATTTACTATGGGCACCAAGCTCTACTGCATCTCGCATTAAGTGAAAGACTAAATTTTATAGGTTTTTTTAAAAAAAGGAAATATAATGAAAAGTGCACTTAGTGGCATACAGAGCTCAGGGGGAGTGAGTTTGGGGTGACGGAGTGTTCATCCGTTCAGGTCCTCCCAGTTCTCTTTGCACTAATGTGGGATGGGCCATGAAAAGAAAAACCTACAAATTCTAAACATTAGCAGTCCTCTCCCTCCCACACCACCTCGGGAGGACTAGTCTGTGCTTGCTCAGCCTGCTATTTCCGGTGAGGTCAGAAAGGGGAATGATTAAGAATGATTAAGCTTTGATTAGGCCACATTGCTTCCCAAGAGAAAAGGCAGTGGACGGGCCTGAGAGCAGCCAGGGCAGGACCTGTGAGAGAGAGGAGGGGAGATGAGAGGTGAGAGGATGAGCAATTGCCCTGTGAGGTGGCACCTGGGGAAGAGAAGTGTAGAAAGGCAGTTAGGAAGACTTTCTGTGTATGCTGCCATGTAGTGGTTCCACATCCTCCCCGCTATCACTGCTCCTGTCTACCCCTGCTCTCCACGTCTCTCCAGAAAACTTCCACCAGGACCTAAGTTGATGTTTCCATTAGGAGAGAAACATGATAGAAGACCTTTGTCCACCTGTACATGGGCTACAGTGACAAACATGGGAAGTCAGCACCTTCCCTGGCACAGAGGAATGGAAACTGGAAAGCTACTGTACAAGAGTTTTGTATTTTTAAAATTTAGGGTTTAGCCCAGCTGGAGTGGCTCAGTGGTTGAGTGTCGACCTATGAACCAGGAGGTCATGGTTCGATTCCCAGTCAGGGCACATGCCTGGGTTGTGGGTTTGATCCTCAGTAAGAGGCATGCAGGAGGCAGCCGATCAATGATTCTCTCTCATCATTGATGTTTCTGTCTTTTTCTTCCTCTCCCTTCCCTTCCTCTCTGAAATCAATATAAATATGTTTTTTAAAAATAAAATATGTGCTGTTTTTTCAAAATATATTTTAAGGGAGAGGGATAGAGAGTTAGAAACATCGATGAGAAACATCGATCAGCTGCCTCCTGCACGCCCCCTAGTGGGGATGTGCCCGCAACCAAGGTACATGCCCTTGACTGGAATCGAACCTGGGACCCCTCAGTCTGCAGGCCGATGCTCTATCCACTGAGCCAAACCGGTTAGGGCAAAAAATATGTGTTTTAATAATAGTTTAAAAATTCCTGTCCTCTCATCCTAGCTTCTTGGCATTGTTAATTTTCTTAGTTAACCCTGTTTCTAAAAAAAGCAAAAACTACCAAGGGAATTCTTAATTCCTCACTGGCTAAAATTACTAGTAAGAGCCCATGACCAGTTAGTGGAGCCTGAATTCCATTCCGTATAACTCTATAAATCATTTTGAATAAACTTCCGTCCTGTACAACTCAACATTTTAAAGCTGTGAGTGTAGACTTACCAATATAGAAATGTCAGTGGCTCAGATCAAATGCTTTAATAGTAATACTCCATACCTGTGTGACCACTGGGAACTTCTCAATCTAGTGGGACGTTTGCAACATACCTGAGAAATAGGGGAGCTGTTGTAATGCCTAGTGCAGGTAACCTGACTGATAGAGTTGTTCATGCTGGAAGAGGCAGCCCAGGGCGCTGCACAATGCACCTGTCTTTAGCTTTCAGTACGAATTCTGTAGTTTGGGTGACTTGGCACCATGTGTGCTGAGAGGAATTGAGTGGTGTCGCTATCGTTACATGATAACCGAATTCCAGCTGCTGGATGATGAAGTCATTCCTTCACACGGGGACAGCGTTGCATGCTTGCATTCGTTTTTCAGGGCTGCTATAACCAATCCCATAAACCTCACGGCTTAAATAGCTAGAATGTATTCTCTCACAGCTCTGTGGCTAAACATTCAAAATCAAGGTGTCAGCGGGGCCATGTTCTCTGCAGACACCAGGGAAAGGGCTGTTCCAGGCCACTCTCCTGGCTTCTGGTAGTGCCTTGGCTTGTGGCAGCACAACTCCAGTCTTCCCTGTGTGTGTCTGTCTCCAAATTTCCCCTCTTTATAAGGACACCAGCCAAAATCAATTAGGCCCCCCATACTCTGATATGACCTCATTTTAACTAATTACATCTGCAACAACCCTGGTTCCAAATACAGTCGCATTCTGAGGTGCTGGGGTTAGGACCTCAACTTATGAACTTGGCGGGTAGAGACAATTCAACACATAACAGTGCCTCCTAAGTGATGGTTTGGGGGGTCAGGCCGAGTCTAGCAGCCCTGCATTCAACAGAATCCCTGT
Source organism: Plecotus auritus (assembly GCF_963455305.1). Lineage (NCBI taxonomy): Eukaryota > Metazoa > Chordata > Mammalia > Chiroptera > Vespertilionidae > Plecotus > Plecotus auritus. The sequence goes on from NC_137771.1 coordinate 83,285,049, forward strand.
TTAGGGAGATGAATGTCAACATTCATTGATTTCAGGGAGCAGGGCCCTCTGGAGTCTGTGATGTAACCTCACCCTCTCCTAAGAGCTATTTATGGCATACAAGCCTGTGAACATTTGAGTGCTCGTGTACAGAGAAGATAAACAGCCAGACAGATTTCTACACCCACTTCAGAGCCCTCACTCGGATCAGTCACCCACCCAGAGCAGCACATTAGATTTGGCATCTGAAATGTGTCTGGCATTTTCAGGTAGCAAAGCCTTTAAAACACATCATATGGATGCCAATTACTTACTCTCTCCCTGAAAGAGCCCAAACACAGAGTCCCAGACATAGGTACCATATACTATCCGGCCCTCAGTTGACTGATCTGAAAAATGGGCCTAATGCCAATCTTTCCACATTCCTGTGGATATTAAAGGGAATGATGTATGTGAGCTTTGTGAGTTATAACGTGATATGTAAGTATAAGGTATATTGTTGTTATGACACAAGCACTATATGAGTTAGGACAGGCCAACAAAGAGGCAGACTTGGAAGTAATATTCTGAGTTTCTTCCTAGGCAGGAGTGGGCAAGTCATGCCTATGCAGGAGGTAGAATTTGACCTAAGCTTTGAAGACCAAGGTCATCAAGATAATCAGAGGGAAGGAGACTGGCAATGGGCAAGGAGTATGTGTGTGAGGGGCACAGTGGGCAAGCCCTGTAGCCAGAACAGAGAGCTAATTGTGCTGAGTTGCTCTACCAAATTGGTACTTAGAGCTCAAATTTCTCAAATTGCTTGTCTTTTACATATACATGCTGTGACTTATGATGATGCTTCGTTATAACAAAGCTGCACCTCATCCAGACATAGGAAGTCACTTGCCATTTCCCAAGCACCCTGCATCCTCTGTGCTCTCAGTTCTACACACAGGCCTCTCCAGTTATTGAGATGCTGTCCTCTCTTCAGTGACTGCTCACCTTCCAAGAGTCAGCTAGATCTTGCCCTCTCTGTGCCACACTCTCACTGCCGCTCCTCCACAGGCAAGGTCTTCCTCCTCCCGGTCTCAGAGCGCTCCTCGCCTGCCTCCACTGGAGCAGCATTCATGGCAGGAGCTGATGGTTTGTTTGGTTCTGGTTCTGTCTTCCCCATGTGACTCTAGGCTCCCGGAGCACAAGCAATGTCACCTGTACATCTGTGACCTCCCAGGGCCTCCCGTAGCCAGTTAATCTGACCCCAGTGAATGCTCAGTGATTGGAGGGATGAGAGAGAAGCTCTTTCAAACTCTGTACTTCATTGCACAGAAAGGCACGTTCTTTGCCTATAATTTTTGCCGATAGGAAGAGCAGTGTCCTGGATTACCATCGGGAAAGGAACTTGAGGGATGATGAGACTTGAATGTGATCGCATTACCAGTCAGCTGACTTGTCTACGAAAACCTTTTGAAAGTGTGCCTTGTTCAGTCCAGTGGAATGGCCTCACACTTACTTCCTGAGAGGTCAGCATAACTTTGGCTTTGGCAGAAACAGTGACACATTCCTCTTTATTTGTGATTAAAAATATGGTTTGTTTTGATTTTATTTAAATATGGGAAATTTTTGTAGGGTGATTCTTGGGGATACTGGAAATAAATTGATGGGAGCACTTGTGTGAATGAATTAATGAATTAATGAATTAAACAATTTTGAAACCTAGGTCCCTGCAGGTATTTCTTTGTATGCCCTCACCTTTTGAGAATGTCTGCAGTTCTCTGTGTGCGGTAACTTCCTTGAGCAAATATAACTGCAGTATGACAACACTTTTCAATTGAACAGCTCTAAAGACAGATTATTTTGAGACTGAAAAGTAGAATTTGGTGTCAACATGTTTTTAAAAGTGATTTCAGAGTTTGCCAACGATTATTTAAGTGTCAGGAAAAAAATAATTTAAATGGCATTCTTGAGAAATTTATTTTTATATTCTTGGTTTTTATGAAATGAAGGGAAACTGCGTCTTGAAAAGCTCAGGTTTTTAAATGAAGAGGAAAGGAATAAGCTGGTGTGACTTCCTTTCTCTTCGAAAACACTGTGTCCACACTGTCCCTCAGTGCCCTCCTCCCTCCAGCACTTTCTCTGTTCCCTTCATGTCATCGCAGTGTGTGGGGCTAGTGGTGGGGGCTACAGGGCTGTGGTCGATTTAACCTGCAGCCCATTCTAATTCATAAAAAACTACCCCAACTGATAATGACTTTTGCTGGATTAAATGAAATTCTGTGGGTAGACAGACTAGTCAAAATATAATCCCTACAGACCCCAAGCAAACATTCATTTCTGAGATGCTGTGGCATGAAGGAAGGATTTAGTCCAAAGTACCTTGGGGTTTTGTTCAGTCCAGAGTGTAATTTCTTCCTCTTTTGCCTGTAGCTATTTCCTTAACATTACTGAAAGGATATTTTTCCTAATGAAGCATGAAAATTGATTGTATCTTGCCAGGAGGGTTCTTCCTAAGTCTGAAGATATTAAAGATTTCATGAGAACCGCATGAAGAATGTCTTCCTGAATCATTTACATTTCCCCTTCTGTAGGCTTATGTAACCATGCAGAAAATCTAATAATAAGTGTGCTATTAGTGTTCCGTGTGCCGTACTGTAGGCTGCAGTGCTGGGGGTTGGGGGGAGAGGGGGAGAAAGACCGGTGCCCAGGGTGTGTGATCGCATTCCCTTGCACAAGTGTCTGAAGTAAAGCCCTGCTGGGAAATCTACAGCTAATTGGACAGAGTCCATTTTTATCAGGCTTCTTTTTTGAAGCCTGTTTAGTCTTTTTTCTTTCCCTGAGTCAGAAGGAAACAGGAGCCATGGAATAGATTCACAGCGGAGTACAGCAGCTAGAACTATTTTGATTCTCAAAGCAATGTTTGTCTAACACAGGTGACAATGCCAACCCAAATCAGAACAGGGCACAGACAGCTAACCTGGGGTTAGAGACAGGCCTTAAGTTATTATCATGGGAGGGCAACAAATAAGTCAAAACAAAGATACAGGCATTGTTATCAGGGGAATTTCCCCAGCATCCATTTAGAAATCGCAAGGAGGTCATACTGCCTATCCTTTCTCAAGTCCCAAAATTCAGTAAAGGGTTCCATCCAAGTCCCCAGAAACTGCTGTGATCATCAGGGTGAGAGAGCAAGAAATGAAGAATTTTTTTAATTCTCCTGTTTTTGTAACCAGGCTTAGAGGGACATTGGTGGGCTAGAGATACACACTCGCATCTGTAGTTGAAAAAAGAATTGCAGTCGTCGGCAGCTGTCTCCCAAGATACTTTTCCTGTAGGTATCTCCTTTGGACCCTAAGCCACGGGGCTGTGATTCTTGAAGTTTAACTATTTCTGCTTGGGAAAGCGTTTTCTCTTTAGATAGCTCAGTCGTGGGAATCAGTGGAGCGGAGCCTGGGCAGCAATGTACGCCTTCCAAATCCTGTGCCTTCCTGGTAATCCCAGGGCTTTCCCAGGCCTCTCTCCTTGGTGTTCTTTTCATGAGGTGATGAGGTCTGAGCACGTCCTGGCTCTCCTCTGGGGGCAGGGAAACTGTCTTGGCTTGAGGGGCAGTTGCCTGTCTCAGGTCCTCCCTCTGCAGACTTCTGCAGGGTCTCCAGGTGTGCAGGGGAGGGGGTGCCTTTGCTCTGCCAGCCCAAGGAGGGCTCCTCTGTAGCAAAGTTAGCAGAGCTTGCTGCTGCCGCGAAGCCGGTCAGGCTTTTTGGATTCCTGCAAAAGTCAACATTTTCAGGGGTTCAGGCTAATGCTCTGCTCTGCTCTTTTCCTTGGAAAAATTTACGAAAAGATGCAGTTTTCACCAAAGGTATTATTTATAGAATAGATGTATTTCTCTTCTTTCAGACTTCCTTCTTTAAAGGTATTCCCATAATACTTGTGTACAGGGGTTTGCTCTTTAGTCCCAGCCCCCGGCTTATCTCAGTGTCAGACAGACGTGGGAGCAGCTGATCTTTGGGGAACACTTACCCTGCTAACCTCACAGGTGTCCTTTCAATACTGCTCACCTGGAGCAGCATGCCATTGGTGATGCAGCCCCATTTACACCTATTAACGGATGCTCACTTGCACCTGTGGTATTTGATGAAGGTCCGGAGGAGCTCATTAAAGAGAGCGCTGGACAGCGTGCTGGGTGTGCCTCATGACCGAGTCCAAGGAGGGCTCTGTGGAACTCGTTATTGAGGCATTTATAGCTCGTTAATGAAAGCATTAGTGTTGTGCTAAACCTTTTTGGGTTCATCAGTTGTGGGAAACCAGATCTGCTGTTTAAGCGGGCTTGCACTAGGGTTTTATAGTAAGAAAAGCTGTTAAGCTACTGTTACTTCTAATAAACCCTCTAGCTTGCTAATTGACCTTACTCTGCAAAGTTGCACTTAACTAAATGTGATCTTGTTCTCCAGTTCTGTTATGTGTGAACATTATTCTTTCCAACTGGATTGTAAGCTCCTTTTATTAACAGGGACATTGTCTTTTTCACCCTTGCCCCCTCCTAAGAGCGTCTGGTGCAGTGCTAGGTAGATAACAGATGCTAAGACCTTTGTTTATTGAGTGATAGCTGCATTTTTAGAATGCCATTCAGTGTGTTATCACATGGCTTATGTCCTGGTGATTCATGTAAAATGTTGTACCTAATTATAGAAAACTCTGCTGTTACATGTTGATCTGGAACCAGGCTGTCATCGGCAGTGGGAGAGGCACTACAAAGTTCATATGGATGAGGAGAGCATAAACAGGTCTAATCTGGGACTGATGTCATCAACTGGACAAAGAAATGGCTTCCAGGCAGGAATGGCCAACATTCCTTACCAAGAACCGTGGGTGGGACAGATCAAAAGGTCTATTTCCTTTCATTTAACAATTGCTAATAATTGCCTTTTGCCCATGCATATTAACATGTCCATAGAGTAGACAGAAAATAAAGTAAGTAAAAATTGTATAAATGGGAAAACTAGGGCACAAACAAGAAATTTTAGATCACTTGACAGTGGCGGCCAGATCATTTCTAGGTGGAAACCATACTATCAAGGTATAATCGATATAAAAATGCCGCTGGTGGCTGCAGACCTCTAGGAGCAGAAGGAGCCTTACACAGAGGTGTGCCCAGGCAGCATGGCCAGGACATCTCCTGGGCCTCCCTGAGGAAGAGGTTGCTAGAGCCCCCACGAAGCCCTGCACCCCCTCCACTTGGGCCTCTTGTTCAGCCTCTTAGCACATGCACCCTTCTTGCCATAGAACACGCTTGTCTCTGCATTCTCCACTCTACCACAGCTGCATTAAAAGTATCTACACTATTAATACGTCCATAAAGGAATCGATTGATTGTATACATGGGCTGTCAGCATTTCAGAAATGACAGTCACTGCCAGCCATCACGAAATGGAATCCACGTTATCCGAGTTGACAGGTTTGGGGCTAGATGTATGATGGACTAAATGGAGTCATATTGCATTTCTGTGTTGGAGGGTTTCCATTAGCTCGCCCATCATTCCACCTGTGAGCTCATCCCCTGTTCTCTCTCAACTTCTTTTTCATCCTCTTGTTTCTCTCCATACCTACTGCATCTTTTAATTGCCTTTCCTCTTGTTTCTCATTGGTCTTGCCTGGGTCTGGAGAGGCTGGGGAGGTGGGAAGGTAAAGGCTCTATTATGCCTGCTTGTGATCTTTGTAGATATTCATATTTCTAAGTGGATATTCATTTTCAATTAACAAAATATTTGTGTGAAGTTGAGTATCTTTTAAGCGATTCGAATGGTTCCTTCTTATAAGTGAATTAAATGCTGTTCTTAGAGTATGGTTTACACCATTCGTTTGCTGTGTTAAACCATTCTTTTTGATTAAAAAGCAGGTTGAGCTCAGCTGCGCTCAAATGTATTTATTACATTTCCCCTATTTCTGAGGTTCTATATAAGCTTCCAACGTCAGGGGCTCTGTCTTGCCGCCGCCACATCCCTGAGCCTGGTTCCTGGAATGATTCCAGTGGCTTGGAACTCAGTCAGTATTTGCTAATGGATTAAGATTTCACTCCATTAACTTATATGCCAGTATTACTTACCATCTTCCAAATGTTTTTGAATTTGACAGTTCATTACAAACTGCACTACAAGGTGTTTTCCAGTTTTATTTTATTCTTCCTTTCACTAGTTTAAAAGATAGTTGATTTCATCATTTAATTCTAATTACAATACAGTGTTAGTGAAAGAAAGTAGAATTTAAAACTATATTCAGAATTATCCCAATTTGATCAATATATTTAGATTTGAGTTTAAATATATACATATTATACATTATATATAATTATTGTATATAACTTATATGTTTTACATACATATGCCAAAACATAATCAAAATGTAAATATCAGATAGATCAGGCTGGTTTGATTATGAGCAGTTTTTATATTTTTTAAATTTCCTGTATTTCCAGATATGAACATATTCTGTGTTTATATTAGAAAAAAAAGTTAAGTTATACATTAGAAATATTCATTTTGGTGATAACCTTGACATCTGAAAAAAATGCACATTTTTTTCTGTAGTTGTCCTGGCTTTTCTGAAGTCCCTGTGTGTTTACTGGTTTCTTTCATTCCATTACTTAGTTTTTCCATGTTTGCTCTTGAAACTGTATTAGACCAACGGAAAGCAGTTTTAGTAGCTTTAGCCCTCTAATAGATCTATACCTTTCAGAACTTTGATTGTTATTAGTGAAAAGAAGAATGGATACAAAAGAAAAGCAGTTACATTTTTAAAATATGTCCAGGGGGTTAATGTGGCAGGAAGAGCTCCTCGTGAACTTGACCTGACGCTGCAGCCATGCTGTTCTCTGTCTGGGTGGCCGGAGCAGGTCACTGAACCTCCTGAGTTTAATGGTCTCTGAAATATGTACCCAAGACAGCCAACTTAACGTAGTCACCAAACACATCCCTAAATGCTTCCAGGCCCTGTAACATCCATAACACCCACCTCACACACCATTCCCGGTTGGAACACATCAGATAATAATGTGTGTGAAAGTGCTTTGAACGACAAACAGGACATCATTATCACCCATAGCATTATTTCCCTGCCTGTAAAAGGTGGAGAGGTAAGATGCAGATGGTCTCTTGGCACAGGAGCGGGGAAATCCGTGTTTTTTCTGCTGTGCCCTCCAGCAGGAAGAGTCAGAGGTAAATACTACCATTATTGCTCTTCAGAACTTACAGCCTCTCGGTTTATGATAGGTGATTTCTCGGGTTTCTTTAGCATTTCAGAGACCATTATACACAGCAGTCATCCTTTGCGAAGGTAGAGTAAACTCATTTTTCAAGGCAAATAGTCTCAAGTCAAGGAAGCAGTCCTGATGGAATGAAACGAAGAAGGGCAGTTTATCTTAGAGTGCGCTAGCATTTAGGCTGATGTTGGAGATTGTCAGTAATGCTTGTGGAGGAATGGGAGTTTAGCAGATACATGTCCTATTACACATCTTTAAATGCCTGAAATTGCTCAGAAGCCGAGAGTGAAACTGTAGATGCGTGCAACCATTAGAGATTAACCCCATCCGTGGGCATTCACCAACCAAGTAAAACCGATCACATAGTGTGAGATTATGACTACTTTTCCATGGCTCATTCCTTTTATTTGAACGGATGTACAATGTCCTTCCAAACTCGCAGGCCATAGCTCAGGGACAAAACATCCCATGTTGGATATTTGGTTTATTGGTCCACCTGAGTGAGCAAAGATATTACTGGAGGTGGAGCAGGAGAGCAGAAACCACATCCCGCCCATTCCTCTGTTGCCATGTTCATTCTGAATATTAAAAGATAACAACAGGGATTGTAAACTGGGTAGACAATTGGAAGTTACTATAACATGGGAGGGGGAAGCTTCCTTCTATTTTAATGGCCATAGAGTGATTTGTAGGGTGAGGATTATAGGGCGGGGGCATGGGATGGGGGCGCAGAGAAGAGACAGTCTGTTTGTTTTTCTTCATCAGTTGAATTTAGTGAGTTTTTATCAATTTTCTAATGCCGGTAAGTTTCAGAGGGTTATCCTATAAAAAAGCATTTAGGGATGTGTTTGGTGACTACGTTAAGTTGGCTGTCTTGTGTACATATTGAAGTAAAGATACCTTTTAGCATTTCAAATACTGACTCATCTCTCAAATTTGAAAATCTTCATTTAGCACTTTCTAAAACATCATTCAAGTTATCATAGTTTCATAGATTTATGGAAACAGATGCAGAGTAAGACATGTGCCTGCTAATGAACATAGCAGGAAGGAAAATGTTCTCAAGTCTATTCATTACTCTACCTCTTCCCATTTTTTATTGTTTAATATCTTATTCCTTGAATATGTGTGATTTGGGATTAGATGGGCCCATTGGAAGACCTCAGAGGTTTAGAAATCCACAGACTTGTGAAATATAAAACCATATTCATTTAAACAGATACCGACGGGCATATAAAATAGAACCTTCAGCATCTATCTTTAGAAGAAGGAGATTAAACAGGAGTGTAATTAATTTGCCATCTCTGCTTCCCTGATTGAGACATTTATCAAAGTTGATCTTTAATCATTAGTTTCCTTATCTGTAAAATGAAGTCTATTGTGATGTCTAAGGTCTATTTGTTACAAGATGAGGGACAGTTTCATAAAAAAAGAAAAAAGTAAAGGCTAAAAAAATTAGAAATTTATTTTTCCCTCACATAAAGGAGGTTGGGAGGCAGGATCCGGGGCAGACGTGGCAGTTCCTGAGGCTCAGGGACCTGATCCTGACTTGCTCTTCGGCCATCCTTAGTGTGTTTCTCAGGTACAGAATGGCTGCCAAAGCTCCAGCCTTTGCATTAGCATTCCACAAAGCGGGATGAAGGAAGGGAGAAGGGCCGGCCCCAGTTTTGTTTCCTTCACTTCAGTCAGAATTTAGTTTCAGGACACCTAGCTACAAGGGAGGCTAATGAGCCATGCTTTGAGCTGCACAGCAATGTGTCTAGTTCAAAATGAAGGTTTCTGCTCTAATGGAGAATGGATATTGAAGCAAGCAACAATTACCACAATTTCTAGGACAAAAAAAACATATTTCGGTGGGAAATTTTGACCTATGCAGTCAAGCCTGAATGTATATTGAGTATGTACAAATCAGGCAACTTGAATTATATGCCTTTGTTAGTTTTACCCCTTATTTAGACCTGTGATTGTATTTTTAGGCCTAGATTAGAATCCTCAGGCTGGTGTGTGTGTGTGTGTGTGTGTGTGTGTGTGTGTGTACAAAATCTTCTCTGTAAGGTCTGATGGATATAAGCAGTCACTCAGCAATTTAGAGCTGCCCCTGTCTCTCCCCACCTCCCAAGTGTCAGCATATACAACGTTACTCCACACTATCAACACTTTGGATGATTACTAGTGACTGGGAAAGGGGCATGTTTTCCATAAGAGTTATATGCACCTGCTAAGGTTACTTGAGGTCACAAAGCTAATAATTGCAGTACTGTTGGTTGTGCTACTGTTAAGACAGATGTAGAGGCTGAGGAGGGGAGGAAGGTCCCCAGGATAACTGAGGGAGAAAATCACTAAAAGTTACAATTCTCTGGTTTGGGCTCTATGCATAAAATCATTCTAAAAGTCAAAGAGGAAAAAAAGATCTCACATTTGTATTGTTTTAAGTCCCCCATCTTAGTAACTCATTGAAATGAGGACTCTTCTATTCTGGGCCAGAATCTCCATGGCACATTTGTGACATGTTGCATGTGGGTTGCTTGGTGGTTTGGGTCTGTTTTATTTAATGCATTTTTAAGTGTCTCTGAGATTTTTGATAACCAACAAAACCCAAGAGTCCCTTTGGTTATATTTTAAGTCCATTTCTGCTCTTGGTTGTAGCCACGAGGTCAGTTGATAGGGTGCCAGAGCCAGAATCCAGCTGGGTGGCGAGTTCTGAATTAATGTGGCATTGCTGTGTGATATAATGTCGTTTCCTAGGAAACTGCCAGCATCTGGCTAACCTCCAGGAGGACAAGTGGTCAGGAAGGTGGAGGTGGTGTAAGAACTGTTATTATTGTGTTTTTTAACAGGCAGACATGTCATGAAAACTCATCATCATAGAGGTCCCCTTTCCATACACACAAGACCTTACAGGTAATAAAAGGTAGACAGCTGAGATTGTTTCTTTAAATGTTGCTATTTGTCTGATTTAGATTTAACCACAAAAACACACATAATCCCTGATGCTGAGAAGAGGTCAGAATGAGGTGGGAAAAACAAATAAGCAGAAAATAAATGTTTTTCACATCGGTATAGATGGGTTGTACATATGGGGACTGACTGGACCCACCATCAGCAGGTATATAAGTGGGTGTGACTAATATCTAGATGCAGACAAAACTGATTCTACATAAACATGGAGGTTCCTATAGTGGGAGGAAGGGAAGGGAAGGAAAATGTAATTGTTAAATATAAGGTCATGCCGGGTCATCTGGGCCCAGTAGGGTTCCCCTGCCTTACCTACACCCTGCTTGTAAACAGTTTGCAAGTTTAAACACACGTTGACTGTAGTCTGTGCTAGGAATGGATTAGACCTGAAAACTAGATGAAAAGTATAATAATTTTTCAAGAGCGTTTCTACTTGGTTATGTTATCATTTCCTTCAACTAGCTGATCTGGCTCAGGCCTGGGGACATTAAGTCCCCAGATGCCATTTAGAGTTTCTGTAGGATAAAGCAGAAGGAAGAAGAAATACTTTGAAAACCAATCGCACAGTTTTAGTCCTCCTTCCTCTCCTGTGGTTTTTTGTTTGTTTGTTTTCATCAGTGCTGATTAAGATGATACACCTCTGTGTTCTCATCCCACATGCCTAGCTTAGCACCATCACGCTGGAAAGACAGGGATCCACGTTCGGGCTGTAATCAGGGTCTCCCTCTGCCCCCTTCTGATTGGACACTCTGTGAAGGAGAAAGGCACCCGGTCATTTCTACATCGTGTCTCTCACCCTAATGCTCTACCTGGTCCATCCAATGTTTGTTGAATAATCTGAATGGATGGGTCCCTTTTTAGTTTCATATATGGGATGTAAATAGATTACATTAATGACCATGTGGGTTCATGCGTATGCCACATCGTTCTATTGGGCTACAAGCCTGGGCCTGGAGTTCTCCTTGAGCAGTAGGGAAACCATGCTTTATTCTTACAGGCTAACATTACCTAGAACTTTGGCATGAACTTGTTTCACAAATAGTGCCGCACACTTAGTCACATGCAGGCAGTTCAATTGGGGGAATTATTTATTGTAAATGAGGTGGATAGTCTGCCTGCAGTTTCGTCAGCTGCCCAAATGCCAGCGTTCAGTGTGATTCAAGTACCAAGAAGGTCTTTGGTCATCATTCAGAGTCCACCTTTAAGAGACTGTAGCCGGCAAGCTTAGTAAACTTGACACTTAAGTTTTGAGCTTGGAAATTAAAGCCAGCACATTCTGCCAGAATGCATTACCTTATAATCTAAATGACTTCTAGGGCCTGCTTACTATGGATGTCCTGAGAAATTCCCACCAATTTGGCCGTCTCTGGTCTGGACTGTGTTTCAGAATCACTTAGCAAAAAGATTTCAGCAGATGTCATGGCCCCAGTAACCCTGCTGCGAGGAGTTACTTCAGTAGGCTACCAATGAAGGCATGACCCCCTTTCTGGGCTGCACTGAAATGCTCACCAACTCACTCCTAGCTGCACTCCCCACCCACAGTCAAGAGACAAGCCAGAATGAAGAGAGTGCTGGCTAAGAGGAAAAAACGAGTGAAATTTGAGAATACAGTGAAAATCAGCTAGCTTTACACGATGGGGGTGGACACATGCCCCCTCAGTATTGATCCACTTTATAAATGTCAGAAGAAACTCGCTCTCTCTGTGGAGTTTCTTCTGTGGTTAGACCAACCAAACTGACTAGATTGATTCATGTCTAAGAGCACCAGTTTTTGCTTCTTTGTCCCGTGGGTTAAGCCCCACCTCACACTTGATTGACTTTTAGTGGAACCTTGAATTGACCTCAGATTTCGTTGTGTCCTTCTGTGGAGCATCAGGCACCAGGAAAACCCCATCCGAGAATATTATTCAGCACTCAGGATTATTACAAGATATGATGCTTAGCACGTCATGGAATTAATTATTGTAACAAGTATGTAGTGTGTGCCTATCAGGTATGTATCAGGCACTGTGCCAAGGTCCATAGGCTGGGAAGAAGAAAAGACACATGCTTGCCCTCAGGCAGCCGAGTGTCCACACGTGAATAGATTCTGCTTTCCCTATCTCTCCTTGTATATCTGAAACCGTGAACAGCCAGCTGACATCTACTAAGCATCCATTTTCCCCAAAATAAAAACTCTGTTAGGGGTGAAATAACTTGGTAAGGGAGATGAGTAAAGCAGAAAGGGGTTGAGATAGAAATGAGATATATAGGTACAAAGAAATTCCATATATATTATGTAGCTCTGCATTTGTACCTGTGAGTCATCTTATTTAATCAGATATTGGAATAGTAACTAAAAGAGTGCTTATTTAAATGAGCTGTTCCTTATAAAGCTCCAGCATTTAGTAAGTGCTCTATAGATATTAGCCATTAATATTTCTACTTCTTGTTGTAAATACATAGCAGACACTCAATAAAGGGTTGCTAAGTGAATGAACAGGAGATTAAGTGCGAGAGAGAGAGAGAGAGAGAGAGAGAGAGAACCAAAGCAAGAGCAATGTTCTCACATTACATTCTGACAAAAATGGTCTGAAAAATTATCTCAGCTTACCTGCATAGGCTTCAAAAGGGTTTCTGTGCACGGCACCCTCCGTTAAAGAGGAATGACATTCACATCTCAGCATCTCCAGGGTGCTGCTGGCTGGAAGAGCCGAGGAGCATGCCCTTTTGTGTCACTCCGGAGGGGAGAGGTGATAAGAGGAGCTGACGGGAGAGGAGGGGAGGGGTGACAGTGCTAATGGAGGCCAGGGTGGTGCAAGGAGGCTGGGGACCAGGACCAGAGTGTGAAGTCAGTGCTAATAAGCGGACACACAGAGATTTCCCTGGAATGTCCCCTGATGCCAGTCCTGCCCTTTTTCTCAAGTGCCAAGACTAGAACCAGCCTCTTGCTTTAACGGGGTAAAGCTCCAGACGGTTACAAATGGCTCTCAGGCCTGGGGTGCCAGTGCCCTCCACGCAGCGCTGCTGCCCATATGTCTCTCCATAGGGAGGGCGTGGGTGGAAGAGGCCTCTGTGGTCTCAGATCGGGATCTCCGCGTTGGTCTGAAGCAGCCTCAGCAGCTCCGCAGGGTGCGGGTGCTGAAGGTCTGCAGGTGTGACTCAACCAATTTACCAAAGGAGGCTAAGGCCCCACGTCCGAACAGGTAGTTCAGGTGCGAGAGTCCATGGAATCTTCTAGAGTCACCCAAATTCATCAGGGGTTGATGCAACTTGATACCACTTTCTTGTGCCCAGAGGTGAAACACTTTAAGTGAATGATTCCTGAGAGTACAGAAACATGGGTCATTTAGAATCAGAAGATCCTCACTCCAGCACGGCCTCACAGAAAAATCAAAGAGAATCCTTCATGCAGTGAGTGCAAACCAGACAGCTGAACTGGGGGTCTGACATTAAGACAGCTGGAGGGATGGAGGAGGAGGGGAAGCTTGGGAAGAGAGAGGACAGTGTAATCTTCTGGGGATAAAAATTATTACCGAACTAAAAAGAAAAATCTGCAAGTTAAAGTCAAGAGTCATTTTGTTTATTCTCTAAGTGCTGCAATGTCCTTTTTGTTAATTTGTTTATACAAGTTTTAGGGGCCGGCTACATTTTTAGCATACAATCTACATTTACTCCCAGAGTGCTGCCCCTAAGACATTCCATCGGGCTCTGGGAAAGGGGATAAAAGGCATATTTTTAAAGGTGGGTGTGTATGTGCAAAATATGTTTGTTTTAAAGAGATCTTTAACGCTATAAAATAATGAGCCATTTTGGTTCATACCAAAATAATGAATACCAAATGGTACAAAAACTTGTTTGGATCCTGTTTCAGAACAGAACTTGAATGAAACATTAAGTTCTATCTCCTCTCTTTTTCCCCTTGTTATTCCTGATTTTATAATAATCACTTACCCCCTTGGCTATGAATTTTATGCCCCTCCACAGAACCACCATCCTCTTTAACATTCTTCCTGCCTCTCAGTTGCTTCAAGTCTTTAGGTATTACACTACTTGCTTTCCACAGGGGCACAGAAATATTAACTATTGAGCATTTTAATGACCTAAAATGAATCAAATGCATGTTGTAAATGTTTAACAACATTGAAGCTGCTATTGTCTGCACGGCACCTTGTCACTGGGATTATTTATCTGGAATAGATAAAGACAGATATCCTCACTTGCTGGATCCAAACTTCTTACCTTGTTGTGTTGTTCCATCATAAACTGACAGAGCTATTCTAGCATCCAATTTTTGAATTTAGGGAAGGACTCAGATGATGTGTTGGGATGTTTGAGAAGACAGATCTAAGTGTGTGGGGGTGGGGGTGTTGTCTGTGTTTTTGGTCTCCACTGCTCTTCAGAGGTACTAGTAAACTCACTACAGCATGTTACTAGTAACAATCTGCATTACCTTCTATTAGCTCTCACCAAGTATGTCACCGCAGATTGAGATTGGTTTGAGATTGACTAAAGGACTCCCATGAATGAGCTCTAGGCTCAAACACTAGTTGAAGAGGAAGCAAACCAGAGGAACAGAGTTTTCCAAGAGGATTACTTCCCTTAAATTGAAACATAATCATGTTCCCTTTCAGGGCACTCATACAAAGCCATCTGTTTACTCGAGCATTTGCTTGATGATGTGGGCGGCTCAGCCAGTGAAATCTCAGGCATGAGAATTTCAAATGCTGAATATGTTATTCAAGCACATTATTTCTCATTAACCTACATAAATGTAAAGTATGGTAATCAATAATGCAAATGTATCCATCTACTCTAGGGGCTACAAACCATATATATGAGATGCCGCCTAGTTGATCCATTCCCGGACTCTAAAGTAGGACTATAAAACTTCCCTTCGAAGTCATCTGTGGCCAAGCAGTTTAATCCAGTGGTCGTTAACCCTGAACCCGGGTCATGTCTTTTAGAAACTCTCCAGTGCTTCTAATGTTCAGCGTGGATTCAGAACGACTGGTCTGGTCCAATGTCCTTTCTTAGTCCATGACTTTCTCAGTTTCTCTGCTACGTTATAGATTATTGGGGTCTTAGTTTTCTTCCGCCTTCTTAACTACTTTTCCTGACTTTAACCAAAGTTAGGTGTTTGCTCCTCTCCCCTTTTATTACGCTCCCAGTCTCAGTTTCCCTCCTGGGATGAAGGTATTGCTTTCGAAGTCCTGGTCCCCTCACTGGCTCCCCATCCTCCCAGATGACTGCCATGTAAAATGAATGAGTCTTAAACTTGATTATCCTCTCCTCCTACAGAACAGCATCCTCTCCATTTTATTCATCCGCTAACACTTGTACCCTTTTTATTCCCACTTGAACACCCTGATCCCTTTCACTTAGCTTGGCTTGCTTCAGTCATTAGCCAAGCTTTGCTCATTCTTCTTACCTCTCTTCCATAGTCACCATCACTGCTTGAATGTAGACCCTGGGGATCTGAGCTAATCTGACTGCAGCCTTCTGCATAGGGAGATGGGCATAAAGCGGAAGGTAGAATGGAGAGACTGAATTCTAGCCCTGATTCTGCATTTAATTAAACACAATACCAAAGCTTTATGACTTCAATAACACCCATCATTTCTTTGGGTCTCAATTTCTCCATCTATAAATTAAGAAGTTCTAGTTTATAAATGTAATAACTATAAATATAAATCTATGTGTAATTTGGAAATGATGTGTGAATTACAGATAGATTTGAGTCTCTTGGCCTGTGGCTGAAACCATCATTTGAAAATGCTGATAAAGAAGAGATAGTATTTCACTCCAGATGACTGTCACGCACACCGTCTGGATTGACCCCTGCTCTGTCATCCAGGCCTCCGAATAGCAACACCAAATACATGAGGGGGGCTGTGTCTTCAGTGTTTGCTCAATACAATCAAAATTTTGTTTGCTCATGATTTATCTTCCTAAAAATGTTTGGCAAATGCCAGATTTGGAAATTAGCTTACTGTCTTTGAGCTATTGTCAGAACAACAGAAACCTTGTCTGAAAGAAGTTTGTATTCAATTTGTGTGCTGGGATTTTTTAAACAATCAGGTAATCCAGGGTTGTGGCCTGAGTTACATGTTTTCCCCCAAGGAAATGCAGGCAGCTTTCTTGGTGTCATCTCATCTGTCCTCACAATTCTTTAGATTTAGGACACTGTTCCCACTGTTCTTGGCATTTACAAAATGAGAAGCTGAGGTATTGTAATTTAATCCATCTGTCTGCCAAGGAAAATTGAGAAACACCATGGACAAAATAGTTAAAATTATTTGGGCCTTGACTATAGGTTCTGAAAAATTTATTCATTGAAGGGCAAAATACATTGCTATTCCCAGGGCATTGCCAACAGCAAAGAGATTATGCTCAGAATTAAATACAGCCGTTTTCTTTCACCTTTGCTTTGAAACTTAACGAGAAAGAACAGCAGACACTGTTTGCCACTGAGGCCAAATTAGGTCAGAGAAATGTTTCCTTCAACCTCCTAAGTCACTGGATGAGCAGGGACGGGGTAGAAAACCATGGCCCGTGCAGTTGTTTAGTCCCTGATTCTTTTGTCCAAAGCGGGCTGGAGGCAGGAAACAGGAGGAAGAGGGAGTCACTCTGGTATGTTTCTCGTGTATCCAGAGATGGGAAATGCAGGGCATGTGCTGTATGTGTTAGAGCTAAGTCACACATTTGTTGTGAGCAAGAGGAACATTGGAGGCAACATGCCTGAACATAACGACTTGAGAGCTGAGGAGAAGTGGAGAAAGGTCACGGGGAAAGAACGGGCCCAGTCAATGCCATACCCAGAGTCAGCCCATCACCTGCTTTTGTAAGAAGCCGAGGTTGGAGCCAGAGATGTTAGCGGTCACAGGAAAAGGCCAGAGGGGGTGGAGGAGAGTGGGGGGAGAGCAGCTCAATCTGCTAGTCTGGGGGGTGGGCGAGGATCCTGGAACAGGAAGGGGAAAGGTGTGCCTTTCTTGTGGACGAGGCTCCTCTTCCCACTGTGCCCGTCCACCAGGATGGAAGCTGCTCCCTTTTGTTTCCTCACTGGGAGGAGCCTGCCAGGAAAGTGACTGATGAGACACCTGTCACTAAGAGGAGGTGTTCTGAGCCCCCAGGAAAATGGGAGGGGGCAGTGAATGGCCACTGCAGTTTTCCATGCGATTGAATTGCCGTCACTTGGCGCCCCTGATGCACAAGGTCGGGCACAATTGCAATGGCACCGTGGGCAGCAGGGGTGACTGTATTCTGCAGACTGAAGTAAGCCCAGTCCATCCCAGGGAAGAGGCCACGGACCTTCCTTTGTTTATGAGGCGAGTGAGAGGCGATTAAACACTATAATAACAGGTCTTCTTCTTAATTACAGTAAATACCTCTTCACCAAGAGGCAGAGAAGGGATGAGGAGACCTGGGGGTGCTAAAACCAAAAGGGTGACAGGACACAAGAGCATGTGGCTAGCAAGGCCTGGGGGCAGAGGCCCCGGTGATGGTTCAGCTTAGCTTTCTGTGCTCCTGACCGCAAGGTGTAAGCTGAGCAATGTGGCCGCTGCTGCCAAGCTTCCTGCCTCTCAAAGAACTGGGCGCCTCACCGTTACCTGTCACAGATGGGGGGACAGCCCAGGCCCCAGACAGCCCAGGCCCCAGACAGCGTGTTCCTCTTGATCTAAATGCTGCCCTCTGAGCAACCCGGGGCTCCTCTCAGAGCTCCGACCCCTAAAATCATAGGAAGTTAAGCTATCCTCTAAACGTGTCAAAAATACGAAATAGATTTTGTTTTCTGGGGAAAGCACAGATCAATAAAAGCAAATTCCTTGGGGGCCGGCAAGTGCTGCTGGAGCTCAGTACTTTCGCAGATGGGCGTGGACTTGAATTTCCTTCGTTGTTCTGTCGCTGGACCCTCTGCAGCTTTAAGTGAAGGTGCTGTGTGCTGTATTGTGGAGAGCAGACTGTAGGTCAGGCACCCTGCTAGGTCCCAGGGTGTGGGGCACATACTGAGCGTGTTCCTCTGTCGGGGAATTTAGGGTTTAGTGTGGTGATTCTCACAGCAGCTGGAATTCTGGAGGGGTGTGGCCCGACCAGCGGGATTTATTTACGAAAAAGCCTAATTAGCTTGTTTTAAGAAATTACCTGGTACAGAAATAAAGGCTTTTTGTTCCATTTTCCAATCAAAAGTATAGTCTGTAAAAGACCAGGAATGTAGTGGCCCTCAGCCCACATCTGAGACTCTGTGCATCGTAAAATCAGGGGACGCTGACGGGTGCAAGCTGAACACTGGAATGAGGCCGTTCCCCTGCACTCTGTGGGAACCGCATGATAAGGAATACCTATTGATCCTATAAGAAGGAAGCAGAACTCAAAAAAAAATCAATCCAGAAAAGTAATACCTTTCTTAGAAAAAGTACATTGACAGAATTCTTAGAGTATTCTGACCATCTCCTCCACCTTCTCATAATTATAAAGGAAAAGGAAGTGAAACATGAACACAGTTCCTACTGAATAGGAGAAGCCAGTTTTAGTTGATAAGTACTGTGTGCACAGTCTGTGCTTAGGCACTGTACTACATGCCCAATATGCATGATCTCAGGGTAGATGTGATCCCCGGGTTAAGTTAACTTGGTTAAGTTAACTTGCTGTGATACAAAGCCCTCACCCTAAATAAAGGCACTCCATACTTCCCGGTATAACATAGGTCGCCTAACCCTTTCTCTGAGCAAGGCCAAACTCCTTCTTCTGTGGGGGAAAAGGTCAGATGTGAAGCTCGTTCCCCCAATGGTCAGAACATTTTGAAGAAAAATTGACTACTAGGGGAGTAACTGGATATATGAGTTAAGTAATAAGGAGACATCAAAAATGATGTTCTACTCTTATGTCCGGGGAAACAGTGAAAAGCCATTGACACCAATATGGGACCAGAGCAGATGCTGGTTTGAGATGGTGTTGGGGGAAGTTGGGGCATCTGTGTAGAAATTCTCAACAGGCAGCTGGAGATAGGAGACTGAAGTTCAGGCAAGAAAACATACTCGGATCTTTTTTTGTTATAGACATTGCACTTTCTCACATATGTCATCTTATTGCATGTGACAACAGTCTTTTGAAATGTTATTACTGCCCTGCCCAGTGTGGCTCAGTTGGTTGAGCGTTATCTGTGCACCAAATGGTCTGTGGTTTGGTTCCAAGTCAGGCACATACCTGGGTTGTGGGCTCGATCCCCTCTTGGGGCATGCAGGAGGCACAAAATCCATGTTTCTCTCTTGCATCGATGTTTCCCTCTCTCTTGCTCTTTCTCTCTCTTTAAAATCAATAAAAACAGGTTTTAAAAAATGAAATATTATTATCATGTTATATCACTATTATTATTATTACAGATGAGGAAACTGAGACTCAAGAGGTTAACTGTCTTCCGAGGCCACATTCCTAGTAAAAAGAATGAGCTTGCTGTCAACAGGGCACTGGCATGCTGTTTTGTCTCCTTTGACCATTAAACATTTTCTTGCCTATTTAGATGAGAGTCATTCGACACCCCCCAACAGCATTATTTGGTGTCTTTTATGTGCTTTTAGGGCCTTAAGTAAAATAGCTGGCATTTTTTGTGCATTTATACTATTGTAGAGATTCTCATGAGATCCTGGGTATTCTAAACAAATTCAATAGGAAAGATTGATTTCATTTGTAATGAGTAATTGTGTCTAAAGAGTGTACTGTGCTCTGTGTTCAAATAAGTCAGAAAGTTTACATGTATACTGCGAGAATAAACGGCAAGTAATACAAACAAACCAGATTAAAACATGAATGCACTTGAATTTTATTTTTGAATGTAGATGTCATTGACTATTTGTTCTTTAGACAACACTTCAGTGCAGTTTGAGAGAAGAAAATACCAGTGCACTAGTGTGAATTTTCCTAGCAGAAGACAGTTTTAGACTTAGTAGGCTTTCTGAACTGTTGAGACTTGAAATCGCTCATTAACGGAGGCGAAGGAAGAAACTTTTTAATTAGAGATTATTCCATCTAAGGTCTTCTCTGAAGTTGACTGGTGCATGTGGTGCATGAAGTAACCTGGGAAAGAACTCAAGTCAGGAAAGTGGGTTTTTTCAATACAGTTGAAAATATGACCTAAGTCAAGGAGGTAGTGGGGGGAGGGCCCTTCTCCAGAGATCATCATAACAGCAGCCAATGTGCATAGGTCTTGCAGTGCCTGGACTAGCTCTTTGAATGTGTGAACTCACAAAAGCCTCTGGGGTACGTTTTTTATTCCCACTTGAGAGAGAAGGACATGGAGACACAGCTGCCGGGGGAAGGCACCAGAATGCCACCTGGAGGGACCCCAAGCCTGTGCCCTTCATTCCACCAGGGAAGGTCGTTTCATGCTCGAAAGCAGTTCATGGCTAGAGGTGGGTTTTCCTGAGGTCCCCCAGCCTGCGTGCTAGGCTCTGACTGCCTTGTTATAGCAATGCCACCACAACCCCACGACATATGGCTTATTATTACCTCCATTTTCTTGAGGAGGAAATCAAAGCTTCAAAAGTTAAATAACTTGCCCTAAAGTCACTGGTTACCAAATGCCAAAAGCTAGAAGTTGACACCAGTCCACCAGGTGCTGATCAGCCCGCAGTAAGAACGCTAGTAGAAAGCGTGGTGGGTTTCTAACTGCAAAGGACTGGCAAAGCATTTTTTCTCTCTGACCAGCTTCTCATTACAACCTCTCTTTACTGCATGTCCCAGAAGTACTGCATAGAGGGGGGGTTCCCTTCTTGCCAGACCCTGAATTAAGTAAAAGAGTATAAACTGCCCTGACGGCTCATGCTGAATGCGGTTGATTTGACAGTGTGCCTGGTTCAGAGGGATCTGGCATTCTTCCAGAGAGAATGTGAAATTTTTTTTTATTGAGTGAATACCTGATTACGTTAATGAGGCTGAGCCAGGGGGAGGAGGAGCAGTTTGGCAGCCAGATTCTGTAGGGTTTCTGGCAGCTCATTCAGCGTCCTCCACGCCCCACTGACTTCGCGCTGGGCCTCCTGTGAGCCCAGGAGGGGCTGCGGTAATTACTCAGCTTTCTGATTGAAAACAGCCTTAGGTAGCGAGTCATCCCATTGTCCATTTTGCTGGTGATTGGAAACGGCACAGGCGTCTTGGGCTCCACGAAGCAGCCTCTCTGAAATAAATGGAGGTGGAAAGTAGGTTTCCCACTTGTTCTGCTTTTCAAAAGAAACCATTCATCTTTTGAGGGTCAAAACTCAGCCATCCAATTCACTGAGTATGAGTCATACCCCTAATTTTAAAACAAACATTTTTTTTTTCATAGAGAACTCTTATCTTGGCTGATTACAGCTGGTCTTCCTGTCCTTTCCACGCTTGATTTAGGCTGGTTTCAATAAAATTGTTGTCTTCGGAAATACACATTCCTTCCAGTAAATCCAAAGTCTACCAGAAGCGCTTCCTTGGGATTGATGTAAGGACAATCTGGACATAGTTTTGAATAAGGGGATGTGGATTCTTAGAGCCCTCCCCATTCAACACACATCTTAATGACATCTCACATGGCGAACTTAGACTTCCTGCTGCAGGGAGCATCTGGGGCTAATAATCTCACATGAGAATTTGTGTTAGAAATGGAATCTCTAAATGCAGATGCTTTTCAAATACACAGTGTTTTATGACCCTCGACTTCCATTTTTTTATCCAACACTGTATCATTACATCAAAAAAAGGCAAAGTAGATCCAGAAACTTTTTGCCTTTTGGTCACCAACTTCCAAGAAAGACGGAACTGTGATAGCCTGACATGGGATGAGAAGGATGAGGCAGTGACCGACAAATGAAGGACAACAGCCCTAGAATCTGAAAGGACTATAAAATTTCAGTCTATAGTCATCTCGGGAAGTTTACAACATAATGAAGAAGACACCACGTGAAAACAAAACGTACAGCAAGCACAGTGAAGTAATAGATTGTGGTTGTTGTGTAAGCTTCAGAGGACGAAGGGATGAGCAAGACTGCAGTGGTCTTAAGTGGCTTAGCCCAGCTTCAGGGGCCCCACTATGGGCAGAGGCTTGGAAGGAGTGGCAGTGGCAGCCTGGGTGGGTACCAGAAGGATAGTGGAGCTGTAGGACAGTGTGTGGATGACAGGATAGAGCAGAATGATAAGGGGCACAAAGAAGAGGCGCAGGGGTGAGGGGTGGGGTGGGGAGAACCTCAAATAAGTGACATCTAAAAAGAGATTTGAGAGATAGCTTAGAACACTGGTGCTCAAGCATGGTCCCCAGAGCAGGAGCGTCTGCATCATCTGGGAACTCTAGGTATAGAACCATTGGATCAGAAAACAGGCAACAAGGTGGCTGGAGGGGAAAGTGCTCAGACAGAGCAGAGGGTATATACACACCCTAAGGGCTTGAGCTGACGTGTTTGAGGGCTGGGACAGTACACAGCCGGACCCACTGGTCTACGTGTTATCTATGATGCTTTCACCCTGCACTGGCAGGGTTGAGGAGTCATGGCAGAAACTGCCTGGCCTATGAGGCTGGACACATTTACTGGGTATCCCTTCTCCTAAGTCTGCTGGCCCCTGATTTAGAGGGTGGGACTGACATCACCTGGGGGTCTAGTCCAGGGAGAAGATGTGGACAACCAGCCTTCTGGCTTGAGCAAGTAATAGAAGGATAGAGAGCTTTGGGCACCACCTTAAAATGATGCTTCTTAGCTTTTTATTGCTCACAGTCCCCATTGTAATGTGAGGAAGTGCATTCCACTGTAAAGGCTTAAAGGTGCCTGGAATCCAGCCATGGAGAGCAGGCTGACTCTAGCAGGTATTTGGAGGATCCATGTAGCTCCAAGTAAAACTGCGCATGGAGAGGCTGTAGAAGTTTAAAGACAAAATTGCAATTGGATTGCAATTGGTTTGCAAACTTTTAAAATCATGACGTATAATTTTTTAAAATATATTTTATTGATTTTTTTACAGAGAGGAAGGGAGAGGGAGAGTTAGAAACATAATGCGAGAGAAACATCAATCAGCTGCCTCCTGCACACCCCCTACTGGGATGTGCCCGCAACCAAGGTACATGCCCTTGACTGGAATTGAACCTGGGACCTTTGAGTCCGCAGGCAGACGCTCCCAGGGGTCCTCAAACTTTTAAACAGGGGGCCAGTTCACTGTCCCTCAGACCGTTGGAGGGCCGGACTATAGTTTAAAAAAAAACTATGAACAAATTCCTATGCGCACTGCGGGCCCAGGACGAGTTGGCTGCTAAGCAGGACAGGCAGCGGCACCCGGCGGGCTGGATAAATGTCCTCAGCGGGCCGCACGTGGCCCATGGGCTGTTGTTTGAGGACGCCTGCTCTATCCACTGAGCCAAACCAGTTAGGGCATGACGTATAATTTTTAAAAATTCTTTTTTATTGTGATAAAATATCCATAACAAAAAATTGACTACTTTAGCCATTTTTAAGTGTACATCTCAGTGGTCATAGGTATAGTCACATTCTTGTGCAGTCATCACCCCCACTTACCTCCAAAATATTTTCATCATTCCAAACTGTAATTCTGTGTACACACTAAACAGTAACTCCCCATGGCCCCCACCCCCAGCCCCTGGAAACCTCTGTTCTACTTGCTTTCTCTGTGAACTTGCCTATTCTAAGTACCTCCTATAAATGGAATCATACAGTATGTGTCCTTCTGCTTCTGGCTTCTTTCACTGAGCATAATCTTTCAATCTTTCAATAATACTCGTCTGGTAGAAAGTATTCAAATTGCATTCCTCTTTCAGGCTGGGTAATAGTCCCCTGTGCGGATATACCACATGTTGTCTATCCAGTCCTCTGTTGATGAACATTCAGGCTGTTTCCACCTCTTGGCTATTGTGAATAATACTGCTGTGAACACTGGCATACAGTATCTGTTGGAGTCCTTGCTTTCAATTCCTCTGGGCATATGCCTAGAAGTGGAATTGCTGGATCCTACGTTAATTCTACATTTAACTTTTTTAGGAACTTCCAATCAGTTTTCCACAGCAGTTGGACCATTTTACATTCCCACCAGCAGTGCACAAGTGTTCTAACTTCTCTAACTTCTCCACATCCTCACCAAGACTTATTTACTTTTTTTTTTTTTTTTAGTAATGGCCATCCTATGTGTGTGCAGTGGGGAACATGTAATTTCTTTTAAAGCGCAGTTAAGGAAGGTGAGAACACCATGTTCATGTTGTCAGGGCTGGGGCAAAGGATTGGAAGCTGTATGTAAACATCATTGAGACATTCTGCCCGGGAGCGAAGGTGTTAACAGGGAACCTAAAGATCATTGTACCAGGGGTGCTCACCTGTGGCTGAACATTAGAATCCCCTGTGCATCTTTTTAAATGCCAGTGCTGGCCCACCTTCTGGAATTCTGATTCGGTTGGTCTGGATGAGTCTGGACATTGGTGTTGTGTTTAAAAGCTCCCTAGATTCTCCCAATGTACAATGAGGATTGACTTCTTAGTCTGCAACTGAGGAGAATGTGACCCTGGGACCCCTGCTTCCAGCTTCTTGTTTCTCAGCTCAGGGCTGCTGCAACAGGGAGACACCCATGTTCAGCATAACCAAGGGCACAGTGAACTCAGCCCTGCCCCAGGCACATGTGCAGCTTCCTCTGCTCTGAGGCAAGTACTTCCTCCAAAATCCTAAGAGCCAGGTGCTGGAGCCGGGCATGGGGATGCTGGGCTGGTCAGGGTCAGTGGCCATGTAGATTGCTGGTAAGTCAGTTCCACTCAGTGGGCGGAGGATATTGAGACACCTGCACATCCGGTGATGCTTCTCCCGTTGCTCCAGCACTGTGAACAGGGTACCCAGAAAATTGAACCGCTAATTCTACTGAGATGTGTGTGTTTAACCACTGGGTAATTCTTATGGGCAGGCTTTCTCCACAAGGCCTGGCCCAGATGGAATTACACCAGGTAGCATGTTCTCCTCCCCCATCTGTTGCATTTACCTGTCTGTCACTGGCCACTGTTTAGGGGTGCACAGATTTGGATTGATCTAATCCTTGCTTCATGATACATTCTTATCCCTGGACCCTAATGGATGTTATTTATGTTTATTACTTTGTCTATTTAAGTATATAATCAGCATGGGTTATAAGGAGTTTATGAGCCAACTATCCTATATAATAAAAGCCTAATATGCTAAGTGTCCGGTCGTCCAGTCATCCATTTAACCAATCAAAGCGTAATATGCTAATGATATGCTAAGGCCGCTCAACTGCTCGCTATGACATACACTGGCCACCAGGGGGCAGATGCTCCGACTGGTAGGTTACCTTGCTGCTGGGGTCCAGCCAATCGGAATCGAGCGAGACGGGCCGGACATGCTCTGAAGCCCTCCTGCTGTCCCTCCCTGGCTGGCCAACCTCCCACATCCCTACCTGGCCCCGATTGTGCACCAGTGGGATCCCTTGACCTGGCCTGTGCCCTCTCACAATCCAGGACCCCTCAGGGATGTCAGAGAGCCGATTTTGGCCTGATCCCGCAGGCCAGGCTGAGGGACCCCACTGGTGCATGAATCCATGCACCGAGCCTCTACTAAAGTTAGAAAAAACAGTTTCCACAAGACTTCCCTCAATTTCTGACACCAATTACAAGTTTGGAGGGTTCCCCAAACTACCCTCAGGTTGGATAACTCACTGAAAGCTGTTATGCTCATGGTTACAGTTTACTACAGAGAAAAGATACGGTTAAAATTAGCCAGGGAAAGAGGCATATAGGGCAAAGGCCCAGAGGGGTCCAGACTGAGGGCTTCCAGGCATTCTCTCCCGTGGAGTCATGGCCACAGTGTGTGACAGTACGCAGGGAGTACTGCCAACCAGGGGAACTCACCTGAGCCTTGGGGTCCAGTGTTTTCATTGGAGCTCAATCACAGACTGCCATGTGGCTGATCTTTTGTCCCCAGCCCTTCCTGGAGGCCTGGCAAATATCTCTAGTCATTAGCACCTCAGAGATTGGAATGATACCACATGGCCAAAGCCCCCAGGCAAATAGACACACTGATATGGGGCAGGCCACTCCAGAGGCCTGGACATCACCCCCAGTAGCCCAGGGCAAAGGCTAGACCTCTGTTTGGCTAAGGTTAATCCTTTTAAAAAAATATATGTTTTTATTGATTTTTAGAGAGAGAGGAGGTGACAGAGAGAAACATCGATCAGCAGCCTCCACATGCACCCCGACCAGGGATGGAGCCCGCAACCTGGGCATGTGCCCTTACTGGGAATCAAATCAGTGACCTTTCCATGTATAGGACAATGCTCAACCAACTGAACCACACGGGCCACCATAATTAATTCTTCACTACACACCAGCAGGTTCACTGCTTAATCTAAGAACTGGAACCCAGGTTGTTTATACAGACAAACCAAGATTTTCATTTTATTTTGGCGACTTGCACCCTGTGCCTTGTCTTTACTATAGGACGATCATCCACAGATTGTCATTGGCATGTAAAACATCTCCGTGGCCTGCAAAGAGAAAGGCTCAGCGACTTCTGTCAACCCGCTTCACTTTGGGGAGGTGGGTCTCAGGAGGTCTTGGGGCCTTGGTGGTCCAGGGGATTAAAAAGGTGTACAGTGTCCCAGAGACGGTAAGACTGCCTACCACAGAAGGCAAGCTGACATGACAGCCCTGCAGGAATGACAGGTAGTTTATAGATGACCCACGGGCCTCGGCTTTCCTTTCCAGCCACACGGGGCAATGAGTGCCCCAAGACCCTCTCAGAATGCCTCAGTTCCAGAAGGCATTTCTCTAACTGGGTGGAGATGTTTTACATTCATAAACTTGGGCCATCTAATCTCTCAGAGACCCAGCCCCCTGGTGGCCTTAGAACAGACTCAGCCTCCTCCCAGTGCTGGGTGGGTTGTAGCAAAGCACAGGAGAGCATGTGTGAGCAGACAGCTGGCAGCCTTCCTGTGGGATGTGGAAAGAAGTCTATATTTCCCCACCGTGCCTTTTGGGAATTACTCATACAAGAAGTATTGCGGAAAAACAGGCAGAGTGAAACAAGGAGCCATCACACTTAACTCTCACCGAGATACGCCAGGCTTACGTTTACCTCTGGCCTTTCTCTTCATTCTGTTTGTATATGTTGAGTTGATTGCATGCATCTTGGTGTGAATGGGGCCCTGTGCATTGGAAACTTATTATAAATATAATGCCATTGTTTGGCTGAAGAAAGAAAATAAATTCTCAAACATCCATAACTTTCTTTTTTTGTGTAAATCACAGGTATGGGGGGGAACCTAGTTGCTTGAAAGGATTGGTAATTGGAAGTACTGTATTGATTGACCATGGAACCAGGAGAGGTCAGCAACCGTAAGGTGGGTAAGAACGGGAGGCACCAGGAAGCACTTGCTGAGTTGCAGTTGTGATCACTGCCATCTACCGAGTGTGTGCACTACATTGGCACCGTGCCAATTGATTCCCCCCCACTTTATAGGCAGAGATTACACACTGTTGAAACACTTGCCTTCCTATAGGGGGTGCATGTTCAGTTTTGAGTCAAATAAAAATTACATTAAAAAATTACATATGGCCAAAACCGGTTTGGCTCAGTGGATAGAGCGTCGGCCTGCAGACTGAGGGGTCCCGGGTTCGATTCCGGTTAAGGGCATGTACCTGGGTTGTGGGCACATCCCCAGTGGGGGGTGTGCAGGAGGCAGCTGATCGATGTTTCTCTCTCATCGATGTTTCTAGCTCTCTATCACTCTCCCTTCCTCTCTGTAAAATATCAATAAAATATGTTTTAAAAAAAAAATTACATACGCAGTTAGAGGTAAAGCCAGGTTTTCAACCTGGACTTCACCTACTCCACAGCCTATTCTTTCTGCTACTCTCTGTGGCCTCCTTCTTATCCTATATAATAAAAGCCTAATATGCTAAGTGTCTGGTCATCCGGTAGGCCGTTCAACCAATCAAAGCATAATATGCTAATGATATGCTAAGGCCGCTCAACCACTTGCTGTGATGTGCTCTGATCACCAGGGGGCGATCCAACTAGTAAGTTAGCTTGCTGCTGGGGTCTGGCCGATCGGGACTGAGCGAGACAGGTCAGACATGCCCTGGAGCCCTTCCGTAACCCCTCCCTGGCTGGCCAACCTCGCATGTCCCTCCTTGGCCCCAATCATGCACCGATGGAGTCCCTCAGCCTGGCCTGCACCTTCTCACAATCCTGGACCCATCAGGGGATGTCAGAGAGCCCGTTTCGGTCTGATCCCGCAGGCCAGGCTGAGGGACCCCACTGGTGCACAAATTCATGTACTGGGCCTCCAGTTAGTAATAATAGTAGTAATAATATGTTACCTTCCTGTCAGGATTGATGATAATATTAATGTTTTATCTTTGTATTTCAAATATGCCAATGGATGTAAATGCTTACTGAATTCTGTAGTGAGTGCTAAAAATCACTAGAGTGCTAAGGACATTACTTTGAAAGTTAAGAAGGACAGATCCCTGTCCTCCCCACCCCAATCCTGACTGTGAGTATAGCCAGTTCTCTGCCCCTGGTTGTGCCAGCCGGAGCGGGGAGACCAGTGGGGCCAACTGCCTCTGCCTGAGACCAGTCACTGTGCCGAGGGGTGGGGACACTGCACACGGCACATGAGTGCTTGGAACTGGGCCTGGCCGGGGGCGTGGAGGATAAACTGGTAGGCATTGCAGGTACTGGTCCAGCTCGCCTGCCACTTTCAAGCAGAAAGGTCTTTGCTCTTGTATCGAACTAGGGAAGGTCTTGACAGAAAGGCATTTCCCACTTTTCTGAAAACCTCAAACTCAGCCTCTGTTGGACAGTTCATTTGGGACCGGTTTCAGTCACATGGTTATCCCTCTGAGTGATGATTTTTCCGTCTTGAGCCTTTCCAGGAATTCCAGCTCGGGCAGGCTGCCAGGGGACACTGGCTACTCAGACGTGGCTGCGACATTCCCCACCAGCGGCCAGATTCCCGGGATAGCCCGGCCCCGCTGCAGGCCTCGACCCTCCTCCCTCCTTCTTATCGCCCCACTTGCATGCCTGTCTCATGCACACAGACATGTGCCATGTCCCCGTGCAGTGGGCCCGTCTGCATGACAGATATCCTTGTCCTTCCACGGGTGGCAAAACGCGCTCACAACACGCTCAGTGTCACCATCATCATGTTGACTGGGAAAGGTAATGGCAGAGGCCAAGAATCCAAGAGCAGCTCCACCCAAGGCTTCAGGAGAGCTGTCCCCCTTGGGCTGACAGCAGCCAATAACGGAGCCCATTGAGGGTGAGGGAGACAGCAGTGTAGCTCTGTGCCAGGTGGAGGAGTTCAGTAGACAGACAAACAGTGCCAGCACAGCTGTGCGCCTGCAGGATCCCCTCCAGCGCCTCCCTGAGGGCCTTCAACCTGCAGTGATGCCAAGTCCGTTTGGCGCACTGGACTCAGGGCCACATGGAGTCGGGAGCACCCAAATGGGACTGTGTTCATTCAGATGGATTTACATTTTTTAACCATTGTATTAAGTTTACTTGTTGTATTCATTGCCTGAAATGAATACTGAAAAAAGTATTATTTATGGTGCTAACAACATAGAGTGGGGTCTGTTTTCTCCTGCCCTTCCCACTGAAATCCTGCCTCCGCAACAAGGCCTGCCTCAAAAGAAAGCCCCCGTCTGGCCGGCATGGCTCAGTGGTTGAGCATCGACCTATGAACCAAGAAGTCACTTCCCAGTCAGGACACATGCCCAGGTTGCAGGGCTTGATCCAGTGGGGGACGTGCAGGAGGCAGCCAATCGGTGGTTTCCTCTCATCATTTCCATCTCTCTCCTTCTCCCTTCCTCTCTGAAATCAATAAAAATATTTTTTTATAAAAAAAAAAAAAGAAAGCCCTGTGTGGTATTCATTGCTACTGCACCTGCGTGCACCCTTGAACTTGTTTTTTGTGATGCCAGAGGGAGAGAGTTTGTGTAGACAGCATGTTAATGTCCACAGTTCTCCATGTCTGACCATGCAGGTTATTCTCTTTGTGGTCTCTGCTCTACCGTGATCTGGATCATGGGTGGGTGGCATTGAGCTTGTGGCTGGGGGTGCTGGGGATCCCAGCTCACTTGCCAGTGAAGTCAAAAGATTCTGATCTTTCTCCCTCAGCCAACCCAGCCTGTAACACGGAATGCACACAAGCTTCAGTCCAGGGTTAGTACTGGTGTGGTGCGAGTTCCCTGGACATCGTCAGCCCCTCTTACCCTTAGCATCCTGCCCCATTTATACATGAGAAAATAAAGGACACGTGCTCTTACGCTGCCATCACCACAGTGCATCCCAGTACCTCAGTCTACTCTGTGTCCTGGTTGGGTATAACAAGACACCCAACTCTGTCCTGCCTCTGACTGCCAGGTCTTGGCCAAGCCTCAGGGTCCCCATCTGCAAACTGGAGGTAAAAATATAAACGTCATGAGTTTGTTGTGAGGAGTAAATGAGATGTTTATAAATAGAGTTATTGGCACCTTGGCCAGGTGGCTCAGTTGGTTGAAGCATCGTCCCGTACACCATAAAGATGGCAGGTTTGATTCCCTGTCAGGGCACATAACTAGGTTATGGGTTTGATCTCCAGGGCACATAACTAGGTTATGCGTTTGTCCCGTACGGGGCACGTACGAGAGGCACCCAATCAATGTTTCCCTTTCACATCCATGTCTGTTTGTCTGTCTCTGTCTGTCTCCCTCCCTCTCTCTTATTCTCCCTCTCTCTATCCCTCCCTTTCTCTCTCTCTAAAAATCAATGGAAATGTATCCTTGGATAAGGAAAAATAAATAAATAGACTTATTGGCATACAGTCGATGATCAATATATGGAAGCTATTTGTATGTGTTTCCTAGGACTGCCGTAACAAATTACCTCAAATTTGGTAGCTCAAAACAATGGAAAATTGGGCATTATGCCAAGTGAGATAAATCAGAGAAGGACAAGTGATGTATGCTATCACTTAGACATAGAATCTAAAACAACTGAACTTGTAAAAACAGAGTAGAATGGTGGTTACCGGGGCAGGGGGTGGGAGTGGGAGAAAGGAAGAGATGTGGCTGGAGGTCACAGACTTGCAACCAGCAGATAAGTAAGTTTTGGGCCAGTGTCCCCTTGCCTCCGTACTCTAACTGTGACTTTGCCGATGCCACGTACTGTTACAGTATTTATTCCCTTATTCTGAACACTGTGCTTTTGGGTGTTATTTTTTTAATGAAGCTTATAATTACTCCAAGTTATTAGGCACCACACCAAACTGTTGGTTCGCATTTAATGTATGGTCCAACAGGATAATCCCTAGGCTCTTTCATTTGAACCATTCTCAAGCCAGCCGTTCTCTCCAACTCTGCTACTAAACTAATTGAGCTGTTGAAACCACGGGCAGGTATTTACATTTACTCTCATTAATCTTAAATTTCTTGGTTTTGTGCCATCACTTCCAGGTTCTGAGTTAATATTTGAATATTAATTGCAATAATACATTAAGCATCCCTTCCAGCCTTCTGTTACCTCTGAATATGATAGCCAAAGCACTAATAAAATGTTGAACAGAATAGACCTAAAAATAGAGTCCTGGCATACCATTGGCTCCATGCTGACATTGAAAAATTAAGGTCCACTGTACACATCAGAGGCAAAGCAAATGATGAATGAATGTGTGATCCACTTCCTTTGGGACATGCTGTTCAGCAACCGTGAAGGTATCTAATTATGCTATCATCCACCCCACCTTTCTCCATCCCAGAAACCCCAAGGATGTCAGGGTTGGGCCTGTTTTTAATATTTAATATTTTAATGAAGTGCCTTCTTCCAGTTCAGCACACGGATCTCCCAGCTTAGTAATAAAATGAAACAGAAAGGAGATGGGCGTGCCCGGAATTAGAGAGTCCTCGCCACGTCCTAGTGACCTCTCCCACCAGGCCCTGGTGTTCTGTCTCCTACATGGTCAGATGGTTTTTCCAGAACAGACACAAGCTCAGCAGTCTGCGTTCCTTCCTCTTTAAAACTGTAGTCATGCCTCTGTTCTGCATAGACACATATGCCAGAAAGGCATGGGGTTCATACTCTCAGGGTTGGGTGTGCTGGGCGAGCAGCCCAGTTCATTGCCATGACCTCGGAATGCGTTTTTAGGACTGTGTGTGTCCAGTTTTAGGAGCATCTTCCATTCAGAGCGCGTGGTGGTTGTTTATAGGACTGGGAGTCAGTGGGGATACGTTCCCACATCTCTCGGTACAGAGGCATCTTGTTTTTTGTTTTTTGTTTTTTTTATCATTTCTGAAACAATCTAAATCCATGGTCATGGGGGAAACCGTTTTGTATTATAGCAAAGATATGTGTGGCTTTCTTTGTTAAAGTTTGTTCTTCTTCCTGGAGAGGATCGAGTCCTGTACAAAATGTATGATAATAGCCCTTTTAAAGTGTGTTTTTCTTTACTTCTTGAAGACAGAAGAAAAGGAACGTCTGTTATTTAGAACCGTCTTGGTCTAGGAGACACCAAAGGAAACAGCTGCTTCTTACCTCCACGTTAGCTGCTTATCTGCTAATGCCATCAGTTAGCAGATAAGCTGCAAGGCTCCATCAGTTCTGTTTATGTGCAGCCCTGGTTGGGGCTCCCAGCGCCTGCTCCAAGGGAAGGAGGCTGGAGAGGTTTACTATGCTTGGGAGCTTCTGAGCAGAACACTTATTCTTATACTGAGTTTCTGAAACCTTGCTGTGCCTGTGAATCATCGGGGGATCATGTTAAAATACAGATTCTGAATCAGGAGGCCTGGGTGGGGCCTGAGGTTCTGCGTTTCTAAAGCTGCTGGGGTGCTGGTGTTGCTGGTCTGAGGGCCACCCTTGGAATGGCAAGGCCTTAGGCCACTGAGCTAAATTTTAAAATACTGATCGAGAGATAGATATAAATGTAGATATAGAGATGCTGGAGATGAGTGTATTCAGAATAGTGATTACCAGGTAAACGGTATGTAGTAAACCCTAAATAAATCTGTCTCAATTCATCTATGAACCCCCCTTCCATTTTAGCCTTCCTAATGTTTGAACAGTATGATCTTCATTCGTGGTTCTTCTGTAACTTAGTGTTTATGGACTCTTGTGTGGCTCCAAGTTTCAAAGAAAGCTTTCCGTTGTGGCGGGAACATCCAGAGGTGAACTCCTCGGGGCCCAGCTGAATCATTGGGTTTCATCCCTGAGGAGGCAATTGGGGACACAGAGGCCATTTGTCTGTCTGCAGCTGGAAAGAGACCCTCAAAGCAGAAATCCCACTCTCCTTTTTTCATCTCTTTTTTCTTATTCCTTACTCTCTCCCTTCCTTTTCCCGACTGTACTTTTCTACATTCATCATTGACCTCTTCCTTCTTTTCTATCCATTGAATAGTCACCCAAGGTACCAGAGACATGGACATGGTGGCATACTCTGGCGCCCTCTGGTGGTTCACTGCAAAGAGCAAGACACAGCCCTAGCAGGTTTGGCTTCGGGGACAGAGTGTCCACCTGTGGACTGAAGGGTCTGGGATTCAATTCTGGTCAGGGCACATGCCCAGGCTGCAGGCCCGATCCCCAGTAGGGGACATGCAGCAGGCAGCCGGTCAGTGAGTCTCTCTCATCATTGATGTTTCTCTCTCTCCCTCTCCCTTCCTCTCTGAAATCAGTAAAAAATACGTATATATGAAAGAGCAAGACACGATCCCTGCGCTCACAGTGCTTCCCCCTGATAGGAGATACTGACACTAGAGATGATGGAGCACATGGAAGGGGCACATCCCCAGAATTAGATCCTCATCTCCTCCAAGCTGCACTGGTAATAGCAGGCATAGTCCTTCCAAATGTGGGAGGAGGATGGGTTGAATTTTTATCAGTCTGGCCCTTTTTGCTCCAGTTCAGTCTTTATCTTTATATTCTTGGTTTTATCATTATTATTATTATTATTATTATTATCAGGAAAAGTTGTTTATCAATGGATAACTTTTTAGAAGAAAATATATGAATTTGAGTAGGCCAAGTCTTAGTGAAGACCAGCTCTAAATAAGCAATGTAAATAAGCCAGGGCACTCCTGAGAACCAAGTCAGCATTCTTCTTCAAACTGGGTTCTTTAAAAAGTACCTTCAAAGGGGTTTTCTAGTTTTGTATATTGTGCATCCAGTTGTATGGGCAATTTTACATTTGCATTGCTAATGGACCTATTTCTGAATGTGTTTGACATTTTGCTTGGCTTTGAAAGGACTTTTCTGCTGCTGCTTTTTCTTCCCTGAAGCTGTCTTGGGCTAATTAACCTTACTGGCTGGACCTACTATATGCAAATGTTCTCATTTCAGATTCTGACATACTACTTGCATGAACATCCTTAGTGAAATCTTGTGGGGTCTTATTGGATCAGTGCTACTTTAGAGCCAGCAGGGGGCGTATGGAATGGTGGGCTTTGAGTAGATCTGTCTTATATAACTTGGCTAGTTGGTATGGGAATATGAGAGCTCATACAGTTCCCGTGCTCATGGGTGACTCTTGAAATCTATAGATGACAGATCATTATCAGTGCTTTTTAAGCAGCCAAAAGGAACAACTGTTTTTGATGCATTGTAGTTTAATTTTATTCTGTCATTGTTTTGAAAATAGCGCTGTCATTTCATCGATTTGCGAGTACCGGCTGTAAATTACGTAGCTCACTCTATAAGAGAAGGCTACGCAGAACACAGTTACCTGGGACTTTAAAAGGCTGCAGATCGGGAGAGTAAATAATTGACATTACTCTTTCGACACAGATATTTCTTCAGCATTAATATTTTAGGTCTTTTTATTTTTGTTTCTGTCCTAGTCTTTAAAGTGCCTCTCGTCATATGAGAACCCCTCTTATAATGGATGTTGAGACACCAAATTCCTAAACCTCTGCCTTCAACATAAACTGATCATAGTCATTGCAGTTGGGGGACTTGGTCTAGTGCCATTTGTACTTTTATCATGATATTTGTTAGTGATAGTCAAGCAAAACCAAAAAGGACCACTAAATCATTGGCAAAATAAAGTAAAATTGCAGACCAGGGTGGCGAGTGTAAACTGTATAGGAGATGTGGAATAAGCTGGTGTTGGGAGCGGAGCGGAGGGGCATCAGAGAAAAGTGTGTAATAATAGGGATATGAAAAGATTTTTTACAAAGGGATATGGCGATTGCTTCAGATAGACAAGGATCAGAGGCTGACGGCTGCTGCCGTATTGTGTTGCTGTGTGTTTTTTAATTCAGAGCGTAGAAAAGAGTGTCTGGGTAGGACCACTGTAACCCCAGGGCATGTGATTCCCACAGCGGGACCTCACAGCTTCCCAAGGTCAGAGCATGGTGACATTGTGCGTGTCTGCAGCTGCTGCCTGTAGGGGGCGCACACACCTGGCACTTGTCAGCCTGGTTCCAGTAGCTTCCATTGATGTTTGCCTCTTGCCAGGTGGGCATCTCTTTGCCCACAGTCATGGTGACTCGGAATTCAGTGTTTACTGGGAGACTGAGATACGTGTCTAAGAAATGGCTCCAGGTTCACTGTTTGTATGTTCGAGTGTAAACACACAGGTTCTGATTGGTCTGAAAGAAGTTTCACCTCCAGGGTTAATGGTAGGCTAGCTCTCTCCAAGGAGAATAGGGGAGGGGTGTGTAAAAGGAAATTCAAAGGCCACTTGGAAAGAGTCAGGGATGAAGCAAGTGTGTAACCATCACTAAAGAAGCCTTCAGTACACCTGCATGATGATAATCTTTTTTAAAAAAAACCTGTAACCATATTCACTTTTTAACTGTCTCACAGATTTCTTTTGGTTTTCTGTTATCATATGAGTGGCTGTACTGGGAATTCTTGTAAAGAGAATTGTTGTAAAGTTAGGATGGACCCAAAGTCAGGTGGCATCTTCGAGTAGTGGCTCCAATAGATGGGGATTCAGAGATAACATGCAAAATCCATTGGGGCTCTCACTCCTAACCTGCCCCTCCCCAGGGCCTGGCTCGGAGGGCGGGGCCCAGGGGACATTCACTGATGTCATCCTCCCTGTGAGTTCCATTTGATTTTCCAACAAAGTAAAGAAGAGGTGAGGCATGGGACCAGCATTTCTGAAAAGAAAACTTAAGAAACACATAGTCTACCTTCTAATAAGAAAAAAGGAGAGAGGTATTGAGAAACGTGCCTTAGGGGAGTTAACTTCATAAAAAAGTCTCTGCTTTAAGTTTTGACTTGCTCCATGTCTTAATCATCTTCCTGATAGGCTGTCCGCCGAGGCCACTGTTTTAACCGTTTCAATGCCGGGGCTAGAATCATGTTTTCAGAATTCGCACTGAAGCCAAAGCCTAGTCTTAGTCTTGGGAGGACGTCCTTTTCCGGTGCTGATGTCTTGATTTCTTTTCCCTCCTTCCCTTTCTCTTCCTTTCCCTCTTCCTTTTCCCAGATTCCAGAGCTGCTGCTGGCGGACTGCACCCACGGGGAGATGATTCCTCATGAAGAGCCTGGATCCCCTACAGAAATCAAATGTGACTTTCCGTTTATCAGACTAAAATCAGAGCCAGCCAGACAGTGAAGCAGTCACCGTGGAGGGGGGACGGCGAAAAATGAAATCCAACCAAGAGCGGAGCAATGAATGCCTGCCTCCCAAGAAGCGCGAGATCCCCGCCACCAGCCGGCCTTCGGAGGAGAAGGCCACCGTCCTGCCCAGCGACAACCACCGGGCGGAGGGCGTGGCATGGCTCCCGGGCTCCCTTGGTGGCCGAGGTCACGGGGGCGGGAGGCATGGCCCTGCGGCGGGGACTTCGGTGGAGCTTGGTTTACAACAGGGAATAGGTTTACACAAAGCGCTCCCCACGGGGCTGGACTACTCCCCACCCAGCGCGCCCAGGTCTGTCCCGGCGACCACCACGCTGCCCACGGTGTACCCGCCCCCGCAGTCAGGGACCCCGGTGTCGCCTGTGCAGTACGCGCACCTGCCGCACACTTTCCAGTTTATAGGGTCCTCCCAGTACAGCGGGCCCTATGCAGGGTTCATCCCCTCCCAGCTGATCTCCCCAACGGCCAGCCCCGCCACCAGTGCGGTGGCCTCCGCCGGGGGCGTCTCCACTCCATCCCAGCGCTCCCAGCTGGAGGCTTATTCCACTCTGCTGGCCAGCATGGGCGGGCTGAGCCACGCCTCAGGACACAAGGCTGAGCAGCAGCAGCAGCACTTGGGCAGGACTCCAGGGCTCATGGCACCAGGGTCCCCACCACCCACCCAGCAGAACCAGTACGTCCACATCGCCAGCTCCCCGCAGAACGCCGGGCGCACGGCCTCCCCACCGGCCATCCCCGTCCACCTCCACCCCCACCAGACGATGATCCCACACACCATCACCCTGGGGCCCTCCCCCCAGGTCGTAGTGCAATACACCGACTCCGGCAGCCACTTCCTTCCTCGGGAGGCCACCAAGAAAGCCGAGAGCAGCAGGCTGCAGCAGGCCATGCAGGCCAAGGAGATCCTCAACGGGGAGATGGAGAAGGGCCGGCGGTACGGGGCCCCCACCTCCGCCGACCTGGGCTTGGTGAAGGCCGGCAACAAGTCAGCGCCTCACCCCTACGAGTCCAGGCACGTGGTTGTGCACCCCAGCCCCTCCGACTACGGTAATCGGGACTCCTCAGGGGTCC
The DNA here is from genome assembly GCF_963455305.1 of Plecotus auritus. NCBI lineage: Eukaryota > Metazoa > Chordata > Mammalia > Chiroptera > Vespertilionidae > Plecotus > Plecotus auritus. Next base: position 83,322,837 of record NC_137771.1, read on the forward strand.
GGGCCTCTGTGATGGTCCTGCCCAACAGCAACACCCCCGTCCCCGACCTGGAAGTGCAGCAGGTCACGCACCGCGAGGCCTCCCCCTCCACCCTCAACGACAAAAGTGGCCTGCATTTAGGGAAGCCCGGACACCGTTCCTACGCGCTCTCACCCCAACAGGCTCTGGGCCCCGAAGGCGTGAAGGCCGCCACCGTCGCCACGCTGTCACCCCACACGGTCATTCAGACCACACACAGCGCTTCGGAGCCACTCCCAGTCGGACTGCCAGCCACAGCCTTCTACGCAGGGACTCAGCCGCCTGTCATCGGCTACCTGAGCAGCCAGCAGCAGGCGATCACCTATGCCGGCAGCCTGCCCCAGCACCTGGTCATCCCCGGCACCCAGCCCCTGCTCATCCCGGTGGGCAGTGCTGACGTGGAGGGGTCGGGAGCTGCCTCTGCAATAGCCACGTCGTCACCCCAGTTTGCAGCAGTGCCTCACACGTTCGTCTCCACCGCCCTTCCCAAGAGCGAGAACTTCAGCCCAGAGGCCCTGGTCACCCAGGCCGCCTACCCGGCCATGGTGCAGGCCCAGATCCACCTGCCCGTGGTGCAGTCCCTGGCGTCCCCGGCCGCAGTGCCCCCGACGCTGCCCCCCTACTTCATGAAAGGCTCCATCATCCAACTGGCCAACGGGGAGCTGAAGAAGGTGGAGGACTTAAAAACGGAGGACTTCATCCAGAGCGCAGAGATCAGCAACGACCTGAAGATCGACTCCAGCACCGTGGAGAGGATTGAGGACAGCCACAGCCCGGGCATCGCTGTGATCCAGTTCGCCGTCGGGGAGCACCGGGCACAGGTAATGTTCACCCTGGTCCCAGGCGGGGACACGCACCACACACCTTCCTCACTTCCAGGCGAGATGAACGTCTTCCGGGACGCAGACTCGGCTGTGCTCTGGGGAGAAGGAAAGGCTTTCATTTATACCCAGACTTCAGACTCTGAGTCTTCTCTAAGAAGATTCTCTAAGAGAATTAGCCCCGGTGTTCCCAAGACATCTGCTATTTGTAGTGATCTAACTTCTCTGGACCTGGAGTGAGGCTAGTCAGGTCCCAACCTCAGGACAATTTAAGGAAATCATCACTCAAGTTATGCTTTTGTTCTGGGGTTCAGATGGGAACATGACTGAGAAAGGCTGGTTAAGGCCCTTCTAGAGAACCATCTGCCCCTTTTTCCCCATCAGGAAGGGACACTGATGGTCAGGTAAGGATATTAGATGCCCTGAGTCACCCACCATATCTCACACCAACATCCGTGTTTTAAAATGCAGGTTTTATTGTTGGTCAGGTGTGGCAAGGCCAAGAGATGAGGTAATGGCCATTGAAAACATAGTTTCTTATACGCCCAGATCCCAAGAGGGGACGTGCCACATGGGGCAGCACGGGGAAGCACCAGGCTCAGTCAGGAGGCAGAGGGAGTGAGGAGAAAGGGGGCAGCAACTCTTATTGTGGTTTCTGTGTGGAGGAGTGGGTGAGAGGATGAGGAGGTGTAGGAATGGCTGGTTTGAATAATTCTATAGTTGGCTCTTCTCCTAGTTGTCTGGTACCTGCTGTGAGGTGACTAGGGCAGGTGGGCAGTGGCCAGGAGTCTGAGCCTTGTAGAGGAAGTGGCTGAATGGTTTGCATATGAAGGGTATGCTCCCAGCAGAGTTGATTGCTATCTCTAGGAATTAGCTAACCCCAGAGGGGCGATCCCTCCAGAGTCAGCAAGGCCCCCAGATGTCAGAGCAGCAGAACACAGAAAATAAAAGGCAGGGTTCATACAATCCGAGAAGTCAGAGCTGTCCCAGGTGCTCTGCTGGGCTTGGGGTGAATAGGAACTCCAAGAGTCATGTGCAGCCGAGCTGACTCATGTTAAAAACTAGAACTATGATCAGCTCTCTTATAATTTCCCTGGGCTCCTTCAGTCTACCCTTTTCCAGGCTCTTAAATCTCTTGGATGCATTTATTCTACAGCCCATTATAGCAAACAGCAACAACACTGCCCAGGTTGATTGAGTCAAACAGAGTAGGCCCCCATGAGAACTCTACTGGCTGTAGAACCCACTATCTGGGGATGTTTCCATTAGGACTTTGAAACTCTCGGATGTAACAGCGCCTCCTTCAGGTGTGAGTTGGAAAAGGGTCAAGGCTTAGCTGATAGTTGGGACCTTTACAGAAAATAACAAAACAAAAAAAGACAAACTAGTTAATGATTTGAATTGTTTTAAGTGTATTTTTAAAAGATCAAGTGAAGTGGAGGGAGGCCAATTTTCCAAAGTGTTTTCCGGAACTCCTTTTGAATGACCGGATGTGGGATCTTGCACAACAGCCAGGACCTGCCTTGCCAAGAGCTTTAGCCCCAAATACTTTTCTTTTTTATGGTGAGATGTCACTGTAGGCTTAGATTCTTTGGTAACTCCCACAAAAAATTTCTTAAAGTTCCGATTCAAAGAAAGAGCAAAAATCAAGATTTTAAAAATGGCATCATTATGTAGAACTCACTACCCATCTGTAGTTGCTGCTCACTCCAACCTTCCTACATGGATTGGGATGGGTCCTCGTAGGAAAAAGGAATTCTCTTTAGCAAAGCTGTCTTTTTAACAGCCCCCCGGTGAAGCATGGAAAATGAACAAGAATGAAAAGTAAATATGTTTTTCACGGTACTTTTTAAAAAATTCTTAAAGTGTTAGTGTGCACAGAAGTAGGAATGGAAAGAGGTGTGATTTTTGAAACACTCCTGGTTCCTTACCAGCATCTCTTTCAATTTGAGAAGAAAAAGCAGCTCTAGCCGTGGGCCGCATCTCCGAGGCCCTGGCAGCCTCTCACACCAGCGTTCACGGCCTCTTTAGGTTTCAAATGGACCTGGCAGGTCTTAGAGAGGAAGCAAGCATCTCTCTGTGTATTCCCTGCTTGATACTTTGCAGAATGAACGCCTAAATGATAGAGAAATTGGCTTCCAGGCCAAGTCTCATTACCTTCCTGTAGCCAGACCACTCGTCTCTCTGCTAACAGCCAAGGTGCAAATTAGAAGGTGGAATATTTGTCACAGCCTGTTCGCAGGTCTGTCAGGAGGGCCCCTGTGTGGTCGGGCTGCATGCTGGGAAGGGCTTCTGCAAAGACCTGCGAGAGAGCTGTTGTAGAAACAAGTACAGGGTCCCAACACAGCCAGTGATTTGTCACTCTACTGGGAGCCTATCAGAAACAGGCTGACATCATCACCGTGAAAATACTCCCCCAGCTGTGTCTGCCTCAGTGCCAGAGCAGAGTCCTGGAGAGTCAGAGAGAACTCAAGTCCAGATTTAATTTACGTGCCCAGGACAGGGTGCTTCCCTCTGTGACCCGTGTCACTGGGAGCTCTCTCCCCAGCCTGAACATCAGTCCATGTCTTCCCTGCTGGCTAGAATCACTAACCCTTGCACCTACAGGGAGATTAGAAATGTGCAAATTGTTTAACTTAATTAGCAAAATCACAAATTTGATGGGGGAAGTTGAAGGAGCAAGGCTGGTTTTTCTATAGTAGGTTGATTTATGGCCCCAGGCATAAATCGTACCTGGTTGGAGGGCCTCAGGGAGGCTTGACCTTATAAAACCTAAGCAGGATCCCGAGAAGGCCATGTGGCGCAGAGAAAGCCAGGAGTCCGGGTGCTGGTCAGCTGCCAGACCAGTTGTTTCACCTCTCAGAGCTGCCATTTTTCTCATCTCAAAACAGGTAGATGACCCCTTACACCTGGTGATACCTGGGCCTCCTTGTTCTGTAATCCTTGGCTTTCCTTCCTGCCTCGCAGAACCGCCCTTATGAAATTGGCCGGCATCAACACCAGAACCAGGGGCCATAAAGGGCACCTCCGCTGACCTCATGCTCAGGACCCACCGTAGACCATAGATGGAGGGAAACTAAAGCCAGCCTGTGTGAAACAGAGGGGCTTTATTTTGGTAATTATTTTTAAGGAGCTGATTTTCTTCTTATTGTTATTCAAAGATGCTTCCAATGTTGTTTCCAGCTGAAGCACCAGACGAGGCAGTGTAGGAGAAAAATACTTTCCCGTTTTCGTCCCCATCCCTGGGGCTGGTCCTATGCAACAGGGCATTTCTGTGCACTTCGGTGCCCCACCCCAGGTGTTATCCCTTACTACTATAGGCTCCACAGGAAGCTTCTTTTGGCCACTCTGCAGTCTTAGTCCTCTTCCGGTGAAGGGCAGGTAGCACACTCCCTCCACCCCTGCTGGGAGGGTCGCTGCTTCCATCCAGCTGCCCCCTCAGCCCTGGTGATTCTGGTCAAGAGCCCCAAGGGACAGTAGAATCACTTCCCTCAGAGCTTCACTCCCAAATATAATCCACCTAATATGCTCCAAGTTTGAGTCCATAAGTCTGTGGCGAGTCCCAGAAAGGATCCCAGGCAATAGAGTGTGGAGCATCACCTGCTTGGGTGGGAAGCAGGTTGGCTGGAAGGAGAATGTGGGATCTGGAGCCAAAAAGACCTCAGTATGATCTGTCCCCCACCACTCCATAGCGCCGGGGCCTTGTGCAAATACTTACATATAATTGCCCAAGTAATTTATCGTGCAAATTCTACCCAAGCCTTCCATTCTTGATTATGTAGTGGGAATAATGTAAGAATTAAAGAAAATACATTCAAAGGAACCAGCACACTGTGTAGCACGTAGTAGGCCCTCAACAATGTTAGTGTCCCTTCTTTGCTTCACTTAAGTGACTATGGCCCTGAGAAGGGAAATGGTTAGCTTCTGAAAAAGAAAAGGCTCTGTGCTCTAAACAGAGTTTATGGAAGGAGAGACAGTTTAGAAAAGCCCAGAAAGAAGGCTGAACTCTCCCAATGAGCTATGTTTACGCTGCCTGTGTTCCTGTGGCATGTTCCCATGACGGGCCCAGGAGCACGCATACAGCTACTTCTACGTGTGAGTGTGTACATGCCGTGCTTTCCTGAGTGTGCACTGGACTGGAGGGATGGATGCATGGTCCAGCCCTCCACATCAGTAAGAGGACCCAGGCAGTGACAGGGGCTCATGGGCCTCTCCTGCAGCATGCCCGCTAGGAGAGTCCCACCCAGGGTGGCCCCACCTGGGGCGGGGAGGGGGGGTCTTCAGCTTCCATCTGGCAAACAGTGTTCTGTATGTGAGCAGCCTCCTACCCCTCTGCCTCATGCTCCCAGGCCTCAACTTTTCTGAAAAATACACATACTTTGCTCAGAAGACTTGGAGTAGATCTTACTTGTAAAGTGCTCTGGGGTGAGACTTTTCTTGGACTGCTTCTCTCCTAACTGCCGAGCTCCTTATGTTAGTGGGACTGTCTGTCGCTTCCCAGATCCTCCTGGGGTGACTGCTTCTCTTTACCGCCTCGGCGACTGCTTAATATTCAGTGCCACTTCCTTCTCCCAACTGTCCTGGTGTGTCTGTGTGTGTGTTGGTTCCCTCATATAGCACATTATAATGATGTGCTTACTGCACGTTTACTGATGGCTTTTCGTTCATCCCACTATTTTTTAATTTGACTGCTGTGTTCTGTGAGTCATCCGCAGTAGCATTATGCAGTTAATGGATTAGCTGCTGCCTAAAAATAGCCAAAGCCCTCATGCAAGCAGCACACAAGCGGGTATAGTCCCTCCGCAGCCAGGGCAAGCCGATGTGTGGGCGTTTCACATGCGGAGCCTGCTGGGAATGAGTCTTAATGAACCAAAGAGAGATAGTGGCTGCCCTGTGTTCGAAGCCCAGAGCCAGGCGTGGCCCAGGTCCTGGTGGTGATCCTCCCCTGGGTTCTGACACGGGAACGGTTCCAGCAGGGAAACAGCAGCACGCCACCTGGCTGTTGTGTGTGTGCCCCTCCCAAGGAAGATGGATGTAAGTCCCCTAACTAGGTGAGCTCACGTTTGTTAATAGCTTTTTAAAAAATAAGCTTTAATTGTTAAGAGCAGTTAGTTCTAGGTTTACAAAAAAAAATGAGCAGAAAGTACAGAGTTCCCAGATGGTTTCCCCTATTAATGAAATTTGTGTAGCGTATTTGTTACAGTTGATGAGCCACTATTGATATGTTTTCATTAACTAAAGTCCATAGTTTACATTAGGTTTTATTCTTTGTGCTGTACATTCTGTGGGCTTTGACAAATGTGTCATGTATTTTGTATGATATTGTAACCATGCGTTAGGGTATCCTACAAAATGGTTTCGCCACCCTAAAAGGCCTTTATGCGCTGCCTACTTATACTTCCACCCCCACCTCAAGGCCTGGCTCCCCTGATTTTTACCTTTCTCTAGTTCTGCCTGTCCCAGAGTGTCATGTAGCTGGACGCAGACAGAATGTAGCCTTTTCAGACTGTCCTCTTTCACTTGGCAATATTCATTTATGGTTCCGCCATGTCTTTCTGTGGCTTTGGTAGCTCATTTTTTTTCAGCACTGAATAAAGCTGTTGTTCTTTATGCCACACTTTTTTTTAAAATCTTCACTAGAGGATATGTTCCCACTGATTTTTAGAGAGAGAGAGAGAGAGAGAGAGAGAGACATCAATTGGTTGCCTCCTTCCTGTATGCACCACGACTGGGGATCAAACCTGCAACCCTTTGGTGTACGGGATGATTCTCCAACCAACTGAACCACCCGGCCAGGACCAAGTCAAGCTTTTTTAAGCCGCAAGAGAGGAGAGCCAGTGGGATGGAACCTGTGTCGAGAGCCGCCCTGGTGGCTTGCTGAGCAGGTCCTACGGGCCTCCCAGCAGTGGGGGCCCTGGGAGCCATGCGACAATGTGCAGGAAGCACCCAGCTGGTGGTTTGGGATTAGCGTTTGGAGGCCCCTCAGCCCAGCATGGGGATTACTGAGCGAGCCTGAAACAGGCCTGCACTGCCCTGATTAAATATCGGAAACAGCACTCACAGGCGTCCTCCACTCAGCTGAAGACCTATGACTATTTTCATTAATAATTTTTCAACATTGATGTAAGTGGGTCTCTTGCTGAGCCCTTTAGTCCTTGTTCCAGGGTTTTCTAGATGTTGAGAATGTAGTCATGCAAACTGGCCTTCGAGGAAAGCAGGCTGGCTTTTCTCTTCAGGTAAAGCAGGATCAAGAATGTCAGTTGCATACAAAGTTAGGAACTCCCAGTTTAATAACTGCAGCGGAAGCGGACACCCACTGAAACCCGCTCCGGAGCTGCGTGGCTCCAGGACCAGGCAGAGTCAGTACATCTGGGAGAGCACCAAGCAAAATGTTTTGTCAGATGCCCTGCACATTTGTGAAAACAGGGACTCCTGTTAAGGAAATAGGAGGCAAATTTAAGCAGCAGACGTTTTGTGTACTTTATATCTTGTTTTTGGTGCTGTGCACATATGTGTGTATATAGACAGCACCCATCTAAGATCGAAATATTCAAACAGCATAAATATGTGTTTATACATACAGTGTTTAAGTACAATAGTTATTGACTGAGTAAAGAAATTGTATTGAACTTACACACAGAAGAGCAAAGAATAATCATAAAATCCAGTCATTAGCCGGACCAGGACTGTGATATTGAGTAAATTATTATCAGCCCAGCTGTGTTGCTTGCTTGTCCTGGATCCTCCATTTGAATGGAAGGTGGAGGTGATGGGTTTAGAGGGTTGGTGTAGGGGGCTGGAGAGAGGGAGGGAAGGCAGACTTCTCATAAGGAGCAGTAGTGAGCACATGGGGTGCCTGCAGCAGCAGGAGGAGGCGGAGAGAAGGGAGGAGGGTGAAAGGTGATCTGCCCCTAAAAGAGAAGTCCTAGCTTTCAGGCATCCAGAGATGAGAGGCAGTGGGGCCTCCAGCTGACATAAGGACAGAGGCTATTCATGCTCGCATTTTATCCTACGACTGCCTAACGTATTCGGAAAAAGATACATTTATGGATGAAAAAGATGGACTGTGTGGAGCTGCCAGGAGTTATGTAACGTGCTTTGGTTTTCATATGGTGCTGCCCTCAGGAATGTGTGTTCATTGGGGTTTAAGCAGAGACCGTTTGAACCCCCACAAGGTCATTAAATGAATGGTTATTAGCACAGCTGAAATAACAAAGAGGAACCTCAAGAGTGGAGAGAAAGGAACCAAAGTTTGATTCTATGAGGTCATGATGAACTCAGCGTCTGACAGGGAAGCGCTGAGGGAGGCTGCTAAGGCTCAGCCCAGAAAGCTGCCTGTTAGTGGTGAGCCAGCCCCCAGGAAGGCGCTGCCCTCTCCCTGGAGAGGACTGGTCGCCCAATTTAGTCCTTGCTGAAAAGAAGCAAGGACAGCCAGCGCCTCTCAGCGTCTAAACATTGACCTCTGTTGGCCAGTTGTGCCGTTGCAGTGTTTTTGCAAATAGAAGGCAAACACGGAACTAGTTATTCATTGACAGTTAATGAAGAAGTCACACGGAGGGATTTTTCCATTGAAGTATATATGATCATGTCTGTCTTCTTGAAATTCCCTTAGAGAGGAGCCTCATCTCCCTCCAAGCACGCAGTCAGTGCTGATGAGTGCTGCATCGGGCATGCTCAGTTCAAAGCTGATTACCTAGTTTCATGTTTGCCTCCCATCTGTGAAAACACTGCAAGGCATGCACCTATTACAGGCCAGAAAGCATCCTAGACTCTGGGCATACAAAGATGAGCAAAACGGACAATATCTCTACCTTTGTGGAGCATATAGTCTTGTGGGAGTTTGGGGAAAGAGATGAAATAGCATGAGTAAAAAAATAATGCTTCAAATGATAGTAAGTGCTATGGGGGAAAAATAAAGCAGGGTAGAGAGGGCAGGAAAGCTAGGGATGGGGTATTGTTATTTCAAGCAGAGTGGTCAGCGAAGCTCTGAGAAGGGCAACGGAAGGCGACAGTGCACAGGGCAGACGGGATTCCAGCTGCAGGGATTAATGTGGACACAGACGCAGAGGTGCAGATGCAGGTAAAGGACCAGCAGCAGACAGGTCACGGTGGTGCAGTGCAGAGGGGGCATGCAGACCACGGCTTGTGCATGGTGCTTGTTCTCCCAGTGAGAGGGAGCTAGCTTGGCCAGGACAGGGGCAGTAGAGGTAGTGAGACGTGGTCTCATTCTAGGTAAATTTGGAAGAGAGGACAGACAGGATTTGCTTTGTGATTTGATGAGTGTAGTATGAAAGAGCTGAGTCAAAAGTGACTCCAGGCCTTGAATGACTGGAATAATGGAAGTGCCATTCATGGAGATGAGAAGAGCATAAGAGGTGCCACAGGCCGGGGCATACAGGAGGTCTGTTTTGGACACATTGCATTTGCGTTACCAGTAGGTACCCACGTGGACATCATGCGATAACATGGTGGCCAGTATCCAGGTGTGCCTTGTGAAGTTACTTGTTTTGCATACATGTTCTGTCTCCGCACTGAAGCAAGAGCTAGGTCTTAAACAATAGGTTCTCTTCTGCGGTCCCTCACATTTAGCAGGTACTCAGTATAGTTACTGAACTTTATTACAACTGCAAAACCTGGAGTGGGAACACTTGATCAACAACATTGGAAGCCCTCACACCTTAGGGGAGACCTGCTTGGGTCTCAAATTCAAGGAACTCACAGACTCATTTTTCCAAGTAACATCATGTCATGAAATCTCACAAGTCTGTTTCCTGTCCAACACAGTAGCCATCAGCACTGATAGCGTGTTTTGAGGTAGAGAAGTCCTCTCCAAGGAATTCAAACTGACAGACCTAACTACACATGCTCTTACTGAAAAACCCCTCCGTATGATTTCTTCATTAACTGTTAATGATCAGTTAACCTTTAGGAATGTTTATGTCCTTCTGATAAACCTAATTATAAAATACACACATTGGTTATGTAGTATGCTTATCTGAGATATGTACAATGAGAGTTTAACTTTCACCAAAGAAAGGGAAAAAACTTATTTTAGTTGACATATATGCAGACCCCAAAAAAGTACATTTTCTAGATAATTCAGGAGGAAAATGTCTGAGGATTAATATTAGTGAGGATGAATAATCAGTGAGGAGAAAAAATAGCATTTGGCATGAACTATCCAGTCCACTGTTTACAACAATCACATTATTTGAATAACCTTTCACTCCTAATTTGTAGACTCACCTGAGGATGTGTGTGTGGCATCTTTTCCAGGATGTCAGAGCTCCTTTGGGAGGAGGCAAAGCCAGAATTTAGGAGGAAGGGACCAAAGACAAGCCTTTGAAGTGATGGAATATATTTTCCCAAACCTACCCAGGTTAAAATAAATTCCATTATCATCAGCTCTTTTTAGTGCATATCTTAAATATTCTCTTCCTCATCACTTTTCTTTCATGAATTGTTAGGTAGGCTGTTCAAGCTACAGTAGACCTCATGGCATTTAAGTCTAAGACCTGTGTTGGGAGTGTTGAGATGAGGGAGTAATGAAGGGCTTTCAAATGCCCCAAAACATTATGGAGTATATAAATGGAAGCAGATGCATCTACATCATAGCCTTTGGAATAATCAGTAGTGTTACTTGTTATAAAGGCCTTGAAAACATTTCTTGTTAGTGAGTCTATAGATACTGGGTAACATGTAAAAGTCTCAGGTAGACTTATCTGTGAATATGCAGTAGACATTGTTTTCAGAACATGGAATATTGGCTGCTCTGAGGAGTGTGTACAGTATGGCTAACACACCAAGAAAACTGTCAGCTGGTAGGTATTAGGCTTTCTGTCAGCAAGGAGACAGACTTCCCCAATCAGGGGATCATCCAGGAACATGCAAAGCCAAAAAGGCCAATATGTTTGCAAATAGGGCTTCCAGTATTATGAATGTCATGTGACCTCTGACAGCTGTTAGGCAGGGATAAGCAAACAGTGAGTCTGGTAGATTCTTCAGAGATATTTATACTTGAGAACTTTGTTTTTATGACTTGGAAATACAGTTAAAAAATCCCCACTTGAAGAAGTATTGGTTCCTCTGCTCAGTTTGTGATGTTAATGGCTTTAAGAGGTTTGGAGCAGGATTTATGGAGCCAGCTCCAGGGTGGCCCTCCCACTTGAAACTCAGTGGTCATCCCCATCTGATACTATAACTGGTATGATAGTTCATATGTATATGCAAATATATGTGTATGAGATATAAGTGTAGTTCTGTAATTGAATAGCAGCCTCATCACACATTTACATGGGGAGACTAGAATTGTATGAGTAGGTGTAAGGCAAACACTATTTCACAATTTTCTGTACCATGAAACAAACCATGAGTTCCTGCCATTGGGATCCTGTTTATTTCAAGTGACATTCACCACTGTTGGGGATAGTAGGAATGTCAAGTTCATCTCTCTTAGTGGTATTATATCTCTGTTCATAGAGGCAGAGATCGGGAGCATAGGAAAAAGAAAGTGGGTTGGGAGGCCAAAGAGACTGGATTAAATCCCAATTCCATCAATTTACAGCTGTGACTTTAGGCAACTGATTTAACCTTTCTGAGACTATAATTATAGTTCCCTATTTTTTAATTAGAACAACAATGTTTTTTTCGCTAGTATATTGTTAGCATTAAACAAAAGGCTTTTTGTAAAGTTTGTACTCTAATGTTCAACAGATGGTACTCAAAAAAATTTAGCTTTCTTTACATTTTTAAAATATCCCAGAACTATGCAGTTTTCCCAGATGATATTCACATTTATATGGGCTCATGCTCACACACTATAGTAATAGGCATGCGTCCCGCCGGCTGAGAGTTTGGCATGCTTGTTGTAGATGAACCAAGTACTTGAGATGTTTATATCACATTGACCCTCTCCCAGCAATGTTCTCCCCTCAAACCTCCCCTGACTCTGCCTGCCGTTCAGGTCCTGGTTGAAAGCCCTCCCCGCCGACTCTAACCCTTGCTGATTCTGCTTCCCCTAAATTCCTGGGGTACACATTCATTTATCCAATAAACATGAAGCCTCAACTATGTGCCAGTCCCTTTTAGGAGCCAGAGATACAGTGATTAACACACAGTGCCTACCTGGTGGAGCGCACACAGTCTAACTCTGACCCACATCAGCCCTGTCACACGTGAGAAGAGCCTTGTCCAGTGAGCTAATAAAGCACAAGGCCGGCGCCTTGCTCAGTGCTGAACACTCAGATGTTCTTTCATCCTTGGGGGTCGATTGACTTGTTTTCACAGAGACCAGGCATAGAGCTGATACTCAGTAAAATGATATTTTGAGTGCTGAAGGGACTTTTACACTGGCTTCTCCCCAACATCTGCATATGGTAAGTACAAATATAGCAGAAAATTAAGAGCCTCATTAGTGTGTGTTAGTGGAGATTTGTGGAACTGTCTTACTTTGTCCCATTCAGCTTCTGTACTGTGCGTGTGTGAAATAAAACCCGAACAAGACGTTTTCACTTATTTCCTTTCTGTTTCCCCTCTCTGTCTCTCACCGTTTCCCAGGTCAGCGTGGAGGTTTTGGTAGAGTACCCTTTTTTTGTGTTTGGACAGGGCTGGTCGTCCTGCTGTCCAGAGCGAACCAGCCAGCTCTTTGATTTGCCGTGTTCCAAACTCTCCGTTGGGGACGTCTGCATCTCGCTGACCCTCAAGAACCTGAAGAACGGCTCTGTTAAAAAGGGCCAGCCCGTGGATCCCGCCAGCGTCCTGCTGAAGCACGCCAAGGCCGACGCCCTCGCGGGCAGCAGGCACAGGTACGCGGAGCAGGAGAACGGCATCCATCAGGGAGGTGCCCCGATGCTCTCCGAGAATGGCGAACTGAAGTTTCCAGAAAAAATAGGATTGCCTGCAGCGCCCTTGCTCACCAAAATAGAACCCAGCAAGCCCGCAACCACGAGGAAGAGGAGGTGGTCGGCGCCGGAGACCCGCAAACTGGAGAAGTCGGAAGACGAGCCGCCTTTGACTCTTCCCAGGCCTTCTCTAATTCCTCAGGAGGTTAAGATTTGCATCGAAGGCCGCTCTAACGTGGGCAAGTAGGAGCAGCGTGGGGAAAGGAATTCGGCTCTCCCTTATCATTTGTATCCAGATTACTGTACTGTAGGCTAAATAACACAGTATTTACATGTTATCCTCTTCCTTTAGGTTTCTGTTATTACCTTGTCATTAGAGTTACAGCTGGTGTTGCGCAGGAGACGGTGCATATGCTTTTTCCACGAGTGTCTGTCCGTGGCGAGCGGGGGCCACGAGGGCCAGCGAGGCCAGGCGCCTGGTGGGAATGAATGTGGCTTTAGCGTGGCTGCCTTTTCCAGCAGCGCGGAAGCATCCGCTGGGCGCTGACGGCTGCTGGTTTCATGAGGAAGTTCGGGGAAGGGGATTGCAGGGGTGTGTGTGCGAGCGTTGGGGTGGGGTGGGGGGCAGCAGGGGTGCCACAGCAAGCGAGGGTCTTCTTCTCTCTGCCTCCCCCTGTCTCATGCTCTCAGTACGGGGTTGGAGCTCCAGAGACACGTCCTCAGGAGGTCTCATGTACAAGAGAAATATCAGGAACCCAGCCTCAGGGCATCCTAGAGAGGATGGAAAGCTAACCCTGTAAAAGAACATTTTTCCCCCTCCAACATATTTTACAATAAAAGCAACTTTTAATCATATAGATATGTATTTCCCCCTATGGGGCCTGACTGCACTGATTTTTATTTTTTTTTTAAGAGCAACTGCCACACGTGGGATTTCGTTTCTGCTTCGCTAGTCCAGTGCCGTCTTGGGGTGTCTGGTGGGCAGGGCCGCCCTGGCTGCATGGCTCCCTGAGGGTGCGGGGCAGCGGGGTGGAGCGTGAACGCCCCGCCCACTCTGGTTCTGTGCAGTGTTAGGAAAACCAATCAGGTGGTCGCATTGACTTCCTCCCAAGAGGCAGATGGAGCTGCCCTCAGAGAGCTGCGGAAGCTCTTCACTTGGGTTTGCAAATCTTTTGTCTTTTAACTCTAGTACTGTTTATAGTTCATGACTATGGACAACTCGGGTGCCACTTTTTTTCAGATTCCAGTGTGACGTGAGGAATTGGATTTTGAAGATGAGCATATATATTGCTATCTCTAAGCACTTAAAATGCTGTTCACACTTTATTACCAAGCATCTTGGTCTAGCATTCAACAAGTACTGTATCTCACTTTAAAGTCTTTGGGAAGAAAAAAACAAAAAAAAAACTAAGTTGCTATCTTTTTTCGACACTGTAACTGCATTTCAGCTCTGCAGAGTTTCTCACGTCAAGATATTGACAGTTTCAATGTGGTTTAAAAGGATGAATGTGAATCATGAACCAGTTATGTGACAATGAATGACCACCCAGTGCAGCCTGGCGGGAAGGCACTTTCACTTTGATGTTTGAGAAGGGATTAAAGGCATATGCAGAGCTGGCAGAGAAACTGAGAGAAAAGGGATGGAAAAAAAGAATACTCATTTTTGTCCAGTGTTTTTCTTTTTACGACGAACTTTTAAAGAACCTTGCGATTTGCACATCTTGAGTTCATAATTTGTGTGATATTCCTGCAGTTTTTATCCAATAACATTGTGGGAAAGGTTTGGGGGACTGAACGAGCATAAATAAATGTAGCAGAATTTCTTTCTAACCTGCCTAAACTCTAGGCCATTTTATAAAGTTATGTTCCTTTCAAAATTTATTTTGGTCTTTCTATCACATCTGTCACAAAAACCAGGTCTTTGGCAGGACAACTCTGAGAATTTTCTTGAGATTCATTGAGAGAGTTATCCATAGAGACATTTATATATGTGAGCAAGTTTTTAAAAAAAATTCATTATTGTTGTTAATGTTTTTTCAGAATGACTTTTTTTTTTTTTTTTTTTCATCTGAAATCAAATCAAGTTTGGTGTTTGGTACAAACCCAGAAAGGTATTTCAGAATTTAAACCTTTCATTCCCAGAGAGGTGAAATATTGTTTGTGGGTTTTGAGTTTGCATCTCAAAGTGCTTTAAAAAAAGTTTTATAGGTAGGAAGAAATTTTTAATATTCGTACTTGGAATGGCTGCAGCTAATCTGAACAAATACTTCTGATTTTCCTTTTCTCATTGAGAAATAATACTTTTCCCATTTCACAAATTTAAGAAGTCCTAATGTCAACCCACATTTTGGCTATCTAGTGTTCCTTCACATTTTGTTCTCACCAGGACTAATGAGTTTATAAACCATTTTCTGGAATGTACCAAAAACATTTGAATAGATATAGAATAGCTAGAGCCAGTCCTTGCTTGACTCTCTTCGAATTTCATCACCCTCCCTGCATGTTCGCAGAGACCTGGGTGGGCCCATTCTCCCAGTCATAATGCTCCTTTAGTGCTGTATTTTTTAAAGCGTTTCTGTTCAGAGAACTTGCTTAATCTTCCATATATTCTGCTCAGGGCACTTGCAATTATTAGGTTTTGTTTTTCTTTTTATTTTATAACCTTTGGTGGCAAGAGGAATATGGGGCTGCCACATCGACTTTGTCCTCATTGGCACCACTATTTACAGTAGCCACTCATGTGGACTCAGAAAGACACACACCACCTTTTGGCTTACTTCGAGCATTGAACTAACTGGATCCACACCACCAACACTAAAATGGGAAAATATACATGGTTGGAGCAATAGGAACATCATCATCATTTTTGTGCTTCTATTTCAGGTATAGGAATTGTAAGAGGATTGGTTCTTTCTCAGCATGTCCCATTTCGCTCTCCTGCTTTTTCAGCATGCGCAATACTTCCCATGCCAATAGAGTCTGATCAATGTGCTCTAGGTAAAGCTCACACCCTTTTGGCTTTTTCCTTGTTTGGAGGGGAGGAGCTGGAAGGGGAGAGCCTCCCGCTCTGAGCTCCTCCTGCTGCTATGGATGCTGAGTGCTGGGGGGAGCCTTCAGGAGCCCAGGTGTCTGTCGCCATGTTGCAGAAAGATCAAGCAAAGGAGATCTAGGGGACCAGCTGCAGTACCACTGTCACCACGATGAATAGTGAATGTGGAGTGTGTAGAGGAAGGAGGCAGAGTCATTTCTAAGGCGGACTCTGGAGCAATAGAGCCAGCATCAACCCATTTTCCACGCCCTTTTCCGCAAGTGGGAAGGCCCCTCCTCAGGTCTGTGTCCTTGAGACTTTGAGCTGTGCCTCTGAGCCCCCAGGAAGTGATGTGTGCGTGAACTGTGAGCATGCAGGCCAGCGGCTGTGGAGGGGCCACCTGCCAGCACTGCTCACTCTCCTCTGTGGCAGCTTTCTCTTCAAATAGGAAGAACATCCAGGGGACAGGGAGCCTCCTCCTGTTTGCAGACCTTGCTGAACTGAGGCTCCCAGAGCAGCCTTTGTCACCACTCCCGTGTAGCAGACCTGGCAGTGACAGGCGTAGAAATTCTCCGGTGCCCTGCAGCTTACGAGAATCAGCCTTGTGCCTCTGTACCCTGTCCACTTTGCAATATTTGCTGAAACTGTCTTTAGTTCTTTCTTTCCTGTTTTCCACTTTTAAACTAATAACAGCAGGCCTTTTGCATTTACAATGGAACACAATCACCAAGAAATTAGGGTGAAAAGAAAAAAACATAATAAGAAACCAACAAACAAGAACCTCTCTTTATAGGGATTTCTAAATATAGAAAATGACTGTTCCTTCGAATGTTTAACTTAAGAATTATTTCAGTTTGTCTGGGCCACACTGGGTTGCAGATAAAGAGATGGGTGCCACTTACCTCAAACCTTTTGAAGTGGAAATCCTAATTGCATTTTCATTGGGACTTTCAGGATAATTTTCTATGTCAGTCAATTTTTTTTGTTTTCCCCAACTCGCCCCATTTGGTTTGGGATGATTTGATTTTCTTCACTGCTGTTGTCGACCCCCTTTCTGACTCTGCATTGTGACCCTCTGTTTTTTGTTGGGTGAGTGTGTCGGGTTGCCCCGCAGGAAGTGGCAGCAGCTTCCCCCCAACCCCCCCACAGGAAGGCTGCGGAACCTTTCACACCTCTTACTCAGGGACGGGCTGGCGTGTGTGTGGTACACTGATGTGCCCGGAGCAGCACTTTGACTGCTCTGGAGTAGGGCTGTACAACTTCGAGGAATGTTTGGATTTCCTGCACCTTGTGGATTACTCCTTAGATCCTGCATAGATTGCAATATAATGCTGCGTGTTCATGAGGAACAGTAGCTCCTAGTAATCATAAATCCACTCTTTGCACATAGTTTGATCTTTACTGAAATATGTTGCCAAAATTTCTTTTTGTCGTTGTAGCTTTGGAATTTTTTGTTTGTTTGTTTTTTAAGGAAACAATTGATAATACCCTTTAACATCTGTGACTACTAAGGAAACCTATTTCTTTCATAGAAAAATCTCAATGCTTTTAAAGACACTAATGCCATGCAATTTCAGATTTGGGTGAAGAAGCAGAGCTCTTGGGACAGAAGGCCAGGCTTTTTGAGCTGTGTTGGTTGTCATGGCGACTGTTTCATGTACCATAAGCAGCTCAACAAACTGTGGCCTGTTCTCCCCTAACCCTTTGCACTTCCTGTTTTCTGGTCACCGTGACGATTCCAGGTGACAACAGGGCCGCCCGTCTCCCTGGCCCGACCCAGCTTCTTTGGTGGATATGAAAGAAAAGGGAATTATGCTTTTTTATTCTTTAGAGTGGAGTGGAGGTCTTTGCTTCCACTTTTGTGTTTTCAACCCAGAATTTCTGAAATGGAGAATTTAAGACATCGAGGAATAAATATACAGAGAATATACTTTTTATAAAGCACATGCATATGCTATTGTGTTGGGTTGGTTTCCTCTTTTCCACGGACAGTGTTGTGTTTCTGTTGATAGGGAAACTCCAAACGATTTGCACACCTCTACTCTGGAGCCGAGACTTCTACAGAGATGACCTCGCTTCAAATGTTACTTACTGATGGGATCTTTTCTTGTAGCACTAGACCTTGTGGGAATTTACTTTTTTTTTTCTTCTTTATAATGTACACCTAATCTGAGAAGCTGAAGAAAAGAAATTTTTGAGGCACTCACTTTGAGGAGTACAGGTAATATTTTAAAAAATTGCACAAAAGAAAAATGAATGTCGAAATGATTCATTCAGTGTTTGAAAGATATGGATCTGTTGAAACAATGAGTTTCATACCTTGTTTGTAAAAAAAAAAAAAAAAGCATAAAGGTTGAAAGTTACATGTTTTTCTTTGTATATAGAAATTAGTTGCGTCCAAATGATCAGATTTGTATGGTTACGGCCTGGAAGAATTACTGCGTCAAAGGCTCTTCAACTATACCTATGCTTCATTTCTGTTTTCGTTACATAGAGCTCTCCTTCTAAGAGAGGGCAACTCTGTATTCTGCAGTTTGAGAATACTGTTCATTCCTATGCTGAAAGTACTTCTCTGAGCTCCCTTCTTAGTTTAAACTCTTAAGCCATTGCAACTCCTTTTTCTTCAGAAATGATATTTTGACATTTTCAGCACTTCCTGTTCCAATAAACCCAAAGAATATAATCCTGAACAAGAAGTGTTTGTAACAAGGGATCCTAGCTACCAATAAAACAGGACTCATTGTGAGGACAAAAAAATGTTCGGCCTTCTTCCCCCCCCAACACCTCATTTAAATGGGGGGGTAAAACACGAAATTCAATTCAAATGCCTCATTTCACTTCAGTTAACTTTTTCTTTATATTGAGGCCAAAATAAATGTGGGACAACTTCTCAGAAAAGTCATATTCTGTCCAAAAATCAAGCCAGCCAGCGGATACTGGACAGCTGTGGGGATATTGAGCAAACCCACCTACAGTTCTTACCTGCAGAAGCTCAGCTGCCCCCTTGCTGTAAATGCAACATTTCTGGTAGCTGACGTTCACCTGTACAACGGCGGGAGGGATCAGTGGCCTCAATGTTCCAGTTTCTCGTGTCCTCTTGACTTGCATACAAACGGTTCAGCTGTATTAAAATTAAGTGCATTTGGCCAATAGGTAGTATCTATACAATAACAGTCTCTAAGAATTTCCATAACTTTTCTTATCTGAAAGGACTCAAGTCTTCCACTGCAGATAATTGGAGACTTTGCCCAAGTTTTCTTTCCCTTTAGTTTGTTCGTTTACTGTCTGGATGGCCAATGAACCTGTCTCCTTTTCCATGGCCAGTCTGAAGGCCTGTGTGGGAAGCATTGTTTACAGTCATCTTTGCTGAGACTGTTCTCTGGAATATCAGGGCTGAGGCGACGCTACCTTAGAGCTGTTGTCTTTAAAAAGCAGGTACCAAGAAGCCAGGTGCGTAGGTTTCCTCTGGTTCTCACATGAACCACCTACTCTTAAGTTATTATCTGGCCCAGGAGTGGGGTAGATTCTTTAGTCCGTGACCATTAAACGTGACACCTGTGCACTGGGTTCTGTGAATACTGCCCTTTTGGCCTTTGGGGGAGGTTTCTTCATCCCCGGCCATCACTGCTCACCTGTAAATCCAAATCAGTGTCAGCTGAAGGGAGGTTTCAGGACAGCCCTAGTCTCCGTGGTGGCCTTCAGTGAACACAGTATCCTAACTTCTAGCCAGTGGGGTCCCGGCCCAGAACCATCTCCGAGATCCATCTCTCTGGATGTGTTAATATCTAATCATTCAAACTTCCAACCGTATGCCTCCCACCAGCCAAGGGAAAGGAGATGCCAGAACTGTGGGCACTATCAGACTGACATGGCCAGTACAGAGGAAAACTAGGGAAGGAGTGATGATTTGCACCTTATCGAAAAGAAAATATTACGTGCATACATAGTTAAGAGCTTTTATTGTGACAGGAGAACTTTTTTCCATATGCGTGCATACTCTCTGTAATTCCAGTGTAAAATATTGTACTTGCACTAGCTTTTTTAAAACAAATATTAAAAAAATGGAAGAATTCATATTCTATTTTCTAATCGTGGTGTGTCTATTTGTAGGATACACTCGAGTCTGTTTATTGAATTTTATGGTCCCTTTCTTTGATGGTGCTTGCAGGTTTTCTAGGTAGAAATTATTTCATTATTATAATAAAACAATGTTTGATTCAAAATTTGAACAAAATTGTTTTAAATAAATTGTCTGTATACCAGTACAAGTTTATTGTTTCAGTATACTCGTACTAATAAAAATAACAGTGCCAATTGCAAACGTGTCCTTGCCTTGTGTCAGGTCCTCGAGGAACGTCGAGGCTGAGGCAACTCGGAATTCCTCCTTCCTTACCCACGGTCGTCACCCGTGGGTTTGGGGGGTGGTGACATGGGCATTGCCTGTACGAAGGGTGTGGGGAGCAGAGGTCGTGATGAGTTTCTGAGACAAAAGGTACACTTCCACATCTGATGCTGTGCCTTGTTCCGTTCCTGTTTATTGCTCCTATCTGAATTCCACTGTTTACAAGAGATAATTGTTTCCAAACAGCATTTGGCAGCTTGGTGTGCTCACGTAGCATCATGGATACATTCTGTACAGCTTCACTGTAAACTGGTTCATGGTCTGAAGGCAAAGTTCACTGTAGTTAAAATCTTTCCTGTAGTTATGCCTGTTAGAAATGGAACAAGTGTGTGTGGGGGGGGGGTGGGGGGGTTGGGAGGGAAGGGGACTTGTTTGTCTCAAGCAGTTGCCCCAGAAAGTGGGTCCTCAAGGACCAGTGACTTTCAGTGACCTTTGCCAGCTGCTTGTGTGACGACGACCTCCCAGCTGTGAGGCCCTGCAGAGGTGGATGAGAACTCGGTGTCCAGTTAGCCAGGGAGGGAGGGTAACTCTGTCCTATCTTCCTGGTTAGGTGTTTGGAGGCATCTCACCAGGACCTCCTCTCAGGACTCACGGGAGGCCCTGATGCGTTGTGCATGTCGGTGTGTGACGGAAGGTGCACTAAGCCGGCAGTGAGGAGGTGAGCCTCGCAGCCCGATAGGAAGCACTGCCGGGTCCCTCCTCCTCCAGAGCAGTTTGGGTGGCCGTGCTGTGTGCTGGGGCACGCATGGGGCAGCAGTCTGAACCGCTGCCTGCCCTGTTTTAATGTTAGATGCTAATGGCTCTGACAAGTTTGGGGTCCAATGGCTGTGAGTCTTACCAGGACTGATCACACCAATTAGGAAAAGCCTTTGCTTCCCCGGCTGCAGTGGGGAGGCCTTGACACAGACGCCACCGTTGAGCACACAGCGGGACCCCGAGATGGACAGGACGGCACCCAGTTCCCTGGCTCCTTCCCTCCTCCCCACCCACAGCTGCACGGAGGCCTGCACTCAGGCAACAGGGCTGCTTCTATCTGTCCCTGCACGCGCCTGGTCTGTGGGCGGCTCCCCTGCAGGCTCCCCTCCCCTCACTCCTGTTGGAGGTAGAGATGAACTGGCTGCCAAGTGGATGCCTTAGAATCACTGCTAATTGTGCAGCCTCTGCTTCCAGATGACCCAGCAGAGTGTGTGGCTTTTCCTATAACTCAGTTTGCACGTCTCTAAAAACCTGAGGGACCTGCCTTCAGTTGGTTGGTGCAATGAAAGAGCTAGTCTGCAGTCTGTGCGAGACAGCATGAGCAGACATCCCAGCAGAGGGCTGCCCACAGGGGCCATCAGGTGATGGGTGCCCCCGCCCTGGGCACTCTGAGGGGAGCCCAGGAGGAGCTCAGTCCGGGAGGGGACACTGGTAACAGTCCCTTCCCACTGACTACTGCTGGGACATCTTAAGTGGATCCCCTCAGGTCCTCCTTTGCTTCACCTCTCTCCCTCATCTATATATATAAAACCCTAATATACAAATAGACCAAATAGCTGAACAATCGAGCAACTGGTTGCTATGATGTGCGCTGACCATCAGGGGGCATGTGCGGAACATGGCGGGCATCGGCTGTGGCGGGATGGTGGAGAAGGTGAGTGGGGGCTCCAGGCCAAGGCAGGGTGCCAGTTGCTGTCATTGGGGCGAGCCTCTGGTGGTTACTGAAAAGTCTCTGCTCCCGCGCCACAGTCCCACTGGGCTCTCACACCTGCTGCTGGCGATGGCCCCACTTGCACCTGCTGCTGGCCCCGATTGCCTCTCAAGACTTCTCCACCTCCCCCTGCTCCTGAGGGGCGATTGGGGCAACAGCCACCGCTCACACCCGCTGCTGGCGCCGGCCCCAATCACTCCGCACAGTCAGTGGGTCCAAGTGGGGCCATCAGTGCGTGGGAGCAGCAGCAGTGGGAGCAGGGCTGCTGGCAGACAGGGGTCCGGGAGCCGCGAAGGGAGGGGCCGGGCAGGGGTGCAGAGAATGGGCCGAGACCCGCCCCTGTGCCCACCACAACCTTGTGGCCCACAATTCCTTTCAAGGTGCAAGAATTCATGCACTGGGCCCCTAGTTTTGCATAAAGAAATAACCGAGAGGAGTGTCAAACACATCTTCCATCTTCCACAGGGCAGCCTGGGGCTCACCCCTCCCGCCCAGCAGATAGAAAAGGTGGGATGCCTCCAGCACAGCCCCACATCTTGCTCTGACTACACGTCCTTGACCCCCACATTTCCAAGGTGAAGCCATTCACATTTGCACCAGTACAAGCGTCATTCTCCAGGGGTGTGGGGGGAAAGGTATTCCAGTGGAGTTAAAGTTGCTGGTCTTTGACAGTGTTCTTGTAGGACTGAAAACAGAACTCTGAGTGTGTGGGATTTGGTTGCTACCCTCCTACAGTGGAGCCTCGGCCCCTCCTTCCTCTAGGGCCATTGCTACCTTTTCAGGGAAAAGTTTACTCCTGTGTCTGCTTCTTTAGAAGTAACACCCTGGTCTGCATACACCCTCCAGTCCTGTCCCTCAAGTAATGCTTCAGAAAGCAGCCAGCCATCACCAATGCCCACGTTCACCCTTGACACAGCGCCACAGCGGACACAGCACCAGAGGCCGGCTGCAGGGCTCCTGCCAGGCCCGGGTCCTCTCTCCAGGAAAGCACAGGCATTTCCGGTGAGTTGACCATTATCCAGGAACACTGGCAGTCCTTCCTTCAAGGAATAATCACCACGAGGGGACGGTTCTAACTCATATTTTAAACCAATGCTTTTAGGAAGCCGCTGGTCAAGGTGTTTGCTGTTTTTTTTCAATGGGACTCTACCTGCTAATTTTTTGGTGGATAACCTTTCAATAAAATATGGTGTGGAATTTCAAAGTAATGTATAATCTCTTTGAGAGGCCAGCCAGGCAAGTTGGACTCAGAAAGGAAGGGGAAGAGATGGAGGAAACAAAGCTAAGTGAAAAACCAGGACAGGGACAGGACAGCTTCCCAGAAGGAGCACCAACTGGCAGGGGCAGATGACCTGCCCCCAAAAGACTCGGCTAACAAAGGTGGTGACACACATCACCGCCCACTGAGAGGAGCTGTGGAAACCAGTTCCTCCTCACCCGTCCTTTTGTGCTTTGGTTCTTCTCCAGAAAACGGAAGGAAACGGAGGGGGGAGACCTGGTTACCCTGACCCCCTCCCCACACCAGGTATCTGGACTTAGAGCCACTAGTGAGCGTGTCTGGGAAGGAGGTGGAAAACCCCCAGGTCCCCCTACAACTTGGTTCCTGAAAAGGCAAACTCCAGGACTCAGTAAGTCTTAAGGTAACAGCATTATATTAAAGTGAAACCATTTTCTTTTTAAAAAACAAAGAAAAAGGTACGAGTGTTAGTTTTAACAATGAGGTTATGAGTTCCAGGCAGCTGGGCTCTGACCACTGACCCTATCAGTGCTCTGCCTCCTGCCCCACCACAGGCACTAGGGGACCCCGGCGCCTCCAGGCGGCAGGAGGGGGAGGCAGCGTCCTGCCATTCAGGAGCAGCCCGAAGCTCAGATGGACGGGGATGTGAACGCAGCGTGTGGAAGCTTCCGTGAGCAGCCGGCACCTGCCCCCAGGTTAGCTGAACACTGTGTTGTGCTGCTGGGTCACCCGGATGAACGTCGTCCTCTTGCTGAGCTCTTTGAGCTTGGCGGCCCCCACGTAGGTGCAGGTAGACCTCAGTCCCCCCAGGATATCCAGGATGGTGTTTTCTACGTCTCCTCTGTAAGGCACTTCCACCGTCTTGCCCTCCGATGCTCTGGGAGAAAAAGGAAGTGCTCCTTTAACCCCCCTCTTCTTCCTTAGCAACCAGTTATTCCCAGCTCTAGCCCCTGAAGCAGCCCCAGGGCCCTCCAGTAGCCAAATGCCCCTGACCCCACGCCCACACAGCCTCAAACACCAGGCTGGCCCTGCCCACATCTCAGATGGACAGGTCCTCCCACCCGAAACACCTGACCTCCCACCAGCTGCTCAGAGCACCAGGGAAGAGTCTGTGAGCAACCCGGACCTGCTCAACACATTCCTCTCAGCTGCAGTCCTCCCCTCTGCCCTACAGAAACTCACTTCACCTTTCTCCCCACCTGTCTGCACACCTGTCTCCTGCTGGCCCAGCGCCCAGGGGCAGGAGAGCAGATGGGAATTGCCTCCAGGCCAACCCCCCTACCGCCCCTTCTGCTTCCCTCCCTGATCAACAACAGAAGACGCCTGAGCTTCACCCTCCTGCATCCCAGGTCAGACTCCGAGCGCATCTCCAAAGGAGAAGAAGAAGAGGAGGAGAAGGAGGAGGAGGAGGGGGAGGAGGAGGAGGAGGCGGCCAATGAAATGCACACCCTCACCCACCAGGTTATGTAGGCACCTCCACCAGCAAGATGCAGCGACTCCCCTCCAACGGCCTGCCTTCCCAGGGGGCAGGGCGCTTTGTCGGGCACATTCCCCCAGCTCACTCCTGCAGTCACGCAAGTCATACACCTGCTGTGCTGGGTGTGGGGTAAGGTCCCAGCAAGGTGGAACCAGAGTAGAACTTGGGACTTTTTTAGCACCGAGCCGTGAGGGCTTAGGTTAGCATCTTTCCTGTTTTCAGAGGAGCATTCAGAAACTCAGGTCTAGTATACAGTGCAAACCCTGAGCAGTATCTGTCCTTGCTGAGTCCGCCCCTCCTCACAAAGCCTCCAAGTAACACTGACTCCACATGTCAGGTCTCCTTCCTGCCAAATGGGGACACAGTCCAGACCCGCTTTTGGAGAGACAGCACAAAAAGGAGACCCCAAATCTATGCAAAACTCTAGCCCCACCTAAGGGCCAATCTGGAAATTTTAACAAACAAATTGTTACTGGGACTTTCTCTAGCTGGTCTCTCTTCAACTGTTAAAATACTACCTCTTGATTAGAAACTTACTACCTGGAATTTTAAAAGGGAATAACTCTTGTACACTGAAACCTACACATGCAAGACTGCCCTTGGGTGAAGTCTATGAGACCATCCACTAGACTAGACCAAAGGCTGGCCTAGCGGCTGGCTTAGGACACTGATACGATGAAGCAGAAGACTCTTGTCACTGCTCTCTGTGACCAGAGACCAGCGTCCTTGCATGCATGCCTGCGATGCCTGCCCTTTCATTTTCTGAGGCCTGGGCCTTCCGGGGGCTTCCTGGAAATCACCCACATTCTCATCCTGGTTCTCTGCTAACTGGTGACAGCACCTTTTCAAGTCATTTACTGCTGATGCTCAAGTCTTCTCATCTGTAAAACAACAGTACTTGGATCTCCCAAGGATGGACAGCGTAAGAACCAAATAAATGGTTAATGACCGGGAAGGAACTAGCACAGCATAAGTAACGGGGTCTTAATTAAATATAATGTCGACGAGGGGAACCATTCTTGTGAGGAGACAATGGTGATGAGGCTGCAAACGCCCAGGAAAGAGAAGGAAGGGGGGCAGGAGGGAAAGGAAGACAGAACAGACACATCCTGCAGGGCTCAGGCTGCCTTTGGGTCAGAGTCCTGATCCCTCCAGGGCCTCTCTTGTCTAAGATTCGAATCCGCTTTCAGATAGGAGTCTTGCTGCTCCTGAATATTTTATCTCCGTTGTGCCTGGACCGTGCTGAAATGACAGGAGATGATTTTTCTTTTGGCCCCTTGGCTTGTCTGTGCTGGAGCCTCGTCGGGCCTTCCCTGCCTGCTTTTCTTAGGACCCGATACAGATGCGACAGCTACAGGGCAAACAGTGCACTCCAGGCAAAGCAGCCAGCTGCCGCCCCCCACGGCTCCCCTTATATATACCCCAGTGCCCAGGAGGCCCCGCCCCACCTGGGATGTGACAATGGCTGCTGGGAGGGCGGGGAGCTTGGCCAGAGGTCCGGGTTAGCATGAGCAGCAGTCCCCCCCTCCTCCATCAGTCACCACAAGGGATGGCCGTCCTCAGTCTGCAGGGGAAGGAGTTGCGCCCTTGTTCTGACCACCGGAGGTGGCCAGTCAGTCCCCTACTCCTCTTTCCCACCCCGCTTCCCCCATACTATAATGTTCTATTTGTTGAGGTTCCCCCCAAAAGAGAAAGACTGGCAATAGAGAGGATTGAAGTCCCCGGTTCCCTACTGAAGAAAGCTTGAGAGATGGTGCCCCACACTGCCCCCTGCCCGCCTGCCCACCCGCCACAAATCTCTGGGAATTCTGATGTTTCACCTCTGGATTGGTTTGAACCTTAAATAATGCATCTGAATCCCAGGTCCTTAACAATAAGCGGTTAGGTGTGGAAGGAATGGTAGGACATGGAGGGTGTCGGCCACAGAGGGCTCCATCCCAGCGCTGAGGCTTCCTGGGGAAAGGCAATTGGCCTCCCACAGAGGACTTCCTCCTGAGGATACGGGACCTCCGTCCTGCCCCCTCCGTGTGCCCTGTCATCAGCGCCAACCCCAATAAGGGCAACAGCAGCCTCTCTGGAGCAGGGCAAGGTCATGGATATATTGTCATATAAACACACATGCAGGCAATAAAATGGAAGTGATTTTTACCACTGTCTCCCCAATAAATCTAATTTAAAGATAAAACAATAACATAGATGGAAGTGAAATAAAGGCCAGGTTATCTTTTGGGATCATGGATTTTAAAAAAGAAGAAAAACAGACGTGAGCATCCTGTTTACAATGAGGGGCAATGACATGGCTAAAAATGATGCCTGTTTCAACTGTCAGAGCCTAGAGGTCCTGTGTGAGCCCCTGTAGGTGAAACACAGCATTCTTCAAGAAGGCCGACCGCCACGTGATGGTCCAGAACCACACCTGTTTCATACGCGATGAAGACCCTTCTTCAACCCAATTCTCGCAGCCTGAACTCATACCAGGCCAGAGGTCAGAGGTCACTGGGAGAGGTCAGCAGAGGCTCTACCAGAAGGATGAGGTGGTAACCTCCTGGCCCCCTTTGGAAGTCTGGAGTGTCACCTCGGAAACTGGCTGAGCAGGAGCCCTCCCTACTCACACCCCAGTCCACGTCCAACCCATCCCCAAACAGCTCTGCTATCACTGCCTTTTGAGGGCCCCCAACACTGCATACTAGCTGGGTAAAAAATATGGCTACTTACAAAGAGCAAGATAGGTTTTCTAGCCCCTGCCCATGGTGCTTTACTATAAAGAGAAGCAACATTCTTTGAGACCTACTTACACCTGTTTCTGAAAGGAGCAGGAGAAAAGTGAGTCCTCACCGGTGAGAAGCCTTACCTGTACTCAGCCACCCCTCCTGAGTGTTTCTTCATCGCTGTTTCGGAGCTCATCCCGTAGAAGAGCTTGAGCTTCTGCCCGTCCCTCTCGATCACCTCTCCAGCACACTCGGTGTGGCCTGAGAACATGCCTCCGAGCATGACAAAGTCTGCTCCAGCGCCTACAGCCCAGCGTGGGACAGGAGGAACAGCAATGGAAAGAGCTCAGAGAAAACAGGCTCTGGGAAGATCCACGTGCTACCCCCACTCACCCTCCCGCCACCTAGCTGCCGTTCAGAGAGAAGCCCACCTCTCCCCTCCTGACAAAGTTTAACAAGGGCCAATCCTCAGTCGTTAACAATGAGCACCTTCCCGCGATTGAACTTAGACTCAGAGAAACGTTAGCCATTGAGCAGCATTTTAGGCTGCCCACTGTCCATCTTATCCTTGATGCCATAACTGCTCTACAAGGGCCCCACCAGGTGTCTGGTCTACCTTCAGCTCTCAGCACGCTCGCACCGTGTAGGTCGTGAGACCTCGGAGCAGACTGAACCTCCCATACTGGACTGGCATGAAGGACAGAAACATGCACATGTGTATGTATGCATGGGTATGTATCATGTAGAACTCTACCTCCCACCTCTGTTGTGATATTTGCCTTCTAGAATAAATAATATCCCATATTAATCACCAAATGGCATGAAACTTCCAGGCTAGGTGCAGAGGACACAGGGGTGTTGAAGCTGCCTTTGAAAGCTACATTGGAACAGGGCCAGGAGCAGCTGGAACAGCAGGACTGGCCACTGCCGTATCCCAGGGTCTGGCACAGTGCATGGCACATGGGAGATGCCCATGCCTACTTGTCGAGGAAGTAAAGGGTGTATGTGAAGAAACAGAAACGGTCCCACCCCCACCCAGTCCATGGACAAGTGTGCAGACAGGGTCTCCACTAACTGCTACCACCTGCTGCAGCCGCTCCCCGGGAAGTCCTAGCGAGGGTTCACATTCGGAACACGAGGACACCAGGGTACAGATATGTCATTAGCATGACGGACGAGGAGGAGCAAGCATAGGAACCCCTGAAAAGTGGCCGTGACCTCTTCCATCTGGTTGTTTAAATAGTTATGAGGACTCTGGGGGTGGGGGGAGGGGCGGCCTTACAGTCCCTTCTGCGCAGCATCCCTGACAGGCAGGCTGCCCAGTGGGCCCTTTGGCCTGGCGCCACAGGGCTTCCCGCCTGCAACCAGCTTTGAGGCCATTCTTGCGGGGTCCCTAACACAGATGCTGGCTCTGTGGCCCCTGTGCCATGATTATAAGGCGACTGAGAAAGCTGGTGTCCGCCAGGCCCCCTGATGACCACAGCCCGGGAGCAGAGACACAGGTCCTCAATAGTGCTTTGAAGAGGCTTCTAATTAATCTCATTTCTGACCCCTTTCAGGCCTTTCCCACCAGCACGTTCCCTGATCTGGTCCCTCTCCTCACGCTCCCCCATCTCTCCCTGCACTTGCTGGAAGGGGAGGGGATGAGGAAAGACGCCAGGAACCTCACCCAGACCTGCTATCTACAAGGCTCCTTCTTCGGGACCAGGCACTTTAAAGTGTACTCAGCTCCCACTCTGAGCAGGGACATGCGTGCACCGTTAGCAAGAGCCCAAGATGGAACACCCACCAGCATTGAGAAGATGCTGCTCAAAAATCAATAGTGAAAATGTTCTTGGCCGGTGGTCCTTCCATCAAGGTAACTGAGCATGTCAGGACAGCAGGAGGCCTGTGTTCTCCCTGCTCCGCCCCGAGGGTGGGACCCTGACTTTGTCATTTGCCTCTTGGAGCCTTGTCCCCGGAACATTCTCCAGGGTTGCTACAAACCCAGCTGCTGAGAACACTGCCTCATGTTTCCTTTTGTCACTACCAGTGTTTAAAAACTAAACGAGAGCCGGTGCCCAAGCCTAGGCCATGCTATGGGGTGAACTCTGAACCAGTGACGGGGAGGCACACGGGTGAGGGGACGAGCCGAGGCATCCCTTACGTCAGACAGTCTCCCTTCACCCAGCAAGAACAAATAAATCAACCGCAAATGTGACTGTGAGGACAGCAAAGGAGGGTGGAGCCACTGGAGTGTGGTTTCTGCCTCCTGCCAGTCAATACACAGTGCTCCCACTTCACACTCTGGAGGCGTGCAGGCAGTTCTGACTTCTGAACAAAGAAGTTTGCACGGGTTAAGCGGTGGGCACAGCCTGTTGAGATGCTTTCCTGAGAAAAACCCACAGGCTCACAGCTGGACACTGCTGCCCCCTAGTGGGGAACGGGCTCCTCAGCCTCCTGTAAAAAACTGCTTCGGAGAAGCCAGCCCCCCTCTGGGGTTTCCCCACAGACCCGCCCTGAGGTTACTGCTAATTTGGACCTGGTACTGTCCTTTCCACAGGGGCCCGAGCCTTCTCAGTTGTGATTTCTGAGCCATGACTTCACCACCACTGGCCTGCAGGATGTCATCCCTAAATCTACCCCTGGGTGCTCGGCCTGCTCTGCCACCAGCCAGAATGAAACTGATGCCAGGATTTGGGCCTGAAATCCAGGGAGAGGACACTCTGGACTGGCCCAGAAAAACCCCTGCAGGTTCCACCTCCTCATTCCAGATCCCACCCCGTTCCAAGCTCCCACCCCTCAGCCAGCTCACAGCTGCAGAGAGCTCCCTCCTGCCCTCCATTCTCCTCACCAAAGGCTTTGGCGACATCTCCTGGACACGTGCAGCCTCCATCCTTCAAAGAGGAGAGAGCAAAAAGGGTGTCAGTGGGAGCTCACCAGGCCCTCCCTCTCCCCTGGGGTGACTGGGAGCTGACACCCACACCCAACCCCAGCCAAGTACACAACCCTCAGAGCCAAAGCCCAACACGCCCCTCACAGGCACCTTCCACCCCAGCCCTGCCCTCTGCCTGGGAAGCTGCTGAGCACCACAGGGGCTCCGACCTCCTCCTCCTCCAGCCTCTTACACAGCACGCCCAGCCATCCGCCCTCCAAGTTCATTCTCATTTAGTAGTCACCTCTCCCCACCTGCCTGGTGTGAGGCAAGATTTATTTAGTACAAGGGCTGGATTATTTTAAGAGCCAGAAAGTACACTGAGTTCGGTCCTTTATATTTCCAGGCACTCCATGTTTCTAATTCCCCTTCATGTAATGTGCCCAGTTACCTTAGTCTTGACACCCACCCTCCCCATCCAGGACATTCTGTTATCCTGGGCTGCCCAGTGGGGTTATGTTTAAACACCAGCAACCCAGTACCTGGTTTCCCAGATGCAAAGCCACTGTGCTTCCTCACATACACAAAGGGCACAATGTGACCGGGCTCCCTGCTCTTCTATGTGCAGTGTGGCTGTGTGGGGTCCAAGAAGGCAAAGGGCGCAGGGTGGTCTGGAGCAGCAGCCAATCCCGCAGGGAGAGGCCAGGAAGCAAATGCACGGGGCAGGCGGGGCTGGCGCTCAGGGCAGCGAGATGTGACAGAGCCCGAACTCAGGGCAGGTCTTAGAGAAACGGCAGGTCTCGGAGGGAAGCATGTTGCCCGAAGGTGGGACCCGCCCTCAGAGCGGCAAAGAGCATTGGGAAGAACACAGAACACAGGCCACCAGACCGCCCTGCTTTGCAATTGGCAGGAAGGTGGGTGCGCCACTGGAGTTTCTCTTTCAAAGGTACAACCCATGTGCCCTTCACATGTCCTGCCAATTATTTTTAAAGTGCTTTACCTCTTTATTAAATCAGTACAACACAATAGGGTTTCAAACCTATAACCTCAACAGATGATATAAACTCATGCTTCTGTTAAAATAGGTCCTTAACAGCCCAGGCTGGTGTTGCCCGGTGGTTAGAGCATGGGCCTGCATATGGGAGAGTTATGGGAGAGTTGCAGGTTCCATTCTGAGTCAAGGGCATGTACTGGGTTTCGTGTTTGGGGAGCATGCCGGAGGCAATCAATGTGTCTCTTTCACATTTGATGTTTCTTTTTCTCCCTATCCACACTCTCTAAAAAAAGTAATGGAAAAATATCCTCTGGTGAGGATTAACAACAAATAGGTCCCTAACAACAAATAGGTCCCTAACAATATTTAAACATACACACACACACACACACACACACACACACACACCTTAAGCCTTTTGCTCATTTGCTTGTGAGTAAGTAGCCTCTGACTGCTGGGGTGTTTCATGTGGGGCCCTGAAATTCCACATCACTGTGGTCAGTGAGGAGGCCTCAGAAGACCTGAGCTACCAGGACCCTGAGCAAGTGAGCTCTGCTCCCAGGATGGACTGGATGTGCAGCGAACAGGATGTGTGACGTGCTGGGGAGAGAAGTCACACTCACAGCATCCTCTGCTCACTCTATCTGGGCACCCACCATGAAATAAACACTGCAGAGCAACATGCTGATGACACGTCACCCAGTGCACCCCAACATCACATCATGCCTCAGGGCATGGGGTCACTCCCTGCCCCCATTTACAGGTGATTCCCAAACTTGTTCAAAGCATGATTTCATGTTCTCAGGAGGCAGAGCAGTAGGGACAACCCCCCGCGATCTAAGGAAGACATTGATTTTCATACAGAAACATTCATAGCTGCTGGAAGCTGGTTTTAAAGGAAGTGTGCAGAGCGTGCTCCAGCAGCACATATACTAAAAGAGTGTGCAGATACTCAGAGGGTTGCTTGTTTTGTGTTTCAAGAGTGTTAACATTATACTTTAGTAGGAAAGGCATCACAAAACACATGAGTAGTGTTTAATCTGTGAACTGTCAGCTTACCTCTTCTTAAAAAAAAAAAAAAAGCCTTGCTCGTCCTTAAAATAAGGATAATAAAAGCAAGCATGGGGTAGGCAGAAATTTGAATCAAACACCAACGATAAGCCAGGAACTGTTCCAAACTTGCCTTGTCTATTCAATCACCACAAGAACCTGAAGTTGATATCTTGTAGGGGGAGGAGGTTGAGTGACTTGACCAAGGTCACACAACTATAATAATAGAAGAACAAAACTAGAACCGTGGTTAAGAGAAAACTCTAAAAAATGTCTAAAAGCGTACCTATCAAAACATTAGCAGCGTTTATCCTAAGATGATGGCAGTCATAGTCATATTTATTTCCTTTACCTTTATTTGCATTTTCTAACTTTTTCTAAGCTAAACCTACTTTTGTTGGGGAATTTTTCAAACCTAAAAAAAATTATTTGAAAGAATTTGTGTAGGTATTTCTAAATAAAGGTCTAACTGTTCCTAAAGTACTACATTAAATCAATAAAATCATAGGAAATTTGCTGATCAACCTTTACTTCTTGGCCAAGGGTCAATGAGGGGATGAGGGCACTGCCTGGGTGTAGGGAAGGAGAAGGCTGGGGCTGCTTAGAATCAACCGACGCTCTGTCTTTAACAGACCCTCACAACCTCCGTGATAGGCATGTTGAACTCGAGTAAAGAAGAGACAATACTAATCCCATCAGCCTAGGCACAGGACTGTTTCAGGTCTTGTGAAGCGCTACAAAGTCCAAGCCATTTGGGTTGTTGGTGCAAATCCCTCCCCTTCCAATGGTCCGGTGGGTGCTGATTCTTGATTCTGTGCTTGAGGACTCTGAGGGGAAAGGACTTGGTATCTATAACAATAAAAGCATAATATGCTAATTAGACCAGACAGTGGAACGACCTTCCGGAGACGAAGCCAGGGCTGTGAGGGCCGAGGCAAGCTGCCACGGCTGCGAGGGCCGAGCCCCTCGCATGAATTTTGTGCATCGGGCCTCCAGCAGAACAGATGAAGCTGAAGCCTCCCGAAGCAATGTGGTGGGAACATGAGCAGGCCTGGGATCCTGCATTCTTTGTGACTTCAGCAAGCCCTTCACCCTCTTGGCGTCTCCTCATTTTTAATGAGGGAGGGCAGGGGAGAAAGTGGAACACCGGAGACGAACAGACTTTGGTCTGAGTGCTGACTCTGCCTCCTACCAGCAATGTGATGCTGAACAAGTTACTTAAGGACTCAAAGCCTCAGTCTCCTCACCTGGGATGATTATTAATTGTATGTGTCACCTTGACTGGTTAAACATTAACCTGCATGTGCCTGTGGGGTGCTTGTGGATAAGAGTCACTTTTGAATAAGTAGACTGAGTAAAGCGGATTGCCCTCTCTAATGTGGGTGGGCCCCATCTAATCAGTTGAAGGCTTAAATGCAACAAAAAAGTTGACCCTTCCCAATGAAGCATAGTAACCTCCATCTTGTATAAAAAAAACTGCTGTTTGAAACTCTCTGCTATTGTTAGATAATCCCTTGTCCTGTAAACTCTGTCATTGTAAACTCTGTCACTTTAAGACAGTCTCTTATTCTACAAAAATGACTTTGTTTTTAGTTCAAATAATTGAAAAAGATAAACTTAACTGTCTGACCTTGCAAGCTAGTCATCCAATGTAATAGACTAATATAGACTAATACTAATTCCCATATCCTTATGCCAAGTACTAACTCATTATGTATTCAAGGTTACAACTGTCTGTAACAATAATTCACAGAGTTCTTTGTAATACCTGCAAACAAAGAGGCTCGAAAAGTATAAATACAGGAAACTTCCTGTATGTGTGGCTCAGAGATTTGGAAGAGACACCTCCCTCTGGGCCTCGTGCAATAAACAACTCTTAATTAATTGGCTCATTTAGGTGTCTTGTATCTCATTTGCTGATTTATAATACAACGCCAAGAGAACTTTTCCTAATTGACTGCCTTTGAAATGGGAAATGAGCTTTTTCCTCCTTCTGGTTCCAACTGAAATGTTGGCTCTTCCTGGTTCTCGGGCCTGCAGACCCAGACTGAACTCCTCCATCAGTTTTCTCTAGCTTGCTGAGTCATCCTGCAGATCTTGGCACTTCTCACCCTCCATAAGCACATGAACCAGTTCCTTCCAATAAATCTCTCTCTCTCTTTCTCTCTAGACACACACACACACACACACACACACACACACACTACTGGATGTTTCTCTAGAAAACCCTGACTAATTACCTATCAAAAGATAACAGCTACCCACAGGTTGTTCCAAGGATTAAAGATTATATGTATGTTATGCCTGGCATATAGTAGATGCTCAATAAATGATAGCCATTACTTCCTCCAAAGTTGTTTCCACCTTTAAAATCCTCTCCTTTGTGTGATGTCTTTAGCAGATGACAAGACCAAGTTAACTGGTCACACCTCCATCCTCACCTACATTGTGGGGGGCGGGTGTTTCTGAATTTTTTAGCTCTCTGCCTCTCGGAGCCCACGTGGGCCACAATAAATAGAAACCTGATTCAAGTCCAGCCGCTTGGGTGTAAGCACCTGCTGAACAGACTATGCTGTGGCTTCCTTCTGAATGTCGCTGGCATGGATGTGCTAACTCAGCAACTAAGTGGGGAAATGAGACGGCTGGAAGGCAACTGGACAAAGTGGCAGGATCCAAAACGTCTGACGGGTTTCCAGCGGGGTTAGGACGGCTGGCAAGTGGGAGAAAACTACTTGTGAAACTCCATTAGTCAAAGGAACGGTGGGCAAAACGGTGGCTCTGAACCCTAAGACACGCAGCTGGTCAGAAGGAATGAGCTGAAGTCAAGAGCACAGACCCCACCTAAGTCCGTGAACTTCATTTGCTCAAAACGAACTTCTAACCCTGTCTAGGTCTAGGAAATCTCTCACGTTAATGGAAAGTGAAGAACCTCGGAGCACCAGACCACACTGCCCCTAGCTGACAAGTCCGCTTGTTCCCTGGCTCTAGCAGATGAGACCTGCCTCAGAACAATGACCCGACCTGCAGAAGCCAAGCTGGCGTTTCTCAGTCTTGACAGCACATCAGGATCACCTGGAGGCCTCACCTTCTGCGTTCCTGATTTGGGTCTGGATGGGATCCAAGTTTTCCTAACAAGTTCTCAGTCCATACTGATGCTGCTGTTCTGGGGACCACACTTGGAGGACTGTTGAAATAAGCTAGAAACTAGGTGTGCTGTGCACAGAGCCCAAACTGATTTCCCGTAAGTCACTGTGGTGCAAGCAGGGCCTCCACCCCTCCCACAAACGGTCCTGTGAACTAAGCAAGTGTGACATTTCTAGAAAGGGACACGTAGGGGACCATGGAATGTGTTCTTAGTAAGCCTATTAATTTGACCTCCACCAATTTGGAAATGGTAGCCATTCGAGGTATATTATAGAGCAGTGGTCGGCAAACTCATTAGTCAACAAAGCCGCAGCTTGCCGACCACTGTAATAGAGGATCTAAATTCTGAATAAGATTCTTGATTGTAATAGAGACTTATGGCTGATGAGATCTGGTGCACTGGGGGCCAACCTCTGAAAAGTCGAATTCACTAGGATGAGGTCCAGGAATGTTAATTGTACAAAGCTTCCCTGGTGATTCTCATGCAGTCAGCCCAAGACAAGGCTACCGTGAGCATCTGAGAGCCACGGGCACGCTGGAGAGGGTGCAGTCTGATGACTTCTCAGTCAATCGCCTCACTCAGCAAATGCAGGATGACAGCTTCGTGTCAGCCTCGTACACACTAGTTGTTTAATAGATGGGTGGTAATTTGTTCATTGTGGCAAAAGCTAAAGGGCAGGGCATTGAGAGGAGGCCTTAGGACTCCGTCTGCAACCAATCAACCTTCAGTCATTTACCAGCTTCTAGCACACAGTAGATGCTCAATAAAGACTTGCCGACTGGATGGAGGAGTGGATGAAAGGCCTGAAGAATTAGGAGCACAGGAAATCAGCTCTAGAGCTAGAGGTGAGGACCTGCCTCCTGGCTTCCGTTGTTACCTAAAGGTCACAAGCGGGGAAGCAACAGCTGCAGCTCAGGCTGTGATAAGGCTCAAGGGAGACAATGTGCATACGTGACTTAATGAGTATTAGCATACCCTCCCAGCAGGTCCAGAAATCAAACCTCAACAGACTGAAATGCTGAGCAAAATCAACAATATATCATTCCCCAGGGATACGTAATTCAAAGCATTTTGACTTAAAAAAAAAAAAAAAAGAACCTAGCATTTCATGTGGGAGCACTTAGCAACTGTACAACTGAAAAGATCTGAAGATTTAATTTCCTATACTCAATATGAGTCCATTGCTATAGAACCACTAAAAAGATGTCACTACTTCAGAATGTGTGAAAAAACAAACAAAAATTCACATAGGCATCATCCACATAAGTGGAAGCCATGGTTCTATCTGAGTTGGTCCAATGGACATGGACATGTGCTGTCCTGTCTGAGCATCTCATGTAGAAGGGGAGAGACAACGCTCTCCAACTCTGCACTGTGCTCACGTCGGTAAGGTAGAGTAGAATTACAGATAAACCGAAGATTTCATCTCGATATCCATTCAATCCCCTGAGCACTCTGGAAGTGTTCTTCCAGGAGCTTCATGGAAGTGTCAGGTCATCGTCTCTGCCTCTCCTCACCTCCTCCCCGTACACGACTCAACCCGTAAAAAATCTAACTGCTGCCCCCAACACACCACTGCATCTGCTCTCACCCCGGCACCTGCTGACCCGCTGGCACACCCGCACCGCCGAGATGTGACCAGCTAAGGTGAGGTCGCCCTGAAGGAGGACAGGACAGACCTCTAATCCAAGGACTGATATTCTTATAAGAAGGAGAAATTTGGACACGAAGACAGACATGCACACAGGGAGGGCACCATATGAAAACTGCAATTATTGGTGCCACAAGCCAAGGAACTATTAGAAGCTCGAGAGGCCTGGAACAGAGCTTTCCTAGAGTCAGAGTGTTCATGGCCCTGCCAACACCTTCATCTCGGACTTGGCCTCCAGACTGTGAGACAACACATGTCTCTTGTTTCGGACCCCATCTGGGGCGGCCCTCTCACTTCCTCAAAGCTCCCCACCTACCCGCCATCATGCTACCTACCACTCTGAGTTGTTACTGACTAGAATTCTTACTAACGTGCCCGCCGTGCTCACTGTGTGAGCTGTGACCACAGGCTGCTCACTCCCAGGCCCACAGGATGCTGCTGGGTGAATGGCAGCTGGAAGCAGGGCTGCCTCAGGGTCTGCAATCCTGAGGTGCTCCCCCACCTGTCCCCTAGCCCCCCTTGGAGACTTACAGAGATGATGTGCCCCTTCAGGCCATGGGCAGAGTCTGCACATTCAATCACAGCACTCAGCTGGGGGTAGCCCACCCCCGTCTTGGTGCGGGTGGTGCACACGGAACCTGGATGGAGGAGAGAGATGGTTCATGCATGAGCAGAATGGGACACAAAATGAGCCTCCATCACTGTCACATGGCAGGGGAGAGGCATGAGGGAGGGATTGCCCAGCAACTCAACAGAGGTGGTTAAAAGCACACTATGTGGCCATGCAGCCCTTCGGGTCCTCAGAGCTGTCACCTGCTCACATCTAAAACATAACCCACCTCATAACCTGCCACCGTCACACTCCCCTATGACATCAGTTCCCCTTACTGGCCAAGCACTGACTCTCCACACTTAAACTCCCATCCCTTCCCACTGTCCTTCCCTTTCCCACACAACCACAGTACATTTCAAGGGACCTCCTAGATTCCTCCCACAACCTCCAGCTTCTTTACCTTCAACTTTTGTCAAATTACTAACTTCTCCAGGCCTCAGTGCCTCGCCTGTGACATGGAAATGAAAACACTGGCCTCACAGGGTAGAAATTAAGTGGCATAGGGAATAACATCTTTGGCCCAGGACCTGGCACTAACTCTGCTCACCCTCACTCTCACCCAAGTCTGTCCTCAACAAGCCCAGCCTGCTGTTCTCCATGAGATCACAGTCCACCTCCAACCCTGTCTGAAGCCACATCCAGCCTGGGCTCTGAGGTCAGCCTCCACTCAGGACCCACACAAGCCCCCTAAATGCCTTCATCTTCTTGACCTCTGTCTTTCCCATGGCCAAGGCCAGTCCTGGTCCACCATCCCTGTTATCCCAGTTAGGTCCAAGCCAAGTCACGCCAGAGGCTCCCGCAAATGCCTGCTTGCTCCACGCCCACCCTCCCTCCCAGCAAGTATGCACCCTGCTCCGAGACCTCGCAATCAAACCCTGAACGTCTCCCCTCCTGCTGCCCACACTCCAGCCACTCTGACCTTCCAGGTCCTCCTGTACAGCCAGTTTCCTCCCACCTAGGATGATTTCTCTGTACATGATGTTCTCTGTCCAAACACTCCCCTCTGCACGCCCCCTCTCCCCCCGCCCTGCCTTGCCAACCCTTTCTCATCTTCCAGGCTTCATCTTAAAAGTCACTGCCTCAGGGAAGTTGTTCTCACTGCATTCATTTAAAAAAGAGGCACTTAAATAATTATTTGTGTCAGAACCAAGGACCAGTTTTCTCTGCTGGGTGGTGTACGGCTGCATGGATGCTCACTCCTGCAGAGCACTGAGAATGGAGCCCAGACCTACGGCACTATAAATAGTCACAAAAGAACCTGAGAGCTCAAGAATGGATCAGTCACCCACATCCCCATCGCCACTGCTTCACGCTCAGCCAGTTCCCTGAACCCCTCCACTGCCTGCCAGCGCTGGGGGTGAGGTGCTCAGAGCCCCGGCCTCCTCTCCCGCTCCCCACCCCACCAGCAGCTTCACAGCTTCCCACAAATGTCTCCCAGGCGTCCTTAGGAACAGGGTCAGACAGAGAACCATGCCCATATTCCCAGGCCTGGCTTTCCCAAGAAAACAGGATGGGGGACCCCCTCCTCCTGCATCTTTCCCGCTGCAGGCCGAGACCCATCTGTTTACGTCCATCCCTTACAAGTGCACTCACAATCCTGGAGCCGACCAGTGTCTCTCCCGCCCTCCGCCCGTGCGGGCACTGTGTGAGGCAGAGGTACAGCTTTCTAATCTCTGGCTCTGGGCCATTTCGCCCCTTCTCCCCTCAACTGCTAGTTCCTCAAGGGAAGCAGGGACCTCGGCGCAGAGGCCTGGAGCTCCGCACAGGGGAGGGGAGGGCAGGGGAGTGGTCTTCTTCTAAATATTAAAATCTTTAATGTGAAATTATTTAAATTTAGTTATGGTTAGAGTTGTACTTTTTGATGGTAGACATTTCCAAGTAGCTCCTAGGAGGCCTCAAACACTCTTCTACCCAATCAGAGCAGTAAAAACCTCCTAAATGTAACACGTTTTTGAAAGATCTGCTTCGCTCTCTTCATTCCTAGTTTCCCAGTCTACTCTGAGGATGCACCTGTGAGTCCAGCCCCAGGGTCTGCTCTGGATCCATGGCCCAGAGAACTCCTCTCCGGAGGCAGGCAGGCTCCTCTCAGGACTAGGGTGGGCGTGAACCTGATGAGCCCCCAGGTTAAAGCAAGGAACTGGGCCCATATTTCTCCCAGTCCTAGCAGCAGTTTTAATGCTTTCTCCCAGCTCCTGGGAGTTACTCATTAATGGACCTTGTTTAATGCTGTCATTTACATGTACATTACTCAGTGTTTTTACTCAAAAGAATCTGTGAAATGTCAATATAATCTCCAATTAAATTAAAGAAGCAGCTCCAATATATCAGGCTCCAAGGGAGCCTTGGATCCTGCCCAGTCACGTCTGTTCCAGACAGACAGCCTGGGGGTCACACGGTGCCAGTGGGAGGACAGTAAGTCTTCACGGAAACACACAGAGGACGCACATGAAGACACCGCGCACAGCTGAATGCTCGAGATCACGTCAAGAACAGCTCCTCGCGAGCCAGGAACGCTTATGCACCTCCACGTGCATACAGCACACACCCACACGGCGGCAGCCACAAGACACTCAACACGTGTTTCTGATTAAACAGGTCACTGGTGCGCTCCCCTGCCTTTGGAACAAGAGTCCTCCAGCTCTGCGTCCAGCCTGTTCTGTTCTATTACAAGCCTGGTCCATTGCAGCCCGTCCTAGGCAGGAGCTCCTTATAAGCAAGAGCTGGGCCTTCTCCTTTCTTTCACTTTCAACAATGACAGACGCTCAGTAAAGAACAGAGTTGT
Source organism: Plecotus auritus (assembly GCF_963455305.1). NCBI lineage: Eukaryota > Metazoa > Chordata > Mammalia > Chiroptera > Vespertilionidae > Plecotus > Plecotus auritus. The sequence goes on from NC_137771.1 coordinate 83,363,144, forward strand.
CTTTCCTGTTGCTCAGAGCAGCGGTCGCCAACCGGTGGTCCGCAGACCACTGGTGGTCCGTGAGGTCCGGAAGGTTGGCGGCCGCTGGCTCAGAGTGTGTTACAAATTGGCTCCGGTGAGTGGCAATATAAAAAGCCCAATCTTGACAATCTCCCATGTTAACGGCTCAGGGGCCTGGATGGGCCTATAGGGCTCTTCCATCACAGTCCCTGGTGGCTCTCCTTTTCCCTCAAGGCTAAGTGTGCACATCACAGCCCAAAGATGTCTTCTCCCAGCAGCACCTGCCCACACCCTTCTCCTGGTAGCTTATGATCTGCTTCCTTTTCTGGTAATGTTTTTTGGGGTAGGCAATATTTTTTAAAACTGTTTTTATTTATTTTTAGAGAGAGAGGAAGAGAGTGGGATAGAGAGATGGAAACATCGATGAGAGAGAAACATTGATTGGCTGCCTCCTGCATGCCCCCTGCTGGGTGGGGATCGAGCCCACAATCAGGAATTGAACCCATGAAGTCTTGGTTCATGGGTCGATGCTCAACCACTGAGCCACACTGGCCAGGCTGGGTAGGCAATATTTTTTTAAGTCTTTGCTGTTTTTATTCCCAACGGAAAATATGTATCTTCTTTCCTTGGTTCCCATTTTAGTGTCTGGTTAATAATGAATGTGAAGGAAAAATTTAAAAACATGGAAGTTCAGTTCAGGTATGGCCAAAGGGGACAGCGAACGCCAACTGGCCGCGAGAAAAAATGGAGCCACCAGTATAAAAACAGAAAGGCTCCGCCTTGTCCCCCCACTCAAGACACCAACGAGCAGTCCTAGGACAGAATGCCAAGAAGAACTGGACAAATCTGATATGGATATGTACCAAGTGAGAAGCCAAAGGGGTAAGTGCCTGGGTGACACACGGGTCAAGTTCAATACGGCCTCACAGCTGCATGCTATTTGCAGTGTTTGGAGTCCCTCAAAAACTCCTAGAAACCTGAGTTATTCATGTCCATGAACTGTCCCAGGGATTCTTCTCCCCTCATCTTCCTCTTCACAGTAGAGATGGTCATGGACGAAATCTGCATTTTTCTCTTCCACTAAAACCTGGACCTCACATCCTAACCACAGCCCCGCTCCTTGACAAGTTACCCGGGGGCATCAGATGGCAACTCAATGACATTTCTAATGAGGAGCTTCTATGGAAGCTCAATGAGATCCAAAAGAAATGTACTTTAAACTTGTGGGTGGGTCACTCGTGGGCTCCCTTCTGGCCATCGCCAGCCCCTGTAAGCCCCAGACCCCATTCCTCCCCGACACACACCCTCTGCTGTTCTCCCGGCAAGTCTTACCTGGTCCAACTCCCACTTTGATTATATCTGCTCCGGAAAGAATCAGCTCTTCCACCATCTCCCCTGTCACCACGTTCCCCGCCTGAGACAGAAAGAACACAGCACACAACCATGAACTACTCCTGGTGGTACAAAGATGAATGAGTGAGGACTCACACCTGGACACAATCATGAGCATGTCCCAAGCCACCAGGCAGCCAGAGAAACAAAGGAAGGAAGGAAGGAAGGAAGGAAGGAAGGAAGGAAGGGAGGGAGGGAGGGAGGGAGGGAGGGAGGGAGGGAGGAGGGAAGGGAGGGAAGGGAGGGAAGGGAGGGAAGGGAGGGAGGGAGGGAGGGAGGAAAGAAAGAGAGAGGAAGGAAGGAAGGAAGGAAGGAAGGAAGGAAGGAAGGAAGGAAGGGAGGGAGGGAGGGAGGGAGGAGGGAAGGGAGGGAAGGGAGGGAGGGAGGGAGGGAGGAAAGAGAGAGGAAGGAAGGAAGGAAGGAAGGAAGGAAGGAAGGAAGAGGGCTGCAGGGGTAAGGAGAGAAAACACTGGATCCTATAGGAGCACAGAATTTGACACCTGGACACTACATAGAGTATAAAACTCTATGATTTTACAACTCTAAAACCTTAGAATATCTAGGTCAGGACTTTGTAAACATTTCAGCAATGGGCAAAATAAAATCCTACAGAGAACAAATACATAAAATAAGCTCTGCAACACTCAGCTGATTCAAATCTTGATGGTTGGGCATAAAGTGCGTCACAGATTGTAAAACTCCTGAAGAACCTTTGTGGAGCCCAGGGGCCAGGATCAGGAAACCGCTGGTCATCGCACAGCTGGGAAGACACCTGTGTGCCCACCCTAGCGTCAGCGGTTCCCACCCGGGTAGGAAAGGGCAGAGGAGCCCTCGTGGACCAACAGCACTGGAACCTGCTCTGTTTTCCGAACACGAAGCTGTGACCCTAATAAAAGACATGTAAGCCAGGAAGTGGCAGCATCTGGAAACCAGAGGATGCCTCTGGATTGGAAATAGCACCAGTTCTCTCACTGCAGGCGCCTGGGAGCCCTTTCTGACAACTTACTGTCCTGTGGATTCTTCAGCTGGTGCACAGACGTGGTGTGATGCCTGACTGAATTTTCACAACGGTGCAAAGTCTTATTTTGAGAAATGCATCCTTACTCATTCCACTCATTTTTTTTTATTGAAGTCCCACTGTCTTTCACTGAATTGATTCCCAGGGGGAATTTTTCTTTTTTGACCAACACAAAGTGACTCTTAACTCTGAATGAAATTGTCTTGGAAAAGGGCGATAAGGAGGGCTCAAAGCTGCTTTAATCCAAGCAGCATCTGACAATCAAAAATGATAGATGGTCCAGAAAGAGGGCTCCAAGATATGAGAATTATGTTACAGATCAGCGAGGAAATGAATCCTATTTAAGAGACTGAGCTGGGAAAGGCATCTTTGGGGAACAAATATAGATTATCACTCATACTTTTCACCAAAATAAGCTTCAGGTGGATTACAGAGTCTAACTAAAAGTTTTATCTCCCCACTCCCCAAACTTAGAAAACCATGAATACTTGTAATAGGCATAAAAGTGGAAAAAAAACAAAACAACAACAAAAAAAAAAAACCATAAACACGGATCTGCCCTGGCTAGTGTTGCTAAGTAGTTAGAGTGTCAGCCGGCACACCAAAGGGTTGAGGGTTCAATTCCCAGTCAAGGGCAGGTACCTGGGTTATAGATTCAATTCCTGCCCCTGGTTGGGGCATGTACGGGAGGCAACCAATTGATGTGTCTCTCATATCAATGTTTCTCTCTCTCTCTCTCTCTCTCTCTCTCTCTATCTCTATCTCTATCTCTATCTCCCTCCCTCCCTTCCTCCCTCCCTCCCTCCTTACCTCCCTTCCTTCCATTCTCTAAAAGTCAATGGGAAAAATATCCTCAGGTCAGGATTAACAAAAACAAAACAAAATAACACACATAAACATAGCTCTGTCTATCTGCAAATAAAAAGCTTGTGCACATATAAACACACAAACTCATACATACAATCAACAAAACTAAGAGGCAAACAAGCTGGTGGAGAAAATGCCTGTAATTGTGACAAAGGGTTCCTGCCATAGGAGCTCTTCCAAATGTACAAGAAAAATACTAACACCTCGTTGACTAGCTGCCAAAGGCTGTGAACAAAGGAATGAAAGAAATAAAATTGGCCAATAGACACAGTGAAAGAATGGAACCTCACTAACAATTGATTTTACATTATGAGACCAGTGAGGTACCACTTTTCACTTCACAAATTACCGATGATTCTAAACACAAAATGCTAAAAACAGACACTCTTTCTCTGCTGGAGGAATGTCTATTTTAGTACCAGTTGTCTTAGAAAACAATTTCTTATGCACACAGAAGAAATGCAAAAATCCGTACATCCTTTCATCCAATAAAACTACTTCTAGGGTTCCCTCCCAAGGAAATAATCACAGGTGAGGTCACAGGATTTGACTACAAGGATGTTATTTACAACAGTGCAACACTGTGTGCGTACTCCCTGAAAGGGAAGGGCTCAGCAATCCAGGGCCTATCCAAGGGATGCTTTTAAGCTTCATTTAATGGCCTGGGAAAACGCCCAAATGCTTTCAGTGTAATATGGGAGAGACACAGGAAATAGTAAGATCTCCACTTTGTTTTTAAAAAAAGACAACACAAGTATATGTGTATACGAAAACATACACCCACATGCTAATAAATTATGTCTACATGGAGGGGTTATCTGACTTTCAATCTTTTCCTTTAAAATGTTCTAGATTTACAGTATAAGTTGTATTACTTTTATTAAACGTGATTTTTTTTCCTTTTGTTTTGTTTGTTTGTTTAAGCACAAGGACCTGCATGAACTCTGTGCCCAAGAAAGAACTTAATAGAAATCTGAGAACAAGACTCTCATTCTTCCTCGCTGGTTGACCTGCTGAAAAATAAAGCTTTAAAGTTTTAAAAATAAGATAAAAATATTTTTTTAAAAATGAAATTAAGAAATCAAAAACTTAAAGACACTACTTTAAGCTCCCCACATAATTTCATTTTCAATGTTGATTTCCACATCCTCCCCCCGCCCCTCCACCCACCCTGTCCGGTGCTGCCTATAGATCATTTTATTTCAGAGGGCCTACTTCACACAAAATAAATCAAGTCAGTTCATGAAGGACGAACCAGGTACAACCAGGCACGGTCAAAGTCTGCAAGCTTGAGGACAATGACACTGTCTGGGCAGCCCAGAGGCTGGCACAGATAGCTGAGGCGATGCGGGGATACCTGTGTGGCTCGTTATGGAGGCCAGACTGCGGTCTCCACAGAGGGCTGCTGGGTGGAAAAACCCCGAATGCCAGGACATGCCTCGTGCCTGAGGAAACACGACAGGAAGGCTGACAACGAGTGGGAGAAGATGAGGGAGTTTCCACTTGCAGGAACAAAAAGTTTTCTATTCAAGTTTGAAATCAAGAAGGGCAAAGATAAGGGGGGAGGAAAAGACAAAATCAGAATGAGAATGATGGCAGGAGTATGGCCGGGCTCCAGTGCAAGCTGCAGGCAGGCGACGCAGCTCCGGGCCTGGGCTTCTGGGCAGGGGAGTGGATGGGGGAGACTGGCGAGGAGCTTGCTTATCTTGGCCTGAAGCACCACGGGTGTGCAGTGGATATGGACTGTCCAAATGGGACCACACCCAGCGGCACGTCCGGCTGTCACTCAGGCATCTCAGAAACAACCATTCTGGGGGCAGCCACAACCAAACGGAATCTCCAGACCCTTATCTGGGCACCAAAGCCGGCAAGTGGAGATTTCCACGGGGCCCCCCTCTCCCTCGGGGACCATGTGCTGCCGGCAATGACTGCTCCTCCATTCAAGAAGGGTGAGGACCCCAGGAAGAGACCTAAAAGCAACAAAATGAACCTTTCCAGTACTTTTGTACCATTTTAAAAAGCCATCTGAGCAAAACCCAAAACCCAAACTGTTTTGCTCCAATTTTTCCAGCTTTCCTTTAGACCTGGACACCTATGGCAAAGTAAGTTCAGAAAGACCTGCGGTCGAACGATGGACCTCCACTTCCCATGTAATCTTAAGAAAATCACTTCAACTCTGGTCTCCATCCATATGGCTATGAAATCACTCATCGGGCCTGCTCGCTGTTGTCACTGTAAGGTTACAAAGTTCTATGAATTCCTAGCACATGCCCAGCTCTCAGCTGGGGCTCAGTAAAATGTTAGTCCCTCCACTTCAGAGTGACTGCTGTAGATTGCTCTCTCTTTCCTTCCTTCCTTCCTTCCTTCCTTCCTTCCTTCCTTCCTTCCTTCCTCCCTCCCTCCCTCCCTCCCTCCCTTCCTTTCTTTTCTTTCTTCCTTTCTTTTTGAGTTTTAATTGTGGTCAAATATATATAACATAAAATTTACTGTTTTAGCTATTTTTTAATAATTAAGTACATTCACATTATTGTGCAACCATGTCCACCATCCATCTCCAGAACTCTTTCATCATCCCAAACTAAAATTCTGTTCCCATTAAATGATAACTTCCCTACCAACTTTTTATTGGCTCTTCTGAGGCCCTTTTCCAAGAAAAGTCCTTTCTAAGGAAAGACGTAAGGCAGGGGTCAGCGCACAGCTGCAGGCTGGATTTGCCCATGGGACCGGCCAACAGTGGCTGATCTGGCATTCCCCAGGGTGCTGAGCTGGGTGCCTGGTCTAATCTGAACAGCTTAGGTGTCACAGATTTACCTCTCCATAGGACCAGGTCAGAAAGAGCCACCAGCACCAAAGCATCTCTCAGACCCAATTTGGGGACGTCAGTGTCCCACAAAGCCTGAGTGGGCAGGCAGGCTGGCTGCAGCGTGGTATAAGGGAAAGATCACAGGGCCTGGGACAGGCTGACTGGCTCCAAACTCCAGGCTCTGTGATTCTTGGAAAGTTCCTTGACCTTAGACTAAGTTTCACATTATTCAATACTAGAGGCCCAGTACATGAAATTTGTGTACGGGTAGGGTCCCTAGTGGCTGCTGGCTGCTGGCCGGGGCCTCCCTTCCCCTGGCCACCTGCCACTACCAGCCAGGGTAGGGCAGGCTGGGAGGAGGGGCTGTGGGCGGTTGGCCAGCCAGCCCTCTCCCCTGGTTGAACTCCCGGTCAAACTCCCGGTTGAGGGGACAATTTGCATATTAGGCTTTTATTATATAGGACTAGAGGCCCAGTGCACAAATTCATGCATGGGTGTGCTCCCATGGGTTGGCCTGCAAAGATCAGGCCCCAGCTCATGCTCCCAGCCTCACAGCCCCACAGTCCCGCCTGGCACCCTGCCTTGGCCTGGCACTGCCCCCTCACTTGCTCCACCATCCCACCTGCAGAGTGATCAATCGGGGCCAGGCCCCCTGCCTGGCTCCCTCAGCGTCTGGGAGCCGGGTGGCATGCCCCCCCCCCCCCACCACTGTCGCTGGTCGCTGTCTGCGGGGTGATCGGCCAGGTGATCAGGCCCCTGCTCACACCCACCTTGCCTTGCACTGCCCGCTCACCTGCTCCACCATCCCGCCATGGTCCCACTCTCATTGGGGCCCATCAGGGCGGGCAGAGCATCCACTGCTGCCTGCTATGTTCTGCGCCACCCCCTGGTGGTCAGCGCATGTCACAGCGAGCAGTCAAACTCCCAGTTAAACTCCTGGTTGAAAGACCACCAGAGAGGACAATTTGTATATTAGACTTTTATTATATAGGACTAGAGGCCTGGTGTACGAAATTCATGCACGGGGGGAGGGGGGTCCCCTCAGCCCAGCCTGCACCCTTTCCAATCTGGGACCCCTTGGGGGATGTCCAACTGCCAGTTTCGGGATTGGGCCGAAACTGGCAGTCGGACATCCCTCTCACAATTCAGGATCGCTGGCTCCTAACTAACTGCTCACCAGCCTACCTGCCGGATCACCCCTTACTGCCCCCCCCATCTGCCTGGTCTCCCCCAACTGCCCCCCCTGCTGGCCTGGTTGCCCCTCACTGCTCCCCTCTGCCAGCCTGGTTGCCCCTCACTGCCCCCCCCCTGCCAGCCTGGTCGCCTCCAACTGCCCGCTCCCCCCCCGTCGGCCTGGTTGCCCCTCACTGCCCCCCGCTGCCGGCCTGGTCGCCCCATGCAACCTGCTGGTCAGTTGTTACTGTGAGGGCGTCATGACCAATTTGCATATTACCCTTTTATTAGTATAAATAGGTGCTATTATTCTTACTCAAAGACTTGTTATTATTAAGAAAGAAGTGTCTCCCCCATGCCAGTGCCTTTTCCCACAGCACCTAGAATCTACCCACTTGTTACACTCTTCTAACAGCCAGCATCCCTAGGGGACCCTTTTCTGCCAAAGATGTTCTATGAAACTCCCTGCTTCCTCCTCCTTACATGTGGCAAGGCTCACCCACCCGAGGTGAAAGGCAAGAGAAAATGCTGTACATGAAAATCCAGGGCGCACTGGGCAAAGGGAGCAACAAGCCCTCGCTCCCGACGCAGACCCCCAGAATGCCAGCCTCTGCCAAGGACATTTCTGAGCACCCTTTCTGCTCCCTGCACTGTAACAATCGTAACACTCAGCACCCCTATTATATTCCTTTCAGTGCAGAGCACTGGACAAATGGTGCTGCATCCTCACAATGCCGCCAAGCTGTAAGAGAAACTATGTTTCCAAGAACTGAGGACGCTAAGAGCACTGGAGGTTTCCAAATGAATCACAGATTTCAGGGGTCAGGGCAGGCAAACAATGGCTGAGGAATAAACACCCACCTTGCCAAATTCTCCTGGTCATTGCTGGGGAAACCAGCAAGAACAGCAAGAGCACAACCTGGGCCAGCCAGCAGGCGCTGCAGAGGCACTTGCCGTTGGTGGCTGCCCAGAGGGCCGTGGGAACTCAGCACCCATCTCCCCCTCCCAGACTCATGCCCCATACAACTTCCAGCTTTGCACTGGCAACAACCCCCTTTTCCTTGACCAGCCGGGCCCCTTCCTGCACTGCCCTCTGTCCCTGGTGCTTGTCCGATGGGTGGGACACAGGCAGCTTGCTCAGCTCTCAGTGGGGCCAGCTGGGAGCTACAACTTATGGCCAACTGTCCAGAGCATGCAAATGGAAAGCTCTGGGTGGAGGCTCCAATGGGTTTCTTTTCTCTCTCTCTCTTTTTTTTTTAATAAGCAGTAAGGTGGGGTCAAAAATATTCAGCCTTCTAAATTCTACAAGACGGTAGTGAAATGATTAAAGGCAGACCCTGAATGGAGATTTCTGCCTTATAACCTAGTGAGGGAAGAAGAGTCAGGCCTGCTAGCACAAGGCCACCCCCCCAACACACACACACACTCACTCACTCACACCCACCTCCACCCAAAATAAACTAACTGGAGAACTTTTGCATTAAGACTGATTCTAACCCATTCGCAATTTAAATAATTAAATTTTTACAAACCTATATTGCATTCATCTTGGTGCTAAAATAAGCAGTTAAATAAGTTGTATATTTTCATTTAAAAGAATGCAGTATGAAATACATGAATCAACTGATTTATTTTTCTTAAGGAAAATCAGTTGCATTTAGAAAAGTGGCTAGAATACCTATAGGTAAGGAATTATTAGGCCTTTGTTATTGGCTACTGGTCCTTAACATTTATGCAATTAATGTTTTATGAACAAACAGATCTACATACTGATCCTAAACTCTAGTCGTAGTGATTTTTACAAACGACTCTGAAACACATCAGTGTGGTCAGTCAGAGAACTGGTGTTGGTTTCCATTCTCGAGCATCTTAGTCCATGCTTGTACTGTCCACACATTTTTGATAGGTACTTTATTTTATTTTTTAAAAATCTTTTTATTGATTTTAGAGAGGAAGGGTGAGGGAGAGATATAAACATCAATGATGAAAGAGAATCATTGATCGGCTGCCTCCTGCACAGCCCCCACTGGGGATTGAGCCCGCAACCGGGGTATGTGCTCTTGACCGGAATCAAACTCAGGACCCTTCAGTCCGCAGGCCGATGCTCTACTCACTGAGCCATTCCAGCCAGGGTAGTACTTTTCAAATAACACTGTATTTGGCATTGCTGACAGAAGTGACTATTTTGCATTAGCAAATGTACTGACTGTCCTAAAAGTGCAGACATTGAATTGTAGATCATTGCTATGAGAAGTAACATGCACAGATATGTACATTCAAGAAATTTTCTGGTAATGAATTTGTACTCTCTGTAGGACATCAGCTGGCTCTCTAAGTACACCAATTGTTATTTTTTATCTACATGTACCGATAGCAATATTCCCTTTCTTTTATACCTCATTACTTTTTAAATTATGAAGTTTACACAAGGGAAAAAAGAAAAAAGGTGATTTTTCTTTCAATGCTATAGACCTTTTGCATTTGAAGTATATTTTTTCCCTCTTGGATTTTTGGGGTGGCTATTTATAACACTGAATAAACAAACACCATTCAACAATGAATTTTAATTATACATTTTAATTATACAACTACCACCTCACCTGCCAGTTTGCAGATAGCTGCTACTGATCATTAGCCTGCTTGATTCATATTAAAATGCTGTACTTAGTTTTCTGAAGCCCAGAGACCTGCAGAGCATGACACCTCCACTTTTGTTCTTCTGTCTCAAGGTCTGACTACTTGTGGTCTTTTGTAGGTCCATATGAATTTTAGGGTTTTGGATGAACCTAGAAGGTATTATGCTAAGGCAGTGGTCGGCAAACTGCGGCTCGCGAGCCGCGGTTTGCCACTCTGTTAACTAATGAGTTTGCCGACCACTGCCCCAGATGGTTGGGGGTAAAAGAGCCAGTTGAGGCCCCATGACCTCCTATTTTTGGGTCATGATAGAGGGTTACCCTCCAGTGCAAACATATACAAGGTCAACCTCCTCAGAACAGGGAGCAGAAAATTGGTCACATGCACATGGCCTAGTGTAAGAAAGGAACCTCATCACTAAAGTTAACGAGGATGGGCACATTAACAAGACTCCAGGGTAGACCATGAGCATCGCATTCAGAATAATCTGGCTTCAAATCTCAGCTTTGCTGCTTAATGTTGCTGTGACCTTGAGAAAACCCCTAAGTATAAGAATGAAATAAGCCCTAGCTGGTTTGGCTCAGTGGATAGAGCACCAGCCTGTGGACTGAAGGGTCCCAGGTTCGATTCCAGTCAAGGGCACATGCTTGGGTTGTGGGCTTGATCCCCAGTAGGGGGCATGCAGGAGGCAGCCATCAATGATTCTCTCTCATCATTGATGTTTCTCTCTCTCTCTCCCTCTTCCTTCCTCTCTGAAATCAATAAAAAATATATATATTTTTTTTTAAAAAAAAAAAGAATGAAATAAGAGCTTAAGATTCCTCATCTGGCCTGGCCAGGTGGCTCAGTTGGTTGGAGCATCATCTCCTACACCAAAAGGCTGTGCGTTCAATTCCTGGTCAGGGTACATACCTAGGCTTTGGGTTCAATCCCAAGGAATGTCATGTGGGGGAGGCAACCAATTGATGTTTCTCTCTCACATTGATATTTTTCTCTCTCTTTCTCTCTCTCTTCCCCCTTCCTCTTTCTAAAATTCAATGAATATATCCTTGGGTGAGAATTCCTCATCGGTGGTAAGTTTGGGACAACAGTTTTTACTCTTTACAAAAATGTTAAGAAGCGGGTGGGGGGAAGATGTAAACCTTCTGGAACACAGTAGGCACTCAATAAATGCTATTACTCTTATCAAAAAAAGCAACGACACTGTTAGCACTTTTATGGAAGGTAAAATGAATCTTGCTGTTTCCCACCCAGCTTGTGACTCCATACAGCTGGTTGACCTTGGGACAATTCTTGATCCTTTCTTCTCATGTGAAAATACTTATCTTAAAAATCCTTGGAAATTCTTAACAGAAGAGTTAACTCCACCAATAGAAATGGTTGCAGGCACATCCCCAGTAGGGAGTATGCAGGAGGCAGCTGATCGATGCTTCTCTCTCATCAATGTTTCTAACTCTCTATCCCTCTCCCTTCCTCTCTGTAAAAAATCAATAAAATATATATTTTTTTAAAAAAGAATAAAGATCCTAGATAAAACACACCAAATGATTTACAAGTAACAGCTGACAACTGTGAAATGTTCCTACTGTGAACTCAACTCTTACCGGAGAGCCTGCTGCTGTAAGGAGGGGTGGGCACAGCTGGCAGAAGCAGGTTACACGGAAGCCCAGTTACAGTGGGTTTTTCATTTTTAAGAATGTGCTCTTTGGCTCTCCCTCTCTGGAACACCTTCGTACCTTTCCCTTCCCTTCCATCTTTCCCCCAGGCACGTGACCTCTGCCTTTCTCTCTCTCAGCTCTTGGCGCCCTTCTTCTGCCTCTGTAACTTGTCTCCTGAGCCTACACAGCCCAGCTGGCTCACTTCTACTACCTCTGTAACTTTTTACATAAACTTTCCCTTATAATTTGAAAAAATAAATTGTTCTTTGTTAAGGTGACACAGACCTTTGTTTAAAGGTGTCATAGGTTAAGAAACATGTGACGGTATTAAGCAGAGCTAAGGAGCCACACCCTACGCTGCTGATCTGGACTGCACTTTTCACAGAGGAGAACCAGGTTTCAGATCTTCCACAGCTGCCATTGTGTCTGGTGATTTTCAACTAGTCTTCCAATGAGAAGGCACCGAAAGCTCTGCAGAGCACCCAGCTCCCCTGACACACCGGGCACCCCCCCTGCTTCCCCAGCTACAGAAGGTTCCACCGTACCTACCATAATGGTGTGCTCTGGAAATCTGGCGCGGACCAGTTTCACGAATTCCACAAAGTGCTCCGAATAGCCATTGGCCACATCCAGGCAAATAAACTTAACCTGTGGCACCGCTTCCAGGATGCTGCTCATCTTCTCCAGATCATTCTTCCCACTGCCGGAGCTCACGGCTACGTGCTGTACCGAACAGAAACCAAGAGGGGCGAGACATGGACAGTGAGAAGTTTTCAGAAGCCAGACCCTGCCTCCATCCACTCGCCTGTTCTGGGGACAGTACAGTGACCCTCGGACGCCAGTTACCCTGATCAAACCTGCACAGAGTGGCCCTGCAGGAGAACCAGGCAGCAGCAGAGGTGAAGGAAGTCCTTCGTTATGTCATCCAAACTCTGCCCCTGCTCTTTCTCACCATTAAACTGCAGGTATCCTTGACCCTGGCCCTCAGCCACGAATGGTTCTAGCAAACAGTTTGTTAAGTAGCCAGGAAACCTTGTCCGTGGCGTTCGTTCACGTGTCCTTGGCTCTCTATGTGGGACTCTGAATCATGGAACCATTGGTGAGAATTCTCCTCCTCCTGGAGGAGAGGAGAGGCAGGAAGAATGATGGGGAGGCCAGTCAACTCGGGCCTCCTGACACCCACACTGTGGCCATCACCCCCAGCATCTCGCTTTGGGGCTCAGGAGGAGGGAGGGAAAGGTGTCTAAAACTCCCCTGATAAAACCCTTTTCTATTTTCATTTTTACTCCCAATACAATACTAATACAACATGCAAATCGTAACCCAAAGAGCTGCAAATCTCAGTGTTCCTATTAAAAGGGCCAAGAACAAAGGAGCCCCCAACTGCCATTGGATGTGTTTACATCTGAAGCCACCGCACCCCCTCCGTGACCCCCTCCTCAACCTCCACAGCACCGGCACCCTCCAACCCACCCATTGGCTCCTCGGAAAGATGCTCTTTGGGAAAAGACCTGTGTTTAGTAATTTATGCCTCAGTGAAACTAAGCCATGGGACTGTGCCCAGAGTCGGCATCTCACCTTTATAAGATTATAAGAATATTTTAACTTGTTTTCTCTGATCCATAAACCACAGTGGAGGGACATATATTAATATCCTTGCTATTCCCCCAAAAATCAAAACAATGTAGCTACAGCCCAGTGATTGTAAGAGAACTGTAACAGGATGCATGCTGACTCATTTCCTGGGTTTACTCCTCTTTCACTCATGTTGGCAGTGTGACCAAGTGCGGCCCAACCCACACATCTTTGCCCTCCCACGAGAGCTTTGCTCTTTCTTATTTTCCCCTCCATTTCTGTTTCTCTCAGTGCTGCTGTTTTTAACATTTTCCCTTTTCAGAAAAATCAGCCTTTAGTTTGGTGGGGGCTGGGTAATAAGTAAAATCACCTCACTCGTTCATGAAAGCCAAGGTTCCAATTAACCACACCTGGCCCTAAACTCATTGCCTTCCCGACTTCTAACAGAGAAGAGGGTGAGAGAAGGTGAAACAAGTATAGTTCATGTGAACACAATATGTCAAAAAGGAAGGATTTGCTACTGAGCCAGAATTATTTTATCTCCAAAACCACCTTCTCACTAATCAAAATCCACACATAATTAAAACATAGCCAAAAAAAAAAAAAAAAAAAAAAAGCCAGCCCAACCTCAAATGCCGCCCACTGTGAAATCATTTTGCAATCACGGGTAATCTGATTGGAGGAGAGTGTCTCCAAGGCGGATGCTCTGCTGGCCCTGGCTCCGAACCAACCGTGTGCCAGGAGGGAACTCGGGCACATCAGAGTGGGGCTTTTTGTTATTTTCAAATTGCCCTTGAAAAAATAGTAACAGCTTTATTGAGATAAAATCACATACCATCCAATTCACCCATTTAAAGTACACAGTCCAATGGTTTTTAGTACATTCAGAGCGGTGATCATAATCAATGGTAGAACATCTTCGCCACCCCAAAAGGAAACTCTCACACCTTTTAGGCCTTGCCCTCCAACCCTCCCATCCCTCAAGCAACCACAAATCTACTTTCTGTCTCTAGAGGTTTGCCTATTCTTTTTTTTTTTTTTTTTTAATATATTTTATTGTTTTTTTACAGAGAGGAAGGGAGAGGGATAGAGAGCTAGAAACATCGATGAGAGAGAAACATCGATCAGCTGCCTCCTGCACACCTCCCACTGGGGATGTGCCCGCAACCAAGGTACATGCCCTTGACCGGAATCGAACCCGGGACCCTTCAGTCTGCAGGCCGACGCTCTATCCACTGAGCCAAACCGGTTTCGGCAGGTTTGCCTATTCTTGATGGTTCATGTAAACAATCACATATGTGGCCTTTTGTATCTGGCTTTTTCACTTAGCCAAGTGTTTTCAAGGCTCATCCAGCTGTAGATGTGTTGGTACTTTTCACAGTTGAATAACATTCCATTGTGTGGCTATACCAGTTTTCATTCAACCGTTAGTTGATGGATACCTGGCTTGCTTCTACCTTTTGGCTATTATGAACAATGCTGCTATGAACGCCTCTGTATACATTTTGGTGTGGACATGTTTTCTTTATTTCTCTCAGGCCTATAACCAAGACTGGAATTGCTGAGTCATATGATATCTCTTATAATTTAACCTTTTTGAGGAACTGCCAAACTTTTTTCCAAAGCAGCTGCACCATTTTACATTCCCACCAGCAATACAGGAGGGTTCCAATCTCTCCACATCCATGCCAACACTAGTTACTCTCTGTCTTTCAATTATAGCCCTCCTAGCGGGCATACTGTTTATCCAACTCCAAAACAATTTGCTACAATTAGATGTTTTTCCTATATCCAGAAGGAATGTTTGGATTGGATCTACCCCTGGCAGGAAACAGAGGTCTTCCCCAGCTCTCATAACATAACACTTCACCTTTCAAGGGAAAAACACAGAGACTCCTTGCAAGTAAATCCCAATACTTTCAAAACAGGATACAGAACAGATTTCCTCAGCAAATCCCTGGCAACGACAAAGGACTGGGGGACCACTACTGCGGTTACCCAGGTCTCCCTCAGGGTGTGTGTGTGTCTGTCTGCTGCTGATTCAAATCCTTCAGACAACCCCAGAGATTTTCTACCCTTTGCAACAAATACCTGCAGGCATTCTGGGTGATCAGTGGCAAAGAGCTTCCAGTCGTCCAGGGTGTAATGCTTGTGAACTGCTGTAAACATGGAGTGCTAGGAAACGAAACAACACCGTTAGGATGAGAAGTCAAGTGAGCTTCCTTCCTCCATAAGGCGGGGGTGAGCCAACAATACAAAAGCATTGGAGGTTTCTGCCAGTCACATTTAATTAGCTTTGAATATGCTCCTAGGAGCCAAAAACAGACAAAGGTGAAACCAGTGAAATCACAAAGGGGTTTTCCATTCTAATCTGATGAGAAAATACCACATTCAGTATTTAGGAGGCTCTGCCAGGAGGCAGGGGAGGGAAGGGGGAGAGTTCTGAGCCCGGTCCCGCTGACCACCTGCATTAGGCCAAGAGCAGATCCCCTGCCCATACAAAGGGACTCCTTAAGGCCAATTCTGCTTAGCCAACCCGAGAGAACCTCAACTTAGACCTGAAAGCCTTTCCTTGTGGTCACAACCTAAGTATTTCTTGCTAAAAGCTAAACCCATCAGGCAGTGGGTATCCCTAAGGAAGGAAATTATATAAATTATAATAGGAAGTCTATGACTATCAACCTGGCATTTATTGAGTACCTAACTTGTGCAAGCAGTTTGCATACATTACTTCACTTACTTCTCAGAACAATTTTGTACACTAATATTAGCTTTGTGGGCAGAAAAGAGTTAAGAAGTTTAAATGTAAGAAATTTCACAATTGCTTGGCCAGTCAGGGGCAAAGGCAGAATCAAACTCAAATCTGACTGCAGAGCTCAGGCTCCTTCCCCTACACCAGGGCCTGTCTCATCACTTCTCTGGTCCTTTTCTCCATCTGCAGTTTCCCATTCTAAAATTCCATGACTTCATTCACTTTCACTAACTCAATGGATCCCAGAAATAGAAACTGCATAGTACCCACGCATGGGGAGCTATTTCAGTGTATTCTGCCTCGTTAATGGGGAGTCTTTCCCGTGAAAATGGGAAGAGCATAACAAGGTGTATGTTTTTCATGGACTAATAATCTGATATGTGAATTAATCAGGGCTATTTATTGCTCCCTGATTCCACCCACTTTTACACCAATACATAATTCATCAGTAGCGATGGCTGATCACAGAGCAGAGCAAGGAACAGATGGGGAGAAAAAAATACAAATTCCTTCAGCAATTAATTTATTAGCCTCTGGCCCAAAGCTCAGTGGGGACTGAGGGCTGACAGATAATACAACTGACAGATCGTGGAGTCAGACAGACCACCTCCTACGCCATGTTTTGAGCTCATAATTTGTTTGAAGATTCTCCTGCTAATCACTGGCTAATAATGACTCCCAGCACCTCCTGAGGTTAGACTTGCTGCCCACAGCCAGAAGCTCTTTCAACTAATTGGATTTATTTTTTTCACTTGGCAGGATTATCAGGGGAAATAGATGCGCACACCCTGTGCACATTACAAGTGGATGTCTGCATCTCGGATGAATAGAGTGCCTTGTACCTGGGACAAAGCTGCGTGAGACACATGTCCTGCCCACAGAAAGCTTTCCTTTACTTTACCCAAGGCCGGGATACTAGCTACTCCATTTACAGGAAATTAGACTGGCAATTGGTTAAGGGGGACCTTGCACTTGCACTGTGATCTGTCAGTGTAAATTGAGAGGCAAATCCCTTATTCTGGAGTCAGTTTGGGTTTGAATCTTGAATTTGCCTCTACTTGGCTGAACGCCCTGGGCCAAATTATCTTTCCTCTCCCTCTCTGCCTCAGTTTCCTCATCTGTAAAAGGAACCTACCTGGTGAAGCTGTGACAACATTATACCATCATATCCAGTATTTGGCATGTAAAGTGCTCAATGAGTGTTATCTACATGATGTAACAATGCTATAGCACAGACTGCACACGAAGCAGTTGTGTCTTCATTTAAAGGCACTCTTCCTCTTCTATAATATGGCACTCAACTAATTTTACAATATGACACAATGTCCACCTTCTTTCTGTAGCTCTAATTTCCAAACTATCACGGGCATCTTCAAGGAAGCAATGGATGTGGCTCTAGGCCATTGGTCAGCAAACTGTGGCTCGCGAGCCACATGCGGCTCGCAAGCTGCGGTTTGCCACTCTGTTGACTAATGAGTTTGCCGACCACTGGGATAGGGGCTTAATCACAAGGAACAACAACAGCCTGTAATTATTGCAATCGAAAGTCTAGGTCAGTGGTCGGCAAACTCATTAGTCAACAGAGCCGCAGTTTGCCGACCACTGCTCTAGGCCATCTCACGGACTGCAAAGTCCAGACTCCACCCATTTTTTCTAATTGAAAAGCAGGGAAGAAAAGAAGTGCCTCCCACAACAATCAGACTTGGAACTAAATATTTCAGTTCCAGCCAAGGATCCAAGTGTCTCCCTTTTCTTCTCTTCCCTGTGTCTACACAAGATCAGGATGGGCTCCTGACAAGCGTCCAGTGTGAGCAGCGGAGGGAAAAAGCCCACTGCCCTACCTGTGACATCACTGCTGCCATCTCAAATGTCCCCACGGTGTCCATGTTGGCCACAATGATGGGAATCCCTGAGTAGGTCTGCTTGGAGTTTCGAAATGTGAAGGTCCGCTCCAGATCCACCTATTGGCAAAAAGGAAAAAGAACTGCTTTGCTCTTTGCATGATTTGCGGGATTTTCTAGAATCTGAAGCAAGTGGAAAGAACACAAAAAAAGTGTATGCCCCTTAGTCCCTGGATTCGCTTAGTGCTGGGCCAGATGTTCCAAAGACAGGAGAGTCCCTGAGGAGACCGAGTAGTGGCTATTACCCAGGTACAAAAGCTGAACCCGGCTCCTCAGCATCCTCGAGTGCCAGCACAGGCACTGCATTTTCTGCCATCCATCCAGCCTCCGGATCCGAAGTTCTCTCCTTCAGGAGCCTCTCCCATAGCATTGCCTCCTCTGTCCCCAGCCTGGTTCATCCTAGTCCAGCCTTGGGCAAACTACGACCCGCGGGCCGGATCCGGCTGTTCTATCCGGTTCTCTTGCTCTCCCCTCCACT
Source organism: Plecotus auritus (assembly GCF_963455305.1). Lineage (NCBI taxonomy): Eukaryota > Metazoa > Chordata > Mammalia > Chiroptera > Vespertilionidae > Plecotus > Plecotus auritus. The sequence goes on from NC_137771.1 coordinate 83,381,395, forward strand.
CCTTTACTTTGAATTTATATTAGTTCACACAAACACTCCATCCATGCTTTTGTTCCGGCCCTCCGGTCCAGTTTAAGAACCCATTGTGGCCCTCGAGTCAAAAAGTTTGCCCACCCCTGTACCTAGCCCTACACTCACATACACGTTCTCTTACCCCACTTCCCAACACTGGAGAACCAGTCCCCCCTCAGAGAAAATCCATTCCACTCTGCCCTGCCAAGCATGGCCCTCCCTGTCCTTCTCCCCTTCCACTCCAAATTCACCCTGCAGCGAGCTGCAAACCATTAATCCCTTCACCTTTCAGCCTTCTCGGCTGCTTTGTAATTAGGAGCATCTTTCAAAGAGATGGGGAGAGTGCACTGCAACCACCTGTGCACATAAACACTTCTTCCTCTGACTCGAAAACAGCTGGAGGGAGGGCCCTCCAACTCCAATGCAACTGCAGCATCAGGGCATTGAGGACTAAGTCCACTATCAGGAGAGCTGGGCCAGGACGGCAGGTTCAGCAAAAGCAGCGTGCTAGGTGCTCATCCAGAGCTAGCAGAGTAAAATTATTTCTGCAGATTGCAGGCCTGTGTGTTCACAGAGCCATTCCTCACCCTTCTCCTGCCAGGGACCATCACAGGGAGGCCCCCTGCAGGCTCCATTCGCCAGGTTGGTTTCCAGCTGGGTTCAGCCAATGGGGGTCACTGGGAGGAAAATGGGGGAGAGTGAGCCTGGGTGTGGTCAGGGTCGCTCTCCGAGCACCCTTCTGCCCAGGCCTGCAGGATCTTGGTTCCAGCTTTCAGAGCCACCTCAGTCCCGGGGCCTAGTAAGATCACCTTCCCTGCTTTGGAAGTGGTTTCTCTCTGCTGCCAACCTCTGGGGTGCCTCAATATCGCATTCGGCATCTCAGCAATGTCAGCATGTCTTGCATTAAATTCCCTGCTTTAAGTATGAAGCAGTTTGTTTCCTTGGCTGGATCTGATGGATACAGAACCTACTGGAAGTAGGCACTTCCCGAGGAGAACCAGCAAGAGAAACACAGGGGTGTATCTTAAGCTTCTGAAATAAGCTGGACCTACCTCCCTGAATCCTGGCCTTCGTGAGTACACCCGCAACAACCATTTCTGCTAGCGTTTATCTAGTTCCTTCTTTTATTCTTTTCACTTGAGACAAGTTTCACTTTGCTATCAAAATGTCAAAAAAAAAACAAAAACACAAAAACACACACAAAAAAAAACACCATGGGACATCTCAGGCCGCCTTGCTTTTTCATGTCTCTTGCTTCTCCACACACGACTCCCTGTCCACCCAGCTTCCTGGGTGAACGATGCCGTAAGTAAGTCCACATGGACCTTAAACAGCAACAATGAGGGGAAATGAGATGCTGTCACTGCCTGGGCATAGGGGGCAGGTCATCCCTTCTCCAGTTCTTCATTATGATTCTTGGTTCTACTTCAGTGAAGCAAGCCACAGTTAGGTTCTGAAAGATAACTGAAGAGGTCATATTTGTTGCCACCTTCTGTGTTGGTTAATGGCCCTCGCATTTTGACCTCCACGGCTTAAAAAAAATCAGAATTCCTTGGTGTCAAATTACTCTTACACTCTTCCCAAGATGCATGGGGAGAGATGCTATCCTGCACCCCGCTGAGCGCACAATGGGTTTTTAGGCACTCCAAAACCGATGGGCGGTACACAAAAACAGAGCTCTTCATGGGAAAGGTCAGCCTTGGCAATGAACTCTCCCCCCCATTTCTAGTCTTCTCCATACAGTAGGTTCTATGCAATCCTTAATTCTAAAAGTGATACATGAGAAGATCTCCCCATCCTTATCAACACACACACACACACACACACACACACACACACACACACACACCAGTTGTTCGCTGAGAGAGATATCTAATTCCAGTCTCCCAGGAACAAAACTTGAAATTTAATCTGCCACGGCTGGTCAATGCACCAAATATAGCACCTTCAAACTGTCACTCTGCTAAACTGATTTGAAAGAGAACATAAAGTAATAAACTGCCCCTCCCCCACCTGCAGCCCTTTAAACATACCTTCATTCAAGTCAGCCTGCATTAGAGGGCCCGAAAGCACAAACTGAGGCCGTCTTACGACAGTTCTAAATACCTCTTGCTCTATCCTTCTGCCTTCACAAACACAGTTTCATTACTGACCAGGAAAGTACCAGGACCTGGTGTCATGGGGAGCCAGCTGGGCCTGCAAGCCACATCCCCTTGCCTTCCTCCCAAATCCTGTGTGCATACACATGGACACCCCAGTCCACACATACGTTACACACACCTCCATTCCCACAAACACCTGCCACTTGGCCACTCTCTGAGGTTAGAGGCAAGCATACCAGCAGCACGGATGGCCCTTGAGAAAACACACTTGGCGAAGAGACCCTTGCAGGCCTTGGGATCAGCTCCAAATCACGAGGGCAGGGAAATCCATGACCCTGAGTACCGGGAGAGGGCCCAGAAGGAACAGCACAGCCCATAGGCCCTGTGCAGTGAGGAGTGGTCAGGAGACCCTTCTGCCTAGACCTGTGGATGGTACTAATTAAAACAATTCTGTTATTAACTGCCTTGCTCATTATCTGTCTCACATGTAGATCACAGGTCTAAGCACAAGGACAAAGCCTTTCACCTTTGAAGTCCTACTGGCTCAAGTGAAATAAATTAGCCCTGGCCGGGGGGCTCAGTTGGTTGGAGCATTGTCCCTGCACCAAAAGTTTGTGGGGTCAATTCCCAATCAGGGCACATACCCAGGTTTCAGGTTTGATCCCCACTCAGGGCATGTGGAGGAGGCAACCAATTGATGTTTCTCTCTCACAATGGTGTTTCTCTCTCTCTCAATCCCTTCCTCTAAAATCAGTAAAAACATATCCTTGAGTGAGGATTAAAAACAGGCTGGTGGTTGGTGGGTGGGGCAGAATAAATTAACATCTGGGCAAGGGGCAAGAATAACATCGTTTTGGCCCCCAGCCATTTTCAAGTAATGCTTGGTGGGCCCCAGGCCAGCCCTCCGAATGGGCTCTGATCCCTGGAAGTGTCACCATCCATTCTCAGGAGAAGCACACGCAGCTGCACATTACCAGACAGCCACAGGCTCCACTAATGGAAGGGGTTCCCGTGGCCAGTCCAGAGTATCCATGCACACATGAGAATCATCTTAGGACAGTGGTTGGCAAACTGCGGCTCGCGAGCCACATGCGGCTCGCGAGCCGCGGTTTGCCGCTCTGTTGACTAATGAGTTTGCTGACCACTGGATAGGGGCTTAATCACAAGGAACAACAACAGCCTGTAATTGTTGGAATCGAGAGTCTAGGTCAGTGGTCGGCAAACTTATTAGTCAACAGAGCAGCAAACCGCGGCTCGTGAGGACAATGTCCAAAATACACATGCTTGGGCTGCCTCAAACTTAATAAATCAGAACCTTTGTTTTGGGGGACAATATATGTATTTTCAGAGTGTCTTCCTAGATGATTCTGAGGCATCTGTGAATAACAAGCCTAGTCAAACCCTCTAATTTTACAGAGAAAACCTGTTATGGTTTGTGTCTCCCCTGAAAGATGTTGAAGTCTTATCCACTGACCTTGTTTGGAAATAGGGTCTCTGCAAATGATGAAGGTAAAATGAGTCTATTAGGAAGGCCCATGCCAATATGACTGGTGTTCTTTTAAAAGGGGGAAATCTGGACACAGACACACAGAAAGGGAGAATGTTATGTGAAGATGAAGGCAGAGATCAAGGTGAGGCGTCTACAAGCCAAGGAACACCTAAGATTGCCTATGAACCACCAGAGAGTGGGAACAGGAACAGATTCTCCCTCACGGCCTCAGAAGAAACCAACCTTGCCAACACCTTGACCTGGGACTTCCAGCCTCCAGAACTGTCAGACAATAAACATCTATTGCGTAAACCACCCAGCCTGGTGCTTTGTCACAGCAGATCCCAGGGAACTGATCCAAAAGGCAAAGGCAATAAAATAGTCTGTGACAGAGCTTGGACTGCAACCCAGACTTCCTTTTTCCCAGCCCGGTAGTCTCTCCACCTGCCCTTCTCTCACCCCCTGGCTGAGGATCACTCAGGCTGGACCAGCACTCTGCTCACTGGACCCCTGGAGAAATAACACTAGAGACTGAACACTCATTGTTTTCCCTGTCCTAGGACAAGTGGACAATTTTCTGATGCAAATTCTCTTCAATACCTGACTTCCAAAGTTCGAGTTGCATTAATAAGTTTTTTCTTAAATATCTTACTAGCGTAAGGAATAAGTTGGGACATCTGAGCCAGGAATGATCCCGAGAAAGAATGTGCTCAGGGAATCAAGGGCATTTGAGTTTCCCAATCCTAATCCTAATATATAAAAATTCAGGGGCCGTCACAACCTAAACAACCAGACAAATGACCCAACAGCAGGCTGCCAGCAGGAGGGACCTCCCTCCCGGCCCCGGTCTGGGTGCGCAGCGGTGGGAGGGAGCTCCGGGCCCCAGCTGGGGCACAGTGGAACTCAGGGTCTCGCGTGATTGGGGGCGTGGCCAGCCTTCAAACCAGACCCTGACAGGAGGGAGGAGGGAGCCCCATTCCTCACAGAATCAGCCATTGGACAGCTTGCTGTCAGTGGCCTACCAGCCAGGAATCCCATTCACCTGCACCCAGGACCCTGACAAGGGGGAGGAGGGAGCCCCATTCCTCACAGAAGGAGAGGTTGTTCTGATTCCAAGAATTGATTTGTCCCTGTCTGACACTAGCCTCCCAACTAAATTAATTTGAAGATAGTTTCCCGTGATGCCAGCATTTGCGATGACTATTAATAAATCACAAGGACAAACTCTACACAGAATAGGAATATTCCCACCTGAACCCATTTTCATACATGGTCAGTTGTATGTTGCTTTCTCTCGAGTTTGAAGAGCGTGTGATGTTAAAGTTAAAGTTGTAAATACTTCATCACAAGGGAAATTAGTCAAGCACTCTGAAAGTGTTTTCACTCTTAATGTGGTATACAGGGAGATATTAGAATAAGTTTAATCAATTTATCAGTCATTGTATCAGTGTTGTTTTTACATCATTTTTTGTTGTTTTTATATCATGTCTTTGTTGTTGTTATATCATTTGTGATTGTTTATTAATAAATTTATATATTATTTTCAAATACATTTTACTAATTTTCTTTCATCTCTGACACTTCTATTATAGTGAAAGGGCAAATAGCAATATTAAAATATTTCCTCTAATTAATTCCCCTTTAATGTGCATGAATTTCATGCACCAGGCCACTAGTCTATCAATAAAGACAAAGTCTTGCCCTGGCCAGTGTGACTCAGTGATTAGAGCATCAGCCCTGCATACCGAAGCGTTGTTGGTTTTATTCCCTGTCAAGGGCACATACCTAGGTTGCAAGTTCCATCCCTGCCCGGGTCACAGTCGGGGTGCATGCAGGAGGCAACCAATGGATGTGTCTCTCTCACATCAGTGTTCCTTTCCCCCCACCTCTCTCTCTCCTTCTAAAAAATAATAAATAAATCAATGGAAAAAATATCCTTTGGTGAGGATTAACAACAACAACAAAAAGACAAAGTCTTGCCTCAGTCAACAAACATGTCAATTCCTCTGGAAAGATGACTGAAATGCCCCCAAACAGACCTATGGCACTTTATTCTTGTGTGCTAGGGGTTTGATTGAAACTATGGATGTCCTAGCCCACAATGTCTTGTGGATAAAAGCAATGAATGGATGACCAGTTAAGAGATGACTGCCCAGCTGGTGCAACCACTGAGAGGCCACCTGGGTCATCCCCACCTGCACCTTTTGCCTCTGGAAGGTGACTTCAAATTCACTTTATATGACACTTGTGGAAACACCCCAGTATGAGTACTCAAACTTCCAGGCTGAGAGAACAGTCTGTCCTCTCCACTTCCAGCTCACAATGATCAGCCCCAGGCCTGGCTCTTAGGAACACTGTTGCAGTGATCAATCTTGTCAACCGTCAAAACTCTCCCTTCTGGGCAAGACTGCTCTCAGGAGTATGTTTTCTGTCCTGGCTCCACTCGAATCTGCTTTCTGATTCAGCTCAAAGTCTGGTCATTTACCTTCAAATTTGCATTCCGGTATGACTCCTGCCAGGGAGTAGACATTTGGCTTCTATCTGATTGTGCAATGAAAATATTTTAATCTGCCTCTAAAAAATTTCAGGCATCCACAAGGAAACTGAGAAAACACTGAGAGGGGATCAGAAGCCTAGCTTGACCTAGGCCTAACTACATCCCTCAACACCACTGAAGCAGGCAGTCTGATTATGAGGGGTAGCCAGCCAGGCAGCTGCCTCGGGCAACAGGGAGCTAAACTATTACAGGAACCAATTGGAAAGGCGATGCCAGTTAACTCAGGTTTCCTGGCACAGAGCTGGCAAACTCCCACAAAACTGGAAATATGAAAACCTTTCCCTAGGACACAGAGTTCTCATTGCAATGCTTACATGTAGCTTGAAAGGTGCCATCAGAGGATGGGTCATTAATAGTTTCAATCAGCCCAAATTATCAAACCAAATGATATATGATGTCATACTCTTCCCTGGGAAAGAGTAATTCATTCTATTACATAAATTCTAAATGTTTTACCTTCTCAAGATGTTTTCTGGTTCAGAAAATACATATAATATATCCTTGTTTTAAAAATATAATTTTTCTTAAAAGTTCCTCTCTACTAAGTGAGTTCTGAACAAATATTTAAAGAATATTGAGACCACCAAATTATTAGCCTGTCTAGAATCCCTATGTCTCGTCTTAGTCTGGTCTTAGGTACTGACCACAGCTTATACTTGGGGAAGCCCAGGCTGGCCATGCAAACTGTTTATTCTTCTTTAAAGTCTGCCCCTCTTTAGCACTTGAATGAACATGAAGAACAGGCACAGTTACCCAACTAGCTGGCATGACAAGGGTTAACCGTTCCTCTCCTGCCTATTCCATCCTGTGCTGTCCCATCCTCTCTGGCCACGGCCCACCAACCCTCCTGCTTGAGACTGAGAAGGTGACTTGGTTCTGGTCATTGGCTAAGGCAGGAGGCCTCCCTAATCTAAACAAGCCCTTGGCTGGCAGCACCAGGCATTGCAGTTGAGCTTGGGCACTGGTGGGCAGCCCGCCGATTTATTTATGGTCTTTGGACTGGGCTGTAAGGAACAGCGTGCTGGCTCAGCCTCCTCCTGTTTACTCCTGTGGCCGCAGCCTCCAGACCCCGTCCAGCTCCCTCGCCTCCCTCTCTAGCCCTCAGCAGACCAGGCAAAGCCATGGTCACCAGCACACACCACTCCAGGGGACCCTGCCTCTCTATGCAGCTAGTTTAACCTTCAGAGTTTGACCTTCCTCCTCACCAGTAGGGGCATCCCAACCCCCACACCGAGGCTATTTCCAGTCCAGTCTCCACCTGTTCTTCAAGCTTTGAACTAGTTTGCCCCCCAACCCCACGCCTGCACCCCGGTGCTTTCAGCTTCGCTGGGACTGGGCAGCTGTCCAGTAAGGAGGGTGCCACTAGGCACGGGTCCCACCCTCACTCCCGGCAAGGCCACTGAAACGCCGAGAGTAAGTCCTGAAGTTTCCCTATTTTTCAAATATTTTAAAGAAATTCTGCTGCTGGATCTGACACTTAAACCAATAGCAGTTTTCTGCACTAAGAAGCAGCGTCAAAATCACAAGTATCTTCCGTTGTTTTTCCTTTCCTTTTATGATCTGGCTCCACTGTGTCCTTTTCCCCTAAATGCACCCGTCCTGCCTCCCCATTCTCTCTCCTCATTGGGCCACTCGATCTTTGCTCCTCTGCGGTCTAGTTCTAACATGGACTTCTCCTGGCCCACCCAACCTAAGATAAGCTTTAGAATGTTAGGCCCCAGCTGGGCCCCTTGAAGACACCTCTTCCTGGCAGGGAACCAGCTGGCTTTCCCCTTTCCCAGGTCGCACCCAGCCATCCTCAGACACAGAAAAGCAGGCAAGGTATTACCACATTGCTCCTCCTTCCACCACCTGCCCCGCGCCACCCAGAAAAACGGCCCATCCCAAGGCGGCTTTGGGAGCGTCCCACCTCAGCTCGGCTCTTGAGGCTGCTGCGCTTGGGTCGCAGGAGGACATCCTTGAAGTCCAGCTTGAGGTCCGCATCGATGCGGGGCATGGTGCGGGTCGGCTAGCCTGGAGCCGGCAGCTCCTTCCTGCGGCGCCGGCGCGCGGGGCGGGGCGGTGAGCGGGGGGTGGGGAGGGGGGCGGGAGGCGGGCGCGCTGGCTTGCGGACCCGGCGCGTGGCGGAGTGGAGGTGCGGAAGCCGGTGCTCGCGGGCGACCCTGCGCGCGCGCTGTGCTCTTAAGGACCGGGAGGCCGCGCCCCGCCCCGCCCCGCTCCTGGGGCCCGGTGGGAAGAGGAAGGGGTGGAAAGGGGAAGAGGTAAAAAGGGGAGGGCCGGCGGGTTAGGGACCCACCAGTGGCCGGAAAGTCTGACATTTTTAGCAAGCCCCCTCCCTCCCTTCCTCCCTCCCTTTCTCCCTCCCTCCATTTATAGCCTAGCAGGTTACGGTGCCTGAATTGTCGGCGGGGGGAAGGGGAGAGGAGGTGGGCTGGACACCACCCCGTCTGTTACTGAGGTTCCTCGGAGGGAGGAGACTTGGCGTGTGACAGCCTTTCCCAGGGGAAAAGGCCACTCTTTGAAAGGTTTTGCGTCTCCTTTCTCTAATTTTAAGACCACTGTGTCCACCGAGCGCTGAGTCAGACCTTCACATGCCAAAAATAAAAATAAATAAATAAGAAACCCTTGGGAAGCCCCATAGAATTAAGGAAAAGAGTGTGGCCAGGTAAATCTATTTAGCAGCAATGAGATTGACACAATTTTCTGATCTCCGGATTTCAGGGTGGGTTGGTTTTTATGTGTGTGGGGTTTTTTTTTTTTTTGGGTGGCGTGGGGAGTGTTAATCCTCACGCAAGGATATATTTTCCAGAGAGGGAAAGAATTGACCACATTCAGGCACACGCCTTGGGGGGAGAGGGGGAATCAAACTTGCAATCCAAGTAGTACCCATGACCCTTGGTGTGGGCCCACGCTCTAACCACTGAACCACACAGGCCAGAGCTTGGTTGGTTTTAATAAAGGTAGTGAAGTCCATAATCATCATAGATCCTGGGATTTAACGGACCTGAGCCCCCTCTCTAGAGTTACCAGTGATGTCAGTTTATTTTTAATTCTCTTGTTACCTTGGGAGTCTTAGGGAGCTTAGGAATGTGCTTAACAGTGCTTGGCCTGCACTTGCTCATTCACTCACCCAATGACCCAATGAAGAAGTAGCTACTTTGCAGATAAAGAAGATGAGGATCATATACATGAAATATCTTCCCTGTGGTTGCAGTAAAAAAATATAGATATCTGCTGAAACCGGTTTGGCTCAGTGGATAGAGCATCAGCCTGCGGACTGAAGGGTCCCGGGTTCGATTCTGGTCAAGGGCATGTACCTTGGTTGCGGGCACATCCCCAGTAGGGGGCGTGCAGGAGGCAGCTGATCGATGTTTCTCTCTCATCGATGTTTCTAACTCTCTATCCCTCTCCCTTCCTCTCTGTAAAATATCAATAAAATATATTAAAAATATATATATATAGATATCTCAGTCCTTAACATACAATACAAACTGAACTAATGCTGCTTTTGCCTTGAGACCCCTCTCTGCCTGGCTTCAAAATCTGACCCCACCTATTTCTAGATGGGGATGACCTTGGGGGAGTCACTTAATTTCTCTAAACCTCAGTTTCCTCATAGGTTAAAAAGAGAGGGGAAGAAAAAGAGTGCTGTCCTCTCCCAGGCTTATGTGAAAATAAATAAATAAATAGATAGCTAGATAGATAGATAGACAGATAAATTGTGCATGTGTGTGTGTGTGCGCGCGCGCATGTGTGCATGTTAATAACCACTATAAAATAGTCCATATCCTAATGGACACACAAATGCATATTCCATAGTTGCTCAATAAATAGCAGCTAGCTATTGGAGGTCACGTGTTACATTATATGAATAATCCTATCTAATAAAAGAGTAATATGCAAATTGACCGTCACTCCAACACACAAGATGGCTGCCCCCATGTGGACACAAGATGGCCACCACAAGATGGCCAGCAGGGGAGGGCAGTTGGGAGGGACCAGGCCTGCAAGGGAGGGCAGTTGGAGGCGATCAGGCCTGCAGGGGAGGGCAGTTAGGGGTGACCAGGCCAGCAGGGGAGGGCAGTTACGGGGGACTAGGCCTGCAGGGGAGGGCAGTTGGGGGAAACCAGGCCTACAGGGGAGGGCAGTTGAGGGGGACCAGGCCAGCAGGGGAGGGCAGTTAGGGGCGACCAGGCCTTCAGGGGAGGGCAGTTGGGGGGGACCAGGCCTTCAGGGGAGGGCAGTTGGGGGGGACCAGGCCTTCAGGGGAGGGCAGTTGGGGGCAACCAGGCCAGCAGGGGAGGGCAGTTAGGGGCGACCAGGCTGGCAAGGGAGGGCAGATAGGGGCGACCAGGCTGGCAGGGGAGGGCAGTTGGGGGCGACCAGGTCTGCAGGGGAGGGCAGTTAGGGGCAATCGGGCCGGCAGGGGAGGAGTTATGTGTGGATCAGGCTGGCAGGGGAGTGGTTAGGGGGTGATCAGGCTGGCAGGCAGAAGCGGTTAGGGGCAATCAGGTAGGCAGGCAGGCGAGCAGTTGGAAGCCAGTAGTCCTGGATTGTGAGAGGGATGTCCCAGATTGGAGAGGGTGCAGGCTGGGCTAAGGGACACACCCCCACCCCTGTGCACAAATTTCATGCACCAGGCCGCCAGTACTATATATCCTCAAATTAGTTTGCTAAATACTCAAAAGGCAGTTGTCTGCAGCCTGGACCTGTTCTCAATGAATTCATATTTTGAATGGCTGACCATAAAGACACATCACAATATTCATTTAACACAAATGTCTTTAGAGATAAAGGTTATGTGGAAAGAAAATAATCTTCCTTCCACCTCTCTAAATTCTTCTGGCTGGCCTAATAATCAAATTAACATGAGACAGATTGACAGGAGAAAATAACCAAATTGAGTAGGTAGGTACATACAGAGGCTCCATGAGACTATGTGATTCAAGGACAAACTGGACACCGCCTATAAGTTGGGGTTGTGGTTTGAAACTTCAAAGGACAGGAAGGCATTTCACATGGAGAAGGAAAAGCAAATAATGGTTAATAAATGTTTGCTCGGCCATCTGTAATGATGGGACACAGAGAGGACTTTGATTAAAGGGGCCTTGCTAGCTTCCTCCTATCTATCACACACTAGTTCATGTTAAACTTATTACCTATGATATTACCTCCCTTCCTAGAGCAGAACCTCTACCAAAATTCTTTCAGGCAATTAGGAGGAAGTTTAAAGGTTTTTTCCTGAGTCTTTTGTTTCTTAAAAAATAACCACTACAAAATAGTCCATATCCTAAAGAGGCAGATTTGGGGGTGGCAAAGTTTGCTTCCCCATCCCACTTGCTCTCGTCATCTTTGCCCTACAGGAAGTCCTTGGTGTTTCATGGGAGGAAAACAAAAATTATCAGGGAGAGAATGAAAGTAACCACAATTAGTCCAGCCAACAAAATATGTCTCTTATCAAATTGTTGGGAGCCAGCCAGGTGTGCTGCTTATTTCCAAAGTAGTGAGGGAGCCTAATTCTGATCTTGAGTTCCTAATTAAAAACAAAATAAAAGAAAAATATAATTACTATATGGTGTGGTTATCTAAAAATAATTCTCCCTAAAGGAAAAAGAAACTAACCTTGTTAAGCATCCACCTGAGGTAAAGTGTAGGGGTGAGTGAGGGCTTTATATTTATTGTTAGTACACTGTCTTAAAGGAAAAGCATCTTTAGGTTGAACTTGCTCATGTACCTCTCTCTCTTGGTTTCTTGCCCACTTCCTTTCAATTAGAATAAAGACAGAGCTCACATTACATATTAATTCCCTCTCCTTCTGGAATATTTCATCATATATGCTCTCTTGTCAGACACAAAACCATACTCTATAGAGTCAACATGAGTCCCTGATTCTCCCACACCAACCTAGACTCCTTTAGAAGTCCATTGTACCTTCTACATAATCCTGCTATGCTTATTCTTACACTAATAACAATAAAAGTCACCCCTCAGTACAAGGACTTCACATTAAAGTTCTGACTGACTAGACAAAGCCATAAAACATATCTAGAATCCAATCTGTTAACATTGTATTGTCTAAATAGAGGCCCAGCGCACAAAATTCGTACACAGGTATGGTCCCTAGGCCTGGCCTGAGATCAGGGCCATCTTCCCCGGCTGCCCACCGCCAGCTCTGTCCCCCACTGCCACCCACCCCCAGTTTCCCGTTCGCCATCAGATGACTGGAGTCTGCCGGCCAGGGAGAGGAACTGAGAGGTGGTCAGCACGCCTCATAATGACTGATCGAGCTGTCATTCTGGTCATTCTGCTGTTAGGGTCAATTTGCACATTACCCTTTTATTATATAGGTGGTAGAGTGGCACTGAAAATCACATGAGACTACAACCTACAAAATTATGTGATATAAAAACCACTTGGTTATAGTGGTAATAATTTTATATACCCACAAATTGTTTGCTAATACTTTTTTTAAAAGGATTTCTGCATCTAAGTTCATGAGGGACATTAGTCTGTAGTTTCCTTTTATCAGGGAAATAGCACCCTCATAGAATGAGTTGGGAAATGTTCCTTCACTCTATTTTATTTTCTGACAGAGATTACATAGGATTGAAATTAGTTCTTTAAATATTTAATAAAATTAACCAGTGAACTAAAATTATGTGGGATGATAAAATTGTTTATTTTTTGTAGATAAACTTCCCTTAAAACCCAGAATAATTAAAATTAAGTATTAAAAAGTTGGCGCTATTTCAAAATTATAATATTAAATATGAAGATAAGAGTTAATGCATATTTGATATTTTGTGTATTTATATTTGAGAAAATTTGTACAGTGGATTAACAGAATAGCCTCCTAATGCCAATTCAAAATGTATACTTGAGTAATTGATTTAAACTTATGAGTAGAAAGTAAAGTGTATTAAATTTATGTAGATGGTTGGAACATTTAAGAGAAAACAAGTTTCATATGCAATACTTACAAAAGTTGATAAATGTGGAAAGTTCAGCTAGTTGGGGAGTTCACTGCTTTACCATGCATAATAGTCGCTGGGGATCTTGTGAAATTCAGATAATGCCTCAGTGGGTTTAGGGTGGGGTTTTGCTTTGGTTAGCATGCATAATAATCACTGGGGACCTTGAGAAAATGCAGATTTTACTGCAGTAGGTCTTAGGTGGGGCTAGAGGTTTTGCATTTCTAGCAAGTGCCTAAATGAAGAAATTAGAGTTCCACTGTGAATAGTGTGGGGTCCAGCGTGAGTCACCCCAAAATGTGCCTCTGTGGTATGCAAATTGTTTTGAGTTAAAGGCAACTTTAGCAAAAGGCTCAAGAGAAACTTCCAGCTGAGGGACTTGTTCGTTTATCTATTTTAATAATGGTTTCATTGAGATATAGTTCACATACCATGCAATTCACCGATCTAAAGTGTCCAATTCAATGATAGTTAGTCTATTCACAGAGTTGTGCAACCATCATCACAATCTATTCTAGAACATTTCATCACCCTGAAAAAAAGCCCAGTACCCATTAGCACCCACCGTGCACTTTATCCCCACTCCCCACGGTCTTAGACAACCACTAATTTACTATCTCTATGGATTTTCCTATTCTGGACATTTCATATAAATGGAATCATACAATATGTAATCTTTTGTGACTGGCTTCTTTCACTTAGCATGATGTTTTCAAGGTTTATCTGTGTTGTAGCATGCATCGGTACTTTATTTCTTCCAGTGATCAAATAATATTCTAGTCTCCTTAAATTTTGCACCTTAAATGCCTTGCTTGTTTCACCCTAGTCCCAGTCCTGTAACTCAAGTTATCAAGTACTGATAAAAGGCTTTTCTGATTTCCCAGGGAAAGAGAATTCTAGTTAGAGGAGGATGACATACCTCCATGACAATATCTAGAGTTTCTTAAGCTAGCATTCTGGGGTGGTATGTTTCTTATGAAGAGCTTTGGAGATTTGTATCAAAACTGAGAGGTCACTGATCCACATTCCACGGGGACCAGGCAAGAGGTCACACCCAACCTTGCATTCAAAATAACATTTATGTGCTGGGCTTCTCAGGGGTCTTTGATGTATGACCAAGCAGAAATAGAGCAGGGATAAACATAAATTCTGAAGGGCTTAGGGTGTTAGAGCAAAACCACTTGTCTGTCTTTTCCTCTGTATTTCTTCAGCCTTAAACACACTACACCCCCCCGCCCCCAGACACACACATGTGCATACACACATGCTCTTGAAACACATTGCATCTAAATTTTTAAATTGTCAATAGCATTAATGTAAAATAATCCATAGTAGAGGCCACAAGCTGACAGCCCATGGGAGATATGCTTGCGTTGATCAACAGAGTGCTTTTTAATATTTTTTAACTAGTTGCCAACATTTAAAAATTGAGAATTTGCACATTGAAAATCTGAATGGCTAGGTCAATTTTAAAAATTGGGAGGCCTGTCCTAATTGGGCCTTCATCCTCTCAGAGGAACGCCATCTGCTAGAGATAATCAGCATTGTGTCCTTGGATGGGGCAGATGGTATCTAATGCACAAACCATTGAGCCAACACTCCTAGCACATACATAGTCACTAAAGTTCTCAGCCCCCGATCAATAACAAGCTAAGAAAAGTGCTTCACTTTTCTAGCTCGGTTTGTGCAGAAAAAGTAGATATATATTTCGTTTGCTTGTCTTTGGGTACAGGGTAATTTATGTGTGTGTTTATTTAGCTTATTTAATTAGACAACTCAATATCATCATGATAGAATTTAGACTATGGAATACAACACCAAAAAAAGGGAATTTGCCTTTAGGATATGATTCTATCTTTTAAAGAACACTAGAGATTAAACTTACGATGGTATTATTAAGGTTACTATTATGAGTCAAAATTAGTCTGGTATAATCATTTCATTACCATCTTGATAATTTCATTTCTTTTTATTAAAATATTCAGAGTTGGCAGAAAAAGAAGTAAAACTCTTATTATTTGCAGATGGCATGATACTATATATGGAAAACCCTAAAGACTTCACCAAAAGCCGAAACCGGTTTGGCTCAGTGGATAGAGCGTCGGCCTGTGGACTGAAGGGTCCCAGGTTCGATTCCGGTCAAGGGCATGTACCTTGGTTGCGGGCACATCCCCAGTGGGAGGTGTGCAGGAGGCAGCTGATCGATGTTTCTCTCTCATCGATGTTTCTAACTCTCTATCCCTCTCCCTTCCTCTCTGTAAAATATCAATAAAATATATTTTTAAAAAAAAAAAAAAAGACTTCACCAAAAAACTATTAGAACTAATGAATTCAGTTAAGCTTCAGGATACAAAGTCGATATACAAAAATCTGTTGCATTTTTATACACCAATAAGTAGTCACAAGGAAAAATTAAGAAAGCATCCCATTTATAATTGCATCAAAAAACCTAAAATATCTAGGAATAAATTTAACCAAAGAGGTGAAAGATCTGTACTTTGACAACTATAAGACATTCAAGAAAAAAAATTGAAGAGAATAAAATTAAGTGGAAGGATATACCATGCTGATTGATTGAAAGTATTAATATTATTAAAATGTCTTTACGACCTAAAGCAAGATACAGACTTAAAGCAACCGTTATTAAAAAAACCAATGACATTCTTCTTAGAACTTGAACAATTAATCCTAAAATATATATGAAATCACAAAAGGCCCCAGATAAAATTTGAGAAAGAACAAAGTAGGAGGTATTACTTTTCCCGATATCAAACTATACTACAAAGCTACAATAATCAAAACCATACAGTACTGGCATAAAAACAGATACATAGACCAATGAAATAGAATAGAGTCCAGAGATAAATTTTCGCTTATATGTTCAATCACTCTATGATGAGGGAAGCAAGTATATGCAATGGGGGAATAAAACAGTCTCTTCAATAATTGGGGCTAAGAAAACTGAACAGATGCATGCAAAAAGAAATGAAATCAGACCACTTTCTTACATCAGTATGCAAAAATAAATTCAAAATGGAATAAAGACTTAAGACCTGAAATCATAAAACTCCTAGAAGAAAATAGAGGCAAAAACTCTTTGACATACGTCTTAACAATATATTTTTATATATGTCTTCTCAGGCAAAGGCATCAAAAACAAAAATAAACAGGGACTTTATCAAACTAAAAAGCTTTTGCATAGCAAAGGAAACTATCAACAAAATGAAAATACAACCTATTGAATGGGAGAAGATATTTGCAAATGATACATCCTATAAGGAATTAATACAAAATATGTAAAGAACTCATACAACTTAACACACACACACACACACACACACACACACTTCCCAAACGTCTAATCAAAAAATGGGCAAAGGACCTGCATAGACATTTCTCCAAAGAGCTCATACAGATGGCCAATAGACATATAAAAAAATGCTCAACATCACTAATCATCAGGGAAATGCAAAAAAATCAAACAAACAAAAAACAAACAAACAAACAAACAAACAAAAAACAACCCACAATGAGAAACCATCTCATACTTGTCTGAATGGTTATCATAAAAATAAATAAATAAATAAGTGTTGGCAAGGATGTGGAAAAAAAGTACTCCTCATACACTGTTGGTGGGATCGTAAATTGGTACAGCCACTATAGAAAAAAGTATGGCGATAACTGGAAAAATTAAAAATATATATGCCATACAAACCAGCAATTCCACTTCTGGATATTTATCCAAAGAAAA